>NC_134012.1:8634917-9234917 GCF_047716275.1 Strix uralensis | reverse complement strand
TAAGTTGAAATATTTGTGAAGAATTGTCTAAAGTGAGAAGTGACTTAGAGCTTAAACTTCATTTCTATGCAACAGGTCAAAAGCTCAGAGCCATGTTGTTAGGACAACTAGATAGCGAAAGGCACCAAATCCAGTTAAAATAAGGTACTGTGTGACAGAAGTGGGCCTAGTAACTTTTGAAATGAGATCAAGCCTCTAAATTACCAGGGCTACCAGGTGATCAGGTGCGGGGCACAGTCAGTCAGCACTGACCAGCAAACTCTTGACGTGTCACCAGCTCTTTTTATCCCCTTGCCCCTCTCTTGTCCCACTCTTGTTCCTCCCCAAATTACCTCAACCCCTCCCCTGTCCCGCCTTTGGCTCCTGCCCTAAAGATCCCATCATAAGTCCTGTGCAAACTGCTCTTCCCCTGCATCCCACAGTACGTCCCACCCCTGGGCTACAGTAACCCCTTAGCCCAAAAGGTGATTTGGAGAGCTGCTCCCAGTGACTCATCCAGATGGGTTCACAGCTGGACACTGGTGCTGACGCCTCTGCTGGGGCAGCCCTGGGAGGGGCCCAGACAAGGCAGCTGCTCCTCCTCGCTTTGGGTCCCTCACTCTCACTGTGCCCCCCTGGGCTCCTCTGGGCTCATGCATCAAGGACTGAGATGGGCTGATGGCCCTGGGATGGGCCTGGCAGTAGCCCAGCAGGGCATTATTTGGGCTCGCCCTCCTGCCACTGTCTCTCAGAGCTCTCTGGCAGGCGTGCAGAGATCAACCATGAAACCTAACACTGATCGGCTCAGCTACTGTCACATCCTTTTCTGTCCTTAAGTACAGTCTCACCCCCTTCTTTTCCACCCAGAAAACTCCTGCAAGGGTCACTGGACTGACTGCCTTCATCACAGCTATTGCTCTCCTCAAAACCTTAAAGTTTCCCCTCCTCACTTCAAACATCAAGACAAGATGGCCCGTTACCATTTAACCTTATTCCTCACGGTATTTCCACCAAGTACCAGGATGGCAGCTCCTAACTGATGGCCCGGACAGCAGCTTCCCCTGACTGCTGCTGAACATGGAAAGGAACACCGCTACCTCCTCCCCTGCTGATCTTCACGCTCGGGAGGAGCTTTCCACACACCCCTGGCAGCCCACCTGACTTCCGCAAAATGCTCTCGCTGTGCTGCTCAACACCAGGAAAACTGTCCTGCTCCTGCTGTAGTAAGATCGGTCTTTCTCATTCTGAGTAACACCGGCCGTTTCTTTGTGTTCCCACCCAGCCACAGCCATCTGGCGCCTTTTATCGTGTGAGCATTTTGGAAAAGCACCCATTTTTTGTTTTTCTCTGAATACCTGCTCTGAGGTCATGACACAGAATCACAGAATCACAGAATCATCTAGGTTGGAAAGGACCTTGAAGAACATCCAGTCCAACCATTGACCTAACACTGACAGTTCCCAACTACAGCATATCCCTAAGCGCTAAGTCAACTTTACTCTTAAACACCTCCAGGGATGGGGACTCCACCACCTCCCTGGGCAGCCCATTCCAATGCCTAACAACCCATTCTGTAAAGAAATGTTTCCTAATATCCAGTCTAAACCTCCCCCAGCACAACTTGAGGCCATTACCTCTTGTCCTGTCACTTGTCACTTGGTTAAAGAGGCTCATCCCCAGTTCTCTGCAACCTCCTTTCAGGTAGTTGTAGAGGGCGATGAGATCTCTCCTCAGCCTCCTCTTCTCCAGACTAAACAACCCCAGTTCCCTCAGCTGCTCCTCGTACGACCTGTGCTCCAGGCCCTTCACCAGCTTCGTTGCCCTTCTTTAGACACACTCAAGTGTTTCAATGTCCGTTTTGTAGTGAGGGGCCCAAAACTGAACACAGTCATCGAGGTGCGGCCTCACCAGTGCCGAGTACAGGGGCAAGATCACTTCCCTGTCCCTACTGGCCACACTATTTCTGATGCAAGCCAGGATGCCATTGGCCTTCTTGGCCACCTGGGCACACTACTGGCTCATGTTCATCCAGCTGTCAATCAACACCCCCAGGTCCCTCTCTGACTGGCAGCTCTCCAGCCATTGCTCCCCAAGCCTGTAGCGCTGTTGGGGGTTGTTGTGGCCCAAGTGCAGCACCTGGCATTGGGCCTTATTGAAACTCCTACAGCTGGCCTCAGCCCATCGCTCCAGCCTGTCCAGGTCTCTCTGCAGAGCCTCCCTACCCTCGAGCAGATCAACACTCCCACCCAACTTGGTGTCATCTGCAAACTTACTGAGGGTGCACTCGATCCCCTCGTCTAGATCATCAATAAAGATGTTAAACAGGAGTGGCCCTAAAACCGAGCCCTGGGGGACACCACTCGTGACCGGCCTCCAACTGGATTTAACTCCGTTCACCACAACTCTTTGGGCCCGGCCATCCAGCCAGTTTTTTACCCAGCGAAGCGTGTGCCCATCCAAGCCGCAAGTAGTCAGTTTTGTCAGGAGAATGCTGTGGGAAACGGTGTCAAAGGCCTTACTGAAGTCAAGGCAGACAACATCCACAGCCTTTCCCTCATCCAATACGCAGGTCACCCTTTCGTGGAAGATCAGGTTTGTCAGGCAGGACCTGCCTTTCATAAACCCATGCTGACTAGGCCTGATCCCCTGGTTGTCCATTATATGACTTTTAATGGCACCTGAGATGACCTGCTCCATGACCTTCCCTGGCACCGAGGTCAGACTGACAGGTCTATAGTTTCCTGGATCCTCCTTCCTGCCTTTCTTGTAGATGGGTGTCACATTTGCCACACTCCAGTCCAATGGAACCTCCCCAGTTAGCCATGACTTCAGGTAAATCATGGACAGCGGCTTGACGAGCACATCTGCCAACTCCCTCAGCACCCTTGGGTGTAACCCATCCGGTCCCACAGACTTGTGTGCATCCAAGTGGTGTAGCAGGTCTCTGACCACCTCCTCTTCAACTGTGCTGACGTCAATCTGCTTCCCCTCCCCATCTCCCAGCTCATGAGGCTGGGTGTCCAGGGAACAGCCAGTTCCACGGCTAAAGACTGAGGCAAAGCAGGGGTTGAGCACCTCAGCCTTTTCCTCATCCTTAGTTACCATGTTTCCCTCTGCATCCAGTAAAGGAGGGAGATTTTCTCTAATCCTCCTCTTGCTGTTAACGAATTTATAGAAAGGTTTTTTGTTATCCTTAACAGCTGCAGCCAAGTTGAGCTCTAGCTGCGCTTTGGCTCTCCTAATGTTCTCCCTGCATAACTTCACTACATCTTTATAGTCTTCATGAGAGGCCTGGCCCCTCTTCCAAAGGCGATAGATTCTCCTTTTGTTCTTGAGATCCAGCCAAAGGTCCCTGTTTAGCCAGGCCGGTCTCCTTCCCCTCCTGCTTGTTTTTCGGCAGACAGGAACAACCTGCTCCTGTGCCTTTAAGACTTCGCTCTTGAAGCATGTCCAGCCTTCCTGGACTGCCATATCCTTCAAGGCAGCCTCCCAAGGGATTTTGTTAGTCAGTCTCTTGAACAGGTTGAAGTTAGCCCTCTGGAAGTCTAAGGTGGCAGTTTTACTATCTCCTCTCTTTGTTTCTTGAAGGATCAAAAATTCGATCATCTCATGATCACTGCACCCTAGACAGCCTCCAACCTTTACCTCCCCCACAAGCTCTTCCCTGTTCACAAGAAGCAGGTCCAGGAGGGCACCTTCCCTGGTCGGTTCACTCACCAGCTGCATGAGGAAGTTATCCTCCATACATTCCAGGAACCTCCTGGATTGTTCCTTCTGCACTGTGTTATGATCCCGGCAGATATCCAGGAGGTTAAAGTCCCCCACAAGAACAACGGCAAGTGACCGCGAGATTTCTCCCAACTATTTGTAGAAAGTTTCATCCACCTCACTGCTTTGGTTGGGAGGTCTATAGCAGACTCCCACAGCAAGATCTGCTTTATTGGCCCTTAACCTGATTCACACACTCTCAACCCCGTTATCACTATACTTGATATACAATATACTTATCAATATACTTGATATTAGACACTACGGCCCTGGAGTCCATGACTATGGCTTGTAATGCCAACAGCAACACAGAATGTTTCAAGAGGTGAAAAACACCCGCTAGTTCAGCTCATCTCAATTGTTTAAGACAAGGCTTTTGGCTAGAGCATAGGAAAGAAAATCTAAACCAGAACTAACCTACAATGTCATCTGGCTTCTCACCTATTTCTTTGTCACCCGTTTGGAATTCTTCCTCTCCTTGGGAGTAAATATTGAGGTTTTCCTAATTAAAAGAAACAAGAAAGATCAGTCACAAATGTGCAGAAAACCTAACATGGACATATTTGGTGCCTCTATAGTAACATTCTCAAGGCACTCCATATACACAAAAGATTAAATTAAAGTATAAGAGGAGAGAATAGGAACATCATTCTGGCACCCAGGATTTCAGCACAAGAATTTCTGCTCTAAAATAGGGCTTAGGACATGTGATAGTTAAATACTTCTCCAGATACAAAACCAAAGCGTATCGATCATTCACAGGTTAATAATCCAAGAGTGTGGCAGAACCCCAGAGAAAGCAATTCCCAGCAAACAAAAAAAAAAATCATGCAGGCATTTCAGAGATGATATACAAAGTACTAGGGACAGTTCTGGTTTCATCAGAAAAAAAAAAAAATAAAAAATGGAATTCAGATCTGAATAAAACACTCCGAAAGCAGGCCTTGAAGATGTTTAAAAAATTAAGTGCCTGTCATTCAAAAGGACAGCAAGAACTTAATTTAATAGAGCAAAAATAAGACAGAGAAAATATGATTGTCGTGTATCATTTTAACATCAGTTTCTCTAGGGACAAAGGAGTACTTAAGCTCCCAGGCAAGGCTGGCACAAGAACAAACATAGATGAAGCAGACATCAATGAATTCATCTTTTAGTAAGATTTGAAGTGAAAAGCCAAGAACTAAACCAGCTGTTTGTAAGCAGTGTCTATTAAAAAATCATAAGGCAATTCAGAAAGCGTAGCAGAAGACATGGATTTCAGCACATCAGTGCCGCTTCATGGCTTCTCAAGAAGATATTCCCTCCACCCTTAGAGCGTATCTGTAGCATAACTATAACAGTAAGATATTAAATTATAATTACAGAGCAAAACCAAATGTTATTTTAGACTACACTACTCCTTGGAAGAAGTTATTTCAGCTAAATTAAAATTACAACTAGTTTCCCTATGTGAAATACACTGCTTATACAAAAATAGTAAATTAAATTAAATTAGTATCCTACTAAGTCTATGTTGCAGGACACCTCACGGTTCTCTGTCACTCACCATCTATCTTTCTTCCCCATATTTTTGCAAGACTCCTTCTGCAGCACAAAGATACAAAGTTGACATGCAAGAGCAAAGATAGGCAAGTACAAAAAAAAAAAAAAAACATTCAAAACAGTACACATAATGAGTATGACATTTTAATATGCTACGGACAAAGCAAGAGTCAGTGACAGCCAAGTTTTTAAGCACTACTTAAAAAATTGGGTCTAACGTTTACACTTTCACTTCTTTCACACTTGAAGTAAAAATACAGGGCTAAAATTCACTTTCCCTGGGGTAACCTGACAGATAAATCCTGCAGACACAACAGACCCTTACAGACAGCAAAACCCCACCAAGTTCAAGGTAAAAGGACAAGCACAGTCACACATCAGAACGTCTGAACAGCCCGAACTGTGAAAACAAACCTTTTTTTTTGAAACAAAATTCAGAACCATGAAAAAGTTTGGGTTTTTAAACCAAAGCTTCCCCCCTCCCCAGCGATCCTGCCACCCCCTCCAGGGAAATCAGCCCCAGCCCCCTGCACTCACCCACTGCTAGGCCGGAGCCACCACCACTGGTGTTGCTGGTGGTGCTGGTGCTGGTGCTGGTGCTGGTGCCACCTTTGCAGGAGAGGAAATCAGTCAGCCATCCAAAAAAAAGCGAGTGTTTTAAAAGGAGGAATTCCCACTTGCTGGGTGAACGAAATCTCTGCATGGAACATCCCTCAGTGGAGACCACAGAGAGCTGGAGGACCTCCTGCCTAGGCCGCCTCACTGCATACCATAGAGCCCTTGCAGACTGTCGGCAGGAAGTAGGCCCTGTGGGGGCCAGGGGGACCCCCGGGGGGGCTCCAGCACGTTGTCCCCCCCCCAGCACCTGCCCACACTCCTGCCTGTGCCGTGAGGGGGGGAATAGGGACCTGGGGGGATTATTGAGGGTGTATTATTGGGGTTCTGTGGGAGTTGTGGGGGTTATTGGAGTACTGGGGGGTGGGATTATTTGGGTCCTAGAGGGAGTGTAATGCAGTCGTGGGGGGGGGGCGGTCCTGGAGGGGTTTGGGAGGGTTATTGGGGTCCTCAGGGGGGTCTTGAGGAAGATATTGGTGTCCGATGTGGGGGGATTTGTGACATCCCGGAGGGGGTTCTGGGGGAGATATTGGGGTCCTGGGGGTGTCTTGAGGGAGGTATTGGTGTCTGGTGGAGGGTCTTGGTGCTTGGGGGGTGTTATTGGGGTCCTGTGGGAGTTGAGGGGGTTATTAGTGTCCGGGGCGGGGGGGGTGGGGTGTCTAATGGGCTCCTGCGGATGGTTTCTGGGGGAGATATTGGGGTCCTGGGGGACAGTAATGGGGTGCAAGAAGGGTCCAGTGGAGGCTACTGGGGTCCTGGGGGGGATCTTGTGGGGGATATTGTGGTCCTGGGGGGTCTCCTGGGGGGTCTCCTGGGGCTTAGGGGAGTCCTGGGGGTGGGCTGGTAGGGTCCCGGGGAGATATTTCGGGTCTTGGGGGGTAAAATGGAGAACTGGAGGGCCAATAGAATCTGTGGGGGCACTAATGAGGTTTGGGGGGGTGTTGGGGGGGGTTGAGGGTGTTTTGGAGGGACCTGGGGGTGGCAAATGGGGTTTGGGTGGGTTGCAGGGGAGATTTGGGATTCCTGGGGTTCCCAGGGGTACCTGTTCCCCCCCCAGCATGTGCTGCTGCCCCAGGGGTACCCTGAGAGCGTCAGCCCCAGGGGTACCTCCAGTACCAGTGCTGGGACGCTGTCGTGGTGGGGGACAGCGCCTCCACCATCACCAGGGCCACCCTCACCTGGGTGCTGCGGGGTGAGTTCCCTGGATCCCAAACCCCTCCTTTTCACCCCAAAATGGCCCTTGGTCCCCAGATCTGTGTTTGATCCCCAAACCCCCAGTTTACCCCAAAATTTCTCCATTTGACCCCCAAAGCCATTTTTCCACCCCCAAATCTCCCACTTTGGACCCAAGTGTTCCCACTTTGACCCCCAAATCAGCCTCAGCACCCTCAAAACACTTATATTTCATCCCCAAAATCTATCCTGAAACTCAAAATCCCACAGTTTTACTCCAAACTCTGTTCTAGCAACCCCAAAAGCCTTCCAGTTTCACCCCAAAATCTTCCTCAGACCCCAGAATCCCCCTGTTTTACCCCAAAGTGTTCTACTTTGACTGCCAAATCTCCCACACTCACCCCAAAATCTCTCTTGGATCCATAGAATCCCCCAGTTTAACCCCAGAAATTACTCCAGCACTCCCAAAACCCCCCAGTTTCATCCCCAAATCCCTCAGTTTGTCCCCAAAACATCTCTGTATGCAAAATCCCTTTTTCCCCCCCTGTACCCCAAATTCCCCCACATCACCACAAATCCCCCCATACCTGCAATTGCCCCTTTTCACCACAAACTCCACCATGGCCCAAATCCCTCAATTTCATCCCAAAACCCATGTTCCCAAAATCCCTCAATTTCACCCCAAAATTCCTGCCATACCCAAAATCCTCCGATTTCATCCCAAAACTTTTTCGTCCAAAATCCACCAATTTCTCCCAAAAACTCCCTTGTCTGTAGGCGATCAGGGAGCTCCGGAGGGGTCTGCAGCACACTTGGGGTGTCTGTTGAGATTTTGGGGTCTCCCCACGGCCCTGGTGACCGTGTCCCCCCTTTCAGTGCCCCCAGGGCAGGAGAAGGAGGGGCCCTTGCTGGAGGGGACCCCGCTGCGCCTCAAACCCTGCCGTGCCACGAGCTCTGGGTGGAGCAGCAGCTCTGCTACAAGGAGATCCCCGAGGCCTGCGTGGGCTCCTGCCAGGCCAAATGCGCCGTGAGTGTCCCCGCGGTGTCCCCAAAATCTCAGGGGGTCCCCACCCCTTTTTTGGGGACATCCTGGTGTCCCCAACTCAACACTGACCTCTTGGGTTGGTGGCCTCCCTCTCTCCTCCCACCTTCAATATCGTATTTATGGGTCCCTGTTGCCCCCCCACCATGTCCCCACCCCCCTGCCACGTCACTTGGAGTGTACCCTTGTCCCTTGGGGGACACCCCCATGTGTCCCCCCCACCAAGCTCTCCAGAGCATTGCTGCCGACCCTGGTCTCTACCAGATTTCACATTTCAGCACCTTCATCTGGGAGGGGGTGAGTCCCATGGGTGTCCCCAACACGTAGGGTGACACAGGTGTGTCCCCAAAGGTGGGGTGGCCCTTGTGACAACCCCCCCACATTTTTTGGGGTCCCCCTTTCCCCTAGGTCCATGTCAACATGGTGCAGAACAACCTGGTGCTGCTCATCTACCTCATGGGGATGGTGAAGGCTCTGATGGACAACCCCACCCTCTCCCTGGAGAAATACGTGAGTCTGGGGGACACCACCCCCCAGACTGTCCCCCCCTGGGACCCCCTGGGGCATGTCACCAGCCTGTCCTGGTCACCCAGGGCTGCTGTAAACCCCCCTGTGTCCCCCTCCGTGTCCTGCCATGTCCCGTCTCCATCCCCATCACAACATGCGTCGGGAGCCACCAGCTCTCCCAGTGTCCCAATGTGGGGCCATCGCCATGTCCTCCCCGTGTCCCACTGTGTCCCCATGTGTCATGACAGCATCATGTTTCTCTTTGGGCTTCCTGGGGAAGGACTGCAGCTGGGCAAGATCTGTTGGGGAGCTCAGTCTTCTTTGGGGATGCTCTGTGGGACAGGAGGACAATTGCTTTGAGCTGCCAATATTCCTGGAAGGATTACCCACATCTGCCTTCCATCTGGAATACTGCTTAGTGGCACCTGTTTTAAAAATAGAAATAGGGTGTGTATGAATAGCTGTGTGCTAGTATACAGTGAGTAATCTCCTCCTACATGGAGTGAATGTCTTTATAATTAAAAATCTCCATCCAATGTTACAAAAAGGGGTTCCCTTAGAGATCCAAGTGCTTGCTGATGGATTTCTGGCTGACAAAATCCCTTCCCAGCTTGCTTAAACATTAAACCCTCTTTCAAGTGCCATTCAGATTATCTAGTGTGATCTCTTCCAATTAATCATAGTAGTCTAAAGTGTGTATTGTTCTTAAAAAATAGGGTCAGAAGTTCATAGAAGCACCTGTGTCTGGTTTAAATGAGTTAAAGCTGTTGTTGTGTCAGGTGGAGGCTTTCTAATGCCGTTTTTTCCTCTCTCAGTGGGAGATGACCGTGCACATCTCGCCCTCCAGGAGTGAGGACGCTGTGTCCGGGTTCCAGCCCGTGCTGTCCTCAGAGCTCGTGTCCTCGAGGTGAGCAGGGAGGGGCGTCACCCCGCGAGGGGTTGGTGTGTTGCAGCAGTCGGTGCTGTGAGGGCTGGCAGGCGACCAGCGCTGTGAGGGCTGGGGGATGGCAGCGGGGTGGCAGTGGCTGTTGGGGTCCCTCATTTGCACAGCCCGACCCCTGTGGCTGGGGAATCTCTGGGTCCCTGGGGCAGTTTTTGAATGGTCCCTCCCAGTTGGGTCACCGGACCCAGCGCAGCCAGGAGATGCGGTTGGAGATGCTCGGCCTGGCAGAAATCCCCCGGTACTCGTGATTCAGAAGAGGCAAAATTTGAACCCGCAGGTCTCCTTAGACGACCTTCAGGAGCTGGGGCCTGCGGGGGAGACGGGCTCTCTTTCTCTGGTCCAGTGACTGGTCCCATTGCTCACAGGAAGGGGAAGAGCTTTAATAGGTGAATCTGCCATTTCCCTTCTTCTGGGGGTTACAGGAGCTGTTCTGGGAGGGAGGGAGGTGTAAATTCACCGGCTGAGCCAGACTGGGTAGAGCAGAGATGGGCTGTAATTCTTCTGACCTCAGCAGTGTGTCTGTGGTGTAGCTGTAATCGTCTCTGCCTGCACGAGGGGCCTGGGGGCCTATTTTGTTTTAAAGGAGTTATAATGAATAAAATCACTGAATCCAGTGCGCAGTCTCTCTGACCAAACACATAAGCATTTACTTTAGGGTAAGATAAACAGTTCCTTGAACTCACTGGTTATACTGACTAACTCCCTGTCCTGGTTTAGCTAGGATAGGGCTAAGTTTCCCCAGCAGTGGGGGGAAGCTCTAGCCGCGTTATTCAATATCATGCTGACATCACCTCCGGGTGCCCAAGCGCGGGAGCGCGGAAGAGTCGGTGAACGCGTGTGTTATGCGATCTCTCAGCTCTCACTGCTGTATTGGTATATATCTATCGCATTATGTGGGCAGGTATCTGGTAAGAGGTAACAGTGAACAGTAGAAGGTGGGGTTGCTGAAGACAGATTTCAGATGGATGGATTTAAACAAATGGTGGTTGAAGGGTTTTTTTAGTTGTTTGTTGGTGGGTTTTTTTTCCTTTATCTTTGAATCTCATCGATTTACTTAAGGGACATAATTCTACAGAATGTTGGTATTGGTAACCTACCCAGAAACGTGATTGCATAAACCATTCATATTTTAAGTTGATCCAGACTGTTGCTGCTGAAACACTGGGCTTGCCTTGGTGGGCGTGACTCTGGGACTGTGGTGTTGCTCTGTTCTTTCTCGGCTGGCTCGCTGCTGATGGCTCTTAGCTCCTGGTGCGGCCAGTTATAGTGGGCTCCTGGCTTCCCTGCAGTCACCTGGTAGGATTTCAACTGGCCACTGTACGCTGAGCCAGCAAAACAGTACCTCTGCTCTGCTGCTTTCCCAGGGAAGACTTGAAAGCTTGTGGCCCTTAATGGGAAATGAGTTACAGCTCATCACCAGGACACCACCACCGAAACACTAGACATAAACTTGCACTGGCTTGTGTGGCAGGTGTGGTATCATCAGGAGGGGGACAGGTTTCACTTCAAATTGAAGCTAAGGTTAATTATGGTGTTAACAGCTTCTCAAACAGGTTAGTTAATGTCAACTAACTAACTGCAGGCTTGCTGAAGCAGCACTAATCTGGCTGCTCTCAATGAAGTGTCTGCTTTGATCAGCTCATTCTCTCTGAGCAGGCTGAAAAATACTCCCAGGATACAAGTGCTTAGTCTAAAATCACGTTGATTTTGCTTTAGGTTTGTCTTTAGCTGTTGGACATCAATGAATCAAAAGGGTGTTTCAATTTACAACTAGTTATCTTATAATATCTTGGCAGTGTTATTTCTAGCTGTTCTCTACTTGCCTTACCTGAGCCCATCAGCTAAAGGACTCTGCTATTCTGCCATGTGGGAGTGGGGTACAGCCTTCAGCATCTAGGAACTAGTGAGGTGATAGCAGAGGGTGTTGAGGCCTTTGTTGCTTTTCCACTGTGTAAGCACTATGCTGCGTATTTGTTGCAGCCATGTGCAAATCACCACTGGCCTTTCCTCTTCACTTGTTTTTGCCCATATCACGATCTTCTCTGACCTTAGAAGAGGAGCCTCCTTTGATTCCACCAGCAGCCGTCAGACACAGCGACAGTATCTTGGGGACGTTCACTGCTCTGGAAGTGCAGACAGCACCTTAGATGCTTGATAGCTGAGCGCAAGCAAAGGGTCTGCGTAGCAAGGTCTGTGTGTGCTGGCGTTTGGAGAAGCAGCTGGCGTGTGGATCGCAGGTTTCCTCAATTTCTTGGGGTTTCACTCGAAGGGGAAAGCGAAGGTGGTGAGTTTGAGAGTCCCTCTGAAGTGTCGGCATCTCCTATAGACAGCCGAGATATTTTGGTTCTGTAAAGATTTGATTTGAACGCTGGTTTCTCCAGAGGTATTACACACATAAAATTCTCTGCCACTGCAGTTTACCATTAAGGTGATTCCTTTCGGGGAAGAAAGTTGAGTGGAAAGTGCACTTGTTCTAGAGAAACAATCTTGAGTTAGAAGAACAGTGATCTCTGCTAGCTAACAGCTGAAGAAGGAAAACAGCTTTTGTGGTAGGTGTTGGTTCAGAAAGTCTCTTGGGTCAGAAAGAGCTGCCAGGAGGGTATTGCCCAAAGTCAGTGGGATATGCCTCCTGTAGTAGTTATTCTTTTGTCTTTACAATACTACCTTCGTTTTATAGGTAATATTTATTTTACAGGAAGTGCTGAAGAGGTGTAACTCGTTAATGTTTAAAAAGGGTTTTCTCTGACCTGAATGGAAGTTTCTACAGATGAATGTGTTGTATCTTTGTTTATGAATAGCTGTAAATAGAGAGCAGAAACACTTGTTTTTCTCTTGATAGAGGAAGAGAATTAACCTGTTTAATCTTTGCATTGTTCTTTAGTTATATTTTGGGTGGGGGTGGGGACCCAAGCCCTTGGACAGCTGATGTTGTGTAGCACTGGTATTTGTTCTAGATGCATTATGGCTCGAACATGGCTCTGAGACTGGTTGTGGGCATTAAAGCCTGATCCTAATACCCCCGATGCACTGTCTCTTATCATGCTGAGGAGTCTTTGTCATTCATTCATTCATTCATTTCATGCAAAGATCGCATCTAGTTCTGATTGCTTGCAGGGAAGCTCTAAAGAGAGGAATGGATACCGATAATTGCTGAAACACCTCAGGTCTGTGTGAGAACTGGGAGAAATGCTCATATCCATCAGCTTTGTAGTAAGCCCTTGCTGAAGTATTTTCTCGCCTTTTTACATGATAGCATGATGTTCAACTTCATGCGGAAACTTAACATCTGTCAAAAAATAGTCACTTTGAATTGTAAACTTGAGCCCACAGCAGGGAACTCTCAGCTGGCCAGCTTCATCGAGCTGGTCTCCAGTGCTTGAGGAGGCAGAGGCTCACGCCTTCAGCTGGCAAGGCTCTGGGGAGGTTGTGTCGGTGTGCTTGTTTTTAACCCGTTCTTGACAGGGCCCATTGTTTGAAGGGAAACAAAAGATAACATTAATAATAAATAATTCTGTTAGAATGTAAAACACAAGTAAGTTATGTTGATCCTTTTAATAACTGCTCCGTTGCTGGCAGTGTGGCTAGGCAGTGCATCCAGACATGGATAACCACTGTTGTCTGGGTGGAGATGTGCTCTTGCGGAGACCTGCTGTCTCCTGGAGCTGACCAAGGACAATGCTGTTTGTTCTGCTGCTGTTTGTTCTCAGTCACTGTTTTCCCACAGTCTGTGTGTTCCCATAGTCCTTACACTGAAATGAGGAAGGAGAAATTGAAAAA
Source organism: Strix uralensis (assembly GCF_047716275.1). NCBI lineage: Eukaryota > Metazoa > Chordata > Aves > Strigiformes > Strigidae > Strix > Strix uralensis. Next base: position 9,221,571 of record NC_134012.1, on the reverse strand, counting down.
ATGTTCAGTTACAACTGCTGGGGGGAAGTGGAGGGAAGAATGGTGGTCTTCGTGTGCCTGTAAATTTACCCATAAGTGCGTAAGTGCCCATAAGTTGCCCATAAGTCCCCATAAGTGCAAGTATGCTTTTTGTTAAACTACTGCTTCCTTCCCTTGAGGGATGACCAGCAGGTTCTTAATGTTTCTGGGGACTGTTGCGTAATGTATAGGGATAACGACACTGAATACGCTCTACAGTCTGGACAAATACAATTTGTTGCAGTGATCCTAGAAAGCAATGGGTACTGTTAAGCAGAACTTTTTGTTCATGAATCATCTTCTTAACGCTTGACTTAGGTTTTGGTGACTGGTATACTGTATCTGTGTCACTTGAGCGTGATGCTGCTGACATGCAGATTCTTGTCTAAACTTTAGGCTCCAGAGGCTTACGCAGGGCTTTCTAGTGGGCATGAGATCTTTCTACATGTGCCATGCTGTATGAAGTGGGCTCTGCTGTGACGCTCTACGTTCTCTCACCTGACTTCTTTTGCACGTGGTCCTCCTGGCTGTGCCGTGTATTTCGAGGTCGCCTGCCTGAGCAGCACGGTAAGAGAAGAGCTCAGCTCTGAAGCGCAGGGCTGCGATCTTCTAGCAGCAAAACTGCACTGATCTTGCTGCTGTGAGAATTGTCCTCGATGTGGCGTCCGCATGTGTGTAACAGTATCTCTGAATTGTCTGCTTTTGCTTTAGGGTTTCTTTCGATGCCCACAATTTCTTGAGGCAAAAGCCAGGAAGTAAAATTAATTTTTTGAGGCATAAATAATGTGATTAGGCGTTTAGATGTTTCTGTGGTATGTGATCTGCACCCCTTGGTGGTCTGTTACTCTGCAGCTCAGCGACTTGTTGTTTATTTGTAGTCACGTAGAAGTCTTTTGTATTATTCACTAAGCAAGAGACTAACGTGTAGACTGCCCCACCTCTTTCCTGGGACTGTAACTTTATAGATGGATTCTTTTTTTAAAATTATATGAGAATTCATTCCATTTCTCCTTTTATGTACCCCATCAATGAAGCACACAGGAAGATAAAAGTATTAATTGCCTTCAACAACTTAGATGGAGAATAAATAGGTTTTCATATTGCTAGTTTCATACTGTACATACTGTACTGTAATGATCAGCCCTCGAGTGCCCCCCAGTGTGAAGTGTGGAACTTGAAAAAGATTAGAAAAGAAATCTCGGTGCTGTTCAGCCTCTACGTCCAGCTGTGCAGCTTTCCCAAAAGCATACAGTAGACTTTCAGCCTAGTGAGTATTTCTTGACTGAGAGCAGATAAAAGCCTCCAGTCTCCTGGGAGAGGACAGAGCACAGAAAATGCTGGCTGCAGAGTCACTAGTGGATTCCCTTTAATGCTGGCCTGACACCTGTGAGAATCTTTAAAGTAGCGATAGGGAGAATCTAATTCCAGTGAAGCAGAGTTCGTTCTTGGTAAAGGGATTTCCTGCAACCAGTTCACTGCAACTGTAGAAACCCCTACCTTTTCTAATCTTTGATGGAAAGGGAGAACAGACTTTTCTGAGTTCATGGTAAATCCCAGAGCTGATAGTGAATGCTGAACACATTGAACGCAGGAGGAGAGAGACTCTTTGGAACTTGTTTCCAGGAAAGCATTCTCTAAAGCAGAGTAACATCCTCACTAAGCCACTTAATAACGAAAGCGGTGGTCAGAGGAGTGCGGCGGTGAATGTCCTTGGGGGTGGGAGGAAAAAGGCTGAAGCAATGTAAGTTAAGTTCCTGAATCTTTTGTAAAGTGATTATTGTCTCTGATCACAGCCCTCTCTTAGGAAATTGGAAACAAAATCAAGTGTACTTCTTTTGCACTGCCAAAAGAAGAAAACAAAACTTTTGGTAATACTAAACAGGAGTGGAAACGGTACAGAACGACTGTTCTGTAGGCAGCTAAAACTGTGGCTAATACGACAAAGATGAAAGGCTACTTTAGAACTAGAGCTTTACTGTAAAAGACAAGTGTTGGGTGAAAGTCACTAGGAAAGCGAGCACGCTACTTAAATTTGAACAGGATTTGATACGGAGCCAGGTTCAGACTGAAGTGGTACACGTTGGCCCTGAATTAGTTCTTCAAGCTCTGCTGGAAAACTTGTTGCTCTTCTTTTTGCTTTTCCTTCCCATTTGACAACAGCTAAGATGGAGCAACAGGAAAGATTTCTTTGAAGGTGCTTTTGTTTTTTGATGTAAGGAGATCTTTGTTTATTTTGGAACGCTCCCTCCGTGGAGGGGTAACATGCAATGTGCTTCACACTGTTTGTGAAGGAATTTAGGGAGTAAAACACATTTTAACAATATCCATGTGGGCTAAGTCACCTCACACTAAAATAAATAATGGGTGATAAAGCACAAGGTGTTCAGTGTGACCATTCACAAATAGCCTATTCAATGTCGTGCTTTACAAAACACTGAGTTTCCCATTCTTCCTGTTGCTGATTTTATAGATCTTGTCACTATGAGCTAGATTCTCAGCTGGTGAAAACCTGCATATGTAATCAAACTCGCACAGTTTAATTGTAGCCACCTCAAGTACCTCTATAGCGCTGTGAAGACAGTAACTTTTTAAGTAGCAAGGCGTCTGCCAGTAGTGAATGCCACTAATGCAATGCATGAAAACTTAGTTTGCAAGCAGTATTGCTCGAGAAGGATGATTCCTCCCTCCCTGCTTCATGCAAAAGGGAAGGATGTGAGGTGAATACAGTCTCCTAAAATTTCTCAAGGAGCTGCATGGGTAGTTAGACACACAATGACTCTTTTATTTAAGACAACTTGGCTTTAATAGGAGGTATTAAGGCCTTCGATTAAGGCCTTTACAGTAGCTTGTCCGGTCTGATGGTGGTCTGCGGCGCGGGACCTCTGAAGTAGCGCTAACCTCCAGCGGCAACACGTACACGGCCTCTAAACCAGAAGATGCGCGCGATGGCAAAAGGGGACGGGGGGTAAATCAGTTAGCTGCACCGGGTCTCAGTTCTACAGTGACAGCACTGCGGGTGATCGCCAGCCGTCGAGACGGTTGTAGCAGCGCGGCTTGTCCCGTCCTGGCGGTTAACGTCAGACCCGGGCACACAGTTTAGGTAAAAAGCCAACAACTGCCAAACTGGGTCCCAACATCAGGATCTTCCCACCGTTTTAATCTGAGCAGCAGCTCTGTCTCTAGGTTGAAAGCTGGGCCCCCAGCGCGCGGGCAGCAGAACTGCAGTGAAATTAACAGCCCCTGCGTGCGCAGGCTGGGGACCGAATGCAGTTGTTAAACCCAGATGAACTCGGTTCTTAACAGGGAGCAAGACATCTGCCCTTCATTTCGCCACTTGAAATGCGGAGGGAAAACAGCTGTGCTAATCCAAGGGACCCAGAGTCAGCCTGGTCTCCCGTCGGTAACACCACTATCGCTGGCAGGCAGCAGAAAGGGATGCGCCTTCCTCGCTATGCCGTCTTCACAAACACGTATCGTCTCTGAACGCAGAAATTTAAGGCAAAAATTCCATCGCTCCCATTTACCTGAATGCATGTTTTCTGGCAGTCAGACATTTTCTGGTTTACAGTGATAATACAACAGTTTTTTCTGTCTATCAGCAATACTACCAAAACTTTGGCAAAAGGTCCAAAATCAGATTTGTAAACATAATGCTTCCCTCTTCAATTGGCAATGCGTTGAAAACACAAACACAGTAAGACACACAAAGATTTTGCTCAGTTTTGACCAAATAACCTGCGTTTTCACCTGATAAAGTAAGCAATGGCTTGCATCAAAATAAACAAAAAAACTTCATGAAATGAAAGCTTGTGCTGTTTGGTGATCACATCATTTTATAGTTAAATACATCTCCTCTTTGTTGTCTTCTTGGCACCCAGGACAAAAATCTTTAAATACCTATTTCATGCAGGCAATAGCTTCTTTGCATATCTCTCTTCAAAAAATACTTTAAGTAGTATATAAATAGGTAACCTACATGTCTAATTCCATAATCTTGCCCCCAAACTATATACCTGTTTCATTTTGGTAAAGTATCAATTTCCCCAGTATTATTAAAGCTGACAAATGACCGAAATGGAAATGCTCCCACCTTCCAGAACACAAGTAGCAATTCTGTAGGAAAAAGCCTACAGCAACACTCGTCAGTTGTTTTAACCTGAGCGTTTGGCCTACTTAGAGTAGCAGCTTGGTTTTTTTCCCCATCGCACACGCTCACACCCACACGTTCTCGCACACACGCGGTACAAGCACACGCTTCCAGACACCGATAGGCCACGTAGTGCTTCCCAGGTGCTTCGGCAAAGCGGGAAGCAGTGCAGCTCATGATTTAACTACACTAAATATACACAACCAAACACCTTAAGGCAACCAGCCACTGCAACGGGGAGTTTAAATTGCAGGGGCGAGTTTCTTTTGTCACAAAATGCCCTGTATACTGCACATCTACGTGCCTCTTTAACCCTCCAAAACAATGTGATTTTTTTGTTTTCTGCTAATTTCTAAACCTTCTACCATTTAAGGCAAAGAGTTTGCATTAACAAGAAAGGTCAGAAAACAGCCTTACATCTATCCATCAGCATTTCAGTTTGCTACAACTTTTTCTTAATATGCGCACAACGTCATAGTAAAGGTACTGGCTCCCCAGTTATCTACTGCTAAAACTAATTCAATGGACAAACAAAAATCTTGAAGAAAAGAAGGGACCAGAAAAAGCAGCTTTAAATACACATGTAAGCAACATCAACAACAATAAAAGTAGTTAATTCTGCTAATACGGAAACTTCTGTAACAAAAAAGTTCAATGCTACCTTTTAGAATCTTAGAGAAACTAATCTTAAGTTTTAAATAAATAAGCTTCTGTCCATTCACGTGTCCTGGTCGAGGCAGGAGACTAGTGCTATAACTCTTGTTGCTGTTTGTCAAATTCCCCTACTAGTTTCTTAATGTGAGACAGCTTGCTGTGGAGATACTGGCATCTACACTTCTTTTCAAAGTAGCTGGGGCTAGACTGTAAAGATAAGATAAAAAGAAAATCATGGCATGAAAACGTTTCTGCAGAGTTGAATATTTCATGTCCTTTGCTTAAAAATACCCTTGAGCCAGGCTCAGTGATTACTACCTCCCACAAATCTGGTGTTACACATACCTCTTTTAACTTTCGGTACTCTTCGAAGACTTCCTCACAAAGCATCTTCAAGGAAAAAACAAACAAACAAACAAACAAACATGAAGACAACATGAAGAACATTTCACTACTACCAGAAAATGCAAAAATAACCTCCCATCCCCCCACATCACCCCAAATCTGCAATTAAACGTGTAAATAGGCAACAAAAGGGGCATGTGTTTGACGATTCCCTTTGACAAGTCGCTCACGCTGCTGTCTGTTCGCAGACAGCTCAGACAGGTGGAGTTTGAGGGCTGAACAACTTTTTGCAGGGTTTTTTCAAGCTTCAAAAATCCGGGCTAGCCCACACAGGGTCTGAGGATGTATGCCCATTCTAAAAGGTTTCCCTTTGTCTAGTTGAGCAGTACCATAATAAAATACTCCTTCTGCTCACAAATACACTTGCAATCTGACCAAAAACTAAAAAAACGCCAGCCAAGACTCCTCAGCGTGCACACAGAATTAAAGAATTCTGGTACTGAACATGAGGAATTTGTATGTCCAAATCAGAGAAGTCTGCATGGAAGGCCAGAGTATCAGTTTTTTAACACCCTTCTCTGCTAGAATCATAGCTAGCATCAGGAAGATGGGTAACCTGTGGCTGCAGGTTTAGTTAAGTGTATAAAACCATGGGAAACAGAGGGTCGGGAAAGCTTTGGCATTACAGCTGCTGGTTTCCACGCGCTACCAATCTTCTCCCCGGTCTGTGTAACAGCACCGCAGCACCCCCACGCCTCGACAGCGAGGCATGAGCCAGTCTGGCAATTCCAGCCCTGCGACCGGTTACTCAGTCTCAGATGTTCGTTTTAAAACCACGTCCATATAATTTAACAGATATATATACTGAAAGGTCTGCCTGTGCTGAAAATGTGGGCTTTTGGAAGGGATAAGAGGGAGATGAAACACAATCCTCACAGTTTTATCCTTCTTTACCTTATATTCTTTGGAACCTGGAGAAAGCATGTGCCGTTGTGCATCAAGACTCCTGAATTTCTGGCTGATACTCTCCATCTGAGCATACAAGTTCCTGTATTCATCATACTCTGCACAGAAGTCATTCTTGTAACGCTGGCGTTGCTCGTATGAGACTATGGCTGTGTATTTTCTGGCGCAAAAATAAGCACACATGCAATTTCACACCAAGGACATAATGAATATCAAGCACAGACACCCAAGCTTTAAGTCAGTTAACTACGTGACTGACTGCTTCTACAAGTAAGCACACGTGCTCCAAGGGAAAGCGTTTAGGTAATGACAGAAATCTACCATATTTCTGTGAGAGCTGTTTGCTAATATTTTACTTCTTAGAGTGTCATTCACAAGGTGCACAAGGAAGGCGTAGCATACTTAGAAAACATAAGCAATCATTCACATATAGAAGGATCAATAAATGCATCAGCTTCAGAGAGAGAAGAGAAACTGCTAGATTATAATCTCTTTCTATGAAGGGAGAAGTTAATTAGATTATATTTACTTTTGAAAATTCATTTCCATTACATTTTTGGAAGGGACTACATTTACAGTGTTGGATGCAGTCAGATAGGCACCAATGTAGCCAAAAACCTAACAGCCAAGCATAGTTAATGATAACATTTTATTATTTTAGGGAACACCAGTTCCATTGCTGTCCATTCAACTAAGGCACTTGCAATACAGCAACACAAACAAACTGCAGAGAGGTCTGAAACAAAAAGAAAACCCATCACATCACCTCCTAAGGAGGGAAAAACCCTTAAATGCTTAAAGCCACTGAAGCGGTTGAAAGTTTCTTCATTCCCCTCTCCCTCAAATCACCAGGAGCAGATTTAACAAGGTCATTATGCAAATCCAAGATGAAGCGGGAATGCGAGTAATAGATAGGACTTCCCACCGCTGTCACACCAGTGCTTCTGGTCCTCCTAGCCTAAAGACCCTGTTCTCTTTGGGTGACGCAGGCACCTCCACACGGGGACAAATCCTTCAAACCACCTTTAGATTAATTTTAATGAGCAGTAAAACTTTAACAACTTGAAAGTCTGCACCAATGCAGATGACAACTTTGCTCAGTGATGTATCCCAGGCCAGAGGCACCTGGTTAGAGTGCTGGATGGTTTTTAAAAGAAAACTACAGGTGCCCCCCAGCATTTTGGGAAGGACCTGTGAAGCTTGTGCACAGTTACATCCCACAGCAGGAGTTGAGCACAGGAGTAGAGCCCAGCAGAGCACTCGCAATGTAGGCGTGCGCAGAGGCAAGAAATGGGGATAGAAGTGGGGAGAAAGGTGAATCTGTTTGGTTTGTCTAGCTCTTCCTTAAGCTTTGCCTAAAAAGCTTGAGTTCCTTTACTCTCAGCATCTTTCTTTAGACTAAGATGGAAAGTATCTTTATGCTAAAGCTGTGATTATACTCATGAATTATAGAGCACTTAGACAGGAAGAGAAATTGAAATAAACTACCAAAGTCCTTTAAACTGGATCAAATTGTAGGTGCTCTCAGGTTTCAATCTTTCTGTAGTGATCAGTCTGAAACAGCACACCCTAATTTTTTTCCAGGACACTGTGGCCAGTAGATTATCTGTGAGATTGCTCCAGATGTTGCTCCTTTCACAGGGAAGTCTTTGTTAAGGTTTTTAATCCCAGTCAGAACTAAACCAACTTCATGAAACCTTGCATGAAGGTTTCTTTGGGGTTTTTGGGTTTTGGTTGGTTGGTTGGTTGGTCTTTTGGTGGTGGTGGTTTTGTGTTGGTTTTTTTTTTAAACTTTTAACAGTGGCTATTGGCATCTGACTTTAATACTAGATTACATCAAATAACCTTTCTCCTCAGTATCCCTGCCCTCAGCTGAATGGGAAGCAGACAGCGGGGAGCTGGATCGCTTCATTGGCACCCAGCAGAGGCCGAGAATTAAACATCGGTTTGAGTTCTCAGCCTAACACGTGAAGCACTAAACTGCTTCCCTGCAGGGCCAGACTTATTTCAGTCTTTCCGTGGAGCATCACTTAACAGAGTAAGTGAGACGCACAGCGCTGCCATGCCGTCTGCTTCAGCACAGGCAGAAGATGCTCCGAAGTTCAAGCGCTAGGCGGAGGCCTGACCTCCCTTGCTGATGTTACTCCTCTGACAGAAGCTGCTGAACTTGGCAATTCGCAGCGTTTTAACACACTTCTCCCTCTCTCCTGCACCGCAGACACGACCATGGGCTCAGCGCCGCTGCTGCGGCTGGGCAATTGCGCTGCTAGGAAGTGTCGGGCTCGTCCTGGCTTTACCTGTCGGGGTGCTCGTTCCAACTCTGAGCACCGAAGGCCCCTCAAAACCTTCTCAAACTCATCCTTCCAACCGAGGAAAGAGCTTTAGACTGCTCCCCACTGTGCCCATCCTCCCCCAAAAAAGCGCATTTTATTAGAAATTCAGGTGGCGCTGACCACGTTATTCCACAATTATTCCGCTGCGGCCTCCTTCAACTTTCGCATTTTTAAAAAAAGGCCACCAGTAAAACAGTGGGGGAAAAGCCCAGACACTGGGCATTTGCAGAAGCTATTTCCCTGTTTTGCAACGGTAAAGACAAATCCTCCTCCTAGGAAAGTTTTGATACTGTCAAAAACTATTTAGGCAACCAAATGATTCTGGTATTAGAGGTATTTCATTTTAAAGCAAGTTCTTTAACACTTGTCACGGATGAAAAGCTTTTTTATAGAGGAGGTAAATTTCAGCTTTTTGGAAATGTCAATCTGATGTTTGACAACTTGTTCAGGAGCCAAAAGTAAACTCACCAGGAAGCCCTTCTGTAGTTTTACAGACTGCAACATGGCAGTCACTGTAGGTATGTTACCTTTCACATGCAAGTTTAATGTATTTTTATCTTGCTTTGTAGTCAAAATTAAGCAGGTAAAAGTTAAAATCTGAACTGAGGTTCTCCTGTTTTCTCTAGCTCCTTGGTCTGCATTTCTGCGGTGAAATTGGATATTTTGCTGCAGCTTCAAGTTAGCCAGTGACCATTTTACATCAAAGCTTTAGAAATAACTTTGACGGTTAACTCCCGTTAGCTCACATATAGGCTTTGTAACTCTGGACTTTAAAGTCTGCTACCTTCCCTCCCCACTTTCCACCTTAGAATGCACTAAGCAGTGAAAGTGCAGGACAGGTGTTCAAATTTATGGATTCTAGCATTCAGCTTTCCTCCTGGTTTGCCTTGCCTCTAAAAAGAAAACAGCGCAGGTTCATGTTCCTTTCTCATGGTGTTCTTGAAGAAGAATGAAATTAAATGTTTTACGTCTTCTTCTAAAGGGTATTAAAAATACTTTTTATGGCTTCTTTTCGCACCGCAATAATTAAGGGACACCCTCAGACTGTAAAACTTGCAGGTAGTTGAATGAGGCAGCTGGGTAACTTGAAGGAACTTGTCATTATTCTAAAACTACATTTTGGTCAATTCTCAATTTTGTAGCTAAACGAGAGTTTTTATAGGTGATTTTTCATCTGCTTCAATGAGTGGCAAGAAAGCTAATTGTTATTTTACTCACGTGAAGTAGTCTGGTGGTTGGCTTGCTGAAGGAGAACCTGTGGAGGCAGTGCAAGTTTCTTCAACTCCTACAGAAAAGCAGAATTTTGACACTTGCGGTAAGCAGATTTTTAATATAGCCAAACAATACCAGCTTAATGGGCTTGAAAAAGTCCTTTAGAGTTTTATTCTCACAGTAAATTACTTGGAATAAGCTCTGTAAGTTAATAATAGGGCTCACATGACCTTCTCCATAGTAGGCAGTACCGGGCTTTAGAAAGAGGGCACGGCTACTTTATTCTACAGGTTCTGCGCTACCGCAGTATTAACCCAAGGTCAGCTTTTCTTATTTGAAGACACGATGTGGCGTCTGCACAGCCGTTCAAATTATGCAGCAACAGATGTGGCTGCACAAAAGACAACAGCTTGAGATGTATCTGTATCTATGTAGATATAGCTGTATCTCAACGTCCAGGTTCCAGCAAGAAATAGAGCAGAAAGCTGAAGTTCTTTTCATGCCATGTTTTTATCCCTCCTTCCCTGCCAATTACAGATATCCAAGGTCAGATTTAATTTCAGCACTCTAAGCAGGAAAGTCAGGAGCATTGTATATAGGTTCCCGGCATTCAGGCTTCAATGACCTGCAACAAAGACTTGCTCCTCAATAACGTGGCAAAACTGGCTTTGAAAGTTATTTGCACTTGTAAATTGCTCTTTTGCTCTTTTAAACGGCATTATGAGAGCACGGTACACTTAATCTCTAGTCCCTCTTTTTAAAGGAATATTTCAGGAGCCTCCTGACTTTTTGATAAATAAGAAAAATAGCGGCCATAAGGAAAAGTTAGCTGGAACACGGAGGAACACTCAAGATCTTGGTAATCTCTCTCTGCTTTTCATCGGGGGTCTTGCAGTTAAAAAACACACAGTCCTATATATTCTTTGTTTGCTTCCACTGCCACTGCTTAAACACAGTATTTCTGCTAAAGCTCAACTGTTCTTGCAATCTCTAAGCTCTCCGAGCTTTAGGTCATGGGGAAAAAAGAACTATCATGTGATGTTCTACTCTATTCTTTTACTTTTAGTATTAAAATTATTACGCAGTACAGCAGGAGTAGAAAAAGTGGTGTAAAAATGGGAACAACATTTGAGAGAAATGCAAACAGCAATATTAACGGTCGCGGTATGTACAATACAACTTAGGTGAACAGTTTCACTGCGAGCGCTTCATTTCCAAAAATTCAGGTGTGTTTGTTGACATGGCTCAGTGTAAGCACCAACTTGAAATGCAGTGCAGATTTTTCCTTCCCTAGCTGTTCAGAATTTCGTTACTGGCATCTGCAGAAAGACCCTCACCTGTATATAAATTCATAAATATCTCAAAGCACAAATATTTGCAAAGAAATCCCAAGCCACGTGGGCACTGTGTAGTATGTCCAGGGTAAAAGTGAGAAGAGCATCTCAAAGCACCCTTGTCTACAAGCACAACAGCACTTCAGAGAGGCACCCTGCCTAGTCCAAACACGCCTCTGGGCTGTGATAGGAAAGGGCTAAACCTGACTTCTCATTTGCACGTCAAACCTCTGAAATTGGACAACACACAGACTTAACAAAGGAACTGAACTCTGCCCTACTCTCTGTGTGTGTGTGTCAAGAAATCAAGTATTCTCCGAGGGCTGCTGTTTATCTTTTCAATACCATTTTCAGTGCACACCGTTTGTACATCTTTGGAAGTAATAAATTCTGCAGATAGAGAGGAGCTCACAGCACAGTTCAGACCAAAACTCCAGCAAACCTCATGCCAGTTTATGCAGCTTTTAGGCTCTCCATGAAAAGGCAGAGGCTGATGAACCTTGCATTGTGATACGCGATGAAATACATTTAAGTCTGATCTATGTGTTTCAGTAAGCCAGCATGCCATAAACCAGTGACAGGTTTTATCTGCAGCTCGCAGACCTTAAAACTGGCTCATGGAAGAAGCAGAGTAAGTTCAGTGAACTGTCAGTTTACTGGAAATTAAGGAAAAACGAAACTCCATTCCTTGTGTTTTTCTAGTTCCTAGCTCTTCCTTTTAACCAGTTTCTGCCCTACAGCAATCCATTTCAGATTTCTTTCTAACGATTTTTGTACTACAGAGGGAGAACTCTTAAAAATGAACCAAATTCTAGATAAGCTTCCAGCAGAACAGCTTCTGCTTTTTGATGTTGTTCTGTTTGAACTAACATTTACAAGGTAATACAACAGCGGAAAACCAATATGGATTCTTCATGACCATAGAGTAGGGATAATGGCAAAGCCAAGTGAAAAAATAGACCATTTGTGTTTCCAGTCCCTCGTTTTACAGGTCTCTTTGCACCACGGTTACCCATACAGGAGTTAGGAAAAGCAGCGTATTAATACCTTCACCCGAATCCAAACAGGAGGATGTACTCAGCTCGGCAGTTTCTTCTTTTCTGAGGTTTTTCTCCTCCATGCTCACACTCACAGTGTGCTGCATCTTGCCTTCATGCTTCTCCTTACGCTCTTTTACCTTCTCGGGCAGTTGGTGAAGCTTCTTGCCTGTGGACTTAGGAGGCTTCACCTGCACCCCGGCAGGCTCTGGGATCCCCAAAGAACTCCAAGAGGTGTATTTTTGTTGCTGGTCCTCACAGGCCTTAGTGCTATTAGGACTGAAGCTGTCCATGGGCAGGTTTTGTGTCCCCTGCCCCTCAGGGGTGCTGGGGGAGGTGGAGCTGGCAGGTTTTGGCAGGTTGGAAGCGTGAAGGCGCGCCCCAGGCAGCGGGTGAGGAGCGGGAATGGAGGTGGTCGTGGGGCGGGGAGACGGCGGAGGGGCGGCAGCGGCTTTCTCCCTGAAGGCAGACAAGCGCTCTCTGAGCGGGGACGGGATTCCACTGCCCAGGCGAGAGATCCTCTTCTTTTTGTTCAGAGGACCGATGAAAGAGGAATCCAAGACCCTTTTCTGTGATAATAAAGAAAAAAACCCGTAAAAACCAGCAGAACTAAGTTTTGCTCCCGTTCTGGAAAAGGAACAGTTCTGAACTGGCAATTGTTGAAAACACATCTTTCTTCTCCAAAACTAGCTGTCAAGCGAGGAAGTACTGCAGCTACATACATGGTTTCTTTCATCCTTGGTTTCTAATTTTATGATTAACAAGTCGTTCTTCAAACCTACAGCTAAAAGGCTTTGGGAGAAAGACACTCTCTTCAGCAGCTCTAGCAAAGGCTTCACCAAAACGAGGAGGTCAGGTTGGTACCGTTTAGGCACCGATTTCCGTTCGGACACACCAGGCGAAGAGTCAGCTTTTGCTGGCACACAGCCACGCGATGTCCTAAAGCGGCCCCGAGAAGCACGCAGCGGCATGCTTCTCAGAGCGTGTGATGTGCAAAGCCGATAAGAACGGGTAAACCCCCCAGTTTTGCTGCAGTTGTTGTCCCAGCTGCTCTCCAGCTGGTTCACATCCTCTCCTCTAGCAAGCGCACGCTGCTCACGTCGATGTACAAGCGGCAGCTTGGGCCGGGAGCCCCAGGCACGGCTCTGTGCCACCCTGTTGGAATAAATCTGGGTTCTGTGGGTAGGGAGGCAGGTGGGAAGAGGTCCCTGGGACCTGCACCATTTCATGCTCTGAAAGAAAGTTAGGGAAACACAGAGGTGTGCCCTCCCTCCTCTGTGTAAATGTAAATAGCTCAGTGGTGAAAGGCTTTCTGTGCTTCCCATCTTATCTTAAGTATTTTAATAAACATTCTGAAATACAGAACACTAAATGTAGCAGCCCTTAAAGCTACGTGACTAAGTTTTTTTGCAGTCCTTGACAGTGCAACCGCCTTTAAAAGGAAGAAACGTCCAATCAAAGAGAAATGCTTCAGTTTTTCATGTGTTTAAGACAATATTAGTGCTTCACATCACAACTTTTACATCAGTGTAAAGTGTGATAAATCTTAATACACTGTAAATAATGATAAAAAAAGTACAAAATACCTGAGCATTTGATGGGCCATCTTTACTGGGAGTTACAGGAGATCCCGAATGACTGGTGCTGGGGGCATCCTCAGATGAATTTAATTTTCTGTAAGCATGACCCAACATTTCAGGTTACAAGGCAAAAAATGTCTATGTCATAGCTCTTTCATTATAGGGAAGACAGACATTCATTTCCCAGAACAAGTTTTTTAAATGGCAATTTTCCTTCCCCTAGAGACTGAACTTACCTAGAAAGTATTAACTCCAATGACTGTTTATCGATTTCATTGTATCCAGGCCAATCTTTTTGAATGTCTTTAAACAGATGATCCTTCAGACTGTAAGAATTATCCTTTGTATTCAGGCTGGCTACCTATAGGCAGACATTTAAGAAAATAAATGTTCGTGATACCTAAATGCACACTGCAGAAATAAGATTGGTACTGCAAAGTAAAATAAAAGTTGAAAACAGAATCACACACCAGTTTTCCAGGTTTTTTAGATGTGAAGATCCAAGTAGCTCTCATGTAACGAGCACCAATTTTTAAAAATGTGGTCAACTTGGGATGTAGAAATTTGAAGGTAAGAAAATCCCAAACTGCTGCAAACCTCTCTCTGCACCAGGGGTCTGTAATACAGCACTGGGAATCAAGGCAAACTATGCCAAAACTTTAAATATTCACTGCATGAAATATGCTGAGAGGCCTGTTTTGTGGGGGTTTTTGTTTGCCTTTTTTTGTTTGGGGCTTTTTGTTGTTTTGTTTTGTTTTGTTTTAAGAACTGAAGAACACTATCTCCACATACAAATTCAGATTTGTTCAACTTCAGGAGGACACCTGCTGTTCTTTGGTTGTACACAGCTATACGGCAATGGCAGAGCACAGACTGTGCTTGGAACAACGCCTGTTTTCCATCATCACATTAATGAACGCGCTGTGTCGTCATTTGTCTTGAGAAACAGAACTGCTTTTCTTTCTCAAGTGCCTGAGCCACAAGAAACTGTATCTGTCTACTGAACAGTTGTACCTGATAACCTAACTAGCGCTAGACAAGTACTTCTGGTACAAAGATGAATTCTTCATCTATCCCATTAGTTTTAAGCCATATCAAAGTTTTACCAACTGGGAAAAAAGTAACTGTACTCATGTCTAACGATATTTTAGTGCTGAAATGTTTAAGGGGAGGTGTGCAGGCCAGATGTGCTCTGCCTTCTGCAGACGCAGGGTTCAGTATTGTCACGAGAGGCTTGTGTGCACGCCTCGCTCTATACCTTTGAAAATAAAATGGGCTTATAGCTTCCTTAAGAAAAATGCAAAGTATACTCAAAAGGTTAAAATGAGCTAAAAAGCCCTTGAGATCATTGACACCTAAAGTGCTGGTTTAGACTTCATCACCTGACACCTGTTCAGAGTTTCAGGGAAAACCCCCAAAACTATCTCTCTTTGCCTGACACAAAATGTGGAATAACTACTCATCAACACACCACCACCACTTTTCAGCTCAGCCTATTTTTTTTTCCTCTAAAACATGGTAAATACTGCAAATTCATGCCTGTGTCCACGTCTGTCTGTCCCCATCTAAAAAAACAATTAAAAGTAACAAAGATACCCTTAAACAGTAATTCGCTTGTTAAAAACAACTAAAGCTGTATTCTAAGAGAAGCAAATCTGTGCATATCAGATCTTAGCAAGTTCAGGCTGCTGATTTTAGATTTGTACAAAAAAAACCCTCATTACAGAGCTAAGAAAAACATGAGCAAGGCTTCTCAGGGTGTAGCGTTGCTAACACGACCATTTCTGATGCAAACCAGTACCTTGAGGTACTGGTTCCTTGAGGTTCACACCACATACAGGAAACAGACTCCAGGAAAGTCTCCTTAAACATTGCCAAGCATAATGGGACAAGAGGAAGTTTTTGCACCTTTCACGCTCTAGGGAGCTGAGCTTTTAGAATTTTATAACCAACTTAAAATATAGATTGACTACTTCAATTTGTATGTAAGAACATGGCTGTCATTAAATTGTGTCTGTCTTCGGGGTGGAAAAAAAACAACTACCATCGCACTGGGGAAACAAAACAATAACACTTAACATATTCAAGGAATGAGGTTTTAGAATTCAGTGTAGGATCAACCAAAGCTGTATAAATGTTGAATTTTGCTCACTTTAAGAGGTTCCCAAACACTTTTTTCCTAGACAAGTAGGAAATATTCCTACTTCACACATTAATACGTGCCTAATTCAGCCACAGTCGGTGGGTACAGGGAGTGTTTGAAAAGTAAGGGAGGAGCCACTGCATCTTACGGTACTTTAAGAAGCCTTTTCTGAACTGTTTTTGTAGCAAATTAATAAGTGACGCTCTTGAACACGCAGCTTAAAAGTTTCACCTACACAACGTTATAGACTTACCAATAATTTTGAGGGATGCGATAAAGAAATACAGGTGGAACTTAAAGGAGCACTGGAAAAGCTACTGAATAAAAAAAAGTTTCAAGGAAGGTAAAGACACAGTCCACATGATAGCAAAGAAATAATACGCTCAAAATCGGACCACCACCTTTAGCATTTACGATTTCGCTGGAACACCCTTCCCTTGGTTGCAACTCCGACAGATCCCAAGGGAAGTCGAGTACCACTTACAGGCCACCAGCCACGTTCAAACGAAGTACTAACCTATGCGATTGCAGTTACCAAATTTCTCTTCACATAAACTCGTCACAAAAACCATGAAGTACTATGACAAACTATTTCACACAATTGAGAGAACGCACAGTCAACTTCTCTCAACTAAGCAGTCCAAGTAAAAGAGAGAGGGAAAAAATAAGACATTAGGAGAAACAAAGCTAGAAATAGTTAATATTGCCTGGCATTCTAGCAAAACAAAACCACTCGCCAAGAATTTTTTCATCTGTCTTTCCTTTCCTCACACTGACTTGCAGTTTGGGGCATCTGCATGAAGTTTATTGAAAAACTTCAACAAGAAGCATTAAGTTGTTTACTATTTTCTGATTTAAACACTGAAGTGACACAGCTCAAAATTATTTTGAAAAGAATAGCAGGAAGGAAAAATTTCTGGCACAAACTCTATGATCTCACCTGATGAAGGATCATTCCAAGGCAATTCTTGTCCTTTTGGTAGACACCATCTTTCCGCAAGCGAGTGAGTAACTCTGGTTTCTTGTAATTCTTCAGTGCCAACAAATGAATCACCCTATCCCTGTACGGCCGCCGACAAACCACATTCTGTGTGCAAGTCCTCCCTATTATGTTTGCAGGGTTCATGGGCGTTGATCTCTTCCTCACAGGCACAGGATCTGGAATTTTTTGTGGCGCTTTTCTGACCTGTGCTTTTCTTCCTGAAATAAGGGTAAAAAGAAAAAAAAAGAGAATGATGTGGGAGATTGGCAGAAGACAAGAAAGTTGTTTTAAAGACTTTACCAAGCCAGATAAACTCTAAAAATGACTTAAGTTAGCATTTCAAGATCTATAAGAATACAGGTAGCAAAGCTGCATCGAGCTGGGCATTAACAAAGAAATATTCAGTATTAAAACAACTGGGGAGTGATACCGGTAGGAGGGCTTTACTGATTATTTATATACATGGTGCTTTTATTATTTTTCCAGTTTATAAGCTCAAGCACTGAATACTCAAAATCGGGCATTTTTTTCAGGAGAGTACTCCCAAGTGTGATGCAAAGGTCTTCCATATAACTAAAGGATCCCCCGTTAATGCCTAGGGAGAACAAGTCTATACAATTAATCACATCACTGCTTAAAGAAACTACCAACACTTGGTGTTGATCACTTTTGAGCTACCATAACTTACACCACATTTTAAGCTGAAATGTTCCCCTCTTGTTAAATAACCCCAGGTTTGTCAGCAACAGTACACCCAAAATTTAACAGTTCTTGGGATCAAGGCCGGAGAAGTTTTAAAACATGGCCTGCACAGCATTTTGGATCAAACTCTACAAAAAGATGTGTTTCTCAACTGGAGGAACAATGCAAGTGTGCGCAAGCAACGCATCCAGAATTTAAAAACAACACTACCCGAGCTGAATCTCAGCTTTCCAGAAAAAGACCTGAGCTCCTTGCTCTGCTATCAGGCAGGAAAAAAAAAAAAAAAAAAAAAAAAATTATCAGAATGTTATAGAAAATCATTGTAGTAAAACCTGTTTGCAATCCAACAGAGGATGTGACACAAAGCAGCTATTTTTTTGAAACCAACAGCTCACGTTTGGTACATGAGGGACACTTAATGAGTATTGGTGAGAAAATCTGGAGCTTGCTCTCTCCATCAGACACACAGAGACTGAGCTGTGCTTAGGTACTGCTTGTCCTCAGGAGTAGCAGGAATTTGTTTCGGTTTTGCAGTGGAGGCCAAACCTTTATAACCTTGGCACCCTGCATGTTCCCTGGACTTTGCCCTTCTGGTTTTCAAGAAGAAACCTAATCATGCAAATGCACACAGTTCCATTTTTTGAACAGTGTGAACTTAGCAGTTTTAAATTGAATGCATTACAAACATCGGGACACGTTAATTTCTGTGTAGATACACACCCCGCCCCCCCCGGCACAGCTGATGGTGTAACCAGCATTCAAACAAAACACCCCCTAAAGTCATGTCTCTGAATCCCTTAAAAAGAATAATGGAGAACATAACCAAGCATTAACATGATTAACAACCGCAGTTCCTGATTTGTACTGCACGAAGCACGCTGCAGAGTCACCCCCGTGACCTACCAGCAACAAGACCTGTCCTACCTGAGCCTCCTCAACGCCAGTCTGAAACAAAAGTGCCCCCAAATATCCTAACTGTCCTACTGTCAATCTTCAGACCCCATTTATTTAATGTTAAATATTCGCTTAAGATCTATTTAAACCACCAACAGGAATCATGCAGATCATTCACATGTAAAATAGAACTTCCCCAAGGAGAAGTTTTGAAATACATGAAAGTGGCTCCTCTCACGCTTGGGTTAAAGAGCAGTTTAGACAATACAGGGGAAGCAGTCCCCACTCCATGTCCCTGTATCAACCCGTGCTGAGCTGCCTTAGTGTCAAGACCACACACACTTAGTGTTGTATCTCCAAAAAGCTGTGACAAAGCTGGCTTCAAATGCCCTGCTGAGGCAGAGCAAGCGTTGTACCATCGCTGCCAGGGATGTCCGTGCTGGCGGACGACTGCGGCCGCAGCCAAGTGAGAGCCTGTTTTACGTAATGAAGATGGATGTACCTGGTTCAGCTCGCTGCTGCGGGCAGGACCGCCGCTGCCCGTACCACTGAGTGCCTAGAAAGGGGATGCTCACCTTGCACCTCTCTGCAGCCAGCTCCAGGCTCCTCAGGAAAACGGTACTCAGAGCAGTTTAATAACAAACAATACCACCTAAATGCTTTCTGTTTTGTGGAAAATGATGAAATCCATGTTCCCATGCCAGCACTGCCTTACTTTAACTTTTTTTTTTTTTTTGAAAACCAACCATGGTCTTGTGGTAGCAGTTGCTTACTGATGGCCAAGACATAAATAAAATTTAATCAGCATTAGCAAGTGTGGAAAGCAAAGTTTTTCCTATAAAGCCTATGAACTTGTATATGAGACTTCCTCAATGTGAATTTTTTTAGATTACAAATTCAGGCTAATGACCTAGCACAGTATTTAGGTCCTCAAAAGTGCTGTCACAAAAACAAAACGTTACGTACTGAACCAGAGAATTTCAGGGCATGGGCTGGTAAAATCCCTCACCTCAGTGGTCAAAATTTCAACCAGTCAAGCGATATGGGAACGAGGAACGACTGGCAGGCTTTCTCGGGGGGAAAAAGGGCTAATGTCTGAATGCAGCACGAGCAGACTGTAACATGAGAGCAAGCTACCTACATCAGAGATCTCTGAACACACCGACTTTCCCAAGAATCCTGAAAAAATGAATTACTGAGTTTAAAAACATACAGGCATCTAGTAAAAAATGAAACACCGCCATACCTAAAAATGGCCCATCAGGTTTAATAACCTTTGCACTTCCATTGCGCAGCTCCTCTTCTGGCTGGGTCATGCACGCTTTGGTCGTCAGATAGGAATCACTTGTGGCACGTACTGTAATTTTATTCTGTATAAGTCCCAGGCAACTGAGTTGAGAGGCTCCAGAACTATAAAAACATTGGAAAAGGTTGAGCCCAAGCGCTAGTTCACGTTTAGAAGCATGGTTGTATCAGGAACTTTTAAACCTGTCTTAACAGGTGAAGAAAAATCTTTTTTCCGGTCCTGACAGCTAGCTAGGGCGTAAATCTATTCCAAATTGTCTCTGCATGTCCAAATGGTATCAGTTTTACCTGTCGGTGTGCTGTGCTTGAGAGGCAGGCTGCCCGCAGCGTTGGTGGCTCATTGTTGTAATGACTGTTGCCAGGACAACTCGGGCAGTTACACCGGCCCTGTGACGTCAGGTAGGCCCCGCCCCAGAGGCCTTCCACCAGCCGCCCGGCTCTCAGGTGGGCACATCTCTCCTCCCCTCCACCTGAGATCGTTTAAACTGGCCTAACTGTCACTGCTCTTAACGAGTACACTGTGTGGCACCCGCCATTGCAATGGCTCTGAACAGAGAGAGGATACTGGCTTTAGCTCACCCGAAAACACTTTAGCCACCCTCAAACTCCCCATCAAGCCTCCAAGAAGGGTCAAGAATCTCGTGTCTCAATTTACCACGTCATTTCTGAAAGTCGAAGCTGGACCAAGGCCCTGACCAACATTTCAAGATGATCCAGCTACAGTTTTGTCCATAGCCTAGAGCTAGGTATTGATCCCTTGTTCCGAAATCCCTGCATTTGCAACAGAAATAAAGGTCCTTCTTGCCATCTAAAGCACAGCTTTTATCCGTTGCCTCTTTCCTTTCACCACAGGAACAGTCGAGCACTGACTGAGATGATGTGTAATCCCTCTCCTCAGGCTGGGCATTTTCAAAATCCAAGACAGTTTTGAAGCCAGACCTGACTGGAGCACAAAATTAGACTAGACACCCTGCAGAGGTCCTTTCTGGTTTTATTTTCTTTTAAATGACTC
Source organism: Strix uralensis (assembly GCF_047716275.1). NCBI lineage: Eukaryota > Metazoa > Chordata > Aves > Strigiformes > Strigidae > Strix > Strix uralensis. Next base: position 9,200,907 of record NC_134012.1, on the reverse strand, counting down.
TGTGTGTAACACCACACAAGTCTTGCATTAACTTTGCAGGCACTTTGCACAAACTGAGAGCTGGCTACAATGGACCTCACGAACGCTAGTCTGAATTAGATTTTGAAGAAGATTCTTAAACCCACATTAAAACTACCTAGACATGCTATCTGGAATTATTCAGAGCTAAAGCAGCTTAAATTTAATCTTACTTAAAAAACACAGTTTAATTTAACTGAAGGTGCTCCTTCCTAAAGGAGAGAGTGTCATCAGAGATGCTGGGGAGGGGCAAGCCAGGAGCGGAGGCAGGACCTCTCAGCCCTGGCATGCACTCCTGCCGCTTGCTTTCTGCCAGCTGTGGCAGCTGTCTGGCCCCTTTCAGATACAGTTTAACAAAAAAAAAAAAAAACCACAAAAAAACCAAAAGCCCACACTGCCCCAGGCTTGCCCAGGTCTGCCACTAAACCATCCGGCTTTTTGCCAATCCCATCAGTTAAATGAGTTCACTGAAAGGTTGTATTGTAGTAGAAGAGACCTAGCGCAAGGGGACAAAGAGGAGGATGGGGATGGTGAGAGGTCTCCTGTTAGGCAAAGAGCTATTAAATCAGCTCATTCGCTTATTGCTCCCAAAACCCACTATCTAGAGAAATCTCTGTTCTGAAATTGAGGGCAGAAGCCCGCCTGTGACTGAGAACCTGAACAGCGTCCACGTGCCTGTTTGCTATCAGCTTCCCAGATCAGTGCATAAACTCTGCCTGTGATAGCCCAGTTAATCAAATGGGAGAAATAGTTATTCAACACCACTGGACCACATTGATACGACGCTGAACGTAATCTTCTAGAAGCTGAAGCAAACTTAATGCAAAAGCAGGGCATTTTCTTGCCTTTTCGGGAGATGTTAACACTGTTCACTTTGACTCAGAGAACCAGGACAAGGTGCTGCTGTATTACATTTGGGTTCTGAAACACCATGGTCACGCAGTTATGGATAAGGTCACCGATTTATGTTCTCTTCTAATATCTTGGCAGTGTTATTTCTAGCTGTTCTCTACTTGCCTTACCTGAGCCCATCAGCTAAAGGACTCTGCTATTCTGCCATGTGGGAGTGGGGTACAGCCTTCAGCGTCTAGGAACTAGTGAGGTGATAGCAGAGGGTGTTGAGGCCTTTGTTGCTTTTCCACTGTGTAAGCACTATGCTGCGTATTTGTTGCAGCCATGTGCAAATCACCACTGGCCTTTCCTCTTCACTTGTTTTTGCCCATATCACGATCTTCTCTGACCTTAGAAGAGGAGCCTCCTTTGATTCCACCAGCAGCCGTCAGACACAGCGACAGTATCTTGGGGACGTTCACTGCTCTGGAAGTGCAGACAGCACCTTAGATGCTTGATAGCTGAGCGCAAGCAAAGGGTCTGCGTAGCAAGGTCTGTGTGTGCTGGCGTTTGGAGAAGCAGCTGGCGTATGGATCGCAGGTTTCCTCAATTTCTTGGGGTTTCACTCGAAGGGGAAAGCGAAGGTGGTGAGTTTGAGAGTCCCTCTGAAGTGTCGGCATCTCCTATAGACAGCCGAGATATTTTGGTTCTGTAAAGATTTGATTTGAACGCTGGTTTCTCCAGAGGTATTACACACATAAAATTCTCTGCCACTGCAGTTTACCATTAAGGTGATTCCTTTCGGGGAAGAAAGTTGAGTGGAAAGTGCACTTGTTCTAGAGAAACAATCTTGAGTTAGAAGAACAGTGATCTCTGCTAGCTAACAGCTGAAGAAGGAAAACAGCTTCTGTGGTAGGTGTTGGTTCAGAAAGTCTCTTGGGTCAGAAAGAGCTGCCAGGAGGGTATTGCCCAAAGTCAGTGGGATATGCCTCCTGAAGTAGTTCTTTTTTTGTCTTTACAATACTACCTTCGTTTTATAGGTAATATTTATTTTACAGGAAGTGCTGAAGAGGTGTAACTTGTTAATGTTTAAAAAGGGTTTTCTCTGACCTGAATGGAAGTTTCTACAGATGAATGTGTTGTATCTTTGTTTATGAATAGCTGTAAATAGAGAGCAGAAACACTTGTTTTTCTCTTGATAGAGGAAGAGAATTAACCTGTTTAATCTTTGCATTGTTCTTTAGTTATATTTTGGGTGGGGGTGGGGACCCAAGCCCTTGGACAGCTGATGTTGTGTAGCACTGGTATTTGTTCTAGATGCATTATGGCTCGAACATGGCTCTGAGACTGGTTGTGGGCATTAAAGCCTGATCCTAATACCCCCGATGCACTGTCTCTTATCATGCTGAGGAGTCTTTGTCATTCATTCATTCATTCATTTCATGCAAAGATCGCATCTAGTTCTGATTGCTTGCAGGGAAGCTCTAAAGAGAGGAATGGATACCGATAATTGCTGAAACACCTCAGGTCTGTGTGAGAACTGGGAGAAATGCTCATATCCATCAGCTTTGTAGTAAGCCCTTGCTGAAGTATTTTCTCGCCTTTTTACATGATAGCATGATGTTCAACTTCATGCGGAAACTTAACATCTGTCAAAAAATAGTCACTTTGAATTGTAAACTTGAGCCCACAGCAGGGAACTCTCAGCTGGCCAGCTTCATCGAGCTGGTCTCCAGTGCTTGAGGAGGCAGAGGCTCACGCCTTCAGCTGGCAAGGCTCTGGGGAGGTTGTGTCGGTGTGCTTGTTTTTAACCCGTTCTTGACAGGGCCCATTGTTTGAAGGGAAACAAAAGATAACATTAATAATAAATAATTCTGTTAGAATGTAAAACACAAGTAAGTTATGTTGATCCTTTTAATAATTGCTCCGTTGCTGGCAGTGTGGCTAGGCAGTGCATCCAGACATGGATAACCACTGTTGTCTGGGTGGAGATGTGCTCTTGCGGAGACCTGCTGTCTCCTGGAGCTGACCAAGGACAATGCTGTTTGTTCTGCTGCTGTTTGTTCTCAGTCACTGTTTTCCCACAGTCTGTGTGTTCCCATAGTCCTTACACTGAAATGAGGAAGGAGAAATTGAAAAAATGTTCAGTTACAACTGCTGGGGGGAAGTGGAGGGAAGAATGGTGGTCTTCGTGTGCCTGTAAATTTACCCATAAGTGCGTAAGTGCCCATAAGTTGCCCATAAGTCCCCATAAGTGCAAGTATGCTTTTTGTTAAACTACTGCTTCCTTCCCTTGAGGGATGACCAGCAGGTTCTTAATGTTTCTGGGGACTGTTGCGTAATGTATAGGGATAACGACACTGAATACGCTCTACAGTCTGGACAAATACAATTTGTTGCAGTGATCCTAGAAAGCAATGGGTACTGTTAAGCAGAACTTTTTGTTCATGAATCATCTTCTTAACGCTTGACTTAGGTTTTGGTGATTGGTATACTGTATCTGTGTCACTTGAGCGTGATGCTGCTGAAATGCAGATTCTTGTCTAAACTTTAGGCTCCAGAGGCTTACGCAGGGCTTTCTAGTGGGCATGAGATCTTTCTACATGTGCCATGCTGTATGAAGTGGGCTCTGCTGTGACGCTCTACGTTCTCTCACCTGACTTCTTTTGCACGTGGTCCTCCTGGCTGTGCCGTGTATTTCGAGGTCGCCTGCCTGAGCAGCACGGTAAGAGAAGAGCTCAGCTCTGAAGCGCAGGGCTGCGATCTTCTAGCAGCAAAACTGCACTGATCTTGCTGCTGTGAGAATTGTCCTCGATGTGGCGTCCGCATGTGTGTAACAGTATCTCTGAATTGTCTGCTTTTGCTTTAGGGTTTCTTTCGATGCCCACAATTTCTTGAGGCAAAAGCCAGGAAGTAAAATTAATTTTTTGAGGCATAAATAATGTGATTAGGCGTTTAGATGTTTCTGTGGTATGTGATCTGCACCCCTTGGTGGTCTGTTACTCTGCAGCTCAGCGACTTGTTGTTTATTTGTAGTCACGTAGAACTCTTTTGTATTATTCACTAAGCAAGAGACTAACGTGTAGACTGCCCCACCTCTTTCCTGGGACTGTAACTTTATAGATGGATTCTTTTTTTAAAATTATATGAGAATTCATTCCATTTCTCCTTTTATGTACCCCATCAATGAAGCACACAGGAAGATAAAAGTATTAATTGCCTTCAACAACTTAGATGGAGAATAAATAGGTTTTCATATTGCTAGTTTCATACTGTACATACTGTACTGTAATGATCAGCCCTCGAGTGCCCCCCAGTGTGAAGTGTGGAACTTGAAAAAGATTAGAAAAGAAATCTCGGTGCTGTTCAGCCTCTACGTCCAGCTGTGCAGCTTTCCCAAAAGCATACAGTAGACTTTCAGCCTAGTGAGTATTTCTTGACTGAGAGCAGATAAAAGCCTCCAGTCTCCTGGGAGAGGACAGAGCACAGAAAATGCTGGCTGCAGAGTCACTAGTGGATTCCCTTTAATGCTGGCCTGACACCTGTGAGAATCTTTAAAGTAGCGATAGGGAGAATCTAATTCCAGTGAAGCAGAGTTCGTTCTTGGTAAAGGGATTTCCTGCAACCAGTTCACTGCAACTGTAGAAACCCCTACCTTTTCTAATCTTTGATGGAAAGGGAGAACAGACTTTTCTGAGTTCATGGTAAATCCCAGAGCTGATAGTGAATGCTGAACACATTGAACGCAGGAGGAGAGAGACTCTTTGGAACTTGTTTCCAGGAAAGCATTCTCTAAAGCAGAGTAACATCCTCACTAAGCCACTTAATAACGAAAGCGGTGGTCAGAGGAGTGCGGCGGTGAATGTCCTTGGGGGTGGGAGGAAAAAGGCTGAAGCAATGTAAGTTAAGTTCCTGAATCTTTTGTAAAGTGATTATTGTCTCTGATCACAGCCCTCTCTTAGGAAATTGGAAACAAAATCAAGTGTACTTCTTTTGCACTGCCAAAAGAAGAAAACAAAACTTTTGGTAATACTAAACAGGAGTGGAAACGGTACAGAACGACTGTTCTGTAGGCAGCTAAAACTGTGGCTAATACGACAAAGATGAAAGGCTACTTTAGAACTAGAGCTTTACTGTAAAAGACAAGTGTTGGGTGAAAGTCACTAGGAAAGCGAGCACGCTACTTAAATTTGAACAGGATTTGATACGGAGCCAGGTTCAGACTGAAGTGGTACACGTTGGCCCTGAACTAGTTCTTCAAGCTCTGCTGGAAAACTTGTTGCTCTTCTTTTTGCTTTTCCTTCCCATTTGACAACAGCTAAGATGGAGCAACAGGAAAGATTTCTTTGAAGGTGCTTTTGTTTTTTGATGTAAGGAGATCTTTGTTTATTTTGGAACGCTCCCTCCGTGGAGGGGTAACATGCAATGTGCTTCACACTGTTTGTGAAGGAATTTAGGGAGTAAAACACATTTTAACAATATCCATGTGGGCTAAGTCACCTCACACTAAAATAAATAATGGGTGATAAAGCACAAGGTGTTCAGTGTGACCATTCACAAATAGCCTATTCAATGTCGTGCTTTACAAAACACTGAGTTTCCCATTCTTCCTGTTGCTGATTTTATAGATCTTGTCACTATGAGCTAGATTCTCAGCTGGTGAAAACCTGCATATGTAATCAAACTCGCACAGTTTAATTGTAGCCACCTCAAGTACCTCTATAGCGCTGTGAAGACAGTAACTTTTTAAGTAGCAAGGCGTCTGCCAGTAGTGAATGCCACTAATGCAATGCATGAAAACTTAGTTTGCAAGCAGTATTGCTCGAGAAGGATGATTCCTCCCTCCCTGCTTCATGCAAAAGGGAAGGATGTGAGGTGAATACAGTCTCCTAAAATTTCTCAAGGAGCTGCATGGGTAGTTAGACACACAATGACTCTTTTATTTAAGACAACTTGGCTTTAATAGGAGGTATTAAGGCCTTCGATTAAGGCCTTTACAGTAGCTTGTCCGGTCTGATGGTGGTCTGCAGCGCGGGACCTCTGAAGTAGCGCTAACCTCCAGCGGCAACACGTACACGGCCTCTAAACCAGAAGATGCGCGCGATGGCAAAAGGGGACGGGGGGGAAATCAGTTAGCTGCACCGGGTCTCAGTTCTACAGTGACAGCACTGCGGGTGATCGCCAGCCGTCGAGACGGTTGTAGCAGCGCGGCTTGTCCCGTCCTGGCGGTTAACGTCAGACCCGGGAACACAGTTTAGGTAAAAAGCCAACAACTGCCAAACTGGGTCCCAACATCAGGATCTTCCCACCGTTTTAATCTGAGCAGCAGCTCTGTCTCTAGGTTGAAAGCTGGGCCCCCAGCGCGCGGGCAGCAGAACTGCAGTGAAATTAACAGCCCCTGCGTGCGCAGGCTGGGGACCGAATGCAGTTGTTAAACCCAGATGAACTCGGTTCTTAACAGGGAGCAAGACATCTGCCCTTCATTTCGCCACTTGAAATGCGGAGGGAAAACAGCTGTGCTAATCCAAGGGACCCAGAGTCAGCCTGGTCTCCCGTCGGTAGCACCACTATCGCTGGCAGGCAGCAGAAAGGGATGCGCCTTCCTCGCTATGCCGTCTTCACAAACACGTATCGTCTCTGAACGCAGAAATTTAAGGCAAAAATTCCATCGCTCCCATTTACCTGAACGCATGTTTTCTGGCAGTCAGACATTTTCTGGTTTACAGTGATAATACAACAGTTTTTTCTGTCTATCAGCAATACTACCAAAACTTTGGCAAAAGGTCCAAAATCAGATTTGTAAACATAATGCTTCCCTCTTCAATTGGCAATGCGTTGAAAACACAAACACAGTAAGACACACAAAGATTTTGCTCAGTTTTGACCAAATAACCTGCGTTTTCACCTGATAAAGTAAGCAATGGCTTGCATCAAAATAAACAAAAAAACTTCATGAAATGAAAGCTTGTGCTGTTTGGTGATCACATCATTTTATAGTTAAATACATCTCCTCTTTGTTGTCTTCTTGGCACCCAGGACAAAAATCTTTAAATACCTATTTCATGCAGGCAATAGCTTCTTTGCATATCTCTCTTCAAAAAATACTTTAAGTAGTATATAAATAGGTAACCTACATGTCTAATTCCATAATCTTGCCCCCAAACTATATACCTGTTTCATTTTGGTAAAGTATCAATTTCCCCAGTATTATTAAAGCTGACAAATGACCGAAATGGAAATGCTCCCACCTTCCAGAACACGAGTAGCAATTCTGTAGGAAAAAGCCTACAGCAACACTCGTCAGTTGTTTTAACCTGAGCGTTTGGCCTACTTAGAGTAGCAGCTTGGTTTTTTTCCCCATCGCACACGCTCACACCCACACGTTCTCGCACACACGCGGTACAAGCACACGCTTCCAGACACCGATAGGCCACGTAGTGCTTCCCAGGTGCTTCGGCAAAGCGGGAAGCAGTGCAGCTCATGATTTAACTACACTAAATATACACAACCAAACACCTTAAGGCAACCAGCCACTGCAACGGGGAGTTTAAATTGCAGGGGCGAGTTTCTTTTGTCACAAAATGCCCTGTATACTGCACATCTACGTGCCTCTTTAACCCTCCAAAACAATGTGATTTTTTTGTTTTCTGCTAATTTCTAAACCTTCTACCATTTAAGGCAAAGAGTTTGCATTAACAAGAAAGGTCAGAAAACAGCCTTACATCTATCCATCAGCATTTCAGTTTGCTACAACTTTTTCTTAATATGCGCACAACGTCATAGTAAAGGTACTGGCTCCCCAGTTATCTACTGCTAAAACTAATTCAATGGACAAACAAAAATCTTGAAGAAAAGAAGGGACCAGAAAAAGCAGCTTTAAATACACATGTAAGCAACATCAACAACAATAAAAGTAGTTAACTCTGCTAATACGGAAACTTCTGTAACAAAAAAGTTCAATGCTACCTTTTAGAATCTTAGAGAAACTAATCTTAAGTTTTAAATAAATAAGCTTCTGTCCATTCACGTGTCCTGGTCGAAGCAGGAGACTAGTGCTATAACTCTTGTTGCTGTTTGTCAAATTCCCCTACTAGTTTCTTAATGTGAGACAGCTTGCTGTGGAGATACTGGCATCTACACTTCTTTTCAAAGTAGCTGGGGCTAGACTGTAAAGATAAGATAAAAAGAAAATCATGGCATGAAAACGTTTCTGCAGAGTTGAATATTTCATGTCCTTTGCTTAAAAATACCCTTGAGCCAGGCTCAGTGATTACTACCTCCCACAAATCTGGTGTCACACATACCTCTTTTAACTTTCGGTACTCTTCAAAGACTTCCTCGCAAAGCATCTTCAAGGAAAAAACAAACAAACAAACAAACAAACATGAAGACAACATGAAGAACATTTCACTACTACCAGAAAATGCAAAAATAACCTCCCATCCCCCCACATCACCCCAAATCTGCAATTAAACGTGTAAATAGGCAACAAAAGGGGCATGTGTTTGACGATTCCCTTTGACAAGTCGCTCACGCTGCTGTCTGTTCGCAGACAGCTCAGACAGGTGGAGTTTGAGGGCTGAACAACTTTTTGCAGGGTTTTTTCAAGCTTCAAAAATCCGGGCTAGCCCACACAGGGTCTGAGGATGTATGCCCATTCTAAAAGGTTTCCCTTTGTCTAGTTGAGCAGTACCAGGGATTTTAAAATACTCCTTCTGCTCACAAATACACTTGCAATCTGACCAAAAACTAAAAAAACGCCAGCCAAGACTCCTCAGCGTGCACACAGAATTAAAGAATTCTGGTACTGAACATGAGGAATTTGTATGTCCAAATCAGAGAAGTCTGCATGGAAGGCCAGAGTATCAGTTTTTTAACACCCTTCTCTGCTAGAATCATAGCTAGCATCAGGAAGATGGGTAACCTGTGGCTGCAGGTTTAGTTAAGTGTATAAAACCATGGGAAACAGAGGGTCGGGAAAGCTTTGGCATTACAGCTGCTGGTTTCCACGCGCTACCAATCTTCTCCCCGGTCTGTGTAACAGCACCGCAGCACCCCCACGCCTCGACAGCGAGGCATGAGCCAGTCTGGCAATTCCAGCCCTGCGACCGGTTACTCAGTCTCAGATGTTCGTTTTAAAACCACGTCCATATAATTTAACAGATATATATACTGAAAGGTCTGCCTGTGCTGAAAATGTGGGCTTTTGGAAGGGATAAGAGGGAGATGAAACACAATCCTCACAGTTTTATCCTTCTTTACCTTATATTCTTTGGAACCTGGAGAAAGCATGTGCCGTTGTGCATCAAGACTCCTGAATTTCTGGCTGATACTCTCCATCTGAGCATACAAGTTCCTGTATTCATCATACTCTGCACAGAAGTCATTCTTGTAACGCTGGCGTTGCTCGTATGAGACTATGGCTGTGTATTTTCTGGTGCAAAAATAAGCACACATGCAATTTCACACCAAGGACATAATGAATATCAAGCACAGACACCCAAGCTTTAAGTCAGTTAACTACGTGACTGACTGCTTCTACAAGTAAGCACACGTGCTCCAAGGGAAAGCGTTTAGGTAATGACAGAAATCTACCATATTTCTGTGAGAGCTGTTTGCTAATATTTTACTTCTTAGAGTGTCATTCACAAGGTGCACAAGGAAGGCGTAGCATACTTAGAAAACATAAGCAATCATTCAAATATAGAAGGATCAATAAATGCATCAGCTTCAGAGAGAGAAGAGAAACTGCTAGATTATAATCTCTTTCTATGAAGGGAGAAGTTAATTAGATTATATTTACTTTTGAAAATTCACTTCCATTACATTTTTGGAAGGGACTACATTTACAGTGTTGGATGCAGTCAGATAGGCACCAATGTAGCCAAAAACCTAACAGCCAAGCATAGTTAATGATAACATTTTATTATTTTAGGGAACACCAGTTCCATTGCTGTCCATTCAACTAAGGCACTTGCAATACAGCAACACAAACAAACTGCAGAGAGGTCTGAAACAAAAAGAAAACCCATCACATCACCTCCTAAGGAGGGAAAAACCCTTAAATGCTTAAAGCCACTGAAGCGGTTGAAAGTTTCTTCATTCCCCTCTCCCTCAAATCACCAGGAGCAGATTTAACAAGGTCATTATGCAAATCCAAGATGAAGCGGGAATGCGAGTAATAGATAGGACTTCCCACCGCTGTCACACCAGTGCTTCTGGTCCTCCTAGCCTAAAGACCCTGTTCTCTTTGGGTGACGCAGGCACCTCCACACGGGGACAAATCCTTCAAACCACCTTTAGATTAATTTTAATGAGCAGTAAAACTTTAACAACTTGAAAGTCTGCACCAATGCAGATGACAACTTTGCTCAGTGATGTATCCCAGGCCAGAGGCACCTGGTTAGAGTGCTGGATGGTTTTTAAAAGAAAACTACAGGTGCCCCCCAGCATTTTGGGAAGGACCTGTGAAGCTTGTGCACAGTTACATCCCACAGCAGGAGTTGAGCACAGGAGTAGAGCCCAGCAGAGCACTCGCAATGTAGGCGTGCGCAGAGGCAAGAAATGGGGATAGAAGTGGGGAGAAAGGTGAATCTGTTTGGTTTGTCTAGCTCTTCCTTAAGCTTTGCCTAAAAAGCTTGAGTTCCTTTACTCTCAGCATCTTTCTTTAGACTAAGATGGAAAGTATCTTTATGCTAAAGCTGTGATTATACTCATGAATTATAGAGCACTTAGACAGGAAGAGAAATTGAAATAAACTACCAAAGTCCTTTAAACTGGATCAAATTGTAGGTGCTCTCAGGTTTCAATCTTTCTGTAGTGATCAGTCTGAAACAGCACACCCTAATTTTTTTCCAGGACACTGTGGCCAGTAGATTATCTGTGAGATTGCTCCAGATGTTGCTCCTTTCACAGGGAAGTCTTTGTTAAGGTTTTTAATCCCAGTCAGAACTAAACCAACTTCATGAAACCTTGCATGAAGGTTTCTTTGGGGTTTTTGGGTTTTGGTTGGTTGGTTGGTTGGTCTTTTGGTGGTGGTGGTTTTGTGTTGGTTTTTTTTTTAAACTTTTAACAGTGGCTATTGGCATCTGACTTTAATACTAGATTACATCAAATAACCTTTCTCCTCAGTATCCCTGCCCTCAGCTGAATGGGAAGCAGACAGCGGGGAGCTGGATCGCTTCATTGGCACCCAGCAGAGGCCGAGAATTAAACATCGGTTTGAGTTCTCAGCCTAACACGTGAAGCACTAAACTGCTTCCCTGCAGGGCCAGACTTATTTCAGTCTTTCCGTGGAGCATCACTTAACAGAGTAAGTGAGACGCACAGCGCTGCCATGCCGTCTGCTTCAGCACAGGCAGAAGATGCTCCGAAGTTCAAGCGCTAGGCGGAGGCCTGACCTCCCTTGCTGATGTTACTCCTCTGACAGAAGCTGCTGAACTTGGCAATTCGCAGCGTTTTAACACACTTCTCCCTCTCTCCTGCACCGCAGACACGACCATGGGCTCAGCGCCGCTGCTGCGGCTGGGCAATTGCGCTGCTAGGAAGTGTCGGGCTCGTCCTGGCTTTACCTGTCGGGGTGCTCGTTCCAACTCTGAGCACCGAAGGCCCCTCAAAACCTTCTCAAACTCATCCTTCCAACCGAGGAAAGAGCTTTAGACTGCTCCCCACTGTGCCCATCCTCCCCCAAAAAAGCGCATTTTATTAGAAATTCAGGTGGCGCTGACCACGTTATTCCACAATTATTCCGCTGCGGCCTCCTTCAACTTTCGCATTTTTAAAAAAAGGCCACCAGTAAAACAGTGGGGGAAAAGCCCAGACACTGGGCATTTGCAGAAGCTATTTCCCTGTTTTGCAACGGTAAAGACAAATCCTCCTCCTAGGAAAGTTTTGATACTGTCAAAAACTATTTAGGCAACCAAATGATTCTGGTATTAGAGGTATTTCATTTTAAAGCAAGTTCTTTAACACTTGTCACGGATGAAAAGCTTTTTTATAGAGGAGGTAAATTTCAGCTTTTTGGAAATGTCAATCTGATGTTTGACAACTTGTTCAGGAGCCAAAAGTAAACTCACCAGGAAGCCCTTCTGTAGTTTTACAGACTGCAACATGGCAGTCACTGTAGGTATGTTACCTTTCACATGCAAGTTTAATGTATTTTTATCTTGCTTTGTAGTCAAAATTAAGCAGGTAAAAGTTAAAATCTGAACTGAGGTTCTCCTGTTTTCTCTAGCTCCTTGGTCTGCATTTCTGCGGTGAAACTGGATATTTTGCTGCAGCTTCAAGTTAGCCAGTGACCATTTTACATCAAAGCTTTAGAAATAACTTTGACGGTTAACTCCCGTTAGCTCACATATAGGCTTTGTAACTCTGGACTTTAAAGTCTGCTACCTTCCCTCCCCACTTTCCACCTTAGAATGCACTAAGCAGTGAAAGTGCAGGACAGGTGTTCAAATTTATGGATTCTAGCATTCAGCTTTCCTCCTGGTTTGCCTTGCCTCTAAAAAGAAAACAGCGCAGGTTCATGTTCCTTTCTCATGGTGTTCTTGAAGAAGAATGAAATTAAATGTTTTACGTCTTCTTCTAAAGGGTATTAAAAATACTTTTTATGGCTTCTTTTCGCACCGCAATAATTAAGGGACACCCTCAGACTGTAAAACTTGCAGGTAGTTGAATGAGGCAGCTGGGTAACTTGAAGGAACTTGTCATTATTCTAAAACTACATTTTGGTCAATTCTCAATTTTGTAGCTAAACGAGAGTTTTTATAGGTGATTTTTCATCTGCTTCAATGAGTGGCAAGAAAGCTAATTGTTATTTTACTCACGTGAAGTAGTCTGGTGGTTGGCTTGCTGAAGGAGAACCTGTGGAGGCAGTGCAAGTTTCTTCAACTCCTACAGAAAAGCAGAATTTTGACACTTGCGGTAAGCAGATTTTTAATATAGCCAAACAATACCAGCTTAATGGGCTTGAAAAAGTCCTTTAGAGTTTTATTCTCACAGTAAATTACTTGGAATAAGCTCTGTAAGTTAATAATAGGGCTCACATGACCTTCTCCATAGTAGGCAGTACCGGGCTTTAGAAAGAGGGCACGGCTACTTTATTCTACAGGTTCTGCGCTACCGCAGTATTAACCCAAGGTCAGCTTTTCTTATTTGAAGACACGATGTGGCGTCTGCACAGCCGTTCAAATTATGCAGCAACAGATGTGGCTGCACAAAAGACAACAGCTTGAGATGTATCTGTATCTATGTAGATATAGCTGTATCTCAACGTCCAGGTTCCAGCAAGAAATAGAGCAGAAAGCTGAAGTTCTTTTCATGCCATGTTTTTATCCCTCCTTCCCTGCCAATTACAGATATCCAAGGTCAGATTTAATTTCAGCACTCTAAGCAGGAAAGTCAGGAGCATTGTATATAGGTTCCCGGCATTCAGGCTTCAATGACCTGCAACAAAGACTTGCTCCTCAATAACGTGGCAAAACTGGCTTTGAAAGTTATTTGCACTTGTAAATTGCTCTTTTGCTCTTTTAAACGGCATTATGAGAGCACGGTACACTTAATCTCTAGTCCCTCTTTTTAAAGGAATATTTCAGGAGCCTCCTGACTTTTTGATAAATAAGAAAAATAGCGGCCATAAGGAAAAGTTAGCTGGAACACGGAGGAACACTCAAGATCTTGGTAATCTCTCTCTGCTTTTCATCGGGGGTCTTGCAGTTAAAAAACACACAGTCCTATATATTCTTTGTTTGCTTCCACTGCCACTGCTTAAACACAGTATTTCTGCTAAAGCTCAACTGTTCTTGCAATCTCTAAGCTCTCCGAGCTTTAGGTCATGGGGAAAAAAGAACTATCATGTGATGTTCTACTCTATTCTTTTACTTTTAGTATTAAAATTATTACGCAGTACAGCAGGAGTAGAAAAAGTGGTGTAAAAATGGGAACAACATTTGAGAGAAATGCAAACAGCAATATTAACGGTCGCGGTATGTACAATACAACTTAGGTGAACAGTTTCACTGCGAGCGCTTCATTTCCAAAAATTCAGGTGTGTTTGTTGACATGGCTCAGTGTAAGCACCAACTTGAAATGCAGTGCAGATTTTTCCTTCCCTAGCTGTTCAGAATTTCGTTACTGGCATCTGCAGAAAGACCCTCACCTGTATATAAATTCATAAATATCTCAAAGCACAAATATTTGCAAAGAAATCCCAAGCCACGTGGGCACTGTGTAGTATGTCCAGGGTAAAAGTGAGAAGAGCATCTCAAAGCACCCTTGTCTACAAGCACAACAGCACTTCAGAGAGGCACCCTGCCTAGTCCAAACACGCCTCTGGGCTGTGATAGGAAAGGGCTAAACCTGACTTCTCATTTGCACGTCAAACCTCTGAAATTGGACAACACACAGACTTAACAAAGGAACTGAACTCTGCCCTACTCTCTGTGTGTGTGTGTCAAGAAATCAAGTATTCTCCGAGGGCTGCTGTTTATCTTTTCAATACCATTTTCAGTGCACACCGTTTGTACATCTTTGGAAGTAATAAATTCTGCAGATAGAGAGGAGCTCACAGCACAGTTCAGACCAAAACTCCAGCAAACCTCATGCCAGTTTATGCAGCTTTTAGGCTCTCCATGAAAAGGCAGAGGCTGATGAACCTTGCATTGTGATACGCGATGAAATACATTTAAGTCTGATCTATGTGTTTCAGTAAGCCAGCATGCCATAAACCAGTGACAGGTTTTATCTGCAGCTCGCAGACCTTAAAACTGGCTCATGGAAGAAGCAGAGTAAGTTCAGTGAACTGTCAGTTTACTGGAAATTAAGGAAAAACGAAACTCCATTCCTTGTGTTTTTCTAGTTCCTAGCTCTTCCTTTTAACCAGTTTCTGCCCTACAGCAATCCATTTCAGATTTCTTTCTAACGATTTTTGTACTACAGAGGGAGAACTCTTAAAAATGAACCAAATTCTAGATAAGCTTCCAGCAGAACAGCTTCTGCTTTTTGATGTTGTTCTGTTTGAACTAACATTTACAAGGTAATACAACAGCGGAAAACCAATATGGATTCTTCATGACCATAGAGTAGGGATAATGGCAAAGCCAAGTGAAAAAATAGACCATTTGTGTTTCCAGTCCCTCGTTTTACAGGTCTCTTTGCACCACGGTTACCCATACAGGAGTTAGGAAAAGCAGCGTATTAATACCTTCACCCGAATCCAAACAGGAGGATGTACTCAGCTCGGCAGTTTCTTCTTTTCTGAGGTTTTTCTCCTCCATGCTCACACTCACAGTGTGCTGCATCTTGCCTTCATGCTTCTCCTTACGCTCTTTTACCTTCTCGGGCAGTTGGTGAAGCTTCTTGCCTGTGGACTTAGGAGGCTTCACCTGCACCCCGGCAGGCTCTGGGATCCCCAAAGAACTCCAAGAGGTGTATTTTTGTTGCTGGTCCTCACAGGCCTTAGTGCTATTAGGACTGAAGCTGTCCATGGGCAGGTTTTGTGTCCCCTGCCCCTCAGGGGTGCTGGGGGAGGTGGAGCTGGCAGGTTTTGGCAGGTTGGAAGCGTGAAGGCGCGCCCCAGGCAGCGGGTGAGGAGCGGGAATGGAGGTGGTCGTGGGGCGGGGAGACGGCGGAGGGGCGGCAGCGGCTTTCTCCCTGAAGGCAGACAAGCGCTCTCTGAGCGGGGACGGGATTCCACTGCCCAGGCGAGAGATCCTCTTCTTTTTGTTCAGAGGACCGATGAAAGAGGAATCCAAGACCCTTTTCTGTGATAATAAAGAAAAAAACCCGTAAAAACCAGCAGAACTAAGTTTTGCTCCCGTTCTGGAAAAGGAACAGTTCTGAACTGGCAATTGTTGAAAACACATCTTTCTTCTCCAAAACTAGCTGTCAAGCGAGGAAGTACTGCAGCTACATACATGGTTTCTTTCATCCTTGGTTTCTAATTTTATGATTAACAAGTCGTTCTTCAAACCTACAGCTAAAAGGCTTTGGGAGAAAGACACTCTCTTCAGCAGCTCTAGCAAAGGCTTCACCAAAACGAGGAGGTCAGGTTGGTACCGTTTAGGCACCGATTTCCGTTCGGACACACCAGGTGAAGAGTCAGCTTTTGCTGGCACACAGCCACGCGATGTCCTAAAGCGGCCCCGAGAAGCACGCAGCGGCATGCTTCTCAGAGCGTGTGATGTGCAAAGCCGATAAGAACGGGTAAACCCCCCAGTTTTGCTGCAGTTGTTGTCCCAGCTGCTCTCCAGCTGGTTCACATCCTCTCCTCTAGCAAGCGCACGCTGCTCACGTCGATGTACAAGCGGCAGCTTGGGCCGGGAGCCCCAGGCACGGCTCTGTGCCACCCTGTTGGAATAAATCTGGGTTCTGTGGGTAGGGAGGCAGGTGGGAAGAGGTCCCTGGGACCTGCACCATTTCATGCTCTGAAAGAAAGTTAGGGAAACACAGAGGTGTGCCCTCCCTCCTCTGTGTAAATGTAAATAGCTCAGTGGTGAAAGGCTTTCTGTGCTTCCCATCTTATCTTAAGTATTTTAATAAACATTCTGAAATACAGAACACTAAATGTAGCAGCCCTTAAAGCTACGTGACTAAGTTTTTTTGCAGTCCTTGACAGTGCAACCGCCTTTAAAAGGAAGAAACGTCCAATCAAAGAGAAATGCTTCAGTTTTTCATGTGTTTAAGACAATATTAGTGCTTCACATCACAACTTTTACATCAGTGTAAAGTGTGATAAATCTTAATACACTGTAAATAATGATAAAAAAAGTACAAAATACCTGAGCATTTGATGGGCCATCTTTACTGGGAGTTACAGGAGATCCCGAATGACTGGTGCTGGGGGCATCCTCAGATGAATTTAATTTTCTGTAAGCATGACCCAACATTTCAGGTTACAAGGCAAAAAATGTCTATGTCATAGCTCTTTCATTATAGGGAAGACAGACATTCATTTCCCAGAACAAGTTTTTTAAATGGCAATTTTCCTTCCCCTAGAGACTGAACTTACCTAGAAAGTATTAACTCCAATGACTGTTTATCGATTTCATTGTATCCAGGCCAATCTTTTTGAATGTCTTTAAACAGATGATCCTTCAGACTGTAAGAATTATCCTTTGTATTCAGGCTGGCTACCTATAGGCAGACATTTAAGAAAATAAATGTTCGTGATACCTAAATGCACACTGCAGAAATAAGATTGGTACTGCAAAGTAAAATAAAAGTTGAAAACAGAATCACACACCAGTTTTCCAGGTTTTTTAGATGTGAAGATCCAAGTAGCTCTCATGTAACGAGCACCAATTTTTAAAAATGTGGTCAACTTGGGATGTAGAAATTTGAAGGTAAGAAAATCCCAAACTGCTGCAAACCTCTCTCTGCACCAGGGGTCTGTAATACAGCACTGGGAATCAAGGCAAACTATGCCAAAACTTTAAATATTCACTGCATGAAATATGCTGAGAGGCCTGTTTTGTGGGGGTTTTTGTTTGCCTTTTTTTGTTTGGGGCTTTTTGTTGTTTTGTTTTGTTTTAAGAACTGAAGAACACTATCTCCACATACAAATTCAGATTTGTTCAACTTCAGGAGGACACCTGCTGTTCTTTGGTTGTACACAGCTATACGGCAATGGCAGAGCACAGACTGTGCTTGGAACAACGCCTGTTTTCCATCATCACAGTAATGAACGCACTGTGTCGTCATTTGTCTTGAGAAACAGAACTGCTTTTCTTTCTCAAGTGCCTGAGCCACAAGAAACTGTATCTGTCTACTGAACAGTTGTACCTGATAACCTAACTAGCGCTAGACAAGTACTTCTGGTACAAAGATGAATTCTTCATCTATCCCATTAGTTTTAAGCCATATCAAAGTTTTACCAACTGGGAAAAAAGTAACTGTACTCATGTCTAACGATATTTTAGTGCTGAAATGTTTAAGGGGAGGTGTGCAGGCCAGATGTGCTCTGCCTTCTGCAGACGCAGGGTTCAGTATTGTCACGAGAGGCTTGTGTGCACGCCTCGCTCTATACCTTTGAAAATAAAATGGGCTTATAGCTTCCTTAAGAAAAATGCAAAGTATACTCAAAAGGTTAAAATGAGCTAAAAAGCCCTTGAGATCATTGACACCTAAAGTGCTGGTTTAGACTTCATCACCTGACACCTGTTCAGAGTTTCAGGGAAAACCCCCAAAACTATCTCTCTTTGCCTGACACAAAATGTGGAATAACTACTCATCAACACACCACCACCACTTTTCAGCTCAGCCTATTTTTTTTTCCTCTAAAACATGGTAAATACTGCAAATTCATGCCTGTGTCCACGTCTGTCTGTCCCCATCTAAAAAAACAATTAGAAGTAACAAAGATACCCTTAAACAGTAATTCACTTGTTAAAAACAACTAAAGCTGTATTCTAAGAGAAGCAAATCTGTGCATATCAGATCTTAGCAAGTTCAGGCTGCTGATTTTAGATTTGTACAAAAAAAACCCTCATTACAGAGCTAAGAAAAACATGAGCAAGGCTTCTCAGGGTGTAGCGTTGCTAACACGACCATTTCTGATGCAAACCAGTACCTTGAGGTACTGGTTCCTTGAGGTTCACACCACATACAGGAAACAGACTCCAGGAAAGTCTCCTTAAACATTGCCAAGCATAATGGGACAAGAGGAAGTTTTTGCACCTTTCACGCTCTAGGGAGCTGAGCTTTTAGAATTTTATAACCAACTTAAAATATAGATTGACTACTTCAATTTGTATGTAAGAACATGGCTGTCATTAAATTGTGTCTGTCTTCGGGGTGGAAAAAAAACAACTACCATCGCACTGGGGAAACAAAACAATAACACTTAACATATTCAAGGAATGAGGTTTTAGAATTCAGTGTAGGATCAACCAAAGCTGTATAAATGTTGAATTTTGCTCACTTTAAGAGGTTCCCAAACACTTTTTTCCTAGACAAGTAGGAAATATTCCTACTTCACACATTAATACGTGCCTAATTCAGCCACAGTCGGTGGGTACAGGGAGTGTTTGAAAAGTAAGGGAGGAGCCACTGCATCTTACGGTACTTTAAGAAGCCTTTTCTGAACTGTTTTTGTAGCAAATTAATAAGTGACGCTCTTGAACACGCAGCTTAAAAGTTTCACCTACACAACGTTATAGACTTACCAATAATTTTGAGGGATGCGATAAAGAAATACAGGTGGAACTTAAAGGAGCACTGGAAAAGCTACTGAATAAAAAAAAGTTTCAAGGAAGGTAAAGACACAGTCCACATGATAGCAAAGAAATAATACGCTCAAAATCGGACCACCACCTTTAGCATTTACGATTTCGCTGGAACACCCTTCCCTTGGTTGCAACTCCGACAGATCCCAAGGGAAGTCGAGTACCACTTACAGGCCACCAGCCACGTTCAAATGAAGTACTAACCTATGCGATTGCAGTTACCAAATTTCTCTTCACATAAACTCGTCACAAAAACCATGAAGTACTATGACAAACTATTTCACACAATTGAGAGAACGCACAGTCAACTTCTCTCAACTAAGCAGTCCAAGTAAAAGAGAGAGGGAAAAAATAAGACATTAGGAGAAACAAAGCTAGAAATAGTTAATATTGCCTGGCATTCTAGCAAAACAAAACCACTCGCCAAGAATTTTTTCATCTGTCTTTCCTTTCCTCACACTGACTTGCAGTTTGGGGCATCTGCATGAAGTTTATCGAAAAACTTCAACAAGAAGCATTAAGTTGTTTACTATTTTCTGATTTAAACACTGAAGTGACACAGCTCAAAATTATTTTGAAAAGAATAGCAGGAAGGAAAAATTTCTGGCACAAACTCTATGATCTCACCTGATGAAGGATCATTCCAAGGCAATTCTTGTCCTTTTGGTAGACACCATCTTTCCGCAAGCGAGTGAGTAACTCTGGTTTCTTGTAATTCTTCAGTGCCAACAAATGAATCACCCTATCCCTGTACGGCCGCCGACAAACCACATTCTGTGTGCAAGTCCTCCCTATTATGTTTGCAGGGTTCATGGGCGTTGATCTCTTCCTCACAGGCACAGGATCTGGAATTTTTTGTGGCGCTTTTCTGACCTGTGCTTTTCTTCCTGAAATAAGGGTAAAAAGAAAAAAAAAGAGAATGATGTGGGAGATTGGCAGAAGACAAGAAAGTTGTTTTAAAGACTTTACCAAGCCAGATAAACTCTAAAAATGACTTAAGTTAGCATTTCAAGATCTATAAGAATACAGGTAGCAAAGCTGCATCGAGCTGGGCATTAACAAAGAAATATTCAGTATTAAAACAACTGGGGAGTGATACCGGTAGGAGGGCTTTACTGATTATTTATATACATGGTGCTTTTATTATTTTTCCAGTTTATAAGCTCAAGCACTGAATACTCAAAATCGGGCATTTTTTTCAGGAGAGTACTCCCAAGTGTGATGCAAAGGTCTTCCATATAACTAAAGGATCCCCCGTTAATGCCTAGGGAGAACAAGTCTATACAATTAATCACATCACTGCTTAAAGAAACTACCAACACTTGGTGTTGATCACTTTTGAGCTACCATAACTTACACCACATTTTAAGCTGAAATGTTCCCCTCTTGTTAAATAACCCCAGGTTTGTCAGCAACAGTACACCCAAAATTTAACAGTTCTTGGGATCAAGGCCGGAGAAGTTTTAAAACATGGCCTGCACAGCATTTTGGATCAAACTCTACAAAAAGATGTGTTTCTCAACTGGAGGAACAATGCAAGTGTGCGCAAGCAACGCATCCAGAATTTAAAAACAACACTACCCGAGCTGAATCTCAGCTTTCCAGAAAAAGACCTGAGCTCCTTGCTCTGCTATCAGGCAGGAAAAAAAAAAAAAAAAAAAAAAAAATTATCAGAATGTTATAGAAAATCATTGTAGTAAAACCTGTTTGCAATCCAACAGAGGATGTGACACAAAGCAGCTATTTTTTTGAAACCAACAGCTCACGTTTGGTACATGAGGGACACTTAATGAGTATTGGTGAGAAAATCTGGAGCTTGCTCTCTCCATCAGACACACAGAGACTGAGCTGTGCTTAGGTACTGCTTGTCCTCAGGAGTAGCAGGAATTTGTTTCGGTTTTGCAGTGGAGGCCAAACCTTTATAACCTTGGCACCCTGCATGTTCCCTGGACTTTGCCCTTCTGGTTTTCAAGAAGAAACCTAATCATGCAAATGCACACAGTTCCATTTTTTGAACAGTGTGAACTTAGCAGTTTTAAATTGAATGCATTACAAACATCGGGACACGTTAATTTCTGTGTAGATACACACCCCGCCCCCCCCGGCACAGCTGATGGTGTAACCAGCATTCAAACAAAACACCCCCTAAAGTCATGTCTCTGAATCCCTTAAAAAGAATAATGGAGAACATAACCAAGCATTAACATGATTAACAACCGCAGTTCCTGATTTGTACTGCACGAAGCACGCTGCAGAGTCACCCCCGTGACCTACCAGCAACAAGACCTGTCCTACCTGAGCCTCCTCAACGCCAGTCTGAAACAAAAGTGCCCCCAAATATCCTAACTGTCCTACTGTCAATCTTCAGACCCCATTTATTTAATGTTAAATATTCGCTTAAGATCTATTTAAACCACCAACAGGAATCATGCAGATCATTCACATGTAAAATAGAACTTCCCCAAGGAGAAGTTTTGAAATACATGAAAGTGGCTCCTCTCACGCTTGGGTTAAAGAGCAGTTTAGACAATACAGGGGAAGCAGTCCCCACTCCATGTCCCTGTATCAACCCGTGCTGAGCTGCCTTAGTGTCAAGACCACACACACTTAGTGTTGTATCTCCAAAAAGCTGTGACAAAGCTGGCTTCAAATGCCCTGCTGAGGCAGAGCAAGCGTTGTACCATCGCTGCCAGGGATGTCCGTGCTGGCGGACGACTGCGGCCGCAGCCAAGTGAGAGCCTGTTTTACGTAATGAAGATGGATGTACCTGGTTCAGCTCGCTGCTGCGGGCAGGACCGCCGCTGCCCGTACCACTGAGTGCCTAGAAAGGGGATGCTCACCTTGCACCTCTCTGCAGCCAGCTCCAGGCTCCTCAGGAAAACGGTACTCAGAGCAGTTTAATAACAAACAATACCACCTAAATGCTTTCTGTTTTGTGGAAAATGATGAAATCCATGTTCCCATGCCAGCACTGCCTTACTTTAACTTTTTTTTTTTTTTTGAAAACCAACCATGGTCTTGTGGTAGCAGTTGCTTACTGATGGCCAAGACATAAATAAAATTTAATCAGCATTAGCAAGTGTGGAAAGCAAAGTTTTTCCTATAAAGCCTATGAACTTGTATATGAGACTTCCTCAATGTGAATTTTTTTAGATTACAAATTCAGGCTAATGACCTAGCACAGTATTTAGGTCCTCAAAAGTGCTGTCACAAAAACAAAACGTTACGTACTGAACCAGAGAATTTCAGGGCATGGGCTGGTAAAATCCCTCACCTCAGTGGTCAAAATTTCAACCAGTCAAGCGATATGGGAACGAGGAACGACTGGCAGGCTTTCTCGGGGGGAAAAAGGGCTAATGTCTGAATGCAGCACGAGCAGACTGTAACATGAGAGCAAGCTACCTACATCAGAGATCTCTGAACACACCGACTTTCCCAAGAATCCTGAAAAAATGAATTACTGAGTTTAAAAACATACAGGCATCTAGTAAAAAATGAAACACCGCCATACCTAAAAATGGCCCATCAGGTTTAATAACCTTTGCACTTCCATTGCGCAGCTCCTCTTCTGGCTGGGTCATGCACGCTTTGGTCGTCAGATAGGAATCACTTGTGGCACGTACTGTAATTTTATTCTGTATAAGTCCCAGGCAACTGAGTTGAGAGGCTCCAGAACTATAAAAACATTGGAAAAGGTTGAGCCCAAGCGCTAGTTCACGTTTAGAAGCATGGTTGTATCAGGAACTTTTAAACCTGTCTTAACAGGTGAAGAAAAATCTTTTTTCCGGTCCTGACAGCTAGCTAGGGCGTAAATCTATTCCAAATTGTCTCTGCATGTCCAAATGGTATCAGTTTTACCTGTCGGTGTGCTGTGCTTGAGAGGCAGGCTGCCCGCAGCGTTGGTGGCTCATTGTTGTAATGACTGTTGCCAGGACAACTCGGGCAGTTACACCGGCCCTGTGACGTCAGGTAGGCCCCGCCCCAGAGGCCTTCCACCAGCCGCCCGGCTCTCAGGTGGGCACATCTCTCCTCCCCTCCACCTGAGATCGTTTAAACTGGCCTAACTGTCACTGCTCTTAACGAGTACACTGTGTGGCACCCGCCATTGCAATGGCTCTGAACAGAGAGAGGATACTGGCTTTAGCTCACCCGAAAACACTTTAGCCACCCTCAAACTCCCCATCAAGCCTCCAAGAAGGGTCAAGAATCTCGTGTCTCAATTTACCACGTCATTTCTGAAAGTCGAAGCTGGACCAAGGCCCTGACCAACATTTCAAGATGATCCAGCTACAGTTTTGTCCATAGCCTAGAGCTAGGTATTGATCCCTTGTTCCGAAATCCCTGCATTTGCAACAGAAATAAAGGTCCTTCTTGCCATCTAAAGCACAGCTTTTATCCGTTGCCTCTTTCCTTTCACCACAGGAACAGTCGAGCACTGACTGAGATGATGTGTAATCCCTCTCCTCAGGCTGGGCATTTTCAAAATCCAAGACAGTTTTGAAGCCAGACCTGACTGGAGCACAAAATTAGACTAGACACCCTGCAGAGGTCCTTTCTGGTTTTATTTTCTTTTAAATGACTCTGTGTGTAACACCACACAAGTCTTGCATTAACTTTGCAGGCACTTTGCACAAACTGAGAGCTGGCTACAATGGACCTCACGAACGCTAGTCTGAATTAGATTTTGAAGAAGATTCTTAAACCCACATTAAAACTACCTAGACATGCTATCTGGAATTATTCAGAGCTAAAGCAGCTTAAATTTAATCTTACTTAAAAAACACAGTTTAATTTAACTGAAGGTGCTCCTTCCTAAAGGAGAGAGTGTCATCAGAGATGCTGGGGAGGGGCAAGCCAGGAGCGGAGGCAGGACCTCTCAGCCCTGGCATGCACTCCTGCCGCTTGCTTTCTGCCAGCTGTGGCAGCTGTCTGGCCCCTTTCAGATACAGTTTAACAAAAAAAAAAAAAAACCACAAAAAAACCAAAAGCCCACACTGCCCCAGGCTTGCCCAGGTCTGCCACTAAACCATCCGGCTTTTTGCCAATCCCATCAGTTAAATGAGTTCACTGAAAGGTTGTATTGTAGTAGAAGAGACCTAGCGCAAGGGGACAAAGAGGAGGATGGGGATGGTGAGAGGTCTCCTGTTAGGCAAAGAGCTATTAAATCAGCTCATTCGCTTATTGCTCCCAAAACCCACTATCTAGAGAAATCTCTGTTCTGAAATTGAGGGCAGAAGCCCGCCTGTGACTGAGAACCTGAACAGCGTCCACGTGCCTGTTTGCTATCAGCTTCCCAGATCAGTGCATAAACTCTGCCTGTGATAGCCCAGTTAATCAAATGGGAGAAATAGTTATTCAACACCACTGGACCACATTGATACGACGCTGAACGTAATCTTCTAGAAGCTGAAGCAAACTTAATGCAAAAGCAGGGCATTTTCTTGCCTTTTCGGGAGATGTTAACACTGTTCACTTTGACTCAGAGAACCAGGACAAGGTGCTGCTGTATTACATTTGGGTTCTGAAACACCATGGTCACGCAGTTATGGATAAGGTCACCGATTTATGTTCTCTTCTAATATCTTGGCAGTGTTATTTCTAGCTGTTCTCTACTTGCCTTACCTGAGCCCATCAGCTAAAGGACTCTGCTATTCTGCCATGTGGGAGTGGGGTACAGCCTTCAGCGTCTAGGAACTAGTGAGGTGATAGCAGAGGGTGTTGAGGCCTTTGTTGCTTTTCCACTGTGTAAGCACTATGCTGCGTATTTGTTGCAGCCATGTGCAAATCACCACTGGCCTTTCCTCTTCACTTGTTTTTGCCCATATCACGATCTTCTCTGACCTTAGAAGAGGAGCCTCCTTTGATTCCACCAGCAGCCGTCAGACACAGCGACAGTATCTTGGGGACGTTCACTGCTCTGGAAGTGCAGACAGCACCTTAGATGCTTGATAGCTGAGCGCAAGCAAAGGGTCTGCGTAGCAAGGTCTGTGTGTGCTGGCGTTTGGAGAAGCAGCTGGCGTATGGATCGCAGGTTTCCTCAATTTCTTGGGGTTTCACTCGAAGGGGAAAGCGAAGGTGGTGAGTTTGAGAGTCCCTCTGAAGTGTCGGCATCTCCTATAGACAGCCGAGATATTTTGGTTCTGTAAAGATTTGATTTGAACGCTGGTTTCTCCAGAGGTATTACACACATAAAATTCTCTGCCACTGCAGTTTACCATTAAGGTGATTCCTTTCGGGGAAGAAAGTTGAGTGGAAAGTGCACTTGTTCTAGAGAAACAATCTTGAGTTAGAAGAACAGTGATCTCTGCTAGCTAACAGCTGAAGAAGGAAAACAGCTTCTGTGGTAGGTGTTGGTTCAGAAAGTCTCTTGGGTCAGAAAGAGCTGCCAGGAGGGTATTGCCCAAAGTCAGTGGGATATGCCTCCTGAAGTAGTTCTTTTTTTGTCTTTACAATACTACCTTCGTTTTATAGGTAATATTTATTTTACAGGAAGTGCTGAAGAGGTGTAACTTGTTAATGTTTAAAAAGGGTTTTCTCTGACCTGAATGGAAGTTTCTACAGATGAATGTGTTGTATCTTTGTTTATGAATAGCTGTAAATAGAGAGCAGAAACACTTGTTTTTCTCTTGATAGAGGAAGAGAATTAACCTGTTTAATCTTTGCATTGTTCTTTAGTTATATTTTGGGTGGGGGTGGGGACCCAAGCCCTTGGACAGCTGATGTTGTGTAGCACTGGTATTTGTTCTAGATGCATTATGGCTCGAACATGGCTCTGAGACTGGTTGTGGGCATTAAAGCCTGATCCTAATACCCCCGATGCACTGTCTCTTATCATGCTGAGGAGTCTTTGTCATTCATTCATTCATTCATTTCATGCAAAGATCGCATCTAGTTCTGATTGCTTGCAGGGAAGCTCTAAAGAGAGGAATGGATACCGATAATTGCTGAAACACCTCAGGTCTGTGTGAGAACTGGGAGAAATGCTCATATCCATCAGCTTTGTAGTAAGCCCTTGCTGAAGTATTTTCTCGCCTTTTTACATGATAGCATGATGTTCAACTTCATGCGGAAACTTAACATCTGTCAAAAAATAGTCACTTTGAATTGTAAACTTGAGCCCACAGCAGGGAACTCTCAGCTGGCCAGCTTCATCGAGCTGGTCTCCAGTGCTTGAGGAGGCAGAGGCTCACGCCTTCAGCTGGCAAGGCTCTGGGGAGGTTGTGTCGGTGTGCTTGTTTTTAACCCGTTCTTGACAGGGCCCATTGTTTGAAGGGAAACAAAAGATAACATTAATAATAAATAATTCTGTTAGAATGTAAAACACAAGTAAGTTATGTTGATCCTTTTAATAATTGCTCCGTTGCTGGCAGTGTGGCTAGGCAGTGCATCCAGACATGGATAACCACTGTTGTCTGGGTGGAGATGTGCTCTTGCGGAGACCTGCTGTCTCCTGGAGCTGACCAAGGACAATGCTGTTTGTTCTGCTGCTGTTTGTTCTCAGTCACTGTTTTCCCACAGTCTGTGTGTTCCCATAGTCCTTACACTGAAATGAGGAAGGAGAAATTGAAAAAATGTTCAGTTACAACTGCTGGGGGGAAGTGGAGGGAAGAATGGTGGTCTTCGTGTGCCTGTAAATTTACCCATAAGTGCGTAAGTGCCCATAAGTTGCCCATAAGTCCCCATAAGTGCAAGTATGCTTTTTGTTAAACTACTGCTTCCTTCCCTTGAGGGATGACCAGCAGGTTCTTAATGTTTCTGGGGACTGTTGCGTAATGTATAGGGATAACGACACTGAATACGCTCTACAGTCTGGACAAATACAATTTGTTGCAGTGATCCTAGAAAGCAATGGGTACTGTTAAGCAGAACTTTTTGTTCATGAATCATCTTCTTAACGCTTGACTTAGGTTTTGGTGATTGGTATACTGTATCTGTGTCACTTGAGCGTGATGCTGCTGAAATGCAGATTCTTGTCTAAACTTTAGGCTCCAGAGGCTTACGCAGGGCTTTCTAGTGGGCATGAGATCTTTCTACATGTGCCATGCTGTATGAAGTGGGCTCTGCTGTGACGCTCTACGTTCTCTCACCTGACTTCTTTTGCACGTGGTCCTCCTGGCTGTGCCGTGTATTTCGAGGTCGCCTGCCTGAGCAGCACGGTAAGAGAAGAGCTCAGCTCTGAAGCGCAGGGCTGCGATCTTCTAGCAGCAAAACTGCACTGATCTTGCTGCTGTGAGAATTGTCCTCGATGTGGCGTCCGCATGTGTGTAACAGTATCTCTGAATTGTCTGCTTTTGCTTTAGGGTTTCTTTCGATGCCCACAATTTCTTGAGGCAAAAGCCAGGAAGTAAAATTAATTTTTTGAGGCATAAATAATGTGATTAGGCGTTTAGATGTTTCTGTGGTATGTGATCTGCACCCCTTGGTGGTCTGTTACTCTGCAGCTCAGCGACTTGTTGTTTATTTGTAGTCACGTAGAAGTCTTTTGTATTATTCACTAAGCAAGAGACTAACGTGTAGACTGCCCCACCTCTTTCCTGGGACTGTAACTTTATAGATGGATTCTTTTTTTAAAATTATATGAGAATTCATTCCATTTCTCCTTTTATGTACCCCATCAATGAAGCACACAGGAAGATAAAAGTATTAATTGCCTTCAACAACTTAGATGGAGAATAAATAGGTTTTCATATTGCTAGTTTCATACTGTACATACTGTACTGTAATGATCAGCCCTCGAGTGCCCCCCAGTGTGAAGTGTGGAACTTGAAAAAGATTAGAAAAGAAATCTCGGTGCTGTTCAGCCTCTACGTCCAGCTGTGCAGCTTTCCCAAAAGCATACAGTAGACTTTCAGCCTAGTGAGTATTTCTTGACTGAGAGCAGATAAAAGCCTCCAGTCTCCTGGGAGAGGACAGAGCACAGAAAATGCTGGCTGCAGAGTCACTAGTGGATTCCCTTTAATGCTGGCCTGACACCTGTGAGAATCTTTAAAGTAGCGATAGGGAGAATCTAATTCCAGTGAAGCAGAGTTCGTTCTTGGTAAAGGGATTTCCTGCAACCAGTTCACTGCAACTGTAGAAACCCCTACCTTTTCTAATCTTTGATGGAAAGGGAGAACAGACTTTTCTGAGTTCATGGTAAATCCCAGAGCTGATAGTGAATGCTGAACACATTGAACGCAGGAGGAGAGAGACTCTTTGGAACTTGTTTCCAGGAAAGCATTCTCTAAAGCAGAGTAACATCCTCACTAAGCCACTTAATAACGAAAGCGGTGGTCAGAGGAGTGCGGCGGTGAATGTCCTTGGGGGTGGGAGGAAAAAGGCTGAAGCAATGTAAGTTAAGTTCCTGAATCTTTTGTAAAGTGATTATTGTCTCTGATCACAGCCCTCTCTTAGGAAATTGGAAACAAAATCAAGTGTACTTCTTTTGCACTGCCAAAAGAAGAAAACAAAACTTTTGGTAATACTAAACAGGAGTGGAAACGGTACAGAACGACTGTTCTGTAGGCAGCTAAAACTGTGGCTAATACGACAAAGATGAAAGGCTACTTTAGAACTAGAGCTTTACTGTAAAAGACAAGTGTTGGGTGAAAGTCACTAGGAAAGCGAGCACGCTACTTAAATTTGAACAGGATTTGATACGGAGCCAGGTTCAGACTGAAGTGGTACACGTTGGCCCTGAACTAGTTCTTCAAGCTCTGCTGGAAAACTTGTTGCTCTTCTTTTTGCTTTTCCTTCCCATTTGACAACAGCTAAGATGGAGCAACAGGAAAGATTTCTTTGAAGGTGCTTTTGTTTTTTGATGTAAGGAGATCTTTGTTTATTTTGGAACGCTCCCTCCGTGGAGGGGTAACATGCAATGTGCTTCACACTGTTTGTGAAGGAATTTAGGGAGTAAAACACATTTTAACAATATCCATGTGGGCTAAGTCACCTCACACTAAAATAAATAATGGGTGATAAAGCACAAGGTGTTCAGTGTGACCATTCACAAATAGCCTATTCAATGTCGTGCTTTACAAAACACTGAGTTTCCCATTCTTCCTGTTGCTGATTTTATAGATCTTGTCACTATGAGCTAGATTCTCAGCTGGTGAAAACCTGCATATGTAATCAAACTCGCACAGTTTAATTGTAGCCACCTCAAGTACCTCTATAGCGCTGTGAAGACAGTAACTTTTTAAGTAGCAAGGCGTCTGCCAGTAGTGAATGCCACTAATGCAATGCATGAAAACTTAGTTTGCAAGCAGTATTGCTCGAGAAGGATGATTCCTCCCTCCCTGCTTCATGCAAAAGGGAAGGATGTGAGGTGAATACAGTCTCCTAAAATTTCTCAAGGAGCTGCATGGGTAGTTAGACACACAATGACTCTTTTATTTAAGACAACTTGGCTTTAATAGGAGGTATTAAGGCCTTCGATTAAGGCCTTTACAGTAGCTTGTCCGGTCTGATGGTGGTCTGCAGCGCGGGACCTCTGAAGTAGCGCTAACCTCCAGCGGCAACACGTACACGGCCTCTAAACCAGAAGATGCGCGCGATGGCAAAAGGGGACGGGGGGGAAATCAGTTAGCTGCACCGGGTCTCAGTTCTACAGTGACAGCACTGCGGGTGATCGCCAGCCGTCGAGACGGTTGTAGCAGCGCGGCTTGTCCCGTCCTGGCGGTTAACGTCAGACCCGGGAACACAGTTTAGGTAAAAAGCCAACAACTGCCAAACTGGGTCCCAACATCAGGATCTTCCCACCGTTTTAATCTGAGCAGCAGCTCTGTCTCTAGGTTGAAAGCTGGGCCCCCAGCGCGCGGGCAGCAGAACTGCAGTGAAATTAACAGCCCCTGCGTGCGCAGGCTGGGGACCGAATGCAGTTGTTAAACCCAGATGAACTCGGTTCTTAACAGGGAGCAAGACATCTGCCCTTCATTTCGCCACTTGAAATGCGGAGGGAAAACAGCTGTGCTAATCCAAGGGACCCAGAGTCAGCCTGGTCTCCCGTCGGTAGCACCACTATCGCTGGCAGGCAGCAGAAAGGGATGCGCCTTCCTCGCTATGCCGTCTTCACAAACACGTATCGTCTCTGAACGCAGAAATTTAAGGCAAAAATTCCATCGCTCCCATTTACCTGAACGCATGTTTTCTGGCAGTCAGACATTTTCTGGTTTACAGTGATAATACAACAGTTTTTTCTGTCTATCAGCAATACTACCAAAACTTTGGCAAAAGGTCCAAAATCAGATTTGTAAACATAATGCTTCCCTCTTCAATTGGCAATGCGTTGAAAACACAAACACAGTAAGACACACAAAGATTTTGCTCAGTTTTGACCAAATAACCTGCGTTTTCACCTGATAAAGTAAGCAATGGCTTGCATCAAAATAAACAAAAAAACTTCATGAAATGAAAGCTTGTGCTGTTTGGTGATCACATCATTTTATAGTTAAATACATCTCCTCTTTGTTGTCTTCTTGGCACCCAGGACAAAAATCTTTAAATACCTATTTCATGCAGGCAATAGCTTCTTTGCATATCTCTCTTCAAAAAATACTTTAAGTAGTATATAAATAGGTAACCTACATGTCTAATTCCATAATCTTGCCCCCAAACTATATACCTGTTTCATTTTGGTAAAGTATCAATTTCCCCAGTATTATTAAAGCTGACAAATGACCGAAATGGAAATGCTCCCACCTTCCAGAACACGAGTAGCAATTCTGTAGGAAAAAGCCTACAGCAACACTCGTCAGTTGTTTTAACCTGAGCGTTTGGCCTACTTAGAGTAGCAGCTTGGTTTTTTTCCCCATCGCACACGCTCACACCCACACGTTCTCGCACACACGCGGTACAAGCACACGCTTCCAGACACCGATAGGCCACGTAGTGCTTCCCAGGTGCTTCGGCAAAGCGGGAAGCAGTGCAGCTCATGATTTAACTACACTAAATATACACAACCAAACACCTTAAGGCAACCAGCCACTGCAACGGGGAGTTTAAATTGCAGGGGCGAGTTTCTTTTGTCACAAAATGCCCTGTATACTGCACATCTACGTGCCTCTTTAACCCTCCAAAACAATGTGATTTTTTTGTTTTCTGCTAATTTCTAAACCTTCTACCATTTAAGGCAAAGAGTTTGCATTAACAAGAAAGGTCAGAAAACAGCCTTACATCTATCCATCAGCATTTCAGTTTGCTACAACTTTTTCTTAATATGCGCACAACGTCATAGTAAAGGTACTGGCTCCCCAGTTATCTACTGCTAAAACTAATTCAATGGACAAACAAAAATCTTGAAGAAAAGAAGGGACCAGAAAAAGCAGCTTTAAATACACATGTAAGCAACATCAACAACAATAAAAGTAGTTAACTCTGCTAATACGGAAACTTCTGTAACAAAAAAGTTCAATGCTACCTTTTAGAATCTTAGAGAAACTAATCTTAAGTTTTAAATAAATAAGCTTCTGTCCATTCACGTGTCCTGGTCGAAGCAGGAGACTAGTGCTATAACTCTTGTTGCTGTTTGTCAAATTCCCCTACTAGTTTCTTAATGTGAGACAGCTTGCTGTGGAGATACTGGCATCTACACTTCTTTTCAAAGTAGCTGGGGCTAGACTGTAAAGATAAGATAAAAAGAAAATCATGGCATGAAAACGTTTCTGCAGAGTTGAATATTTCATGTCCTTTGCTTAAAAATACCCTTGAGCCAGGCTCAGTGATTACTACCTCCCACAAATCTGGTGTCACACATACCTCTTTTAACTTTCGGTACTCTTCAAAGACTTCCTCGCAAAGCATCTTCAAGGAAAAAACAAACAAACAAACAAACAAACATGAAGACAACATGAAGAACATTTCACTACTACCAGAAAATGCAAAAATAACCTCCCATCCCCCCACATCACCCCAAATCTGCAATTAAACGTGTAAATAGGCAACAAAAGGGGCATGTGTTTGACGATTCCCTTTGACAAGTCGCTCACGCTGCTGTCTGTTCGCAGACAGCTCAGACAGGTGGAGTTTGAGGGCTGAACAACTTTTTGCAGGGTTTTTTCAAGCTTCAAAAATCCGGGCTAGCCCACACAGGGTCTGAGGATGTATGCCCATTCTAAAAGGTTTCCCTTTGTCTAGTTGAGCAGTACCAGGGATTTTAAAATACTCCTTCTGCTCACAAATACACTTGCAATCTGACCAAAAACTAAAAAAACGCCAGCCAAGACTCCTCAGCGTGCACACAGAATTAAAGAATTCTGGTACTGAACATGAGGAATTTGTATGTCCAAATCAGAGAAGTCTGCATGGAAGGCCAGAGTATCAGTTTTTTAACACCCTTCTCTGCTAGAATCATAGCTAGCATCAGGAAGATGGGTAACCTGTGGCTGCAGGTTTAGTTAAGTGTATAAAACCATGGGAAACAGAGGGTCGGGAAAGCTTTGGCATTACAGCTGCTGGTTTCCACGCGCTACCAATCTTCTCCCCGGTCTGTGTAACAGCACCGCAGCACCCCCACGCCTCGACAGCGAGGCATGAGCCAGTCTGGCAATTCCAGCCCTGCGACCGGTTACTCAGTCTCAGATGTTCGTTTTAAAACCACGTCCATATAATTTAACAGATATATATACTGAAAGGTCTGCCTGTGCTGAAAATGTGGGCTTTTGGAAGGGATAAGAGGGAGATGAAACACAATCCTCACAGTTTTATCCTTCTTTACCTTATATTCTTTGGAACCTGGAGAAAGCATGTGCCGTTGTGCATCAAGACTCCTGAATTTCTGGCTGATACTCTCCATCTGAGCATACAAGTTCCTGTATTCATCATACTCTGCACAGAAGTCATTCTTGTAACGCTGGCGTTGCTCGTATGAGACTATGGCTGTGTATTTTCTGGTGCAAAAATAAGCACACATGCAATTTCACACCAAGGACATAATGAATATCAAGCACAGACACCCAAGCTTTAAGTCAGTTAACTACGTGACTGACTGCTTCTACAAGTAAGCACACGTGCTCCAAGGGAAAGTGTTTAGGTAATGACAGAAATCTACCATATTTCTGTGAGAGCTGTTTGCTAATATTTTACTTCTTAGAGTGTCATTCACAAGGTGCACAAGGAAGGCGTAGCATACTTAGAAAACATAAGCAATCATTCAAATATAGAAGGATCAATAAATGCATCAGCTTCAGAGAGAGAAGAGAAACTGCTAGATTATAATCTCTTTCTATGAAGGGAGAAGTTAATTAGATTATATTTACTTTTGAAAATTCACTTCCATTACATTTTTGGAAGGGACTACATTTACAGTGTTGGATGCAGTCAGATAGGCACCAATGTAGCCAAAAACCTAACAGCCAAGCATAGTTAATGATAACATTTTATTATTTTAGGGAACACCAGTTCCATTGCTGTCCATTCAACTAAGGCACTTGCAATACAGCAACACAAACAAACTGCAGAGAGGTCTGAAACAAAAAGAAAACCCATCACATCACCTCCTAAGGAGGGAAAAACCCTTAAATGCTTAAAGCCACTGAAGCGGTTGAAAGTTTCTTCATTCCCCTCTCCCTCAAATCACCAGGAGCAGATTTAACAAGGTCATTATGCAAATCCAAGATGAAGCGGGAATGCGAGTAATAGATAGGACTTCCCACCGCTGTCACACCAGTGCTTCTGGTCCTCCTAGCCTAAAGACCCTGTTCTCTTTGGGTGACGCAGGCACCTCCACACGGGGACAAATCCTTCAAACCACCTTTAGATTAATTTTAATGAGCAGTAAAACTTTAACAACTTGAAAGTCTGCACCAATGCAGATGACAACTTTGCTCAGTGATGTATCCCAGGCCAGAGGCACCTGGTTAGAGTGCTGGATGGTTTTTAAAAGAAAACTACAGGTGCCCCCCAGCATTTTGGGAAGGACCTGTGAAGCTTGTGCACAGTTACATCCCACAGCAGGAGTTGAGCACAGGAGTAGAGCCCAGCAGAGCACTCGCAATGTAGGCGTGCGCAGAGGCAAGAAATGGGGATAGAAGTGGGGAGAAAGGTGAATCTGTTTGGTTTGTCTAGCTCTTCCTTAAGCTTTGCCTAAAAAGCTTGAGTTCCTTTACTCTCAGCATCTTTCTTTAGACTAAGATGGAAAGTATCTTTATGCTAAAGCTGTGATTATACTCATGAATTATAGAGCACTTAGACAGGAAGAGAAATTGAAATAAACTACCAAAGTCCTTTAAACTGGATCAAATTGTAGGTGCTCTCAGGTTTCAATCTTTCTGTAGTGATCAGTCTGAAACAGCACACCCTAATTTTTTTCCAGGACACTGTGGCCAGTAGATTATCTGTGAGATTGCTCCAGATGTTGCTCCTTTCACAGGGAAGTCTTTGTTAAGGTTTTTAATCCCAGTCAGAACTAAACCAACTTCATGAAACCTTGCATGAAGGTTTCTTTGGGGTTTTTGGGTTTTGGTTGGTTGGTTGGTTGGTCTTTTGGTGGTGGTGGTTTTGTGTTGGTTTTTTTTTTAAACTTTTAACAGTGGCTATTGGCATCTGACTTTAATACTAGATTACATCAAATAACCTTTCTCCTCAGTATCCCTGCCCTCAGCTGAATGGGAAGCAGACAGCGGGGAGCTGGATCGCTTCATTGGCACCCAGCAGAGGCCGAGAATTAAACATCGGTTTGAGTTCTCAGCCTAACACGTGAAGCACTAAACTGCTTCCCTGCAGGGCCAGACTTATTTCAGTCTTTCCGTGGAGCATCACTTAACAGAGTAAGTGAGACGCACAGCGCTGCCATGCCGTCTGCTTCAGCACAGGCAGAAGATGCTCCGAAGTTCAAGCGCTAGGCGGAGGCCTGACCTCCCTTGCTGATGTTACTCCTCTGACAGAAGCTGCTGAACTTGGCAATTCGCAGCGTTTTAACACACTTCTCCCTCTCTCCTGCACCGCAGACACGACCATGGGCTCAGCGCCGCTGCTGCGGCTGGGCAATTGCGCTGCTAGGAAGTGTCGGGCTCGTCCTGGCTTTACCTGTCGGGGTGCTCGTTCCAACTCTGAGCACCGAAGGCCCCTCAAAACCTTCTCAAACTCATCCTTCCAACCGAGGAAAGAGCTTTAGACTGCTCCCCACTGTGCCCATCCTCCCCCAAAAAAGCGCATTTTATTAGAAATTCAGGTGGCGCTGACCACGTTATTCCACAATTATTCCGCTGCGGCCTCCTTCAACTTTCGCATTTTTAAAAAAAGGCCACCAGTAAAACAGTGGGGGAAAAGCCCAGACACTGGGCATTTGCAGAAGCTATTTCCCTGTTTTGCAACGGTAAAGACAAATCCTCCTCCTAGGAAAGTTTTGATACTGTCAAAAACTATTTAGGCAACCAAATGATTCTGGTATTAGAGGTATTTCATTTTAAAGCAAGTTCTTTAACACTTGTCACGGATGAAAAGCTTTTTTATAGAGGAGGTAAATTTCAGCTTTTTGGAAATGTCAATCTGATGTTTGACAACTTGTTCAGGAGCCAAAAGTAAACTCACCAGGAAGCCCTTCTGTAGTTTTACAGACTGCAACATGGCAGTCACTGTAGGTATGTTACCTTTCACATGCAAGTTTAATGTATTTTTATCTTGCTTTGTAGTCAAAATTAAGCAGGTAAAAGTTAAAATCTGAACTGAGGTTCTCCTGTTTTCTCTAGCTCCTTGGTCTGCATTTCTGCGGTGAAACTGGATATTTTGCTGCAGCTTCAAGTTAGCCAGTGACCATTTTACATCAAAGCTTTAGAAATAACTTTGACGGTTAACTCCCGTTAGCTCACATATAGGCTTTGTAACTCTGGACTTTAAAGTCTGCTACCTTCCCTCCCCACTTTCCACCTTAGAATGCACTAAGCAGTGAAAGTGCAGGACAGGTGTTCAAATTTATGGATTCTAGCATTCAGCTTTCCTCCTGGTTTGCCTTGCCTCTAAAAAGAAAACAGCGCAGGTTCATGTTCCTTTCTCATGGTGTTCTTGAAGAAGAATGAAATTAAATGTTTTACGTCTTCTTCTAAAGGGTATTAAAAATACTTTTTATGGCTTCTTTTCGCACCGCAATAATTAAGGGACACCCTCAGACTGTAAAACTTGCAGGTAGTTGAATGAGGCAGCTGGGTAACTTGAAGGAACTTGTCATTATTCTAAAACTACATTTTGGTCAATTCTCAATTTTGTAGCTAAACGAGAGTTTTTATAGGTGATTTTTCATCTGCTTCAATGAGTGGCAAGAAAGCTAATTGTTATTTTACTCACGTGAAGTAGTCTGGTGGTTGGCTTGCTGAAGGAGAACCTGTGGAGGCAGTGCAAGTTTCTTCAACTCCTACAGAAAAGCAGAATTTTGACACTTGCGGTAAGCAGATTTTTAATATAGCCAAACAATACCAGCTTAATGGGCTTGAAAAAGTCCTTTAGAGTTTTATTCTCACAGTAAATTACTTGGAATAAGCTCTGTAAGTTAATAATAGGGCTCACATGACCTTCTCCATAGTAGGCAGTACCGGGCTTTAGAAAGAGGGCACGGCTACTTTATTCTACAGGTTCTGCGCTACCGCAGTATTAACCCAAGGTCAGCTTTTCTTATTTGAAGACACGATGTGGCGTCTGCACAGCCGTTCAAATTATGCAGCAACAGATGTGGCTGCACAAAAGACAACAGCTTGAGATGTATCTGTATCTATGTAGATATAGCTGTATCTCAACGTCCAGGTTCCAGCAAGAAATAGAGCAGAAAGCTGAAGTTCTTTTCATGCCATGTTTTTATCCCTCCTTCCCTGCCAATTACAGATATCCAAGGTCAGATTTAATTTCAGCACTCTAAGCAGGAAAGTCAGGAGCATTGTATATAGGTTCCCGGCATTCAGGCTTCAATGACCTGCAACAAAGACTTGCTCCTCAATAACGTGGCAAAACTGGCTTTGAAAGTTATTTGCACTTGTAAATTGCTCTTTTGCTCTTTTAAACGGCATTATGAGAGCACGGTACACTTAATCTCTAGTCCCTCTTTTTAAAGGAATATTTCAGGAGCCTCCTGACTTTTTGATAAATAAGAAAAATAGCGGCCATAAGGAAAAGTTAGCTGGAACACGGAGGAACACTCAAGATCTTGGTAATCTCTCTCTGCTTTTCATCGGGGGTCTTGCAGTTAAAAAACACACAGTCCTATATATTCTTTGTTTGCTTCCACTGCCACTGCTTAAACACAGTATTTCTGCTAAAGCTCAACTGTTCTTGCAATCTCTAAGCTCTCCGAGCTTTAGGTCATGGGGAAAAAAGAACTATCATGTGATGTTCTACTCTATTCTTTTACTTTTAGTATTAAAATTATTACGCAGTACAGCAGGAGTAGAAAAAGTGGTGTAAAAATGGGAACAACATTTGAGAGAAATGCAAACAGCAATATTAACGGTCGCGGTATGTACAATACAACTTAGGTGAACAGTTTCACTGCGAGCGCTTCATTTCCAAAAATTCAGGTGTGTTTGTTGACATGGCTCAGTGTAAGCACCAACTTGAAATGCAGTGCAGATTTTTCCTTCCCTAGCTGTTCAGAATTTCGTTACTGGCATCTGCAGAAAGACCCTCACCTGTATATAAATTCATAAATATCTCAAAGCACAAATATTTGCAAAGAAATCCCAAGCCACGTGGGCACTGTGTAGTATGTCCAGGGTAAAAGTGAGAAGAGCATCTCAAAGCACCCTTGTCTACAAGCACAACAGCACTTCAGAGAGGCACCCTGCCTAGTCCAAACACGCCTCTGGGCTGTGATAGGAAAGGGCTAAACCTGACTTCTCATTTGCACGTCAAACCTCTGAAATTGGACAACACACAGACTTAACAAAGGAACTGAACTCTGCCCTACTCTCTGTGTGTGTGTGTCAAGAAATCAAGTATTCTCCGAGGGCTGCTGTTTATCTTTTCAATACCATTTTCAGTGCACACCGTTTGTACATCTTTGGAAGTAATAAATTCTGCAGATAGAGAGGAGCTCACAGCACAGTTCAGACCAAAACTCCAGCAAACCTCATGCCAGTTTATGCAGCTTTTAGGCTCTCCATGAAAAGGCAGAGGCTGATGAACCTTGCATTGTGATACGCGATGAAATACATTTAAGTCTGATCTATGTGTTTCAGTAAGCCAGCATGCCATAAACCAGTGACAGGTTTTATCTGCAGCTCGCAGACCTTAAAACTGGCTCATGGAAGAAGCAGAGTAAGTTCAGTGAACTGTCAGTTTACTGGAAATTAAGGAAAAACGAAACTCCATTCCTTGTGTTTTTCTAGTTCCTAGCTCTTCCTTTTAACCAGTTTCTGCCCTACAGCAATCCATTTCAGATTTCTTTCTAACGATTTTTGTACTACAGAGGGAGAACTCTTAAAAATGAACCAAATTCTAGATAAGCTTCCAGCAGAACAGCTTCTGCTTTTTGATGTTGTTCTGTTTGAACTAACATTTACAAGGTAATACAACAGCGGAAAACCAATATGGATTCTTCATGACCATAGAGTAGGGATAATGGCAAAGCCAAGTGAAAAAATAGACCATTTGTGTTTCCAGTCCCTCGTTTTACAGGTCTCTTTGCACCACGGTTACCCATACAGGAGTTAGGAAAAGCAGCGTATTAATACCTTCACCCGAATCCAAACAGGAGGATGTACTCAGCTCGGCAGTTTCTTCTTTTCTGAGGTTTTTCTCCTCCATGCTCACACTCACAGTGTGCTGCATCTTGCCTTCATGCTTCTCCTTACGCTCTTTTACCTTCTCGGGCAGTTGGTGAAGCTTCTTGCCTGTGGACTTAGGAGGCTTCACCTGCACCCCGGCAGGCTCTGGGATCCCCAAAGAACTCCAAGAGGTGTATTTT
The DNA here is from genome assembly GCF_047716275.1 of Strix uralensis. Lineage (NCBI taxonomy): Eukaryota > Metazoa > Chordata > Aves > Strigiformes > Strigidae > Strix > Strix uralensis. Next base: position 9,161,973 of record NC_134012.1, on the reverse strand, counting down.
TGTTGCTGGTCCTCACAGGCCTTAGTGCTATTAGGACTGAAGCTGTCCATGGGCAGGTTTTGTGTCCCCTGCCCCTCAGGGGTGCTGGGGGAGGTGGAGCTGGCAGGTTTTGGCAGGTTGGAAGCGTGAAGGCGCGCCCCAGGCAGCGGGTGAGGAGCGGGAATGGAGGTGGTCGTGGGGCGGGGAGACGGCGGAGGGGCGGCAGCGGCTTTCTCCCTGAAGGCAGACAAGCGCTCTCTGAGCGGGGACGGGATTCCACTGCCCAGGCGAGAGATCCTCTTCTTTTTGTTCAGAGGACCGATGAAAGAGGAATCCAAGACCCTTTTCTGTGATAATAAAGAAAAAAACCCGTAAAAACCAGCAGAACTAAGTTTTGCTCCCGTTCTGGAAAAGGAACAGTTCTGAACTGGCAATTGTTGAAAACACATCTTTCTTCTCCAAAACTAGCTGTCAAGCGAGGAAGTACTGCAGCTACATACATGGTTTCTTTCATCCTTGGTTTCTAATTTTATGATTAACAAGTCGTTCTTCAAACCTACAGCTAAAAGGCTTTGGGAGAAAGACACTCTCTTCAGCAGCTCTAGCAAAGGCTTCACCAAAACGAGGAGGTCAGGTTGGTACCGTTTAGGCACCGATTTCCGTTCGGACACACCAGGTGAAGAGTCAGCTTTTGCTGGCACACAGCCACGCGATGTCCTAAAGCGGCCCCGAGAAGCACGCAGCGGCATGCTTCTCAGAGCGTGTGATGTGCAAAGCCGATAAGAACGGGTAAACCCCCCAGTTTTGCTGCAGTTGTTGTCCCAGCTGCTCTCCAGCTGGTTCACATCCTCTCCTCTAGCAAGCGCACGCTGCTCACGTCGATGTACAAGCGGCAGCTTGGGCCGGGAGCCCCAGGCACGGCTCTGTGCCACCCTGTTGGAATAAATCTGGGTTCTGTGGGTAGGGAGGCAGGTGGGAAGAGGTCCCTGGGACCTGCACCATTTCATGCTCTGAAAGAAAGTTAGGGAAACACAGAGGTGTGCCCTCCCTCCTCTGTGTAAATGTAAATAGCTCAGTGGTGAAAGGCTTTCTGTGCTTCCCATCTTATCTTAAGTATTTTAATAAACATTCTGAAATACAGAACACTAAATGTAGCAGCCCTTAAAGCTACGTGACTAAGTTTTTTTGCAGTCCTTGACAGTGCAACCGCCTTTAAAAGGAAGAAACGTCCAATCAAAGAGAAATGCTTCAGTTTTTCATGTGTTTAAGACAATATTAGTGCTTCACATCACAACTTTTACATCAGTGTAAAGTGTGATAAATCTTAATACACTGTAAATAATGATAAAAAAAGTACAAAATACCTGAGCATTTGATGGGCCATCTTTACTGGGAGTTACAGGAGATCCCGAATGACTGGTGCTGGGGGCATCCTCAGATGAATTTAATTTTCTGTAAGCATGACCCAACATTTCAGGTTACAAGGCAAAAAATGTCTATGTCATAGCTCTTTCATTATAGGGAAGACAGACATTCATTTCCCAGAACAAGTTTTTTAAATGGCAATTTTCCTTCCCCTAGAGACTGAACTTACCTAGAAAGTATTAACTCCAATGACTGTTTATCGATTTCATTGTATCCAGGCCAATCTTTTTGAATGTCTTTAAACAGATGATCCTTCAGACTGTAAGAATTATCCTTTGTATTCAGGCTGGCTACCTATAGGCAGACATTTAAGAAAATAAATGTTCGTGATACCTAAATGCACACTGCAGAAATAAGATTGGTACTGCAAAGTAAAATAAAAGTTGAAAACAGAATCACACACCAGTTTTCCAGGTTTTTTAGATGTGAAGATCCAAGTAGCTCTCATGTAACGAGCACCAATTTTTAAAAATGTGGTCAACTTGGGATGTAGAAATTTGAAGGTAAGAAAATCCCAAACTGCTGCAAACCTCTCTCTGCACCAGGGGTCTGTAATACAGCACTGGGAATCAAGGCAAACTATGCCAAAACTTTAAATATTCACTGCATGAAATATGCTGAGAGGCCTGTTTTGTGGGGGTTTTTGTTTGCCTTTTTTTGTTTGGGGCTTTTTGTTGTTTTGTTTTGTTTTAAGAACTGAAGAACACTATCTCCACATACAAATTCAGATTTGTTCAACTTCAGGAGGACACCTGCTGTTCTTTGGTTGTACACAGCTATACGGCAATGGCAGAGCACAGACTGTGCTTGGAACAACGCCTGTTTTCCATCATCACAGTAATGAACGCACTGTGTCGTCATTTGTCTTGAGAAACAGAACTGCTTTTCTTTCTCAAGTGCCTGAGCCACAAGAAACTGTATCTGTCTACTGAACAGTTGTACCTGATAACCTAACTAGCGCTAGACAAGTACTTCTGGTACAAAGATGAATTCTTCATCTATCCCATTAGTTTTAAGCCATATCAAAGTTTTACCAACTGGGAAAAAAGTAACTGTACTCATGTCTAACGATATTTTAGTGCTGAAATGTTTAAGGGGAGGTGTGCAGGCCAGATGTGCTCTGCCTTCTGCAGACGCAGGGTTCAGTATTGTCACGAGAGGCTTGTGTGCACGCCTCGCTCTATACCTTTGAAAATAAAATGGGCTTATAGCTTCCTTAAGAAAAATGCAAAGTATACTCAAAAGGTTAAAATGAGCTAAAAAGCCCTTGAGATCATTGACACCTAAAGTGCTGGTTTAGACTTCATCACCTGACACCTGTTCAGAGTTTCAGGGAAAACCCCCAAAACTATCTCTCTTTGCCTGACACAAAATGTGGAATAACTACTCATCAACACACCACCACCACTTTTCAGCTCAGCCTATTTTTTTTTCCTCTAAAACATGGTAAATACTGCAAATTCATGCCTGTGTCCACGTCTGTCTGTCCCCATCTAAAAAAACAATTAGAAGTAACAAAGATACCCTTAAACAGTAATTCACTTGTTAAAAACAACTAAAGCTGTATTCTAAGAGAAGCAAATCTGTGCATATCAGATCTTAGCAAGTTCAGGCTGCTGATTTTAGATTTGTACAAAAAAAACCCTCATTACAGAGCTAAGAAAAACATGAGCAAGGCTTCTCAGGGTGTAGCGTTGCTAACACGACCATTTCTGATGCAAACCAGTACCTTGAGGTACTGGTTCCTTGAGGTTCACACCACATACAGGAAACAGACTCCAGGAAAGTCTCCTTAAACATTGCCAAGCATAATGGGACAAGAGGAAGTTTTTGCACCTTTCACGCTCTAGGGAGCTGAGCTTTTAGAATTTTATAACCAACTTAAAATATAGATTGACTACTTCAATTTGTATGTAAGAACATGGCTGTCATTAAATTGTGTCTGTCTTCGGGGTGGAAAAAAAACAACTACCATCGCACTGGGGAAACAAAACAATAACACTTAACATATTCAAGGAATGAGGTTTTAGAATTCAGTGTAGGATCAACCAAAGCTGTATAAATGTTGAATTTTGCTCACTTTAAGAGGTTCCCAAACACTTTTTTCCTAGACAAGTAGGAAATATTCCTACTTCACACATTAATACGTGCCTAATTCAGCCACAGTCGGTGGGTACAGGGAGTGTTTGAAAAGTAAGGGAGGAGCCACTGCATCTTACGGTACTTTAAGAAGCCTTTTCTGAACTGTTTTTGTAGCAAATTAATAAGTGACGCTCTTGAACACGCAGCTTAAAAGTTTCACCTACACAACGTTATAGACTTACCAATAATTTTGAGGGATGCGATAAAGAAATACAGGTGGAACTTAAAGGAGCACTGGAAAAGCTACTGAATAAAAAAAAGTTTCAAGGAAGGTAAAGACACAGTCCACATGATAGCAAAGAAATAATACGCTCAAAATCGGACCACCACCTTTAGCATTTACGATTTCGCTGGAACACCCTTCCCTTGGTTGCAACTCCGACAGATCCCAAGGGAAGTCGAGTACCACTTACAGGCCACCAGCCACGTTCAAATGAAGTACTAACCTATGCGATTGCAGTTACCAAATTTCTCTTCACATAAACTCGTCACAAAAACCATGAAGTACTATGACAAACTATTTCACACAATTGAGAGAACGCACAGTCAACTTCTCTCAACTAAGCAGTCCAAGTAAAAGAGAGAGGGAAAAAATAAGACATTAGGAGAAACAAAGCTAGAAATAGTTAATATTGCCTGGCATTCTAGCAAAACAAAACCACTCGCCAAGAATTTTTTCATCTGTCTTTCCTTTCCTCACACTGACTTGCAGTTTGGGGCATCTGCATGAAGTTTATCGAAAAACTTCAACAAGAAGCATTAAGTTGTTTACTATTTTCTGATTTAAACACTGAAGTGACACAGCTCAAAATTATTTTGAAAAGAATAGCAGGAAGGAAAAATTTCTGGCACAAACTCTATGATCTCACCTGATGAAGGATCATTCCAAGGCAATTCTTGTCCTTTTGGTAGACACCATCTTTCCGCAAGCGAGTGAGTAACTCTGGTTTCTTGTAATTCTTCAGTGCCAACAAATGAATCACCCTATCCCTGTACGGCCGCCGACAAACCACATTCTGTGTGCAAGTCCTCCCTATTATGTTTGCAGGGTTCATGGGCGTTGATCTCTTCCTCACAGGCACAGGATCTGGAATTTTTTGTGGCGCTTTTCTGACCTGTGCTTTTCTTCCTGAAATAAGGGTAAAAAGAAAAAAAAAGAGAATGATGTGGGAGATTGGCAGAAGACAAGAAAGTTGTTTTAAAGACTTTACCAAGCCAGATAAACTCTAAAAATGACTTAAGTTAGCATTTCAAGATCTATAAGAATACAGGTAGCAAAGCTGCATCGAGCTGGGCATTAACAAAGAAATATTCAGTATTAAAACAACTGGGGAGTGATACCGGTAGGAGGGCTTTACTGATTATTTATATACATGGTGCTTTTATTATTTTTCCAGTTTATAAGCTCAAGCACTGAATACTCAAAATCGGGCATTTTTTTCAGGAGAGTACTCCCAAGTGTGATGCAAAGGTCTTCCATATAACTAAAGGATCCCCCGTTAATGCCTAGGGAGAACAAGTCTATACAATTAATCACATCACTGCTTAAAGAAACTACCAACACTTGGTGTTGATCACTTTTGAGCTACCATAACTTACACCACATTTTAAGCTGAAATGTTCCCCTCTTGTTAAATAACCCCAGGTTTGTCAGCAACAGTACACCCAAAATTTAACAGTTCTTGGGATCAAGGCCGGAGAAGTTTTAAAACATGGCCTGCACAGCATTTTGGATCAAACTCTACAAAAAGATGTGTTTCTCAACTGGAGGAACAATGCAAGTGTGCGCAAGCAACGCATCCAGAATTTAAAAACAACACTACCCGAGCTGAATCTCAGCTTTCCAGAAAAAGACCTGAGCTCCTTGCTCTGCTATCAGGCAGGAAAAAAAAAAAAAAAAAAAAAAAAATTATCAGAATGTTATAGAAAATCATTGTAGTAAAACCTGTTTGCAATCCAACAGAGGATGTGACACAAAGCAGCTATTTTTTTGAAACCAACAGCTCACGTTTGGTACATGAGGGACACTTAATGAGTATTGGTGAGAAAATCTGGAGCTTGCTCTCTCCATCAGACACACAGAGACTGAGCTGTGCTTAGGTACTGCTTGTCCTCAGGAGTAGCAGGAATTTGTTTCGGTTTTGCAGTGGAGGCCAAACCTTTATAACCTTGGCACCCTGCATGTTCCCTGGACTTTGCCCTTCTGGTTTTCAAGAAGAAACCTAATCATGCAAATGCACACAGTTCCATTTTTTGAACAGTGTGAACTTAGCAGTTTTAAATTGAATGCATTACAAACATCGGGACACGTTAATTTCTGTGTAGATACACACCCCGCCCCCCCCGGCACAGCTGATGGTGTAACCAGCATTCAAACAAAACACCCCCTAAAGTCATGTCTCTGAATCCCTTAAAAAGAATAATGGAGAACATAACCAAGCATTAACATGATTAACAACCGCAGTTCCTGATTTGTACTGCACGAAGCACGCTGCAGAGTCACCCCCGTGACCTACCAGCAACAAGACCTGTCCTACCTGAGCCTCCTCAACGCCAGTCTGAAACAAAAGTGCCCCCAAATATCCTAACTGTCCTACTGTCAATCTTCAGACCCCATTTATTTAATGTTAAATATTCGCTTAAGATCTATTTAAACCACCAACAGGAATCATGCAGATCATTCACATGTAAAATAGAACTTCCCCAAGGAGAAGTTTTGAAATACATGAAAGTGGCTCCTCTCACGCTTGGGTTAAAGAGCAGTTTAGACAATACAGGGGAAGCAGTCCCCACTCCATGTCCCTGTATCAACCCGTGCTGAGCTGCCTTAGTGTCAAGACCACACACACTTAGTGTTGTATCTCCAAAAAGCTGTGACAAAGCTGGCTTCAAATGCCCTGCTGAGGCAGAGCAAGCGTTGTACCATCGCTGCCAGGGATGTCCGTGCTGGCGGACGACTGCGGCCGCAGCCAAGTGAGAGCCTGTTTTACGTAATGAAGATGGATGTACCTGGTTCAGCTCGCTGCTGCGGGCAGGACCGCCGCTGCCCGTACCACTGAGTGCCTAGAAAGGGGATGCTCACCTTGCACCTCTCTGCAGCCAGCTCCAGGCTCCTCAGGAAAACGGTACTCAGAGCAGTTTAATAACAAACAATACCACCTAAATGCTTTCTGTTTTGTGGAAAATGATGAAATCCATGTTCCCATGCCAGCACTGCCTTACTTTAACTTTTTTTTTTTTTTTGAAAACCAACCATGGTCTTGTGGTAGCAGTTGCTTACTGATGGCCAAGACATAAATAAAATTTAATCAGCATTAGCAAGTGTGGAAAGCAAAGTTTTTCCTATAAAGCCTATGAACTTGTATATGAGACTTCCTCAATGTGAATTTTTTTAGATTACAAATTCAGGCTAATGACCTAGCACAGTATTTAGGTCCTCAAAAGTGCTGTCACAAAAACAAAACGTTACGTACTGAACCAGAGAATTTCAGGGCATGGGCTGGTAAAATCCCTCACCTCAGTGGTCAAAATTTCAACCAGTCAAGCGATATGGGAACGAGGAACGACTGGCAGGCTTTCTCGGGGGGAAAAAGGGCTAATGTCTGAATGCAGCACGAGCAGACTGTAACATGAGAGCAAGCTACCTACATCAGAGATCTCTGAACACACCGACTTTCCCAAGAATCCTGAAAAAATGAATTACTGAGTTTAAAAACATACAGGCATCTAGTAAAAAATGAAACACCGCCATACCTAAAAATGGCCCATCAGGTTTAATAACCTTTGCACTTCCATTGCGCAGCTCCTCTTCTGGCTGGGTCATGCACGCTTTGGTCGTCAGATAGGAATCACTTGTGGCACGTACTGTAATTTTATTCTGTATAAGTCCCAGGCAACTGAGTTGAGAGGCTCCAGAACTATAAAAACATTGGAAAAGGTTGAGCCCAAGCGCTAGTTCACGTTTAGAAGCATGGTTGTATCAGGAACTTTTAAACCTGTCTTAACAGGTGAAGAAAAATCTTTTTTCCGGTCCTGACAGCTAGCTAGGGCGTAAATCTATTCCAAATTGTCTCTGCATGTCCAAATGGTATCAGTTTTACCTGTCGGTGTGCTGTGCTTGAGAGGCAGGCTGCCCGCAGCGTTGGTGGCTCATTGTTGTAATGACTGTTGCCAGGACAACTCGGGCAGTTACACCGGCCCTGTGACGTCAGGTAGGCCCCGCCCCAGAGGCCTTCCACCAGCCGCCCGGCTCTCAGGTGGGCACATCTCTCCTCCCCTCCACCTGAGATCGTTTAAACTGGCCTAACTGTCACTGCTCTTAACGAGTACACTGTGTGGCACCCGCCATTGCAATGGCTCTGAACAGAGAGAGGATACTGGCTTTAGCTCACCCGAAAACACTTTAGCCACCCTCAAACTCCCCATCAAGCCTCCAAGAAGGGTCAAGAATCTCGTGTCTCAATTTACCACGTCATTTCTGAAAGTCGAAGCTGGACCAAGGCCCTGACCAACATTTCAAGATGATCCAGCTACAGTTTTGTCCATAGCCTAGAGCTAGGTATTGATCCCTTGTTCCGAAATCCCTGCATTTGCAACAGAAATAAAGGTCCTTCTTGCCATCTAAAGCACAGCTTTTATCCGTTGCCTCTTTCCTTTCACCACAGGAACAGTCGAGCACTGACTGAGATGATGTGTAATCCCTCTCCTCAGGCTGGGCATTTTCAAAATCCAAGACAGTTTTGAAGCCAGACCTGACTGGAGCACAAAATTAGACTAGACACCCTGCAGAGGTCCTTTCTGGTTTTATTTTCTTTTAAATGACTCTGTGTGTAACACCACACAAGTCTTGCATTAACTTTGCAGGCACTTTGCACAAACTGAGAGCTGGCTACAATGGACCTCACGAACGCTAGTCTGAATTAGATTTTGAAGAAGATTCTTAAACCCACATTAAAACTACCTAGACATGCTATCTGGAATTATTCAGAGCTAAAGCAGCTTAAATTTAATCTTACTTAAAAAACACAGTTTAATTTAACTGAAGGTGCTCCTTCCTAAAGGAGAGAGTGTCATCAGAGATGCTGGGGAGGGGCAAGCCAGGAGCGGAGGCAGGACCTCTCAGCCCTGGCATGCACTCCTGCCGCTTGCTTTCTGCCAGCTGTGGCAGCTGTCTGGCCCCTTTCAGATACAGTTTAACAAAAAAAAAAAAAAACCACAAAAAAACCAAAAGCCCACACTGCCCCAGGCTTGCCCAGGTCTGCCACTAAACCATCCGGCTTTTTGCCAATCCCATCAGTTAAATGAGTTCACTGAAAGGTTGTATTGTAGTAGAAGAGACCTAGCGCAAGGGGACAAAGAGGAGGATGGGGATGGTGAGAGGTCTCCTGTTAGGCAAAGAGCTATTAAATCAGCTCATTCGCTTATTGCTCCCAAAACCCACTATCTAGAGAAATCTCTGTTCTGAAATTGAGGGCAGAAGCCCGCCTGTGACTGAGAACCTGAACAGCGTCCACGTGCCTGTTTGCTATCAGCTTCCCAGATCAGTGCATAAACTCTGCCTGTGATAGCCCAGTTAATCAAATGGGAGAAATAGTTATTCAACACCACTGGACCACATTGATACGACGCTGAACGTAATCTTCTAGAAGCTGAAGCAAACTTAATGCAAAAGCAGGGCATTTTCTTGCCTTTTCGGGAGATGTTAACACTGTTCACTTTGACTCAGAGAACCAGGACAAGGTGCTGCTGTATTACATTTGGGTTCTGAAACACCATGGTCACGCAGTTATGGATAAGGTCACCGATTTATGTTCTCTTCTAATATCTTGGCAGTGTTATTTCTAGCTGTTCTCTACTTGCCTTACCTGAGCCCATCAGCTAAAGGACTCTGCTATTCTGCCATGTGGGAGTGGGGTACAGCCTTCAGCATCTAGGAACTAGTGAGGTGATAGCAGAGGGTGTTGAGGCCTTTGTTGCTTTTCCACTGTGTAAGCACTATGCTGCGTATTTGTTGCAGCCATGTGCAAATCACCACTGGCCTTTCCTCTTCACTTGTTTTTGCCCATATCACGATCTTCTCTGACCTTAGAAGAGGAGCCTCCTTTGATTCCACCAGCAGCCGTCAGACACAGCGACAGTATCTTGGGGACGTTCACTGCTCTGGAAGTGCAGACAGCACCTTAGATGCTTGATAGCTGAGCGCAAGCAAAGGGTCTGCGTAGCAAGGTCTGTGTGTGCTGGCGTTTGGAGAAGCAGCTGGCGTATGGATCGCAGGTTTCCTCAATTTCTTGGGGTTTCACTCGAAGGGGAAAGCGAAGGTGGTGAGTTTGAGAGTCCCTCTGAAGTGTCGGCATCTCCTATAGACAGCCGAGATATTTTGGTTCTGTAAAGATTTGATTTGAACGCTGGTTTCTCCAGAGGTATTACACACATAAAATTCTCTGCCACTGCAGTTTACCATTAAGGTGATTCCTTTCGGGGAAGAAAGTTGAGTGGAAAGTGCACTTGTTCTAGAGAAACAATCTTGAGTTAGAAGAACAGTGATCTCTGCTAGCTAACAGCTGAAGAAGGAAAACAGCTTCTGTGGTAGGTGTTGGTTCAGAAAGTCTCTTGGGTCAGAAAGAGCTGCCAGGAGGGTATTGCCCAAAGTCAGTGGGATATGCCTCCTGAAGTAGTTCTTTTTTTGTCTTTACAATACTACCTTCGTTTTATAGGTAATATTTATTTTACAGGAAGTGCTGAAGAGGTGTAACTTGTTAATGTTTAAAAAGGGTTTTCTCTGACCTGAATGGAAGTTTCTACAGATGAATGTGTTGTATCTTTGTTTATGAATAGCTGTAAATAGAGAGCAGAAACACTTGTTTTTCTCTTGATAGAGGAAGAGAATTAACCTGTTTAATCTTTGCATTGTTCTTTAGTTATATTTTGGGTGGGGGTGGGGACCCAAGCCCTTGGACAGCTGATGTTGTGTATCACTGGTATTTGTTCTAGATGCATTATGGCTCGAACATGGCTCTGAGACTGGTTGTGGGCATTAAAGCCTGATCCTAATACCCCCGATGCACTGTCTCTTATCATGCTGAGGAGTCTTTGTCATTCATTCATTCATTCATTTCATGCAAAGATCGCATCTAGTTCTGATTGCTTGCAGGGAAGCTCTAAAGAGAGGAATGGATACCGATAATTGCTGAAACACCTCAGGTCTGTGTGAGAACTGGGAGAAATGCTCATATCCATCAGCTTTGTAGTAAGCCCTTGCTGAAGTATTTTCTCGCCTTTTTACATGATAGCATGATGTTCAACTTCATGCGGAAACTTAACATCTGTCAAAAAATAGTCACTTTGAATTGTAAACTTGAGCCCACAGCAGGGAACTCTCAGCTGGCCAGCTTCATCGAGCTGGTCTCCAGTGCTTGAGGAGGCAGAGGCTCACGCCTTCAGCTGGCAAGGCTCTGGGGAGGTTGTGTCGGTGTGCTTGTTTTTAACCCGTTCTTGACAGGGCCCATTGTTTGAAGGGAAACAAAAGATAACATTAATAATAAATAATTCTGTTAGAATGTAAAACACAAGTAAGTTATGTTGATCCTTTTAATAATTGCTCCGTTGCTGGCAGTGTGGCTAGGCAGTGCATCCAGACATGGATAACCACTGTTGTCTGGGTGGAGATGTGCTCTTGCGGAGACCTGCTGTCTCCTGGAGCTGACCAAGGACAATGCTGTTTGTTCTGCTGCTGTTTGTTCTCAGTCACTGTTTTCCCACAGTCTGTGTGTTCCCATAGTCCTTACACTGAAATGAGGAAGGAGAAATTGAAAAAATGTTCAGTTACAACTGCTGGGGGGAAGTGGAGGGAAGAATGGTGGTCTTCGTGTGCCTGTAAATTTACCCATAAGTGCGTAAGTGCCCATAAGTTGCCCATAAGTCCCCATAAGTGCAAGTATGCTTTTTGTTAAACTACTGCTTCCTTCCCTTGAGGGATGACCAGCAGGTTCTTAATGTTTCTGGGGACTGTTGCGTAATGTATAGGGATAACGACACTGAATACGCTCTACAGTCTGGACAAATACAATTTGTTGCAGTGATCCTAGAAAGCAATGGGTACTGTTAAGCAGAACTTTTTGTTCATGAATCATCTTCTTAACGCTTGACTTAGGTTTTGGTGATTGGTATACTGTATCTGTGTCACTTGAGCGTGATGCTGCTGAAATGCAGATTCTTGTCTAAACTTTAGGCTCCAGAGGCTTACGCAGGGCTTTCTAGTGGGCATGAGATCTTTCTACATGTGCCATGCTGTATGAAGTGGGCTCTGCTGTGACGCTCTACGTTCTCTCACCTGACTTCTTTTGCACGTGGTCCTCCTGGCTGTGCCGTGTATTTCGAGGTCGCCTGCCTGAGCAGCACGGTAAGAGAAGAGCTCAGCTCTGAAGCGCAGGGCTGCGATCTTCTAGCAGCAAAACTGCACTGATCTTGCTGCTGTGAGAATTGTCCTCGATGTGGCGTCCGCATGTGTGTAACAGTATCTCTGAATTGTCTGCTTTTGCTTTAGGGTTTCTTTCGATGCCCACAATTTCTTGAGGCAAAAGCCAGGAAGTAAAATTAATTTTTTGAGGCATAAATAATGTGATTAGGCGTTTAGATGTTTCTGTGGTATGTGATCTGCACCCCTTGGTGGTCTGTTACTCTGCAGCTCAGCGACTTGTTGTTTATTTGTAGTCACGTAGAAGTCTTTTGTATTATTCACTAAGCAAGAGACTAACGTGTAGACTGCCCCACCTCTTTCCTGGGACTGTAACTTTATAGATGGATTCTTTTTTTAAAATTATATGAGAATTCATTCCATTTCTCCTTTTATGTACCCCATCAATGAAGCACACAGGAAGATAAAAGTATTAATTGCCTTCAACAACTTAGATGGAGAATAAATAGGTTTTCATATTGCTAGTTTCATACTGTACATACTGTACTGTAATGATCAGCCCTCGAGTGCCCCCCAGTGTGAAGTGTGGAACTTGAAAAAGATTAGAAAAGAAATCTCGGTGCTGTTCAGCCTCTACGTCCAGCTGTGCAGCTTTCCCAAAAGCATACAGTAGACTTTCAGCCTAGTGAGTATTTCTTGACTGAGAGCAGATAAAAGCCTCCAGTCTCCTGGGAGAGGACAGAGCACAGAAAATGCTGGCTGCAGAGTCACTAGTGGATTCCCTTTAATGCTGGCCTGACACCTGTGAGAATCTTTAAAGTAGCGATAGGGAGAATCTAATTCCAGTGAAGCAGAGTTCGTTCTTGGTAAAGGGATTTCCTGCAACCAGTTCACTGCAACTGTAGAAACCCCTACCTTTTCTAATCTTTGATGGAAAGGGAGAACAGACTTTTCTGAGTTCATGGTAAATCCCAGAGCTGATAGTGAATGCTGAACACATTGAACGCAGGAGGAGAGAGACTCTTTGGAACTTGTTTCCAGGAAAGCATTCTCTAAAGCAGAGTAACATCCTCACTAAGCCACTTAATAACGAAAGCGGTGGTCAGAGGAGTGCGGCGGTGAATGTCCTTGGGGGTGGGAGGAAAAAGGCTGAAGCAATGTAAGTTAAGTTCCTGAATCTTTTGTAAAGTGATTATTGTCTCTGATCACAGCCCTCTCTTAGGAAATTGGAAACAAAATCAAGTGTACTTCTTTTGCACTGCCAAAAGAAGAAAACAAAACTTTTGGTAATACTAAACAGGAGTGGAAACGGTACAGAACGACTGTTCTGTAGGCAGCTAAAACTGTGGCTAATACGACAAAGATGAAAGGCTACTTTAGAACTAGAGCTTTACTGTAAAAGACAAGTGTTGGGTGAAAGTCACTAGGAAAGCGAGCACGCTACTTAAATTTGAACAGGATTTGATACGGAGCCAGGTTCAGACTGAAGTGGTACACGTTGGCCCTGAATTAGTTCTTCAAGCTCTGCTGGAAAACTTGTTGCTCTTCTTTTTGCTTTTCCTTCCCATTTGACAACAGCTAAGATGGAGCAACAGGAAAGATTTCTTTGAAGGTGCTTTTGTTTTTTGATGTAAGGAGATCTTTGTTTATTTTGGAACGCTCCCTCCGTGGAGGGGTAACATGCAATGTGCTTCACACTGTTTGTGAAGGAATTTAGGGAGTAAAACACATTTTAACAATATCCATGTGGGCTAAGTCACCTCACACTAAAATAAATAATGGGTGATAAAGCACAAGGTGTTCAGTGTGACCATTCACAAATAGCCTATTCAATGTCGTGCTTTACAAAACACTGAGTTTCCCATTCTTCCTGTTGCTGATTTTATAGATCTTGTCACTATGAGCTAGATTCTCAGCTGGTGAAAACCTGCATATGTAATCAAACTCGCACAGTTTAATTGTAGCCACCTCAAGTACCTCTATAGCGCTGTGAAGACAGTAACTTTTTAAGTAGCAAGGCGTCTGCCAGTAGTGAATGCCACTAATGCAATGCATGAAAACTTAGTTTGCAAGCAGTATTGCTCGAGAAGGATGATTCCTCCCTCCCTGCTTCATGCAAAAGGGAAGGATGTGAGGTGAATACAGTCTCCTAAAATTTCTCAAGGAGCTGCATGGGTAGTTAGACACACAATGACTCTTTTATTTAAGACAACTTGGCTTTAATAGGAGGTATTAAGGCCTTCGATTAAGGCCTTTACAGTAGCTTGTCCGGTCTGATGGTGGTCTGCGGCGCGGGACCTCTGAAGTAGCGCTAACCTCCAGCGGCAACACGTACACGGCCTCTAAACCAGAAGATGCGCGCGATGGCAAAAGGGGACGGGGGGTAAATCAGTTAGCTGCACCGGGTCTCAGTTCTACAGTGACAGCACTGCGGGTGATCGCCAGCCGTCGAGACGGTTGTAGCAGCGCGGCTTGTCCCGTCCTGGCGGTTAACGTCAGACCCGGGCACACAGTTTAGGTAAAAAGCCAACAACTGCCAAACTGGGTCCCAACATCAGGATCTTCCCACCGTTTTAATCTGAGCAGCAGCTCTGTCTCTAGGTTGAAAGCTGGGCCCCCAGCGCGCGGGCAGCAGAACTGCAGTGAAATTAACAGCCCCTGCGTGCGCAGGCTGGGGACCGAATGCAGTTGTTAAACCCAGATGAACTCGGTTCTTAACAGGGAGCAAGACATCTGCCCTTCATTTCGCCACTTGAAATGCGGAGGGAAAACAGCTGTGCTAATCCAAGGGACCCAGAGTCAGCCTGGTCTCCCGTCGGTAACACCACTATCGCTGGCAGGCAGCAGAAAGGGATGCGCCTTCCTCGCTATGCCGTCTTCACAAACACGTATCGTCTCTGAACGCAGAAATTTAAGGCAAAAATTCCATCGCTCCCATTTACCTGAATGCATGTTTTCTGGCAGTCAGACATTTTCTGGTTTACAGTGATAATACAACAGTTTTTTCTGTCTATCAGCAATACTACCAAAACTTTGGCAAAAGGTCCAAAATCAGATTTGTAAACATAATGCTTCCCTCTTCAATTGGCAATGCGTTGAAAACACAAACACAGTAAGACACACAAAGATTTTGCTCAGTTTTGACCAAATAACCTGCGTTTTCACCTGATAAAGTAAGCAATGGCTTGCATCAAAATAAACAAAAAAACTTCATGAAATGAAAGCTTGTGCTGTTTGGTGATCACATCATTTTATAGTTAAATACATCTCCTCTTTGTTGTCTTCTTGGCACCCAGGACAAAAATCTTTAAATACCTATTTCATGCAGGCAATAGCTTCTTTGCATATCTCTCTTCAAAAAATACTTTAAGTAGTATATAAATAGGTAACCTACATGTCTAATTCCATAATCTTGCCCCCAAACTATATACCTGTTTCATTTTGGTAAAGTATCAATTTCCCCAGTATTATTAAAGCTGACAAATGACCGAAATGGAAATGCTCCCACCTTCCAGAACACAAGTAGCAATTCTGTAGGAAAAAGCCTACAGCAACACTCGTCAGTTGTTTTAACCTGAGCGTTTGGCCTACTTAGAGTAGCAGCTTGGTTTTTTTCCCCATCGCACACGCTCACACCCACACGTTCTCGCACACACGCGGTACAAGCACACGCTTCCAGACACCGATAGGCCACGTAGTGCTTCCCAGGTGCTTCGGCAAAGCGGGAAGCAGTGCAGCTCATGATTTAACTACACTAAATATACACAACCAAACACCTTAAGGCAACCAGCCACTGCAACGGGGAGTTTAAATTGCAGGGGCGAGTTTCTTTTGTCACAAAATGCCCTGTATACTGCACATCTACGTGCCTCTTTAACCCTCCAAAACAATGTGATTTTTTTGTTTTCTGCTAATTTCTAAACCTTCTACCATTTAAGGCAAAGAGTTTGCATTAACAAGAAAGGTCAGAAAACAGCCTTACATCTATCCATCAGCATTTCAGTTTGCTACAACTTTTTCTTAATATGCGCACAACGTCATAGTAAAGGTACTGGCTCCCCAGTTATCTACTGCTAAAACTAATTCAATGGACAAACAAAAATCTTGAAGAAAAGAAGGGACCAGAAAAAGCAGCTTTAAATACACATGTAAGCAACATCAACAACAATAAAAGTAGTTAATTCTGCTAATACGGAAACTTCTGTAACAAAAAAGTTCAATGCTACCTTTTAGAATCTTAGAGAAACTAATCTTAAGTTTTAAATAAATAAGCTTCTGTCCATTCACGTGTCCTGGTCGAGGCAGGAGACTAGTGCTATAACTCTTGTTGCTGTTTGTCAAATTCCCCTACTAGTTTCTTAATGTGAGACAGCTTGCTGTGGAGATACTGGCATCTACACTTCTTTTCAAAGTAGCTGGGGCTAGACTGTAAAGATAAGATAAAAAGAAAATCATGGCATGAAAACGTTTCTGCAGAGTTGAATATTTCATGTCCTTTGCTTAAAAATACCCTTGAGCCAGGCTCAGTGATTACTACCTCCCACAAATCTGGTGTTACACATACCTCTTTTAACTTTCGGTACTCTTCGAAGACTTCCTCACAAAGCATCTTCAAGGAAAAAACAAACAAACAAACAAACAAACATGAAGACAACATGAAGAACATTTCACTACTACCAGAAAATGCAAAAATAACCTCCCATCCCCCCACATCACCCCAAATCTGCAATTAAACGTGTAAATAGGCAACAAAAGGGGCATGTGTTTGACGATTCCCTTTGACAAGTCGCTCACGCTGCTGTCTGTTCGCAGACAGCTCAGACAGGTGGAGTTTGAGGGCTGAACAACTTTTTGCAGGGTTTTTTCAAGCTTCAAAAATCCGGGCTAGCCCACACAGGGTCTGAGGATGTATGCCCATTCTAAAAGGTTTCCCTTTGTCTAGTTGAGCAGTACCATAATAAAATACTCCTTCTGCTCACAAATACACTTGCAATCTGACCAAAAACTAAAAAAACGCCAGCCAAGACTCCTCAGCGTGCACACAGAATTAAAGAATTCTGGTACTGAACATGAGGAATTTGTATGTCCAAATCAGAGAAGTCTGCATGGAAGGCCAGAGTATCAGTTTTTTAACACCCTTCTCTGCTAGAATCATAGCTAGCATCAGGAAGATGGGTAACCTGTGGCTGCAGGTTTAGTTAAGTGTATAAAACCATGGGAAACAGAGGGTCGGGAAAGCTTTGGCATTACAGCTGCTGGTTTCCACGCGCTACCAATCTTCTCCCCGGTCTGTGTAACAGCACCGCAGCACCCCCACGCCTCGACAGCGAGGCATGAGCCAGTCTGGCAATTCCAGCCCTGCGACCGGTTACTCAGTCTCAGATGTTCGTTTTAAAACCACGTCCATATAATTTAACAGATATATATACTGAAAGGTCTGCCTGTGCTGAAAATGTGGGCTTTTGGAAGGGATAAGAGGGAGATGAAACACAATCCTCACAGTTTTATCCTTCTTTACCTTATATTCTTTGGAACCTGGAGAAAGCATGTGCCGTTGTGCATCAAGACTCCTGAATTTCTGGCTGATACTCTCCATCTGAGCATACAAGTTCCTGTATTCATCATACTCTGCACAGAAGTCATTCTTGTAACGCTGGCGTTGCTCGTATGAGACTATGGCTGTGTATTTTCTGGCGCAAAAATAAGCACACATGCAATTTCACACCAAGGACATAATGAATATCAAGCACAGACACCCAAGCTTTAAGTCAGTTAACTACGTGACTGACTGCTTCTACAAGTAAGCACACGTGCTCCAAGGGAAAGCGTTTAGGTAATGACAGAAATCTACCATATTTCTGTGAGAGCTGTTTGCTAATATTTTACTTCTTAGAGTGTCATTCACAAGGTGCACAAGGAAGGCGTAGCATACTTAGAAAACATAAGCAATCATTCACATATAGAAGGATCAATAAATGCATCAGCTTCAGAGAGAGAAGAGAAACTGCTAGATTATAATCTCTTTCTATGAAGGGAGAAGTTAATTAGATTATATTTACTTTTGAAAATTCATTTCCATTACATTTTTGGAAGGGACTACATTTACAGTGTTGGATGCAGTCAGATAGGCACCAATGTAGCCAAAAACCTAACAGCCAAGCATAGTTAATGATAACATTTTATTATTTTAGGGAACACCAGTTCCATTGCTGTCCATTCAACTAAGGCACTTGCAATACAGCAACACAAACAAACTGCAGAGAGGTCTGAAACAAAAAGAAAACCCATCACATCACCTCCTAAGGAGGGAAAAACCCTTAAATGCTTAAAGCCACTGAAGCGGTTGAAAGTTTCTTCATTCCCCTCTCCCTCAAATCACCAGGAGCAGATTTAACAAGGTCATTATGCAAATCCAAGATGAAGCGGGAATGCGAGTAATAGATAGGACTTCCCACCGCTGTCACACCAGTGCTTCTGGTCCTCCTAGCCTAAAGACCCTGTTCTCTTTGGGTGACGCAGGCACCTCCACACGGGGACAAATCCTTCAAACCACCTTTAGATTAATTTTAATGAGCAGTAAAACTTTAACAACTTGAAAGTCTGCACCAATGCAGATGACAACTTTGCTCAGTGATGTATCCCAGGCCAGAGGCACCTGGTTAGAGTGCTGGATGGTTTTTAAAAGAAAACTACAGGTGCCCCCCAGCATTTTGGGAAGGACCTGTGAAGCTTGTGCACAGTTACATCCCACAGCAGGAGTTGAGCACAGGAGTAGAGCCCAGCAGAGCACTCGCAATGTAGGCGTGCGCAGAGGCAAGAAATGGGGATAGAAGTGGGGAGAAAGGTGAATCTGTTTGGTTTGTCTAGCTCTTCCTTAAGCTTTGCCTAAAAAGCTTGAGTTCCTTTACTCTCAGCATCTTTCTTTAGACTAAGATGGAAAGTATCTTTATGCTAAAGCTGTGATTATACTCATGAATTATAGAGCACTTAGACAGGAAGAGAAATTGAAATAAACTACCAAAGTCCTTTAAACTGGATCAAATTGTAGGTGCTCTCAGGTTTCAATCTTTCTGTAGTGATCAGTCTGAAACAGCACACCCTAATTTTTTTCCAGGACACTGTGGCCAGTAGATTATCTGTGAGATTGCTCCAGATGTTGCTCCTTTCACAGGGAAGTCTTTGTTAAGGTTTTTAATCCCAGTCAGAACTAAACCAACTTCATGAAACCTTGCATGAAGGTTTCTTTGGGGTTTTTGGGTTTTGGTTGGTTGGTTGGTTGGTCTTTTGGTGGTGGTGGTTTTGTGTTGGTTTTTTTTTTAAACTTTTAACAGTGGCTATTGGCATCTGACTTTAATACTAGATTACATCAAATAACCTTTCTCCTCAGTATCCCTGCCCTCAGCTGAATGGGAAGCAGACAGCGGGGAGCTGGATCGCTTCATTGGCACCCAGCAGAGGCCGAGAATTAAACATCGGTTTGAGTTCTCAGCCTAACACGTGAAGCACTAAACTGCTTCCCTGCAGGGCCAGACTTATTTCAGTCTTTCCGTGGAGCATCACTTAACAGAGTAAGTGAGACGCACAGCGCTGCCATGCCGTCTGCTTCAGCACAGGCAGAAGATGCTCCGAAGTTCAAGCGCTAGGCGGAGGCCTGACCTCCCTTGCTGATGTTACTCCTCTGACAGAAGCTGCTGAACTTGGCAATTCGCAGCGTTTTAACACACTTCTCCCTCTCTCCTGCACCGCAGACACGACCATGGGCTCAGCGCCGCTGCTGCGGCTGGGCAATTGCGCTGCTAGGAAGTGTCGGGCTCGTCCTGGCTTTACCTGTCGGGGTGCTCGTTCCAACTCTGAGCACCGAAGGCCCCTCAAAACCTTCTCAAACTCATCCTTCCAACCGAGGAAAGAGCTTTAGACTGCTCCCCACTGTGCCCATCCTCCCCCAAAAAAGCGCATTTTATTAGAAATTCAGGTGGCGCTGACCACGTTATTCCACAATTATTCCGCTGCGGCCTCCTTCAACTTTCGCATTTTTAAAAAAAGGCCACCAGTAAAACAGTGGGGGAAAAGCCCAGACACTGGGCATTTGCAGAAGCTATTTCCCTGTTTTGCAACGGTAAAGACAAATCCTCCTCCTAGGAAAGTTTTGATACTGTCAAAAACTATTTAGGCAACCAAATGATTCTGGTATTAGAGGTATTTCATTTTAAAGCAAGTTCTTTAACACTTGTCACGGATGAAAAGCTTTTTTATAGAGGAGGTAAATTTCAGCTTTTTGGAAATGTCAATCTGATGTTTGACAACTTGTTCAGGAGCCAAAAGTAAACTCACCAGGAAGCCCTTCTGTAGTTTTACAGACTGCAACATGGCAGTCACTGTAGGTATGTTACCTTTCACATGCAAGTTTAATGTATTTTTATCTTGCTTTGTAGTCAAAATTAAGCAGGTAAAAGTTAAAATCTGAACTGAGGTTCTCCTGTTTTCTCTAGCTCCTTGGTCTGCATTTCTGCGGTGAAACTGGATATTTTGCTGCAGCTTCAAGTTAGCCAGTGACCATTTTACATCAAAGCTTTAGAAATAACTTTGACGGTTAACTCCCGTTAGCTCACATATAGGCTTTGTAACTCTGGACTTTAAAGTCTGCTACCTTCCCTCCCCACTTTCCACCTTAGAATGCACTAAGCAGTGAAAGTGCAGGACAGGTGTTCAAATTTATGGATTCTAGCATTCAGCTTTCCTCCTGGTTTGCCTTGCCTCTAAAAAGAAAACAGCGCAGGTTCATGTTCCTTTCTCATGGTGTTCTTGAAGAAGAATGAAATTAAATGTTTTACGTCTTCTTCTAAAGGGTATTAAAAATACTTTTTATGGCTTCTTTTCGCACCGCAATAATTAAGGGACACCCTCAGACTGTAAAACTTGCAGGTAGTTGAATGAGGCAGCTGGGTAACTTGAAGGAACTTGTCATTATTCTAAAACTACATTTTGGTCAATTCTCAATTTTGTAGCTAAACGAGAGTTTTTATAGGTGATTTTTCATCTGCTTCAATGAGTGGCAAGAAAGCTAATTGTTATTTTACTCACGTGAAGTAGTCTGGTGGTTGGCTTGCTGAAGGAGAACCTGTGGAGGCAGTGCAAGTTTCTTCAACTCCTACAGAAAAGCAGAATTTTGACACTTGCGGTAAGCAGATTTTTAATATAGCCAAACAATACCAGCTTAATGGGCTTGAAAAAGTCCTTTAGAGTTTTATTCTCACAGTAAATTACTTGGAATAAGCTCTGTAAGTTAATAATAGGGCTCACATGACCTTCTCCATAGTAGGCAGTACCGGGCTTTAGAAAGAGGGCACGGCTACTTTATTCTACAGGTTCTGCGCTACCGCAGTATTAACCCAAGGTCAGCTTTTCTTATTTGAAGACACGATGTGGCGTCTGCACAGCCGTTCAAATTATGCAGCAACAGATGTGGCTGCACAAAAGACAACAGCTTGAGATGTATCTGTATCTATGTAGATATAGCTGTATCTCAACGTCCAGGTTCCAGCAAGAAATAGAGCAGAAAGCTGAAGTTCTTTTCATGCCATGTTTTTATCCCTCCTTCCCTGCCAATTACAGATATCCAAGGTCAGATTTAATTTCAGCACTCTAAGCAGGAAAGTCAGGAGCATTGTATATAGGTTCCCGGCATTCAGGCTTCAATGACCTGCAACAAAGACTTGCTCCTCAATAACGTGGCAAAACTGGCTTTGAAAGTTATTTGCACTTGTAAATTGCTCTTTTGCTCTTTTAAACGGCATTATGAGAGCACGGTACACTTAATCTCTAGTCCCTCTTTTTAAAGGAATATTTCAGGAGCCTCCTGACTTTTTGATAAATAAGAAAAATAGCGGCCATAAGGAAAAGTTAGCTGGAACACGGAGGAACACTCAAGATCTTGGTAATCTCTCTCTGCTTTTCATCGGGGGTCTTGCAGTTAAAAAACACACAGTCCTATATATTCTTTGTTTGCTTCCACTGCCACTGCTTAAACACAGTATTTCTGCTAAAGCTCAACTGTTCTTGCAATCTCTAAGCTCTCCGAGCTTTAGGTCATGGGGAAAAAAGAACTATCATGTGATGTTCTACTCTATTCTTTTACTTTTAGTATTAAAATTATTACGCAGTACAGCAGGAGTAGAAAAAGTGGTGTAAAAATGGGAACAACATTTGAGAGAAATGCAAACAGCAATATTAACGGTCGCGGTATGTACAATACAACTTAGGTGAACAGTTTCACTGCGAGCGCTTCATTTCCAAAAATTCAGGTGTGTTTGTTGACATGGCTCAGTGTAAGCACCAACTTGAAATGCAGTGCAGATTTTTCCTTCCCTAGCTGTTCAGAATTTCGTTACTGGCATCTGCAGAAAGACCCTCACCTGTATATAAATTCATAAATATCTCAAAGCACAAATATTTGCAAAGAAATCCCAAGCCACGTGGGCACTGTGTAGTATGTCCAGGGTAAAAGTGAGAAGAGCATCTCAAAGCACCCTTGTCTACAAGCACAACAGCACTTCAGAGAGGCACCCTGCCTAGTCCAAACACGCCTCTGGGCTGTGATAGGAAAGGGCTAAACCTGACTTCTCATTTGCACGTCAAACCTCTGAAATTGGACAACACACAGACTTAACAAAGGAACTGAACTCTGCCCTACTCTCTGTGTGTGTGTGTCAAGAAATCAAGTATTCTCCGAGGGCTGCTGTTTATCTTTTCAATACCATTTTCAGTGCACACCGTTTGTACATCTTTGGAAGTAATAAATTCTGCAGATAGAGAGGAGCTCACAGCACAGTTCAGACCAAAACTCCAGCAAACCTCATGCCAGTTTATGCAGCTTTTAGGCTCTCCATGAAAAGGCAGAGGCTGATGAACCTTGCATTGTGATACGCGATGAAATACATTTAAGTCTGATCTATGTGTTTCAGTAAGCCAGCATGCCATAAACCAGTGACAGGTTTTATCTGCAGCTCGCAGACCTTAAAACTGGCTCATGGAAGAAGCAGAGTAAGTTCAGTGAACTGTCAGTTTACTGGAAATTAAGGAAAAACGAAACTCCATTCCTTGTGTTTTTCTAGTTCCTAGCTCTTCCTTTTAACCAGTTTCTGCCCTACAGCAATCCATTTCAGATTTCTTTCTAACGATTTTTGTACTACAGAGGGAGAACTCTTAAAAATGAACCAAATTCTAGATAAGCTTCCAGCAGAACAGCTTCTGCTTTTTGATGTTGTTCTGTTTGAACTAACATTTACAAGGTAATACAACAGCGGAAAACCAATATGGATTCTTCATGACCATAGAGTAGGGATAATGGCAAAGCCAAGTGAAAAAATAGACCATTTGTGTTTCCAGTCCCTCGTTTTACAGGTCTCTTTGCACCACGGTTACCCATACAGGAGTTAGGAAAAGCAGCGTATTAATACCTTCACCCGAATCCAAACAGGAGGATGTACTCAGCTCGGCAGTTTCTTCTTTTCTGAGGTTTTTCTCCTCCATGCTCACACTCACAGTGTGCTGCATCTTGCCTTCATGCTTCTCCTTACGCTCTTTTACCTTCTCGGGCAGTTGGTGAAGCTTCTTGCCTGTGGACTTAGGAGGCTTCACCTGCACCCCGGCAGGCTCTGGGATCCCCAAAGAACTCCAAGAGGTGTATTTTTGTTGCTGGTCCTCACAGGCCTTAGTGCTATTAGGACTGAAGCTGTCCATGGGCAGGTTTTGTGTCCCCTGCCCCTCAGGGGTGCTGGGGGAGGTGGAGCTGGCAGGTTTTGGCAGGTTGGAAGCGTGAAGGCGCGCCCCAGGCAGCGGGTGAGGAGCGGGAATGGAGGTGGTCGTGGGGCGGGGAGACGGCGGAGGGGCGGCAGCGGCTTTCTCCCTGAAGGCAGACAAGCGCTCTCTGAGCGGGGACGGGATTCCACTGCCCAGGCGAGAGATCCTCTTCTTTTTGTTCAGAGGACCGATGAAAGAGGAATCCAAGACCCTTTTCTGTGATAATAAAGAAAAAAACCCGTAAAAACCAGCAGAACTAAGTTTTGCTCCCGTTCTGGAAAAGGAACAGTTCTGAACTGGCAATTGTTGAAAACACATCTTTCTTCTCCAAAACTAGCTGTCAAGCGAGGAAGTACTGCAGCTACATACATGGTTTCTTTCATCCTTGGTTTCTAATTTTATGATTAACAAGTCGTTCTTCAAACCTACAGCTAAAAGGCTTTGGGAGAAAGACACTCTCTTCAGCAGCTCTAGCAAAGGCTTCACCAAAACGAGGAGGTCAGGTTGGTACCGTTTAGGCACCGATTTCCGTTCGGACACACCAGGTGAAGAGTCAGCTTTTGCTGGCACACAGCCACGCGATGTCCTAAAGCGGCCCCGAGAAGCACGCAGCGGCATGCTTCTCAGAGCGTGTGATGTGCAAAGCCGATAAGAACGGGTAAACCCCCCAGTTTTGCTGCAGTTGTTGTCCCAGCTGCTCTCCAGCTGGTTCACATCCTCTCCTCTAGCAAGCGCACGCTGCTCACGTCGATGTACAAGCGGCAGCTTGGGCCGGGAGCCCCAGGCACGGCTCTGTGCCACCCTGTTGGAATAAATCTGGGTTCTGTGGGTAGGGAGGCAGGTGGGAAGAGGTCCCTGGGACCTGCACCATTTCATGCTCTGAAAGAAAGTTAGGGAAACACAGAGGTGTGCCCTCCCTCCTCTGTGTAAATGTAAATAGCTCAGTGGTGAAAGGCTTTCTGTGCTTCCCATCTTATCTTAAGTATTTTAATAAACATTCTGAAATACAGAACACTAAATGTAGCAGCCCTTAAAGCTACGTGACTAAGTTTTTTTGCAGTCCTTGACAGTGCAACCGCCTTTAAAAGGAAGAAACGTCCAATCAAAGAGAAATGCTTCAGTTTTTCATGTGTTTAAGACAATATTAGTGCTTCACATCACAACTTTTACATCAGTGTAAAGTGTGATAAATCTTAATACACTGTAAATAATGATAAAAAAAGTACAAAATACCTGAGCATTTGATGGGCCATCTTTACTGGGAGTTACAGGAGATCCCGAATGACTGGTGCTGGGGGCATCCTCAGATGAATTTAATTTTCTGTAAGCATGACCCAACATTTCAGGTTACAAGGCAAAAAATGTCTATGTCATAGCTCTTTCATTATAGGGAAGACAGACATTCATTTCCCAGAACAAGTTTTTTAAATGGCAATTTTCCTTCCCCTAGAGACTGAACTTACCTAGAAAGTATTAACTCCAATGACTGTTTATCGATTTCATTGTATCCAGGCCAATCTTTTTGAATGTCTTTAAACAGATGATCCTTCAGACTGTAAGAATTATCCTTTGTATTCAGGCTGGCTACCTATAGGCAGACATTTAAGAAAATAAATGTTCGTGATACCTAAATGCACACTGCAGAAATAAGATTGGTACTGCAAAGTAAAATAAAAGTTGAAAACAGAATCACACACCAGTTTTCCAGGTTTTTTAGATGTGAAGATCCAAGTAGCTCTCATGTAACGAGCACCAATTTTTAAAAATGTGGTCAACTTGGGATGTAGAAATTTGAAGGTAAGAAAATCCCAAACTGCTGCAAACCTCTCTCTGCACCAGGGGTCTGTAATACAGCACTGGGAATCAAGGCAAACTATGCCAAAACTTTAAATATTCACTGCATGAAATATGCTGAGAGGCCTGTTTTGTGGGGGTTTTTGTTTGCCTTTTTTTGTTTGGGGCTTTTTGTTGTTTTGTTTTGTTTTGTTTTAAGAACTGAAGAACACTATCTCCACATACAAATTCAGATTTGTTCAACTTCAGGAGGACACCTGCTGTTCTTTGGTTGTACACAGCTATACGGCAATGGCAGAGCACAGACTGTGCTTGGAACAACGCCTGTTTTCCATCATCACATTAATGAACGCGCTGTGTCGTCATTTGTCTTGAGAAACAGAACTGCTTTTCTTTCTCAAGTGCCTGAGCCACAAGAAACTGTATCTGTCTACTGAACAGTTGTACCTGATAACCTAACTAGCGCTAGACAAGTACTTCTGGTACAAAGATGAATTCTTCATCTATCCCATTAGTTTTAAGCCATATCAAAGTTTTACCAACTGGGAAAAAAGTAACTGTACTCATGTCTAACGATATTTTAGTGCTGAAATGTTTAAGGGGAGGTGTGCAGGCCAGATGTGCTCTGCCTTCTGCAGACGCAGGGTTCAGTATTGTCACGAGAGGCTTGTGTGCACGCCTCGCTCTATACCTTTGAAAATAAAATGGGCTTATAGCTTCCTTAAGAAAAATGCAAAGTATACTCAAAAGGTTAAAATGAGCTAAAAAGCCCTTGAGATCATTGACACCTAAAGTGCTGGTTTAGACTTCATCACCTGACACCTGTTCAGAGTTTCAGGGAAAACCCCCAAAACTATCTCTCTTTGCCTGACACAAAATGTGGAATAACTACTCATCAACACACCACCACCACTTTTCAGCTCAGCCTATTTTTTTTTCCTCTAAAACATGGTAAATACTGCAAATTCATGCCTGTGTCCACGTCTGTCTGTCCCCATCTAAAAAAACAATTAGAAGTAACAAAGATACCCTTAAACAGTAATTCGCTTGTTAAAAACAACTAAAGCTGTATTCTAAGAGAAGCAAATCTGTGCATATCAGATCTTAGCAAGTTCAGGCTGCTGATTTTAGATTTGTACAAAAAAAACCCTCATTACAGAGCTAAGAAAAACATGAGCAAGGCTTCTCAGGGTGTAGCGTTGCTAACACGACCATTTCTGATGCAAACCAGTACCTTGAGGTACTGGTTCCTTGAGGTTCACACCACATACAGGAAACAGACTCCAGGAAAGTCTCCTTAAACATTGCCAAGCATAATGGGACAAGAGGAAGTTTTTGCACCTTTCACGCTCTAGGGAGCTGAGCTTTTAGAATTTTATAACCAACTTAAAATATAGATTGACTACTTCAATTTGTATGTAAGAACATGGCTGTCATTAAATTGTGTCTGTCTTCGGGGTGGAAAAAAAACAACTACCATCGCACTGGGGAAACAAAACAATAACACTTAACATATTCAAGGAATGAGGTTTTAGAATTCAGTGTAGGATCAACCAAAGCTGTATAAATGTTGAATTTTGCTCACTTTAAGAGGTTCCCAAACACTTTTTTCCTAGACAAGTAGGAAATATTCCTACTTCACACATTAATACGTGCCTAATTCAGCCACAGTCGGTGGGTACAGGGAGTGTTTGAAAAGTAAGGGAGGAGCCACTGCATCTTACGGTACTTTAAGAAGCCTTTTCTGAACTGTTTTTGTAGCAAATTAATAAGTGACGCTCTTGAACACGCAGCTTAAAAGTTTCACCTACACAACGTTATAGACTTACCAATAATTTTGAGGGATGCGATAAAGAAATACAGGTGGAACTTAAAGGAGCACTGGAAAAGCTACTGAATAAAAAAAAGTTTCAAGGAAGGTAAAGACACAGTCCACATGATAGCAAAGAAATAATACGCTCAAAATCGGACCACCACCTTTAGCATTTACGATTTCGCTGGAACACCCTTCCCTTGGTTGCAACTCCGACAGATCCCAAGGGAAGTCGAGTACCACTTACAGGCCACCAGCCACGTTCAAATGAAGTACTAACCTATGCGATTGCAGTTACCAAATTTCTCTTCACATAAACTCGTCACAAAAACCATGAAGTACTATGACAAACTATTTCACACAATTGAGAGAACGCACAGTCAACTTCTCTCAACTAAGCAGTCCAAGTAAAAGAGAGAGGGAAAAAATAAGACATTAGGAGAAACAAAGCTAGAAATAGTTAATATTGCCTGGCATTCTAGCAAAACAAAACCACTCGCCAAGAATTTTTTCATCTGTCTTTCCTTTCCTCACACTGACTTGCAGTTTGGGGCATCTGCATGAAGTTTATCGAAAAACTTCAACAAGAAGCATTAAGTTGTTTACTATTTTCTGATTTAAACACTGAAGTGACACAGCTCAAAATTATTTTGAAAAGAATAGCAGGAAGGAAAAATTTCTGGCACAAACTCTATGATCTCACCTGATGAAGGATCATTCCAAGGCAATTCTTGTCCTTTTGGTAGACACCATCTTTCCGCAAGCGAGTGAGTAACTCTGGTTTCTTGTAATTCTTCAGTGCCAACAAATGAATCACCCTATCCCTGTACGGCCGCCGACAAACCACATTCTGTGTGCAAGTCCTCCCTATTATGTTTGCAGGGTTCATGGGCGTTGATCTCTTCCTCACAGGCACAGGATCTGGAATTTTTTGTGGCGCTTTTCTGACCTGTGCTTTTCTTCCTGAAATAAGGGTAAAAAGAAAAAAAAAGAGAATGATGTGGGAGATTGGCAGAAGACAAGAAAGTTGTTTTAAAGACTTTACCAAGCCAGATAAACTCTAAAAATGACTTAAGTTAGCATTTCAAGATCTATAAGAATACAGGTAGCAAAGCTGCATCGAGCTGGGCATTAACAAAGAAATATTCAGTATTAAAACAACTGGGGAGTGATACCGGTAGGAGGGCTTTACTGATTATTTATATACATGGTGCTTTTATTATTTTTCCAGTTTATAAGCTCAAGCACTGAATACTCAAAATCGGGCATTTTTTTCAGGAGAGTACTCCCAAGTGTGATGCAAAGGTCTTCCATATAACTAAAGGATCCCCCGTTAATGCCTAGGGAGAACAAGTCTATACAATTAATCACATCACTGCTTAAAGAAACTACCAACACTTGGTGTTGATCACTTTTGAGCTACCATAACTTACACCACATTTTAAGCTGAAATGTTCCCCTCTTGTTAAATAACCCCAGGTTTGTCAGCAACAGTACACCCAAAATTTAACAGTTCTTGGGATCAAGGCCGGAGAAGTTTTAAAACATGGCCTGCACAGCATTTTGGATCAAACTCTACAAAAAGATGTGTTTCTCAACTGGAGGAACAATGCAAGTGTGCGCAAGCAACGCATCCAGAATTTAAAAACAACACTACCCGAGCTGAATCTCAGCTTTCCAGAAAAAGACCTGAGCTCCTTGCTCTGCTATCAGGCAGGAAAAAAAAAAAAAAAAAAAAAAAAAATTATCAGAATGTTATAGAAAATCATTGTAGTAAAACCTGTTTGCAATCCAACAGAGGATGTGACACAAAGCAGCTATTTTTTTGAAACCAACAGCTCACGTTTGGTACATGAGGGACACTTAATGAGTATTGGTGAGAAAATCTGGAGCTTGCTCTCTCCATCAGACACACAGAGACTGAGCTGTGCTTAGGTACTGCTTGTCCTCAGGAGTAGCAGGAATTTGTTTCGGTTTTGCAGTGGAGGCCAAACCTTTATAACCTTGGCACCCTGCATGTTCCCTGGACTTTGCCCTTCTGGTTTTCAAGAAGAAACCTAATCATGCAAATGCACACAGTTCCATTTTTTGAACAGTGTGAACTTAGCAGTTTTAAATTGAATGCATTACAAACATCGGGACACGTTAATTTCTGTGTAGATACACACCCCGCCCCCCCCGGCACAGCTGATGGTGTAACCAGCATTCAAACAAAACACCCCCTAAAGTCATGTCTCTGAATCCCTTAAAAAGAATAATGGAGAACATAACCAAGCATTAACATGATTAACAACCGCAGTTCCTGATTTGTACTGCACGAAGCACGCTGCAGAGTCACCCCCGTGACCTACCAGCAACAAGACCTGTCCTACCTGAGCCTCCTCAACGCCAGTCTGAAACAAAAGTGCCCCCAAATATCCTAACTGTCCTACTGTCAATCTTCAGACCCCATTTATTTAATGTTAAATATTCGCTTAAGATCTATTTAAACCACCAACAGGAATCATGCAGATCATTCACATGTAAAATAGAACTTCCCCAAGGAGAAGTTTTGAAATACATGAAAGTGGCTCCTCTCACGCTTGGGTTAAAGAGCAGTTTAGACAATACAGGGGAAGCAGTCCCCACTCCATGTCCCTGTATCAACCCGTGCTGAGCTGCCTTAGTGTCAAGACCACACACACTTAGTGTTGTATCTCCAAAAAGCTGTGACAAAGCTGGCTTCAAATGCCCTGCTGAGGCAGAGCAAGCGTTGTACCATCGCTGCCAGGGATGTCCGTGCTGGCGGACGACTGCGGCCGCAGCCAAGTGAGAGCCTGTTTTACGTAATGAAGATGGATGTACCTGGTTCAGCTCGCTGCTGCGGGCAGGACCGCCGCTGCCCGTACCACTGAGTGCCTAGAAAGGGGATGCTCACCTTGCACCTCTCTGCAGCCAGCTCCAGGCTCCTCAGGAAAACGGTACTCAGAGCAGTTTAATAACAAACAATACCACCTAAATGCTTTCTGTTTTGTGGAAAATGATGAAATCCATGTTCCCATGCCAGCACTGCCTTACTTTAACTTTTTTTTTTTTTTTGAAAACCAACCATGGTCTTGTGGTAGCAGTTGCTTACTGATGGCCAAGACATAAATAAAATTTAATCAGCATTAGCAAGTGTGGAAAGCAAAGTTTTTCCTATAAAGCCTATGAACTTGTATATGAGACTTCCTCAATGTGAATTTTTTTAGATTACAAATTCAGGCTAATGACCTAGCACAGTATTTAGGTCCTCAAAAGTGCTGTCACAAAAACAAAACGTTACGTACTGAACCAGAGAATTTCAGGGCATGGGCTGGTAAAATCCCTCACCTCAGTGGTCAAAATTTCAACCAGTCAAGCGATATGGGAACGAGGAACGACTGGCAGGCTTTCTCGGGGGGAAAAAGGGCTAATGTCTGAATGCAGCACGAGCAGACTGTAACATGAGAGCAAGCTACCTACATCAGAGATCTCTGAACACACCGACTTTCCCAAGAATCCTGAAAAAATGAATTACTGAGTTTAAAAACATACAGGCATCTAGTAAAAAATGAAACACCGCCATACCTAAAAATGGCCCATCAGGTTTAATAACCTTTGCACTTCCATTGCGCAGCTCCTCTTCTGGCTGGGTCATGCACGCTTTGGTCGTCAGATAGGAATCACTTGTGGCACGTACTGTAATTTTATTCTGTATAAGTCCCAGGCAACTGAGTTGAGAGGCTCCAGAACTATAAAAACATTGGAAAAGGTTGAGCCCAAGCGCTAGTTCACGTTTAGAAGCATGGTTGTATCAGGAACTTTTAAACCTGTCTTAACAGGTGAAGAAAAATCTTTTTTCCGGTCCTGACAGCTAGCTAGGGCGTAAATCTATTCCAAATTGTCTCTGCATGTCCAAATGGTATCAGTTTTACCTGTCGGTGTGCTGTGCTTGAGAGGCAGGCTGCCCGCAGCGTTGGTGGCTCATTGTTGTAATGACTGTTGCCAGGACAACTCGGGCAGTTACACCGGCCCTGTGACGTCAGGTAGGCCCCGCCCCAGAGGCCTTCCACCAGCCGCCCGGCTCTCAGGTGGGCACATCTCTCCTCCCCTCCACCTGAGATCGTTTAAACTGGCCTAACTGTCACTGCTCTTAACGAGTACACTGTGTGGCACCCGCCATTGCAATGGCTCTGAACAGAGAGAGGATACTGGCTTTAGCTCACCCGAAAACACTTTAGCCACCCTCAAACTCCCCATCAAGCCTCCAAGAAGGGTCAAGAATCTCGTGTCTCAATTTACCACGTCATTTCTGAAAGTCGAAGCTGGACCAAGGCCCTGACCAACATTTCAAGATGATCCAGCTACAGTTTTGTCCATAGCCTAGAGCTAGGTATTGATCCCTTGTTCCGAAATCCCTGCATTTGCAACAGAAATAAAGGTCCTTCTTGCCATCTAAAGCACAGCTTTTATCCGTTGCCTCTTTCCTTTCACCACAGGAACAGTCGAGCACTGACTGAGATGATGTGTAATCCCTCTCCTCAGGCTGGGCATTTTCAAAATCCAAGACAGTTTTGAAGCCAGACCTGACTGGAGCACAAAATTAGACTAGACACCCTGCAGAGGTCCTTTCTGGTTTTATTTTCTTTTAAATGACTCTGTGTGTAACACCACACAAGTCTTGCATTAACTTTGCAGGCACTTTGCACAAACTGAGAGCTGGCTACAATGGACCTCACGAACGCTAGTCTGAATTAGATTTTGAAGAAGATTCTTAAACCCACATTAAAACTACCTAGACATGCTATCTGGAATTATTCAGAGCTAAAGCAGCTTAAATTTAATCTTACTTAAAAAACACAGTTTAATTTAACTGAAGGTGCTCCTTCCTAAAGGAGAGAGTGTCATCAGAGATGCTGGGGAGGGGCAAGCCAGGAGCGGAGGCAGGACCTCTCAGCCCTGGCATGCACTCCTGCCGCTTGCTTTCTGCCAGCTGTGGCAGCTGTCTGGCCCCTTTCAGATACAGTTTAACAAAAAAAAAAAAAAACCACAAAAAAACCAAAAGCCCACACTGCCCCAGGCTTGCCCAGGTCTGCCACTAAACCATCCGGCTTTTTGCCAATCCCATCAGTTAAATGAGTTCACTGAAAGGTTGTATTGTAGTAGAAGAGACCTAGCGCAAGGGGACAAAGAGGAGGATGGGGATGGTGAGAGGTCTCCTGTTAGGCAAAGAGCTATTAAATCAGCTCATTCGCTTATTGCTCCCAAAACCCACTATCTAGAGAAATCTCTGTTCTGAAATTGAGGGCAGAAGCCCGCCTGTGACTGAGAACCTGAACAGCGTCCACGTGCCTGTTTGCTATCAGCTTCCCAGATCAGTGCATAAACTCTGCCTGTGATAGCCCAGTTAATCAAATGGGAGAAATAGTTATTCAACACCACTGGACCACATTGATACGACGCTGAACGTAATCTTCTAGAAGCTGAAGCAAACTTAATGCAAAAGCAGGGCATTTTCTTGCCTTTTCGGGAGATGTTAACACTGTTCACTTTGACTCAGAGAACCAGGACAAGGTGCTGCTGTATTACATTTGGGTTCTGAAACACCATGGTCACGCAGTTATGGATAAGGTCACCGATTTATGTTCTCTTCTAATATCTTGGCAGTGTTATTTCTAGCTGTTCTCTACTTGCCTTACCTGAGCCCATCAGCTAAAGGACTCTGCTATTCTGCCATGTGGGAGTGGGGTACAGCCTTCAGCATCTAGGAACTAGTGAGGTGATAGCAGAGGGTGTTGAGGCCTTTGTTGCTTTTCCACTGTGTAAGCACTATGCTGCGTATTTGTTGCAGCCATGTGCAAATCACCACTGGCCTTTCCTCTTCACTTGTTTTTGCCCATATCACGATCTTCTCTGACCTTAGAAGAGGAGCCTCCTTTGATTCCACCAGCAGCCGTCAGACACAGCGACAGTATCTTGGGGACGTTCACTGCTCTGGAAGTGCAGACAGCACCTTAGATGCTTGATAGCTGAGCGCAAGCAAAGGGTCTGCGTAGCAAGGTCTGTGTGTGCTGGCGTTTGGAGAAGCAGCTGGCGTATGGATCGCAGGTTTCCTCAATTTCTTGGGGTTTCACTCGAAGGGGAAAGCGAAGGTGGTGAGTTTGAGAGTCCCTCTGAAGTGTCGGCATCTCCTATAGACAGCCGAGATATTTTGGTTCTGTAAAGATTTGATTTGAACGCTGGTTTCTCCAGAGGTATTACACACATAAAATTCTCTGCCACTGCAGTTTACCATTAAGGTGATTCCTTTCGGGGAAGAAAGTTGAGTGGAAAGTGCACTTGTTCTAGAGAAACAATCTTGAGTTAGAAGAACAGTGATCTCTGCTAGCTAACAGCTGAAGAAGGAAAACAGCTTCTGTGGTAGGTGTTGGTTCAGAAAGTCTCTTGGGTCAGAAAGAGCTGCCAGGAGGGTATTGCCCAAAGTCAGTGGGATATGCCTCCTGAAGTAGTTCTTTTTTTGTCTTTACAATACTACCTTCGTTTTATAGGTAATATTTATTTTACAGGAAGTGCTGAAGAGGTGTAACTTGTTAATGTTTAAAAAGGGTTTTCTCTGACCTGAATGGAAGTTTCTACAGATGAATGTGTTGTATCTTTGTTTATGAATAGCTGTAAATAGAGAGCAGAAACACTTGTTTTTCTCTTGATAGAGGAAGAGAATTAACCTGTTTAATCTTTGCATTGTTCTTTAGTTATATTTTGGGTGGGGGTGGGGACCCAAGCCCTTGGACAGCTGATGTTGTGTATCACTGGTATTTGTTCTAGATGCATTATGGCTCGAACATGGCTCTGAGACTGGTTGTGGGCATTAAAGCCTGATCCTAATACCCCCGATGCACTGTCTCTTATCATGCTGAGGAGTCTTTGTCATTCATTCATTCATTCATTTCATGCAAAGATCGCATCTAGTTCTGATTGCTTGCAGGGAAGCTCTAAAGAGAGGAATGGATACCGATAATTGCTGAAACACCTCAGGTCTGTGTGAGAACTGGGAGAAATGCTCATATCCATCAGCTTTGTAGTAAGCCCTTGCTGAAGTATTTTCTCGCCTTTTTACATGATAGCATGATGTTCAACTTCATGCGGAAACTTAACATCTGTCAAAAAATAGTCACTTTGAATTGTAAACTTGAGCCCACAGCAGGGAACTCTCAGCTGGCCAGCTTCATCGAGCTGGTCTCCAGTGCTTGAGGAGGCAGAGGCTCACGCCTTCAGCTGGCAAGGCTCTGGGGAGGTTGTGTCGGTGTGCTTGTTTTTAACCCGTTCTTGACAGGGCCCATTGTTTGAAGGGAAACAAAAGATAACATTAATAATAAATAATTCTGTTAGAATGTAAAACACAAGTAAGTTATGTTGATCCTTTTAATAATTGCTCCGTTGCTGGCAGTGTGGCTAGGCAGTGCATCCAGACATGGATAACCACTGTTGTCTGGGTGGAGATGTGCTCTTGCGGAGACCTGCTGTCTCCTGGAGCTGACCAAGGACAATGCTGTTTGTTCTGCTGCTGTTTGTTCTCAGTCACTGTTTTCCCACAGTCTGTGTGTTCCCATAGTCCTTACACTGAAATGAGGAAGGAGAAATTGAAAAAATGTTCAGTTACAACTGCTGGGGGGAAGTGGAGGGAAGAATGGTGGTCTTCGTGTGCCTGTAAATTTACCCATAAGTGCGTAAGTGCCCATAAGTTGCCCATAAGTCCCCATAAGTGCAAGTATGCTTTTTGTTAAACTACTGCTTCCTTCCCTTGAGGGATGACCAGCAGGTTCTTAATGTTTCTGGGGACTGTTGCGTAATGTATAGGGATAACGACACTGAATACGCTCTACAGTCTGGACAAATACAATTTGTTGCAGTGATCCTAGAAAGCAATGGGTACTGTTAAGCAGAACTTTTTGTTCATGAATCATCTTCTTAACGCTTGACTTAGGTTTTGGTGATTGGTATACTGTATCTGTGTCACTTGAGCGTGATGCTGCTGAAATGCAGATTCTTGTCTAAACTTTAGGCTCCAGAGGCTTACGCAGGGCTTTCTAGTGGGCATGAGATCTTTCTACATGTGCCATGCTGTATGAAGTGGGCTCTGCTGTGACGCTCTACGTTCTCTCACCTGACTTCTTTTGCACGTGGTCCTCCTGGCTGTGCCGTGTATTTCGAGGTCGCCTGCCTGAGCAGCACGGTAAGAGAAGAGCTCAGCTCTGAAGCGCAGGGCTGCGATCTTCTAGCAGCAAAACTGCACTGATCTTGCTGCTGTGAGAATTGTCCTCGATGTGGCGTCCGCATGTGTGTAACAGTATCTCTGAATTGTCTGCTTTTGCTTTAGGGTTTCTTTCGATGCCCACAATTTCTTGAGGCAAAAGCCAGGAAGTAAAATTAATTTTTTGAGGCATAAATAATGTGATTAGGCGTTTAGATGTTTCTGTGGTATGTGATCTGCACCCCTTGGTGGTCTGTTACTCTGCAGCTCAGCGACTTGTTGTTTATTTGTAGTCACGTAGAAGTCTTTTGTATTATTCACTAAGCAAGAGACTAACGTGTAGACTGCCCCACCTCTTTCCTGGGACTGTAACTTTATAGATGGATTCTTTTTTTAAAATTATATGAGAATTCATTCCATTTCTCCTTTTATGTACCCCATCAATGAAGCACACAGGAAGATAAAAGTATTAATTGCCTTCAACAACTTAGATGGAGAATAAATAGGTTTTCATATTGCTAGTTTCATACTGTACATACTGTACTGTAATGATCAGCCCTCGAGTGCCCCCCAGTGTGAAGTGTGGAACTTGAAAAAGATTAGAAAAGAAATCTCGGTGCTGTTCAGCCTCTACGTCCAGCTGTGCAGCTTTCCCAAAAGCATACAGTAGACTTTCAGCCTAGTGAGTATTTCTTGACTGAGAGCAGATAAAAGCCTCCAGTCTCCTGGGAGAGGACAGAGCACAGAAAATGCTGGCTGCAGAGTCACTAGTGGATTCCCTTTAATGCTGGCCTGACACCTGTGAGAATCTTTAAAGTAGCGATAGGGAGAATCTAATTCCAGTGAAGCAGAGTTCGTTCTTGGTAAAGGGATTTCCTGCAACCAGTTCACTGCAACTGTAGAAACCCCTACCTTTTCTAATCTTTGATGGAAAGGGAGAACAGACTTTTCTGAGTTCATGGTAAATCCCAGAGCTGATAGTGAATGCTGAACACATTGAACGCAGGAGGAGAGAGACTCTTTGGAACTTGTTTCCAGGAAAGCATTCTCTAAAGCAGAGTAACATCCTCACTAAGCCACTTAATAACGAAAGCGGTGGTCAGAGGAGTGCGGCGGTGAATGTCCTTGGGGGTGGGAGGAAAAAGGCTGAAGCAATGTAAGTTAAGTTCCTGAATCTTTTGTAAAGTGATTATTGTCTCTGATCACAGCCCTCTCTTAGGAAATTGGAAACAAAATCAAGTGTACTTCTTTTGCACTGCCAAAAGAAGAAAACAAAACTTTTGGTAATACTAAACAGGAGTGGAAACGGTACAGAACGACTGTTCTGTAGGCAGCTAAAACTGTGGCTAATACGACAAAGATGAAAGGCTACTTTAGAACTAGAGCTTTACTGTAAAAGACAAGTGTTGGGTGAAAGTCACTAGGAAAGCGAGCACGCTACTTAAATTTGAACAGGATTTGATACGGAGCCAGGTTCAGACTGAAGTGGTACACGTTGGCCCTGAATTAGTTCTTCAAGCTCTGCTGGAAAACTTGTTGCTCTTCTTTTTGCTTTTCCTTCCCATTTGACAACAGCTAAGATGGAGCAACAGGAAAGATTTCTTTGAAGGTGCTTTTGTTTTTTGATGTAAGGAGATCTTTGTTTATTTTGGAACGCTCCCTCCGTGGAGGGGTAACATGCAATGTGCTTCACACTGTTTGTGAAGGAATTTAGGGAGTAAAACACATTTTAACAATATCCATGTGGGCTAAGTCACCTCACACTAAAATAAATAATGGGTGATAAAGCACAAGGTGTTCAGTGTGACCATTCACAAATAGCCTATTCAATGTCGTGCTTTACAAAACACTGAGTTTCCCATTCTTCCTGTTGCTGATTTTATAGATCTTGTCACTATGAGCTAGATTCTCAGCTGGTGAAAACCTGCATATGTAATCAAACTCGCACAGTTTAATTGTAGCCACCTCAAGTACCTCTATAGCGCTGTGAAGACAGTAACTTTTTAAGTAGCAAGGCGTCTGCCAGTAGTGAATGCCACTAATGCAATGCATGAAAACTTAGTTTGCAAGCAGTATTGCTCGAGAAGGATGATTCCTCCCTCCCTGCTTCATGCAAAAGGGAAGGATGTGAGGTGAATACAGTCTCCTAAAATTTCTCAAGGAGCTGCATGGGTAGTTAGACACACAATGACTCTTTTATTTAAGACAACTTGGCTTTAATAGGAGGTATTAAGGCCTTCGATTAAGGCCTTTACAGTAGCTTGTCCGGTCTGATGGTGGTCTGCGGCGCGGGACCTCTGAAGTAGCGCTAACCTCCAGCGGCAACACGTACACGGCCTCTAAACCAGAAGATGCGCGCGATGGCAAAAGGGGACGGGGGGTAAATCAGTTAGCTGCACCGGGTCTCAGTTCTACAGTGACAGCACTGCGGGTGATCGCCAGCCGTCGAGACGGTTGTAGCAGCGCGGCTTGTCCCGTCCTGGCGGTTAACGTCAGACCCGGGCACACAGTTTAGGTAAAAAGCCAACAACTGCCAAACTGGGTCCCAACATCAGGATCTTCCCACCGTTTTAATCTGAGCAGCAGCTCTGTCTCTAGGTTGAAAGCTGGGCCCCCAGCGCGCGGGCAGCAGAACTGCAGTGAAATTAACAGCCCCTGCGTGCGCAGGCTGGGGACCGAATGCAGTTGTTAAACCCAGATGAACTCGGTTCTTAACAGGGAGCAAGACATCTGCCCTTCATTTCGCCACTTGAAATGCGGAGGGAAAACAGCTGTGCTAATCCAAGGGACCCAGAGTCAGCCTGGTCTCCCGTCGGTAACACCACTATCGCTGGCAGGCAGCAGAAAGGGATGCGCCTTCCTCGCTATGCCGTCTTCACAAACACGTATCGTCTCTGAACGCAGAAATTTAAGGCAAAAATTCCATCGCTCCCATTTACCTGAATGCATGTTTTCTGGCAGTCAGACATTTTCTGGTTTACAGTGATAATACAACAGTTTTTTCTGTCTATCAGCAATACTACCAAAACTTTGGCAAAAGGTCCAAAATCAGATTTGTAAACATAATGCTTCCCTCTTCAATTGGCAATGCGTTGAAAACACAAACACAGTAAGACACACAAAGATTTTGCTCAGTTTTGACCAAATAACCTGCGTTTTCACCTGATAAAGTAAGCAATGGCTTGCATCAAAATAAACAAAAAAACTTCATGAAATGAAAGCTTGTGCTGTTTGGTGATCACATCATTTTATAGTTAAATACATCTCCTCTTTGTTGTCTTCTTGGCACCCAGGACAAAAATCTTTAAATACCTATTTCATGCAGGCAATAGCTTCTTTGCATATCTCTCTTCAAAAAATACTTTAAGTAGTATATAAATAGGTAACCTACATGTCTAATTCCATAATCTTGCCCCCAAACTATATACCTGTTTCATTTTGGTAAAGTATCAATTTCCCCAGTATTATTAAAGCTGACAAATGACCGAAATGGAAATGCTCCCACCTTCCAGAACACAAGTAGCAATTCTGTAGGAAAAAGCCTACAGCAACACTCGTCAGTTGTTTTAACCTGAGCGTTTGGCCTACTTAGAGTAGCAGCTTGGTTTTTTTCCCCATCGCACACGCTCACACCCACACGTTCTCGCACACACGCGGTACAAGCACACGCTTCCAGACACCGATAGGCCACGTAGTGCTTCCCAGGTGCTTCGGCAAAGCGGGAAGCAGTGCAGCTCATGATTTAACTACACTAAATATACACAACCAAACACCTTAAGGCAACCAGCCACTGCAACGGGGAGTTTAAATTGCAGGGGCGAGTTTCTTTTGTCACAAAATGCCCTGTATACTGCACATCTACGTGCCTCTTTAACCCTCCAAAACAATGTGATTTTTTTGTTTTCTGCTAATTTCTAAACCTTCTACCATTTAAGGCAAAGAGTTTGCATTAACAAGAAAGGTCAGAAAACAGCCTTACATCTATCCATCAGCATTTCAGTTTGCTACAACTTTTTCTTAATATGCGCACAACGTCATAGTAAAGGTACTGGCTCCCCAGTTATCTACTGCTAAAACTAATTCAATGGACAAACAAAAATCTTGAAGAAAAGAAGGGACCAGAAAAAGCAGCTTTAAATACACATGTAAGCAACATCAACAACAATAAAAGTAGTTAATTCTGCTAATACGGAAACTTCTGTAACAAAAAAGTTCAATGCTACCTTTTAGAATCTTAGAGAAACTAATCTTAAGTTTTAAATAAATAAGCTTCTGTCCATTCACGTGTCCTGGTCGAGGCAGGAGACTAGTGCTATAACTCTTGTTGCTGTTTGTCAAATTCCCCTACTAGTTTCTTAATGTGAGACAGCTTGCTGTGGAGATACTGGCATCTACACTTCTTTTCAAAGTAGCTGGGGCTAGACTGTAAAGATAAGATAAAAAGAAAATCATGGCATGAAAACGTTTCTGCAGAGTTGAATATTTCATGTCCTTTGCTTAAAAATACCCTTGAGCCAGGCTCAGTGATTACTACCTCCCACAAATCTGGTGTTACACATACCTCTTTTAACTTTCGGTACTCTTCGAAGACTTCCTCACAAAGCATCTTCAAGGAAAAAACAAACAAACAAACAAACAAACATGAAGACAACATGAAGAACATTTCACTACTACCAGAAAATGCAAAAATAACCTCCCATCCCCCCACATCACCCCAAATCTGCAATTAAACGTGTAAATAGGCAACAAAAGGGGCATGTGTTTGACGATTCCCTTTGACAAGTCGCTCACGCTGCTGTCTGTTCGCAGACAGCTCAGACAGGTGGAGTTTGAGGGCTGAACAACTTTTTGCAGGGTTTTTTCAAGCTTCAAAAATCCGGGCTAGCCCACACAGGGTCTGAGGATGTATGCCCATTCTAAAAGGTTTCCCTTTGTCTAGTTGAGCAGTACCATAATAAAATACTCCTTCTGCTCACAAATACACTTGCAATCTGACCAAAAACTAAAAAAACGCCAGCCAAGACTCCTCAGCGTGCACACAGAATTAAAGAATTCTGGTACTGAACATGAGGAATTTGTATGTCCAAATCAGAGAAGTCTGCATGGAAGGCCAGAGTATCAGTTTTTTAACACCCTTCTCTGCTAGAATCATAGCTAGCATCAGGAAGATGGGTAACCTGTGGCTGCAGGTTTAGTTAAGTGTATAAAACCATGGGAAACAGAGGGTCGGGAAAGCTTTGGCATTACAGCTGCTGGTTTCCACGCGCTACCAATCTTCTCCCCGGTCTGTGTAACAGCACCGCAGCACCCCCACGCCTCGACAGCGAGGCATGAGCCAGTCTGGCAATTCCAGCCCTGCGACCGGTTACTCAGTCTCAGATGTTCGTTTTAAAACCACGTCCATATAATTTAACAGATATATATACTGAAAGGTCTGCCTGTGCTGAAAATGTGGGCTTTTGGAAGGGATAAGAGGGAGATGAAACACAATCCTCACAGTTTTATCCTTCTTTACCTTATATTCTTTGGAACCTGGAGAAAGCATGTGCCGTTGTGCATCAAGACTCCTGAATTTCTGGCTGATACTCTCCATCTGAGCATACAAGTTCCTGTATTCATCATACTCTGCACAGAAGTCATTCTTGTAACGCTGGCGTTGCTCGTATGAGACTATGGCTGTGTATTTTCTGGCGCAAAAATAAGCACACATGCAATTTCACACCAAGGACATAATGAATATCAAGCACAGACACCCAAGCTTTAAGTCAGTTAACTACGTGACTGACTGCTTCTACAAGTAAGCACACGTGCTCCAAGGGAAAGCGTTTAGGTAATGACAGAAATCTACCATATTTCTGTGAGAGCTGTTTGCTAATATTTTACTTCTTAGAGTGTCATTCACAAGGTGCACAAGGAAGGCGTAGCATACTTAGAAAACATAAGCAATCATTCACATATAGAAGGATCAATAAATGCATCAGCTTCAGAGAGAGAAGAGAAACTGCTAGATTATAATCTCTTTCTATGAAGGGAGAAGTTAATTAGATTATATTTACTTTTGAAAATTCATTTCCATTACATTTTTGGAAGGGACTACATTTACAGTGTTGGATGCAGTCAGATAGGCACCAATGTAGCCAAAAACCTAACAGCCAAGCATAGTTAATGATAACATTTTATTATTTTAGGGAACACCAGTTCCATTGCTGTCCATTCAACTAAGGCACTTGCAATACAGCAACACAAACAAACTGCAGAGAGGTCTGAAACAAAAAGAAAACCCATCACATCACCTCCTAAGGAGGGAAAAACCCTTAAATGCTTAAAGCCACTGAAGCGGTTGAAAGTTTCTTCATTCCCCTCTCCCTCAAATCACCAGGAGCAGATTTAACAAGGTCATTATGCAAATCCAAGATGAAGCGGGAATGCGAGTAATAGATAGGACTTCCCACCGCTGTCACACCAGTGCTTCTGGTCCTCCTAGCCTAAAGACCCTGTTCTCTTTGGGTGACGCAGGCACCTCCACACGGGGACAAATCCTTCAAACCACCTTTAGATTAATTTTAATGAGCAGTAAAACTTTAACAACTTGAAAGTCTGCACCAATGCAGATGACAACTTTGCTCAGTGATGTATCCCAGGCCAGAGGCACCTGGTTAGAGTGCTGGATGGTTTTTAAAAGAAAACTACAGGTGCCCCCCAGCATTTTGGGAAGGACCTGTGAAGCTTGTGCACAGTTACATCCCACAGCAGGAGTTGAGCACAGGAGTAGAGCCCAGCAGAGCACTCGCAATGTAGGCGTGCGCAGAGGCAAGAAATGGGGATAGAAGTGGGGAGAAAGGTGAATCTGTTTGGTTTGTCTAGCTCTTCCTTAAGCTTTGCCTAAAAAGCTTGAGTTCCTTTACTCTCAGCATCTTTCTTTAGACTAAGATGGAAAGTATCTTTATGCTAAAGCTGTGATTATACTCATGAATTATAGAGCACTTAGACAGGAAGAGAAATTGAAATAAACTACCAAAGTCCTTTAAACTGGATCAAATTGTAGGTGCTCTCAGGTTTCAATCTTTCTGTAGTGATCAGTCTGAAACAGCACACCCTAATTTTTTTCCAGGACACTGTGGCCAGTAGATTATCTGTGAGATTGCTCCAGATGTTGCTCCTTTCACAGGGAAGTCTTTGTTAAGGTTTTTAATCCCAGTCAGAACTAAACCAACTTCATGAAACCTTGCATGAAGGTTTCTTTGGGGTTTTTGGGTTTTGGTTGGTTGGTTGGTTGGTCTTTTGGTGGTGGTGGTTTTGTGTTGGTTTTTTTTTTAAACTTTTAACAGTGGCTATTGGCATCTGACTTTAATACTAGATTACATCAAATAACCTTTCTCCTCAGTATCCCTGCCCTCAGCTGAATGGGAAGCAGACAGCGGGGAGCTGGATCGCTTCATTGGCACCCAGCAGAGGCCGAGAATTAAACATCGGTTTGAGTTCTCAGCCTAACACGTGAAGCACTAAACTGCTTCCCTGCAGGGCCAGACTTATTTCAGTCTTTCCGTGGAGCATCACTTAACAGAGTAAGTGAGACGCACAGCGCTGCCATGCCGTCTGCTTCAGCACAGGCAGAAGATGCTCCGAAGTTCAAGCGCTAGGCGGAGGCCTGACCTCCCTTGCTGATGTTACTCCTCTGACAGAAGCTGCTGAACTTGGCAATTCGCAGCGTTTTAACACACTTCTCCCTCTCTCCTGCACCGCAGACACGACCATGGGCTCAGCGCCGCTGCTGCGGCTGGGCAATTGCGCTGCTAGGAAGTGTCGGGCTCGTCCTGGCTTTACCTGTCGGGGTGCTCGTTCCAACTCTGAGCACCGAAGGCCCCTCAAAACCTTCTCAAACTCATCCTTCCAACCGAGGAAAGAGCTTTAGACTGCTCCCCACTGTGCCCATCCTCCCCCAAAAAAGCGCATTTTATTAGAAATTCAGGTGGCGCTGACCACGTTATTCCACAATTATTCCGCTGCGGCCTCCTTCAACTTTCGCATTTTTAAAAAAAGGCCACCAGTAAAAC
Organism: Strix uralensis; assembly: GCF_047716275.1. Taxonomy (NCBI): domain Eukaryota; kingdom Metazoa; phylum Chordata; class Aves; order Strigiformes; family Strigidae; genus Strix; species Strix uralensis. Next base: position 9,118,303 of record NC_134012.1, on the reverse strand, counting down.
AGTGGGGGAAAAGCCCAGACACTGGGCATTTGCAGAAGCTATTTCCCTGTTTTGCAACGGTAAAGACAAATCCTCCTCCTAGGAAAGTTTTGATACTGTCAAAAACTATTTAGGCAACCAAATGATTCTGGTATTAGAGGTATTTCATTTTAAAGCAAGTTCTTTAACACTTGTCACGGATGAAAAGCTTTTTTATAGAGGAGGTAAATTTCAGCTTTTTGGAAATGTCAATCTGATGTTTGACAACTTGTTCAGGAGCCAAAAGTAAACTCACCAGGAAGCCCTTCTGTAGTTTTACAGACTGCAACATGGCAGTCACTGTAGGTATGTTACCTTTCACATGCAAGTTTAATGTATTTTTATCTTGCTTTGTAGTCAAAATTAAGCAGGTAAAAGTTAAAATCTGAACTGAGGTTCTCCTGTTTTCTCTAGCTCCTTGGTCTGCATTTCTGCGGTGAAATTGGATATTTTGCTGCAGCTTCAAGTTAGCCAGTGACCATTTTACATCAAAGCTTTAGAAATAACTTTGACGGTTAACTCCCGTTAGCTCACATATAGGCTTTGTAACTCTGGACTTTAAAGTCTGCTACCTTCCCTCCCCACTTTCCACCTTAGAATGCACTAAGCAGTGAAAGTGCAGGACAGGTGTTCAAATTTATGGATTCTAGCATTCAGCTTTCCTCCTGGTTTGCCTTGCCTCTAAAAAGAAAACAGCGCAGGTTCATGTTCCTTTCTCATGGTGTTCTTGAAGAAGAATGAAATTAAATGTTTTACGTCTTCTTCTAAAGGGTATTAAAAATACTTTTTATGGCTTCTTTTCGCACCGCAATAATTAAGGGACACCCTCAGACTGTAAAACTTGCAGGTAGTTGAATGAGGCAGCTGGGTAACTTGAAGGAACTTGTCATTATTCTAAAACTACATTTTGGTCAATTCTCAATTTTGTAGCTAAACGAGAGTTTTTATAGGTGATTTTTCATCTGCTTCAATGAGTGGCAAGAAAGCTAATTGTTATTTTACTCACGTGAAGTAGTCTGGTGGTTGGCTTGCTGAAGGAGAACCTGTGGAGGCAGTGCAAGTTTCTTCAACTCCTACAGAAAAGCAGAATTTTGACACTTGCGGTAAGCAGATTTTTAATATAGCCAAACAATACCAGCTTAATGGGCTTGAAAAAGTCCTTTAGAGTTTTATTCTCACAGTAAATTACTTGGAATAAGCTCTGTAAGTTAATAATAGGGCTCACATGACCTTCTCCATAGTAGGCAGTACCGGGCTTTAGAAAGAGGGCACGGCTACTTTATTCTACAGGTTCTGCGCTACCGCAGTATTAACCCAAGGTCAGCTTTTCTTATTTGAAGACACGATGTGGCGTCTGCACAGCCGTTCAAATTATGCAGCAACAGATGTGGCTGCACAAAAGACAACAGCTTGAGATGTATCTGTATCTATGTAGATATAGCTGTATCTCAACGTCCAGGTTCCAGCAAGAAATAGAGCAGAAAGCTGAAGTTCTTTTCATGCCATGTTTTTATCCCTCCTTCCCTGCCAATTACAGATATCCAAGGTCAGATTTAATTTCAGCACTCTAAGCAGGAAAGTCAGGAGCATTGTATATAGGTTCCCGGCATTCAGGCTTCAATGACCTGCAACAAAGACTTGCTCCTCAATAACGTGGCAAAACTGGCTTTGAAAGTTATTTGCACTTGTAAATTGCTCTTTTGCTCTTTTAAACGGCATTATGAGAGCACGGTACACTTAATCTCTAGTCCCTCTTTTTAAAGGAATATTTCAGGAGCCTCCTGACTTTTTGATAAATAAGAAAAATAGCGGCCATAAGGAAAAGTTAGCTGGAACACGGAGGAACACTCAAGATCTTGGTAATCTCTCTCTGCTTTTCATCGGGGGTCTTGCAGTTAAAAAACACACAGTCCTATATATTCTTTGTTTGCTTCCACTGCCACTGCTTAAACACAGTATTTCTGCTAAAGCTCAACTGTTCTTGCAATCTCTAAGCTCTCCGAGCTTTAGGTCATGGGGAAAAAAGAACTATCATGTGATGTTCTACTCTATTCTTTTACTTTTAGTATTAAAATTATTACGCAGTACAGCAGGAGTAGAAAAAGTGGTGTAAAAATGGGAACAACATTTGAGAGAAATGCAAACAGCAATATTAACGGTCGCGGTATGTACAATACAACTTAGGTGAACAGTTTCACTGCGAGCGCTTCATTTCCAAAAATTCAGGTGTGTTTGTTGACATGGCTCAGTGTAAGCACCAACTTGAAATGCAGTGCAGATTTTTCCTTCCCTAGCTGTTCAGAATTTCGTTACTGGCATCTGCAGAAAGACCCTCACCTGTATATAAATTCATAAATATCTCAAAGCACAAATATTTGCAAAGAAATCCCAAGCCACGTGGGCACTGTGTAGTATGTCCAGGGTAAAAGTGAGAAGAGCATCTCAAAGCACCCTTGTCTACAAGCACAACAGCACTTCAGAGAGGCACCCTGCCTAGTCCAAACACGCCTCTGGGCTGTGATAGGAAAGGGCTAAACCTGACTTCTCATTTGCACGTCAAACCTCTGAAATTGGACAACACACAGACTTAACAAAGGAACTGAACTCTGCCCTACTCTCTGTGTGTGTGTGTCAAGAAATCAAGTATTCTCCGAGGGTTGCTGTTTATCTTTTCAATACCATTTTCAGTGCACACCGTTTCTACACCTTTGGAAGTAAAAAATTCTGCAGATAGAGAGGAGCTCACAGCACAGTTCAGACCAAAACTCCAGCAAACCTCATGCCAGTTTATGCAGCTTTTAGGCTCTCCATGAAAAGGCAGAGGCTGATGAACCTTGCATTGTGATACGCGATGAAATACATTTAAGTCTGATCTATGTGTTTCAGTAAGCCAGCATGCCATAAACCAGTGACAGGTTTTATCTGCAGCTCACAGACCTTAAAACTGGCTCATGGAAGAAGCAGAGTAAGTTCAGTGAACTGTCAGTTTACTGGAAATTAAGGAAAAACGAAACTCCATTCCTTGTGTTTTTCTAGTTCCTAGCTCTTCCTTTTAACCAGTTTCTGCCCTACAGCAATCCATTTCAGATTTCTTTCTAACGATTTTTGTACTACAGAGGGAGAACTCTTAAAAATGAACCAAATTCTAGATAAGCTTCCAGCAGAACAGCTTCTGCTTTTTGATGTTGTTCTGTTTGAACTAACATTTACAAGGTAATACAACAGCGGAAAACCAATATGGATTCTTCATGACCATAGAGTAGGGATAATGGCAAAGCCAAGTGAAAAAATAGACCATTTGTGTTTCCAGTCCCTCGTTTTACAGGTCTCTTTGCACCACGGTTACCCATACAGGAGTTAGGAAAAGCAGCGTATTAATACCTTCACCCGAATCCAAACAGGAGGATGTACTCAGCTCGGCAGTTTCTTCTTTTCTGAGGTTTTTCTCCTCCATGCTCACACTCACAGTGTGCTGCATCTTGCCTTCATGCTTCTCCTTACGCTCTTTTACCTTCTCGGGCAGTTGGTGAAGCTTCTTGCCTGTGGACTTAGGAGGCTTCACCTGCACCCCGGCAGGCTCTGGGATCCCCAAAGAACTCCAAGAGGTGTATTTTTGTTGCTGGTCCTCACAGGCCTTAGTGCTATTAGGACTGAAGCTGTCCATGGGCAGGTTTTGTGTCCCCTGCCCCTCAGGGGTGCTGGGGGAGGTGGAGCTGGCAGGTTTTGGCAGGTTGGAAGCGTGAAGGCGCGCCCCAGGCAGCGGGTGAGGAGCGGGAATGGAGGTGGTCGTGGGGCGGGGAGACGGCGGAGGGGCGGCAGCGGCTTTCTCCCTGAAGGCAGACAAGCGCTCTCTGAGCGGGGACGGGATTCCACTGCCCAGGCGAGAGATCCTCTTCTTTTTGTTCAGAGGACCGATGAAAGAGGAATCCAAGACCCTTTTCTGTGATAATAAAGAAAAAAACCCGTAAAAACCAGCAGAACTAAGTTTTGCTCCCGTTCTGGAAAAGGAACAGTTCTGAACTGGCAATTGTTGAAAACACATCTTTCTTCTCCAAAACTAGCTGTCAAGCGAGGAAGTACTGCAGCTAAATACATGGTTTCTTTCATCCTTGGTTTCTAATTTTATGATTAACAAGTCGTTCTTCAAACCTACAGCTAAAAGGCTTTGGGAGAAAGACACTCTCTTCAGCAGCTCTAGCAAAGGCTTCACCAAAACGAGGAGGTCAGGTTGGTACCGTTTAGGCACCGATTTCCGTTCGGACACACCAGGTGAAGAGTCAGCTTTTGCTGGCACACAGCCACGCGATGTCCTAAAGCGGCCCCGAGAAGCACGCAGCGGCATGCTTCTCAGAGCGTGTGATGTGCAAAGCCGATAAGAACGGGTAAACCCCCCAGTTTTGCTGCAGTTGTTGTCCCAGCTGCTCTCCAGCTGGTTCACATCCTCTCCTCTAGCAAGCGCACGCTGCTCACGTCGATGTACAAGCGGCAGCTTGGGCCGGGAGCCCCAGGCACGGCTCTGTGCCACCCTGTTGGAATAAATCTGGGTTCTGTGGGTAGGGAGGCAGGTGGGAAGAGGTCCCTGGGACCTGCACCATTTCATGCTCTGAAAGAAAGTTAGGGAAACACAGAGGTGTGCCCTCCCTCCTCTGTGTAAATGTAAATAGCTCAGTGGTGAAAGGCTTTCTGTGCTTCCCATCTTATCTTAAGTATTTTAATAAACATTCTGAAATACAGAACACTAAATGTAGCAGCCCTTAAAGCTACGTGACTAAGTTTTTTTGCAGTCCTTGACAGTGCAACCGCCTTTAAAAGGAAGAAACGTCCAATCAAAGAGAAATGCTTCAGTTTTTCATGTGTTTAAGACAATATTAGTGCTTCACATCACAACTTTTACATCAGTGTAAAGTGTGATAAATCTTAATACACTGTAAATAATGATAAAAAAAGTACAAAATACCTGAGCATTTGATGGGCCATCTTTACTGGGAGTTACAGGAGATCCCGAATGACTGGTGCTGGGGGCATCCTCAGATGAATTTAATTTTCTGTAAGCATGACCCAACATTTCAGGTTACAAGGCAAAAAATGTCTATGTCATAGCTCTTTCATTATAGGGAAGACAGACATTCATTTCCCAGAACAAGTTTTTTAAATGGCAATTTTCCTTCCCCTAGAGACTGAACTTACCTAGAAAGTATTAACTCCAATGACTGTTTATCGATTTCATTGTATCCAGGCCAATCTTTTTGAATGTCTTTAAACAGATGATCCTTCAGACTGTAAGAATTATCCTTTGTATTCAGGCTGGCTACCTATAGGCAGACATTTAAGAAAATAAATGTTCGTGATACCTAAATGCACACTGCAGAAATAAGATTGGTACTGCAAAGTAAAATAAAAGTTGAAAACAGAATCACACACCAGTTTTCCAGGTTTTTTAGATGTGAAGATCCAAGTAGCTCTCATGTAACGAGCACCAATTTTTAAAAATGTGGTCAACTTGGGATGTAGAAATTTGAAGGTAAGAAAATCCCAAACTGCTGCAAACCTCTCTCTGCACCAGGGGTCTGTAATACAGCACTGGGAATCAAGGCAAACTATGCCAAAACTTTAAATATTCACTGCATGAAATATGCTGAGAGGCCTGTTTTGTGGGGGTTTTTGCTTGCCTTTTTTTGTTTGGGGCTTTTTGTTGTTTTGTTTTGTTTTAAGAACTGAAGAACACTATCTCCACATACAAATTCAGATTTGTTCAACTTCAGGAGGACACCTGCTGTTCTTTGGTTGTACACAGCTATACGGCAATGGCAGAGCACAGACTGTGCTTGGAACAACGCCTGTTTTCCATCATCACATTAATGAACGCGCTGTGTCGTCATTTGTCTTGAGAAACAGAACTGCTTTTCTTTCTCAAGTGCCTGAGCCACAAGAAACTGTATCTGTCTACTGAACAGTTGTACCTGATAACCTAACTAGCGCTAGACAAGTACTTCTGGTACAAAGATGAATTCTTCATCTATCCCATTAGTTTTAAGCCATATCAAAGTTTTACCAATTGGGAAAAAAGTAACTGTACTCATGTCTAACGATATTTTAGTGCTGAAATGTTTAAGGGGAGGTGTGCAGGCCAGATGTGCTCTGCCTTCTGCAGACGCAGGGTTCAGTATTGTCACGAGAGGCTTGTGTGCACGCCTCGCTCTATACCTTTGAAAATAAAATGGGCTTATAGCTTCCTTAAGAAAAATGCAAAGTATACTCAAAAGGTTAAAATGAGCTAAAAAGCCCTTGAGATCATTGACACCTAAAGTGCTGGTTTAGACTTCATCACCTGACACCTGTTCAGAGTTTCAGGGAAAACCCCCAAAACTATCTCTCTTTGCCTGACACAAAATGTGGAATAACTACTCATCAACACACCACCACCACTTTTCAGCTCAGCCTATTTTTTTTTCCTCTAAAACATGGTAAATACTGCAAATTCATGCCTGTGTCCACGTCTGTCTGTCCCCATCTAAAAAAACAATTAAAAGTAACAAAGATACCCTTAAACAGTAATTCACTTGTTAAAAACAACTAAAGCTGTATTCTAAGAGAAGCAAATCTGTGCATATCAGATCTTAGCAAGTTCAGGCTGCTGATTTTAGATTTGTACAAAAAAAACCCCTCATTACAGAGCTAAGAAAAACATGAGCAAGGCTTCTCAGGGTGTAGCGTTGCTAACACGACCATTTCTGATGCAAACCAGTACCTTGAGGTACTGGTTCCTTGAGGTTCACACCACATACAGGAAACAGACTCCAGGAAAGTCTCCTTAAACATTGCCAAGCATAATGGGACAAGAGGAAGTTTTTGCACCTTTCACGCTCTAGGGAGCTGAGCTTTTAGAATTTTATAACCAACTTAAAATATAGATTGACTACTTCAATTTGTATGTAAGAACATGGCTGTCATTAAATTGTGTCTGTCTTCGGGGTGGAAAAAAAACAACTACCATCGCACTGGGGAAACAAAACAATAACACTTAACATATTCAAGGAATGAGGTTTTAGAATTCAGTGTAGGATCAACCAAAGCTGTATAAATGTTGAATTTTGCTCACTTTAAGAGGTTCCCAAACACTTTTTTCCTAGACAAGTAGGAAATATTCCTACTTCACACATTAATACGTGCCTAATTCAGCCACAGTCGGTGGGTACAGGGAGTATTTGAAAAGTAAGGGAGGAGCCACTGCATCTTACGGTACTTTAAGAAGCCTTTTCTGAACTGTTTTTGTAGCAAATTAATAAGTGACGCTCTTGAACACGCAGCTTAAAAGTTTCACCTATACAACGTTATAGACTTACCAATAATTTTGAGGGATGCGATAAAGAAATACAGGTGGAACTTAAAGGAGCACTGGAAAAGCTACTGAATAAAAAAAAGTTTCAAGGAAGGTAAAGACACAGTCCACATGATAGCAAAGAAATAATATGCTCAAAATCGGACCACCACCTTTAGCATTTACGATTTCGCTGGAACACCCTTCCCTTGGTTGCAACTCCGACAGATCCCAAGGGAAGTCGAGTACCACTTACAGGCCACCAGCCACGTTCAAACGAAGTACTAACCTATGCGATTGCAGTTACCAAATTTGTCTTCACATAAACTCGTCACAAAAACCATGAAGTACTATGACAAACTATTTCACACAATTGAGAGAACGCACAGTCAACTTCTCTCAACTAAGCAGTCCAAGTAAAAGAGAGAGGGAAAAAATAAGACATTAGGAGAAACAAAGCTAGAAATAGTTAATATTGCCTGGCATTCTAGCAAAACAAAACCACTCGCCAAGAATTTTTTCATCTGTCTTTCCTTTCCTCACACTGACTTGCAGTTTGGGGCATCTGCATGAAGTTTATTGAAAAACTTCAACAAGAAGCATTAAGTTGTTTACTATTTTCTGATTTAAACACTGAAGTGACACAGCTCAAAATTATTTTGAAAAGAATAGCAGGAAGGAAAAATTTCTGGCACAAACTCTATGATCTCACCTGATGAAGGATCATTCCAAGGCAATTCTTGTCCTTTTGGTAGACACCATCTTTCCGCAAGCGAGTGAGTAACTCTGGTTTCTTGTAATTCTTCAGTGCCAACAAATGAATCACCCTATCCCTGTACGGCCGCCGACAAACCACATTCTGTGTGCAAGTCCTCCCTATTATGTTTGCAGGGTTCATGGGCGTTGATCTCTTCCTCACAGGCACAGGATCTGGAATTTTTTGTGGTGCTTTTCTGACCTGTGCTTTTCTTCCTGAAATAAGGGTAAAAAGAAAAAAAAAGAGAATGATGTGGGAGATTGGCAGAAGACAAGAAAGTTGTTTTAAAGACTTTACCAAGCCAGATAAACTCTAAAAATGACTTAAGTTAGCATTTCAAGATCTATAAGAATACAGGTAGCAAAGCTGCATCGAGCTGGGCATTAACAAAGAAATATTCAGTATTAAAACAACTGGGGAGTGATACCGGTAGGAAGGCTTTACTGATTATTTATATACATGGTGCTTTTATTATTTTTCCAGTTTATAAGCTCAAGCACTGAATACTCAAAATCGGGCATTTTTTTCAGGAGAGTACTCCCAAGTGTGATGCAAAGGTCTTCCATATAACTAAAGGATCCCCCGTTAATGCCTAGGGAGAACAAGTCTACACAATTAATCACATCACTGCTTAAAGAAACTACCAACACTTGGTGTTGATCACTTTTGAGCTACCATAACTTACACCACATTTTAAGCTGAAATGTTCCCCTCTTGTTAAATAACCCCAGGTTTGTCAGCAACAGTACACCCAAAATTTAACAGTTCTTGGGATCAAGGCCGGAGAAGTTTTAAAACATGGCCTGCACAGCATTTTGGATCAAACTCTATAAAAAGATGTGTTTCTCAACTGGAGGAACAATGCAAGTGTGCGCAAGCAACGCATCCAGAATTTAAAAACAACACTACCCGAGCTGAATCTCAGCTTTCCAGAAAAAGACCTGAGCTCCTTGCTCTGCTATCAGGCAGGAAAAAAAAAAAAAAAAAAAAAAAAAGAAAAAAAATTATCAGAATGTTACAGAAAATCATTGTAGTAAAACCTGTTTGCAATCCAACAGAGGATGTGACACAAAGCAGCTATTTTTTTGAAACCAACAGCTCACGTTTGGTACATGAGGGACACTTAATGAGTATTGGTGAGAAAATCTGGAGCTTGCTCTCTCCATCAGACACACAGAGACTGAGCTGTGCTTAGGTACTGCTTGTCCTCAGGAGTAGCAGGAATTTGTTTCGGTTTTGCAGTGGAGGCCAAACCTTTATAACCTTGGCACCCTGCATGTTCCCTGGACTTTGCCCTTCTGGTTTTCAAGAAGAAACCTAATCATGCAAATGCACACAGTTCCATTTTTTGAACAGTGTGAACTTAGCAGTTTTAAATTGAATGCATTACATCGGGACACGTTAATTTCTGTGTAGATACACACCCCGCCCCCCCCGGCACAGCCGATGGTGTAACCAGCATTCAAACAAAACACCTCCTAAAGTCATGTCTCTGAATCCCTTAAAAAGAATAATGGAGAACATAACCAAGCATTAACATGATTAACAACCGCAGTTCCTGATTTGTACTGCATGAAGCACGCTGCAGAGTCACCCCCGTGACCTACCAGCAACAAGACCTGTCCTACCTGAGCCTCCTCAACGCCAGTCTGAAACAAAAGTGCCCCCAAATATCCTAACTGTCCTACTGTCAATCTTCAGACCCCATTTATTTAATGTTAAATATTCGCTTAAGATCTACTTAAACCACCAACAGGAATCATGCAGATCATTCACATGTAAAATAGAACTTCCCCAAGGAGAAGTTTTGAAATACATGAAAGTGGCTCCTCTCACGCTTGGGTTAAAGAGCAGTTTAGACAATACAGGGGAAGCAGTCCCCACTCCATGTCCCTGTATCAACCCGTGCTGAGCTGCCTTAGTGTCAAGACCACACACACTTAGTGTTGTATCTCCAAAAAGCTGTGACAAAGTTGGCTTCAAATGCCCTGCTGAGGCAGAGCAAGCGTTGTACCATCGCTGCCAGGGATGTCCGTGCTGGCGGACGACTGCGGCCGCAGCCAAGTGAGAGCCTGTTTTACGTAATGAAGATGGATGTACCTGGTTCAGCTCGCTGCTGCGGGCAGGACCGCCGCTGCCCGTACCACTGAGTGCCTAGAAAGGGGATGCTCACCTTGCACCTCTCTGCAGCCAGCTCCAGGCTCCTCAGGAAAACGGTACTCAGAGCAGTTTAATAACAAACAATACCACCTAAATGCTTTCTGTTTTGTGGAAAATGATGAAATCCATGTTCCCATGCCAGCACTGCCTTACTTTAACTTTTTTTTTTTTTTTTTTGAAAACCAACCATGGTCTTGTGGTAGCAGTTGCTTACTGATGGCCAAGACATAAATAAAATTTAATCAGCATTAGCAAGTGTGGAAAGCAAAGTTTTTCCTATAAAGCCTATGAACTTGTATATGAGACTTCCTCAATGTGAATTTTTTTAGATTACAAATTCAGGCTAATGACTTAGCACAGTATTTAGGTCCTCAAAAGTGCTGTCACAAAAACAAAACGTTACGTACTGAACCAGAGAATTTCAGGGCATGGGCTGGTAAAATCCCTCACCTCAGTGGTCAAAATTTCAACCAGTCAAGCGATATGGGAACGAGGAACAACTGGCAGGCTTTCTCGGGGGGAAAAAGGGCTAATGTCTGAATGCAGCACGAGCAGACTGTAACATGAGAGCAAGCTACCTACATCAGAGATCTCTGAACACACCGACTTTCCCAAGAATCCTGAAAAAATGAATTACTGAGTTTAAAAACATACAGGCATCTAGTAAAAAATGAAACACCGCCATACCTAAAAATGGCCCATCAGGTTTAATAACCTTTGCACTTCCATTGCGCAGCTCCTCTTCTGGCTGGGTCATGCACGCTTTGGTCGTCGGATAGGAATCACTTGTGGCACGTACTGTAATTTTATTCTGTATAAGTCCCAGGCAACTGAGTTGAGAGGCTCCAGAACTATAAAAACATTGGAAAAGGTTGAGCCCAAGCGCTAGTTCACGTTTAGAAGCATGGTTGTATCAGGAACTTTTAAACCTGTCTTAACAGGTGAAGAAAAATCTTTTTTCCGGTCCTGACAGCTAGCTAGGGTGTAAATCTATTCCAAATTGTCTCTGCATGTCCAAATGGTATCAGTTTTACCTGTCGGTGTAGTGTGCTTGAGAGGCAGGCTGCCCGCAGCGTTGGTGGCTCATTGTTGTAATGACTGTTGCCAGGACAACTCGGGCAGTTACACCGGCCCTGTGACGTCAGGTAGGCCCCGCCCCAGAGGCCTTCCACCAGCCGCCCGGCTCTCAGGTGGGCACATCTCTCCTCCCCTCCACCTGAGATCGTTTAAACTGGCCTAACTGTCACTGCTCTTAACGAGTACACTGTGTGGCACCCGCCATTGCAATGGCTCTGAACAGAGAGAGGATACTGGCTTTAGCTCACCCAAAAACACTTTAGCCACCCTCAAACTCCCCATCAAGCCTCCAAGAAGGGTCAAGAATCTCGTGTCTCAATTTACCACGTCATTTCTGAAAGTCGAAGCTGGACCAAGGCCCTGACCAACATTTCAAGATGATCCAGCTACAGTTTTGTCCATAGCCTAGAGCTAGGTATTGATCCCTTGTTCCGAAATCCCTGCATTTGCAACAGAAATAAAGGTCCTTCTTGCCATCTAAAGCACAGCTTTTATCCGTTGCCTCTTTCCTTTCACCACAGGAACAGTCGAGCACTGACTGAGATGATGTGTAATCCCTCTCCTCAGGCTGGGCATTTTCAAAATCCAAGACAGTTTTGAAGCCAGACCTGACTGGAGCACAAAATTAGACTAGACACCCTGCAGAGGTCCTTTCTGGTTTTATTTTCTTTTAAATGACTCTGTGTGTAACACCACACAAGTCTTGCATTAACTTTGCAGGCACTTTGCACAAACTGAGAGCTGGCTACAACGGACCTCACGAACGCTAGTCTGAATTAGATTTTGAAGAAGATTCTTAAACCCACATTAAAACTACCTAGACATGCTATCTGGAATTATTCAGAGCTAAAGCAGCTTAAATTTAATCTTACTTAAAAAACACAGTTTAATTTAACTGAAGGTGCTCCTTCCTAAAGGAGAGAGTGTCATCAGAGATGCTGGGGAGGGGCAAGCCAGGAGCGGAGGCAGGACCTCTCAGCCCTGGCATGCACTCCTGCCGCTTGCTTTCTGCCAGCTGTGGCAGCTGTCTGGCCCCTTTCAGATACAGTTTAACAAAAAAAAAAAAAAAAACACAAAAAAAACCAAAGCCCACACTGCCCCAGGCTTGCCCAGGTCTGCCACTAAACCATCCGGCTTTTTGCCAATCCCATCAGTTAAATGAGTTCACTGAAAGGTTGTATTGTAGTAGAAGAGACCTAGCGCAAGGGGACAAAGAGGAGGATGGGGATGGTGAGAGATCTCCTGTTAGGCAAAGAGCTATTAAATCAGCTCATTCGCTTATTGCTCCCAAAACCCACTATCTAGAGAAATCTCTGTTCTGAAATTGAGGGCAGAAGCCCGCCTGTGACTGAGAACCTGAACAGCATCCACGTGCCTGTTTGCTATCAGCTTCCCAGATCAGTGCATAAACTCTGCCTGTGATAGCCCAGTTAATCAAATGGGAGAAATAGTTATTCAACACCACTGGACCACATTGATACGACGCTGAACGTAATCTTCTAGAAGCTGAAGCAAACTTAATGCAAAAGCAGGGCATTTTCTTGCCTTTTCGGGAGATGTTAACACTGTTCACTTTGACTCAGAGAACCAGGACAAGGTGCTGCTGTATTACATTTGGGTTCTGAAACACCATGGTCACGCAGTTATGGATAAGGTCACCGATTTATGTTCTCTTCTAATATCTTGGCAGTGTTATTTCTAGCTGTTCTCTACTTGCCTTACCTGAGCCCATCAGCTAAAGGACTCTGCTATTCTGCCATGTGGGAGTGGGGTACAGCCTTCAGCGTCTAGGAACTAGTGAGGTGATAGCAGAGGGTGTTGAGGCCTTTGTTGCTTTTCCACTGTGTAAGCACTATGCTGCGTATTTGTTGCAGCCATGTGCAAATCACCACTGGCCTTTCCTCTTCACTTGTTTTTGCCCATATCACGATCTTCTCTGACCTTAGAAGAGGAGCCTCCTTTGATTCCACCAGCAGCCGTCAGACACAGCGACAGTATCTTGGGGACGTTCACTGCTCTGGAAGTGCAGACAGCACCTTAGATGCTTGATAGCTGAGCGCAAGCAAAGGGTCTGCGTAGCAAGGTCTGTGTGTGCTGGCGTTTGGAGAAGCAGCTGGCGTATGGATCGCAGGTTTCCTCAATTTCTTGGGGTTTCACTCGAAGGGGAAAGCGAAGGTGGTGAGTTTGAGAGTCCCTCTGAAGTGTCGGCATCTCCTATAGACAGCCGAGATATTTTGGTTCTGTAAAGATTTGATTTGAACGCTGGTTTCTCCAGAGGTATTACACACATAAAATTCTCTGCCACTGCAGTTTACCATTAAGGTGATTCCTTTCGGGGAAGAAAGTTGAGTGGAAAGTGCACTTGTTCTAGAGAAACAATCTTGAATTAGAAGAACAGTGATCTCTGCTAGCTAACAGCTGAAGAAGGAAAACAGCTTCTGTGGTAGGTGTTGGTTCAGAAAGTCTCTTGGGTCAGAAAGAGCTGCCAGGAGGGTATTGCCCAAAGTCAGTGGGATATGCCTCCTGTAGTAGTTATTCTTTTGTCTTTACAATACTACCTTCGTTTTATAGGTAATATTTATTTTACAGGAAGTGCTGAAGAGGTGTAACTTGTTAATGTTTAAAAAGGGTTTTCTCTGACCTGAATGGAAGTTTCTACAGATGAATGTGTTGTATCTTTGTTTATGAATAGCTGTAAATAGAGAGCAGAAACACTTGTTTTTCTCTTGATAGAGGAAGAGAATTAACCTGTTTAATCTTTGCATTGTTCTTTAGTTATATTTTGGGTGGGGGTGGGGACCCAAGCCCTTGGACAGCTGATGTTGTGTAGCACTGGTATTTGTTCTAGATGCATTATGGCTCGAACATGGCTCTGAGACTGGTTGTGGGCATTAAAGCCTGATCCTAATACCCCCGATGCACTGTCTCTTATCATGCTGAGGAGTCTTTGTCATTCATTCATTCATTCATTTCATGCAAAGATCGCATCTAGTTCTGATTGCTTGCAGGGAAGCTCTAAAGAGAGGAACGGATACCGATAATTGCTGAAACACCTCAGGTCTGTGTGAGAACTGGGAGAAATGCTCATATCCATCAGCTTTGTAGTAAGCCCTTGCTGAAGTATTTTCTCGCCTTTTTACATGATAGCATGATGTTCAACTTCATGCGGAAACTTAACATCTGTCAAAAAATAGTCACTTTGAATTGTAAACTTGAGCCCACAGCAGGGAACTCTCAGCTGGCCAGCTTCATCGAGCTGGTCTCCAGTGCTTGAGGAGGCAGAGGCTCACCCCTTCAGCTGGCAAGGCTCTGGGGAGGTTGTGTCGGTGTGCTTGTTTTTAACCCGTTCTTGACAGGGCCCATTGTTTGAAGGGAAACAAAAGATAACATTAATAATAAATAATTCTGTTAGAATGTAAAACACAAGTAAGTTATGTTGATCCTTTTAATAATTGCTCCGTTGCTGGCAGTGTGGCTAGGCAGTGCATCCAGACATGGATAACCACTGTTGTCTGGGTGGAGATGTGCTCTTGCGGAGACCTGCTGTCTCCTGGAGCTGACCAAGGACAATGCTGTTTGTTCTGCTGCTGTTTGTTCTCAGTCACTGTTTTCCCACAGTCTGTGTGTTCCCATAGTCCTTACACTGAAATGAGGAAGGAGAAATTGAAAAAATGTTCAGTTACAACTGCTGGGGGGAAGTGGAGGGAAGAATGGTGGTCTTCGTGTGCCTGTAAATTTACCCATAAGTGCGTAAGTGCCCATAAGTTGCCCATAAGTCCCCATAAGTGCAAGTATGCTTTTTGTTAAACTACTGCTTCCTTCCCTTGAGGGATGACCAGCAGGTTCTTAATGTTTCTGGGGACTGTTGCGTAATGTATAGGGATAACGACACTGAATACGCTCTACAGTCTGGACAAATACAATTTGTTGCAGTGATCCTAGAAAGCAATGGGTACTGTTAAGCAGAACTTTTTGTTCATGAATCATCTTCTTAACGCTTGACTTAGGTTTTGGTGACTGGTATACTGTATCTGTGTCACTTGAGCGTGATGCTGCTGACATGCAGATTCTTGTCTAAACTTTAGGCTCCAGAGGCTTACGCAGGGCTTTCTAGTGGGCATGAGATCTTTCTACATGTGCCATGCTGTATGAAGTGGGCTCTGCTGTGACGCTCTACGTTCTCTCACCTGACTTCTTTTGCACGTGGTCCTCCTGGCTGTGCCGTGTATTTCGAGGTCGCCTGCCTGAGCAGCACGGTAAGAGAAGAGCTCAGCTCTGAAGCGCAGGGCTGCGATCTTCTAGCAGCAAAACTGCACTGATCTTGCTGCTGTGAGAATTGTCCTCGATGTGGCGTCCGCATGTGTGTAACAGTATCTCTGAATTGTCTGCTTTTGCTTTAGGGTTTCTTTCGATGCCCACAATTTCTTGAGGCAAAAGCCAGGAAGTAAAATTAATTTTTTGAGGCATAAATAATGTGATTAGGCGTTTAGATGTTTTTGTGGTATGTGATCTGCACCCCTTGTTGGTCTGTTACTCTGCAGCTCAGCGACTTGTTGTTTATTTGTGGTCACGTAGAAGTCTTTTGTATTATTCACTAAGCAAGAGACTAACGTGTAGACTGCCCCACCTCTTTCCTGGGACTGTAACTTTATAGATGGATTCTTTTTTTAAAATTATATGAGAATTCATTCCATTTCTCCTTTTATGTACCCCATCAATGAAGCACACAGGAAGATAAAAGTATTAGTTGCCTTCCACAACTTAGATGGAGAATAAATAGGTTTTCATATTGCTAGTTTCATACTGTACATACTGTACTGTAATGATCAGCCCTCGAGTGCCCCCCAGTGTGAAGTGTGGAACTTGAAAAAGATTAGAAAAGAAATCTCGGTGCTGTTCAGCCTCTACGTCCAGCTGTGCAGCTTTCCCAAAAGCATACAGTAGACTTTCAGCCTAGTGAGTATTTCTTGACTGAGAGCAGATAAAAGCCTCCAGTCTCCTGGGAGAGGACAGAGCACAGAAAATGCTGGCTGCAGAGTCACTAGTGGATTCCCTTTAATGCTGGCCTGACACCTGTGAGAATCTTTAAAGTAGCGATAGGGAGAATCTAATTCCAGTGAAGCAGAGTTCGTTCTTGGTAAAGGGATTTCCTGCAACCAGTTCACTGCAACTGTAGAAACCCCTACCTTTTCTAATCTTTGATGGAAAGGGAGAACAGACTTTTCTGAGTTCATGGTAAATCCCAGAGCTGATAGTGAATGCTGAACACATTGAACGCAGGAGGAGAGAGACTCTTTGGAACTTGTTTCCAGGAAAGCATTCTCTAAAGCAGAGTAACATCCTCACTAAGCCACTTAATAGCGAAAGCGGTGGTCAGAGGAGTGTGGCGGTGAATGTCCTTGGGGGTGGGAGGAAAAAGGCTGAAGCAATGTAAGTTAAGTTCCTGAATCTTTTGTAAAGTGATTATTGTCTCTGATCACAGCCCTCTCTTAGGAAATTGGAAACAAAATCAAGTGTACTTCTTTTGCACTGCCAAAAGAAGAAAACAAAACTTTTGGTAATACTAAACAGGAGTGGAAACGGTACAGAACGACTGTTCTGTAGGCAGCTAAAACTGTGGCTAATACGACAAAGATGAAAGGCTACTTTAGAACTAGAGCTTTACTGTAAAAGACAAGTGTTGGGTGAAAGTCACTAGGAAAGCGAGCACGCTACTTAAATTTGAACAGGATTTGATACGGAGCCAGGTTCAGACTGAAGTGGTACACGTTGGCCCTGAACTAGTTCTTCAAGCTCTGCTGGAAAACTTGTTGCTCTTCTTTTTGCTTTTCCTTCCCATTTGACAACAGCTAAGATGGAGCAACAGGAAAGATTTCTTTGAAGGTGCTTTTGTTTTTTGATGTAAGGAGATCTTTGTTTATTTTGGAACGCTCCCTCCGTGGAGGGGTAACATGCAATGTGCTTCACACTGTTTGTGAAGGAATTTAGGGAGTAAAACACATTTTAACAATATCCATGTGGGCTAAGTCACATCACACTAAAATAAATAATGGGTGATAAAGCACAAGGTGTTCAGTGTGACCATTCACAAATAGCCTATTCAATGTCGTGCTTTACAAAACACTGAGTTTCCCATTCTTCCTGTTGCTGATTTTATAGATCT
Organism: Strix uralensis; assembly: GCF_047716275.1. Taxonomy (NCBI): domain Eukaryota; kingdom Metazoa; phylum Chordata; class Aves; order Strigiformes; family Strigidae; genus Strix; species Strix uralensis. The sequence goes on along the minus strand of NC_134012.1, from coordinate 9,100,810 downwards.
TGTCACTATGAGCTAGATTCTCAGCTGGTGAAAACCTGCATATGTAATCAAACTCGCACAGTTTAATTGTAGCCACCTCAAGTACCTCTATAGCGCTGTGAAGACAGTAACTTTTTAAGTAGCAAGGCGTCTGCCAGTAGTGAATGCCACTAATGCAATGCATGAAAACTTAGTTTGCAAGCAGTATTGCTCGAGAAGGATGATTCCTCCCTCCCTGCTTCATGCAAAAGGGAAGGATGTGAGGTGAATACAGTCTCCTAAAATTTCTCAAGGAGCTGCATGGGTAGTTAGACACACAATGACTCTTTTATTTAAGACAACTTGGCTTTAATAGGAGGTATTAAGGCCTTCGATTAAGGCCTTTACAGTAGCTTGTCCGGTCTGATGGTGGTCTGCGGCGCGGGACCTCTGAAGTAGCGCTAACCTCCAGCGGCAACACGTACACGGCCTCTAAACCAGAAGATGCGTGCGATGGCAAAAGGGGACGGGGGGTAAATCACTTAGCTGCACCGGGTCTCAGTTCTACAGTGACAGCACTGCGGGTGATCGCCAGCCGTCGAGACGGTTGTAGCAGCGCGGCTTGTCCCGTCCTGGCGGTTAACGTCAGACCCGGGCACACAGTTTAGGTAAAAAGCCAACAACTGCCAAACTGGGTCCCAACATCAGGATCTTCCCACCGTTTTAATCTGAGCAGCAGCTCTGTCTCTAGGTTGAAAGCTGGGCCCCCAGCGCGCGGGCAGCAGAACTGCAGTGAAATTAACAGCCCCTGCGTGCGCAGGCTGGGGACCGAATGCAGTTGTTAAACCCAGATGAACTCGGTTCTTAACAGGGAGCAAGACATCTGCCCTTCATTTCGCCACTTGAAATGCGGAGGGAAAACAGCTGTGCTAATCCAAGGGACCCAGAGTCAGCCTGGTCTCCCGTCGGTAGCACCACTATCGCTGGCAGGCAGCAGAAAGGGATGCGCCTTCCTCGCTATGCCGTCTTCACAAACACGTATCGTCTCTGAACGCAGAAATTTAAGGCAAAAATTCCATCGCTCCCATTTACCTGAACGCATGTTTTCTGGCAGTCAGACATTTTCTGGTTTACAGTGATAATACAACAGTTTTTTCTGTCTATCAGCAATACTACCAAAACTTTGGCAAAAGGTCCAAAATCAGATTTGTAAACATAATGCTTCCCTCTTCAATTGGCAATGCGTTGAAAACACAAACACAGTAAGACACACAAAGATTTTGCTCAGTTTTGACCAAATAACCTGCGTTTTCACCTGATAAAGTAAGCAATGGCTTGCATCAAAATAAACAAAAAAACTTCATGAAATGAAAGCTTGTGCTGTTTGGTGATCACATCATTTTATAGTTAAATACATCTCCTCTTTGTTGTCTTCTTGGCACCCAGGACAAAAATCTTTAAATACCTATTTCATGCAGGCAATAGCTTCTTTGCATATCTCTCTTCAAAAAATACTTTAAGTAGTATATAAATAGGTAACCTACATGTCTAATTCCATAATCTTGCCCCCAAACTATATACCTGTTTCATTTTGGTAAAGTATCAATTTCCCCAGTATTATTAAAGCTGACAAATGACCGAAATGGAAATGCTCCCACCTTCCAGAACACAAGTAGCAATTCTGTAGGAAAAAGCCTACAGCAACACTCGTCAGTTGTTTTAACCTGAGCGTTTGGCCTACTTAGAGTAGCAGCTTGGTTTTTTTCCCCATCGCACACGCTCACACCCACACGTTCTCGCACACACGCGGTACAAGCACACGCTTCCAGACACCGATAGGCCACGTAGTGCTTCCCAGGTGCTTCGGCAAAGCGGGAAGCAGTGCAGCTCATGATTTAACTACACTAAATATACACAACCAAACACCTTAAGGCAACCAGCCACTGCAACGGGGAGTTTAAATTGCAGGGGCGAGTTTCTTTTGTCACAAAATGCCCTGTATACTGCACATCTACGTGCCTCTTTAACCCTCCAAAACAATGTGATTTTTTTGTTTTCTGCTAATTTCTAAACCTTCTACCATTTAAGGCAAAGAGTTTGCATTAACAAGAAAGGTCAGAAAACAGCCTTACATCTATCCATCAGCATTTCAGTTTGCTACAACTTTTTCTTAATATGCGCACAACGTCATAGTAAAGGTACTGGCTCCCCAGTTATCTACTGCTAAAACTAATTCAATGGACAAACAAAAATCTTGAAGAAAAGAAGGGACCAGAAAAAGCAGCTTTAAATACACATGTAAGCAACATCAACAACAATAAAAGTAGTTAACTCTGCTAATACGGAAACTTCTGTAACAAAAAAGTTCAATGCTACCTTTTAGAATCTTAGAGAAACTAATCTTAAGTTTTAAATAAATAAGCTTCTGTCCATTCACGTGTCCTGGTCGAAGCAGGAGACTAGTGCTATAACTCTTGTTGCTGTTTGTCAAATTCCCCTACTAGTTTCTTAATGTGAGACAGCTTGCTGTGGAGATACTGGCATCTACACTTCTTTTCAAAGTAGCTGGGGCTAGACTGTAAAGATAAGATAAAAAGAAAATCATGGCATGAAAACGTTTCTGCAGAGTTGAATATTTCATGTCCTTTGCTTAAAAATACCCTTGAGCCAGGCTCAGTGATTACTACCTCCCACAAATCTGGTGTTACACATACCTCTTTTAACTTTCGGTACTCTTCGAAGACTTCCTCACAAAGCATCTTCAAGGAAAAAACAAACAAACAAACAAACAAACATGAAGACAACATGAAGAACATTTCACTACTACCAGAAAATGCAAAAATAACCTCCCATCCCCCCACATCACCCCAAATATGCAATTAAACGTGTAAATAGGCAACAAAAGGGGCATATGTTTGACGATTCCCTTTGACAAGTCGCTCACGCTGCTGTCTGTTCGCAGACAGCTCAGACAGGTGGAGTTTGAGGGCTGAACAACTTTTTGCAGGGTTTTTTCAAGCTTCAAAAATCCGGGCTAGCCCACACAGGGTCTGAGGATGTATGCCCATTCTAAAAGGTTTCCCTTTGTCTAGTTGAGCAGTACCAGGGATTTTAAAATACTCCTTCTGCTCACAAATACACTTGCAATCTGACCAAAAACTAAAAAAACGCCAGCCAAGACTCCTCAGCGTGCACACAGAATTAAAGAATTCTGGTACTGAACATGAGGAATTTGTATGTCCAAATCAGAGAAGTCTGCATGGAAGGCCAGAGTATCAGTTTTTTAACACCCTTCTCTGCTAGAATCATAGCTAGCATCAGGAAGATGGGTAACCTGTGGCTGCAGGTTTAGTTAAGTGTATAAAACCATGGGAAACAGAGGGTCGGGAAAGCTTTGGCATTACAGCTGCTGGTTTCCACGCGCTACCAATCTTCTCCCCGGTCTGTGTAACAGCACCGCAGCACCCCCACGCCTCGACAGCGAGGCATGAGCCAGTCTGGCAATTCCAGCCCTGCGACCGGTTACTCAGTCTCAGATGTTCGTTTTAAAACCACGTCCATATAATTTAACAGATATATATACTGAAAGGTCTGCCTGTGCTGAAAATGTGGGCTTTTGGAAGGGATAAGAGGGAGATGAAACACAATCCTCACAGTTTTATCCTTCTTTACCTTATATTCTTTGGAACCTGGAGAAAGCATGTGCCGTTGTGCATCAAGACTCCTGAATTTCTGGCTGATACTCTCCATCTGAGCATACAAGTTCCTGTATTCATCATACTCTGCACAGAAGTCATTCTTGTAACGCTGGCGTTGCTCGTATGAGACTATGGCTGTGTATTTTCTGGTGCAAAAATAAGCACACATGCAATTTCACACCAAGGACATAATGAATATCAAGCACAGACACCCAAGCTTTAAGTCAGTTAACTACGTGACTGACTGCTTCTACAAGTAAGCACACGTGCTCCAAGGGAAAGCGTTTAGGTAATGACAGAAATCTACCATATTTCTGTGAGAGCTGTTTGCTAATATTTTACTTCTTAGAGTGTCATTCACAAGGTGCACAAGGAAGGCGTAGCATACTTAGAAAACATAAGCAATCATTCAAATATAGAAGGATCAATAAATGCATCAGCTTCAGAGAGAGAAGAGAAACTGCTAGATTATAATCTCTTTCTATGAAGGGAGAAGTTAATTAGATTATATTTACTTTTGAAAATTCACTTCCATTACATTTTTGGAAGGGACTACATTTACAGTGTTGGATGCAGTCAGATAGGCACCAATGTAGCCAAAAACCTAACAGCCAAGCATAGTTAATGATAACATTTTATTATTTTAGGGAACACCAGTTCCATTGCTGTCCATTCAACTAAGGCACTTGCAATACAGCAACACAAACAAACTGCAGAGAGGTCTGAAACAAAAAGAAAACCCATCACATCACCTCCTAAGGAGGGAAAAACCCTTAAATGCTTAAAGCCACTGAAGCGGTTGAAACTTTCTTCATTCCCCTCTCCCTCAAATCACCAGGAGCAGATTTAACAAGGTCATTATGCAAATCCAAGATGAAGCGGGAATGCGAGTAATAGATAGGACTTCCCACCGCTGTCACACCAGTGCTTCTGGTCCTCCTAGCCTAAAGACCCTGTTCTCTTTGGGTGACACAGGCACCTCCACACGGGGACAAATCCTTCAAACCACCTTTAGATTAATTTTAATGAGCAGTAAAACTTTAACAACTTGAAAGTCTGCACCAATGCAGATGACAACTTTGCTCAGTGATGTATCCCAGGCCAGAGGCACCTGGTTAGAGTGCTGGATGGTTTTTAAAAGAAAACTACAGGTGCCCCCCAGCATTTTGGGAAGGACCTGTGAAGCTTGTGCACAGTTACATCCCACAGCAGGAGTTGAGCACAGGAGTAGAGCCCAGCAGAGCACTCGCAATGTAGGCGTGTGCAGAGGCAAGAAATGGGGATAGAAGTGGGGAGAAAGGTGAATCGGTTTGGTTTGTCTAGCTCTTCCTTAAGCTTTGCCTAAAAAGCTTGAGTTCCTTTACTCTCAGCATCTTTCTTTAGACTAAGATGGAAAGTATCTTTATGCTAAAGCTGTGATTATACTCATGAATTATAGAGCACTTAGACAGGAAGAGAAATTGAAATAAACTACCAAAGTCCTTTAAACTGGATCAAATTGTAGGTGCTCTCAGGTTTCAATCTTTCTGTAGTGATCAGTCTGAAACAGCACACCCTAATTTTTTTCCAGGACACTGTGGCCAGTAGATTATCTGTGAGATTGCTCCAGATGTTGCTCCTTTCACAGGGAAGTCTTTGTTAAGGTTTTTAATCCCAGTCAGAACTAAACCAACTTCATGAAACCTTGCATGAAGGTTTCTTTGGGGTTTTTGGGTTTTGGTTGGTTGGTTGGTTGGTCTTTTGGTGGTGGTGGTTTTGTGTTGGGTTTTTTTTTAAACTTTTAACAGTGGCTATTGGCATCTGACTTTAATACTAGATTACATCAAATAACCTTTCTCCTCAGTATCCCTGCCCTCAGCTGAATGGGAAGCAGACAGCGGGGAGCTGGATCGCTTCATTGGCACCCAGCAGAGGCCGAGAATTAAACATCGGTTTGAGTTCTCAGCCTAACACGTGAAGCACTAAACTGCTTCCCTGCAGGGCCAGACTTATTTCAGTCTTTCCGTGGAGCATCACTTAACAGAGTAAGTGAGACGCACAGCGCTGCCATGCCGTCTGCTTCAGCACAGGCAGAAGATGCTCCGAAGTTCAAGCGCTAGGCGGAGGCCTGACCTCCCTTGCTGATGTTACTCCTCTGACAGAAGCTGCTGAACTTGGCAATTCGCAGCGTTTTAACACACTTCTCCCTCTCTCCTGCACCGCAGACACGACCATGGGCTCAGCGCCGCTGCTGCTGCTGGGCAATTGCGCTGCTAGGAAGTGTCGGGCTCGTCCTGGCTTTACCTGTCGGGGTGCTCGTTCCAACTCTGAGCACCGAAGGCCCCTCAAAACCTTCTCAAACTCATCCTTCCAACCGAGGAAAGAGCTTTAGACTGCTCCCCACTGTGCCCATCCTCCCCCAAAAAAGCGCATTTTATTAGAAATTCAGGTGGCGCTGACCACGTTATTCCACAATTATTCCGCTGCGGCCTCCTTCAACTTTCGCATTTTTAAAAAAAGGCCACCAGTAAAACAGTGGGGGAAAAGCCCAGACACTGGGCATTTGCAGAAGCTATTTCCCTGTTTTGCAACGGTAAAGACAAATCCTCCTCCTAGGAAAGTTTTGATACTGTCAAAAACTATTTAGGCAACCAAATGATTCTGGTATTAGAGGTATTTCATTTTAAAGCAAGTTCTTTAACACTTGTCACGGATGAAAAGCTTTTTTATAGAGGAGGTAAATTTCAGCTTTTTGGAAGTGTCAATCTGATGTTTGACAACTTGTTCAGGAGCCAAAAGTAAACTCACCAGGAAGCCCTTCTGTAGTTTTACAGACTGCAACATGGCAGTCACTGTAGGTATGTTACCTTTCACATGCAAGTTTAATGTATTTTTATCTTGCTTTGTAGTCAAAATTAAGCAGGTAAAAGTTAAAATCTGAACTGAGGTTCTCCTGTTTTCTCTAGCTCTTTGGTCTGCATTTCTGCGGTGAAATTGGATATTTTGCTGCAGCTTCAAGTTAGCCAGTGACCATTTTACATCAAAGCTTTAGAAATAACTTTGACGGTTAACTCCCGTTAGCTCACATATAGGCTTTGTAACTCTGGACTTTAAAGTCTGCTACCTTCCCTCCCCACTTTCCACCTTAGAATGCACTAAGCAGTGAAAGTGCAGGACAGGTGTTCAAATTTATGGATTCTAGCATTCAGCTTTCCTCCTGGTTTGCCTTGCCTCTAAAAAGAAAACAGCGCAGGTTCATGTTCCTTTCTTATGGTGTTCTTGAAGAAGAATGAAATTAAATGTTTTACGTCTTCTTCTAAAGGGTATTAAAAATATTTTTTATGGCTTCTTTTCGCACCGCAATAATTAAGGGACACCCTCAGAGTGTAAAACTTGCAGGTAGTTGAATGAGGCAGCTGGGTAACTTGAAGGAACTTGTCATTATTCTAAAACTACATTTTGGTCAATTCTCAATTTTGTAGCTAAACGAGAGTTTTTATAGGTGATTTTTCATCTGCTTCAATGAGTGGCAAGAAAGTTAATTGTTATTTTACTCACGTGAAGTAGTCTGGTGGTTGGCTTGCTGAAGGAGAACCTGTGGAGGCAGTGCAAGTTTCTTCAACTCCTACAGAAAAGCAGAATTTTGACACTTGCGGTAAGCAGATTTTTAATATAGCCAAACAATACCAGCTTAATGGGCTTGAAAAAGTCCTTTAGAGTTTTATTCTCACAGTAAATTACTTGGAATAAGCTCTGTAAGTTAATAATAGGGCTCACATGACCTTCTCCATAGTAGGCAGTACCGGGCTTTAGAAAGAGGGCACGGCTACTTTATTCTACAGGTTCTGCGCTACCGCAGTATTAACCCAAGGTCAGCTTTTCTTATTTGAAGACACGATGTGGCGTCTGCACAGCCGTTCAAATTATGCAGCAACAGATGTGGCTGCACAAAAGACAACAGCTTGAGATGTATCTGTATCTATGTAGATATAGCTGTATCTCAACGTCCAGGTTCCAGCAAGAAATAGAGCAGAAAGCTGAAGTTCTTTTCATGCCATGTTTTTATCCCTCCTTCCCTGCCAATTACAGATATCCAAGGTCAGATTTAATTTCAGCACTCTAAGCAGGAAAGTCAGGAGCATTGTATATAGGTTCCCGGCATTCAGGCTTCAATGACCTGCAACAAAGACTTGCTCCTCAATAACGTGGCAAAACTGGCTTTGAAAGTTATTTGCACTTGTAAATTGCTCTTTTGCTCTTTTAAACGGCATTATGAGAGCACGGTACACTTAATCTCTAGTCCCTCTTTTTAAAGGAATATTTCAGGAGCCTCCTGACTTTTTGATAAATAAGAAAAATAGCGGCCATAAGGAAAAGTTAGCTGGAACACGGAGGAACACTCAAGATCTTGGTAATCTCTCTCTGCTTTTCATCGGGGGTCTTGCAGTTAAAAAACACACAGTCCTATATATTCTTTGTTTGCTTCCACTGCCACTGCTTAAACACAGTATTTCTGCTAAAGCTCAACTGTTCTTGCAATCTCTAAGCTCTCCGAGCTTTAGGTCATGGGGAAAAAAGAACTATCATGTGATGTTCTACTCTATTCTTTTACTTTTAGTATTAAAATTATTACGCAGTACAGCAGGAGTAGAAAAAGTGGTGTAAAAATGGGAACAACATTTGAGAGAAATGCAAACAGCAATATTAACGGTCGCGGTATGTACAATACAACTTAGGTGAACAGTTTCACTGCGAGCGCTTCATTTCCAAAAATTCAGGTGTGTTTGTTGACATGGCTCAGTGTAAGCACCAACTTGAAATGCAGTGCAGATTTTTCCTTCCCTAGCTGTTCAGAATTTCGTTACTGGCATCTGCAGAAAGACCCTCACCTGTATATAAATTCATAAATATCTCAAAGCACAAATATTTGCAAAGAAATCCCAAGCCACGTGGGCACTGTGTAGTATGTCCAGGGTAAAAGTGAGAAGAGCATCTCAAAGCACCCTTGTCTACAAGCACAACAGCACTTCAGAGAGGCACCCTGCCTAGTCCAAACACGCCTCTGGGCTGTGATAGGAAAGGGCTAAACCTGACTTCTCATTTGCACGTCAAACCTCTGAAATTCGACAACACACAGACTTAACAAAGGAACTGAACTCTGCCCTACTCTCTGTGTGTGTGTGTCAAGAAATCAAGTATTCTCCGAGGGTTGCTGTTTATCTTTTCAATACCATTTTCAGTGCACACCGTTTCTACACCTTTGGAAGTAAAAAATTCTGCAGATAGAGAGGAGCTCACAGCACAGTTCAGACCAAAACTCCAGCAAACCTCATGCCAGTTTATGCAGCTTTTAGGCTCTCCATGAAAAGGCAGAGGCTGATGAACCTTGCATTGTGATACGCGATGAAATACATTTAAGTCTGATCTATGTGTTTCAGTAAGCCAGCATGCCATAAACCAGTGACAGGTTTTATCTGCAGCTCGCAGACCTTAAAACTGGCTCATGGAAGAAGCAGAGTAAGTTCAGTGAACTGCCAGTTTACTGGAAATTAAGGAAAAACGAAACTCCATTCCTTGTGTTTTTCTAGTTCCTAGCTCTTCCTTTTAACCAGTTTCTGCCCTACAGCAATCCATTTCAGATTTCTTTCTAACGATTTTTGTACTACAGAGGGAGAACTCTTAAAAATGAACCAAATTCTAGATAAGCTTCCAGCAGAACAGCTTCTGCTTTTTGATGTTGTTCTGTTTGAACTAACATTTACAAGGTAATACAACAGCGGAAAACCAATATGGATTCTTCATGACCATAGAGTAGGGATAATGGCAAAGCCAAGTGAAAAAATAGACCATTTGTGTTTCCAGTCCCTCGTTTTACAGGTCTCTTTGCACCACGGTTACCCATACAGGAGTTAGGAAAAGCAGCGTATTAATACCTTCACCCGAATCCAAACAGGAGGATGTACTCAGCTCGGCAGTTTCTTCTTTTCTGAGGTTTTTCTCCTCCATGCTCACACTCACAGTGTGCTGCATCTTGCCTTCATGCTTCTCCTTACGCTCTTTTACCTTCTCGGGCAGTTGGTGAAGCTTCTTGCCTGTGGACTTAGGAGGCTTCACCTGCACCCCGGCAGGCTCTGGGATCCCCAAAGAACTCCAAGAGGTGTATTTTTGTTGCTGGTCCTCACAGGCCTTAGTGCTATTAGGACTGAAGCTGTCCATGGGCAGGTTTTGTGTCCCCTGCCCCTCAGGGGTGCTGGGGGAGGTGGAGCTGGCAGGTTTTGGCAGGTTGGAAGCGTGAAGGCGCGCCCCAGGCAGCGGGTGAGGAGCGGGAATGGAGGTGGTCGTGGGGCGGGGAGACGGCGGAGGGGCGGCAGCGGCTTTCTCCCTGAAGGCAGACAAGCGCTCTCTGAGCGGGGACGGGATTCCACTGCCCAGGCGAGAGATCCTCTTCTTTTTGTTCAGAGGACCGATGAAAGAGGAATCCAAGACCCTTTTCTGTGATAATAAAGAAAAAAACCCGTAAAAACCAGCAGAACTAAGTTTTGCTCCCGTTCTGGAAAAGGAACAGTTCTGAACTGGCAATTGTTGAAAACACATCTTTCTTCTCCAAAACTAGCTGTCAAGCGAGGAAGTACTGCAGCTAAATACATGGTTTCTTTCATCCTTGGTTTCTAATTTTATGATTAACAAGTCGTTCTTCAAACCTACAGCTAAAAGGCTTTGGGAGAAAGACACTCTCTTCAGCAGCTCTAGCAAAGGCTTCACCAAAACGAGGAGGTCAGGTTGGTACCGTTTAGGCACCGATTTCCGTTCGGACACACCAGGTGAAGAGTCAGCTTTTGCTGGCACACAGCCACGCGATGTCCTAAAGCGGCCCCGAGAAGCACGCAGCGGCATGCTTCTCAGAGCGTGTGATGTGCAAAGCCGATAAGAACGGGTAAACCCCCCAGTTTTGCTGCAGTTGTTGTCCCAGCTGCTCTCCAGCTGGTTCACATCCTCTCCTCTAGCAAGCGCACGCTGCTCACGTCGATGTACAAGCGGCAGCTTGGGCCGGGAGCCCCAGGCACGGCTCTGTGCCACCCTGTTGGAATAAATCTGGGTTCTGTGGGTAGGGAGGCAGGTGGGAAGAGGTCCCTGGGACCTGCACCATTTCATGCTCTGAAAGAAAGTTAGGGAAACACAGAGGTGTGCCCTCCCTCCTCTGTGTAAATGTAAATAGCTCAGTGGTGAAAGGCTTTCTGTGCTTCCCATCTTATCTTAAGTATTTTAATAAACATTCTGAAATACAGAACACTAAATGTAGCAGCCCTTAAAGCTACGTGACTAAGTTTTTTTGCAGTCCTTGACAGTGCAACCGCCTTTAAAAGGAAGAAACGTCCAATCAAAGAGAAATGCTTCAGTTTTTCATGTGTTTAAGACAATATTAGTGCTTCACATCACAACTTTTACATCAGTGTAAAGTGTGATAAATCTTAATACACTGTAAATAATGATAAAAAAAGTACAAAATACCTGAGCATTTGATGGGCCATCTTTACTGGGAGTTACAGGAGATCCCGAATGACTGGTGCTGGGGGCATCCTCAGATGAATTTAATTTTCTGTAAGCATGACCCAACATTTCAGGTTACAAGGCAAAAAATGTCTATGTCATAGCTCTTTCATTATAGGGAAGACAGACATTCATTTCCCAGAACAAGTTTTTTAAATGGCAATTTTCCTTCCCCTAGAGACTGAACTTACCTAGAAAGTATTAACTCCAATGACTGTTTATCGATTTCATTGTATCCAGGCCAATCTTTTTGAATGTCTTTAAACAGATGATCCTTCAGACTGTAAGAATTATCCTTTGTATTCAGGCTGGCTACCTATAGGCAGACATTTAAGAAAATAAATGTTCGTGATACCTAAATGCACACTGCAGAAATAAGATTGGTACTGCAAAGTAAAATAAAAGTTGAAAACAGAATCACACACCAGTTTTCCAGGTTTTTTAGATGTGAAGATCCAAGTAGCTCTCATGTAACGAGCACCAATTTTTAAAAATGTGGTCAACTTGGGATGTAGAAATTTGAAGGTAAGAAAATCCCAAACTGCTGCAAACCTCTCTCTGCACCAGGGGTCTGTAATACAGCACTGGGAATCAAGGCAAACTATGCCAAAACTTTAAATATTCACTGCATGAAATATGCTGAGAGGCCTGTTTTGTGGGGGTTTTTGCTTGCCTTTTTTTGTTTGGGGCTTTTTGTTGTTTTGTTTTGTTTTAAGAACTGAAGAACACTATCTCCACATACAAATTCAGATTTGTTCAACTTCAGGAGGACACCTGCTGTTCTTTGGTTGTACACAGCTATACGGCAATGGCAGAGCACAGACTGTGCTTGGAACAACGCCTGTTTTCCATCATCACATTAATGAACGCACTGTGTCGTCATTTGTCTTGAGAAACAGAACTGCTTTTCTTTCTCAAGTGCCTGAGCCACAAGAAACTGTATCTGTCTACTGAACAGTTGTACCTGATAACCTAACTAGCGCTAGACAAGTACTTCTGGTACAAAGATGAATTCTTCATCTATCCCATTAGTTTTAAGCCATATCAAAGTTTTACCAATTGGGAAAAAAGTAACTGTACTCATGTCTAACGATATTTTAGTGCTGAAATGTTTAAGGGGAGGTGTGCAGGCCAGATGTGCTCTGCCTTCTGCAGACGCAGGGTTCAGTATTGTCACGAGAGGCTTGTGTGCACGCCTCGCTCTATACCTTTGAAAATAAAATGGGCTTATAGCTTCCTTAAGAAAAATGCAAAGTATACTCAAAAGGTTAAAATGAGCTAAAAAGCCCTTGAGATCATTGACACCTAAAGTGCTGGTTTAGACTTCATCACCTGACACCTGTTCAGAGTTTCAGGGAAAACCCCCAAAACTATCTCTCTTTGCCTGACACAAAATGTGGAATAACTACTCATCAACACACCACCACCACTTTTCAGCTCAGCCTATTTTTTTTTCCTCTAAAACATGGTAAATACTGCAAATTCATGCCTGTGTCCACGTCTGTCTGTCCCCATCTAAAAAAAACAATTAAAAGTAACAAAGATACCCTTAAACAGTAATTCACTTGTTAAAAACAACTAAAGCTGTATTCTAAGAGAAGCAAATCTGTGCATATCAGATCTTAGCAAGTTCAGGCTGCTGATTTTAGATTTGTACAAAAAAAACCCCTCATTACAGAGCTAAGAAAAACATGAGCAAGGCTTCTCAGGGTGTAGCGTTGCTAACACGACCATTTCTGATGCAAACCAGTACCTTGAGGTACTGGTTCCTTGAGGTTCACACCACATACAGGAAACAGACTCCAGGAAAGTCTCCTTAAACATTGCCAAGCATAATGGGACAAGAGGAAGTTTTTGCACCTTTCACGCTCTAGGGAGCTGAGCTTTTAGAATTTTATAACCAACTTAAAATATAGATTGACTACTTCAATTTGTATGTAAGAACATGGCTGTCATTAAATTGTGTCTGTCTTCGGGGTGGAAAAAAAACAACTACCATCGCACTGGGGAAACAAAACAATAACACTTAACATATTCAAGGAATGAGGTTTTAGAATTCAGTGTAGGATCAACCAAAGCTGTATAAATGTTGAATTTTGCTCACTTTAAGAGGTTCCCAAACACTTTTTTCCTAGACAAGTAGGAAATATTCCTACTTCACACATTAATACGTGCCTAATTCAGCCACAGTCGGTGGGTACAGGGAGTATTTGAAAAGTAAGGGAGGAGCCACTGCATCTTACGGTACTTTAAGAAGCCTTTTCTGAACTGTTTTTGTAGCAAATTAATAAGTGACGCTCTTGAACACGCAGCTTAAAAGTTTCACCTATACAACGTTATAGACTTACCAATAATTTTGAGGGATGCGATAAAGAAATACAGGTGGAACTTAAAGGAGCACTGGAAAAGCTACTGAATAAAAAAAAGTTTCAAGGAAGGTAAAGACACAGTCCACATGATAGCAAAGAAATAATACGCTCAAAATCGGACCACCACCTTTAGCATTTACGATTTCGCTGGAACACCCTTCCCTTGGTTGCAACTCCGACAGATCCCAAGGGAAGTCGAGTACCACTTACAGGCCACCAGCCACGTTCAAACGAAGTACTAACCTATGCGATTGCAGTTACCAAATTTCTCTTCACATAAACTCGTCACAAAAACCATGAAGTACTATGACAAACTATTTCACACAATTGAGAGAACGCACAGTCAACTTCTCTCAACTAAGCAGTCCAAGTAAAAGAGAGAGGGAAAAAATAAGACATTAGGAGAAACAAAGCTAGAAATAGTTAATATTGCCTGGCATTCTAGCAAAACAAAACCACTCGCCAAGAATTTTTTCATCTGTCTTTCCTTTCCTCACACTGACTTGCAGTTTGGGGCATCTGCATGAAGTTTATTGAAAAACTTCAACAAGAAGCATTAAGTTGTTTACTATTTTCTGATTTAAACACTGAAGTGACACAGCTCAAAATTATTTTGAAAAGAATAGCAGGAAGGAAAAATTTCTGGCACAAACTCTATGATCTCACCTGATGAAGGATCATTCCAAGGCAATTCTTGTCCTTTTGGTAGACACCATCTTTCCGCAAGCGAGTGAGTAACTCTGGTTTCTTGTAATTCTTCAGTGCCAACAAATGAATCACCCTATCCCTGTACGGCCGCCGACAAACCACATTCTGTGTGCAAGTCCTCCCTATTATGTTTGCAGGGTTCATGGGCGTTGATCTCTTCCTCACAGGCACAGGATCTGGAATTTTTTGTGGTGCTTTTCTGACCTGTGCTTTTCTTCCTGAAATAAGGGTAAAAAGAAAAAAAAAGAGAATGATGTGGGAGATTGGCAGAAGACAAGAAAGTTGTTTTAAAGACTTTACCAAGCCAGATAAACTCTAAAAATGACTTAAGTTAGCATTTCAAGATCTATAAGAATACAGGTAGCAAAGCTGCATCGAGCTGGGCATTAACAAAGAAATATTCAGTATTAAAACAACTGGGGAGTGATACCGGTAGGAAGGCTTTACTGATTATTTATATACATGGTGCTTTTATTATTTTTCCAGTTTATAAGCTCAAGCACTGAATACTCAAAATCGGGCATTTTTTTCAGGAGAGTACTCCCAAGTGTGATGCAAAGGTCTTCCATATAACTAAAGGATCCCCCGTTAATGCCTAGGGAGAACAAGTCTACACAATTAATCACATCACTGCTTAAAGAAACTACCAACACTTGGTGTTGATCACTTTTGAGCTACCATAACTTACACCACATTTTAAGCTGAAATGTTCCCCTCTTGTTAAATAACCCCAGGTTTGTCAGCAACAGTACACCCAAAATTTAACAGTTCTTGGGATCAAGGCCGGAGAAGTTTTAAAACATGGCCTGCACAGCATTTTGGATCAAACTCTATAAAAAGATGTGTTTCTCAACTGGAGGAACAATGCAAGTGTGCGCAAGCAACGCATCCAGAATTTAAAAACAACACTACCCGAGCTGAATCTCAGCTTTCCAGAAAAAGACCTGAGCTCCTTGCTCTGCTATCAGGCAGGAAAAAAAAAAAAAAAAAAAAAAAAAGAAAAAAAATTATCAGAATGTTACAGAAAATCATTGTAGTAAAACCTGTTTGCAATCCAACAGAGGATGTGACACAAAGCAGCTATTTTTTTGAAACCAACAGCTCACGTTTGGTACATGAGGGACACTTAATGAGTATTGGTGAGAAAATCTGGAGCTTGCTCTCTCCATCAGACACACAGAGACTGAGCTGTGCTTAGGTACTGCTTGTCCTCAGGAGTAGCAGGAATTTGTTTCGGTTTTGCAGTGGAGGCCAAACCTTTATAACCTTGGCACCCTGCATGTTCCCTGGACTTTGCCCTTCTGGTTTTCAAGAAGAAACCTAATCATGCAAATGCACACAGTTCCATTTTTTGAACAGTGTGAACTTAGCAGTTTTAAATTGAATGCATTACAAACATCGGGACACGTTAATTTCTGTGTAGATACACACCCCGCCCCCCCCCGGCACAGCCGATGGTGTAACCAGCATTCAAACAAAACACCCCCTAAAGTCATGTCTCTGAATCCCTTAAAAAGAATAATGGAGAACATAACCAAGCATTAACATGATTAACAACCGCAGTTCCTGATTTGTACTGCATGAAGCACGCTGCAGAGTCACCCCCGTGACCTACCAGCAACAAGACCTGTCCTACCTGAGCCTCCTCAACGCCAGTCTGAAACAAAAGTGCCCCCAAATATCCTAACTGTCCTACTGTCAATCTTCAGACCCCATTTATTTAATGTTAAATATTCGCTTAAGATCTACTTAAACCACCAACAGGAATCATGCAGATCATTCACATGTAAAATAGAACTTCCCCAAGGAGAAGTTTTGAAATACATGAAAGTGGCTCCTCTCACGCTTGGGTTAAAGAGCAGTTTAGACAATACAGGGGAAGCAGTCCCCACTCCATGTCCCTGTATCAACCCGTGCTGAGCTGCCTTAGTGTCAAGACCACACACACTTAGTGTTGTATCTCCAAAAAGCTGTGACAAAGCTGGCTTCAAATGCCCTGCTGAGGCAGAGCAAGCGTTGTACCATCGCTGCCAGGGATGTCCGTGCTGGCGGACGACTGCGGCCGCAGCCAAGTGAGAGCCTGTTTTACGTAATGAAGATGGATGTACCTGGTTCAGCTCGCTGCTGCGGGCAGGACCGCCGCTGCCCGTACCACTGAGTGCCTAGAAAGGGGATGCTCACCTTGCACCTCTCTGCAGCCAGCTCCAGGCTCCTCAGGAAAACGGTACTCAGAGCAGTTTAATAACAAACAATACCACCTAAATGCTTTCTGTTTTGTGGAAAATGATGAAATCCATGTTCCCATGCCAGCACTGCCTTACTTTAACTTTTTTTTTTTTTTTTTTGAAAACCAACCATGGTCTTGTGGTAGCAGTTGCTTACTGATGGCCAAGACATAAATAAAATTTAATCAGCATTAGCAAGTGTGGAAAGCAAAGTTTTTCCTATAAAGCCTATGAACTTGTATATGAGACTTCCTCAATGTGAATTTTTTTAGATTACAAATTCAGGCTAATGACTTAGCACAGTATTTAGGTCCTCAAAAGTGCTGTCACAAAAACAAAACGTTACGTACTGAACCAGAGAATTTCAGGGCATGGGGTGGTAAAATCCCTCACCTCAGTGGTCAAAATTTCAACCAGTCAAGCGATATGGGAACGAGGAACGACTGGCAGGCTTTCTCGGGGGGAAAAAGGGCTAATGTCTGAATGCAGCACAAGCAGACTGTAACATGAGAGCAAGCTACCTACATCAGAGATCTCTGAACACACCGACTTTCCCAAGAATCCTGAAAAAATGAATTACTGAGTTTAAAAACATACAGGCATCTAGTAAAAAATGAAACACCGCCATACCTAAAAATGGCCCATCAGGTTTAATAACCTTTGCACTTCCATTGCGCAACTCCTCTTCTGGCTGGGTCATGCACGCTTTGGTCGTCGGATGGGAATCACTTGTGGCACGTACTGTAATTTTATTCTGTATAAGTCCCAGGCAACTGAGTTGAGAGGCTCCAGAACTATAAAAACATTGGAAAAGGTTGAGCCCAAGCGCTAGTTCACGTTTAGAAGCATGGTTGTATCAGGAACTTTTAAACCTGTCTTAACAGGTGAAGAAAAATCTTTTTTCCGGTCCTGACAGCTAGCTAGGGCGTAAATCTATTCCAAATTGTCTCTGCATGTCCAAATGGTATCAGTTTTACCTGTCCGTGTAGTGTGCTTGAGAGGCAGGCTGCCCGCAGCGTTGGTGGCTCATTGTTGTAATGACTGTTGCCAGGACAACTCGGGCAGTTACACCGGCCCTGTGACGTCAGGTAGGCCCCGCCCCAGAGGCCTTCCACCAGCCGCCCGTCTCTCAGGTGGGCACATCTCTCCTCCCCTCCACCTGAGATCGTTTAAACTGGCCTAACTGTCACTGCTCTTAACGAGTACACTGTGTGGCACCCGCCATTGCAATGGCTCTGAACAGAGAGAGGATACTGGCTTTAGCTCACCCAAAAACACTTTAGCCACCCTCAAACTCCCCATCAAGCCTCCAAGAAGGGTCAAGAATCTCGTGTCTCAATTTACCACGTCATTTCTGAAAGTCGAAGCTGGACCAAGGCCCTGACCAACATTTCAAGATGATCCAGCTACAGTTTTGTCCATAGCCTAGAGCTAGGTATTGATCCCTTGTTCCGAAATCCCTGCATTTGCAACAGAAATAAAGGTCCTTCTTGCCATCTAAAGCACAGCTTTTATCCGTTGCCTCTTTCCTTTCACCACAGGAACAGTCGAGCACTGACTGAGATGATGTGTAATCCCTCTCCTCAGGCTGGGCATTTTCAAAATCCAAGACAGTTTTGAAGCCAGACCTGACTGGAGCACAAAATTAGACTAGACACCCTGCAGAGGTCCTTTCTGGTTTTATTTTCTTTTAAATGACTCTGTGTGTAACACCACACAAGTCTTGCATTAACTTTGCAGGCACTTTGCACAAACTGAGAGCTGGCTACAATGGACCTCACGAACGCTAGTCTGAATTAGATTTTGAAGAAGATTCTTAAACCCACATTAAAACTACCTAGACATGCTATCTGGAATTATTCAGAGCTAAAGCAGCTTAAATTTAATCTTACTTAAAAAACACAGTTTAATTTAACTGAAGGTGCTCCTTCCTAAAGGAGAGAGTGTCATCAGAGATGCTGGGGAGGGGCAAGCCAGGAGCGGAGGCAGGACCTCTCAGCCCTGGCATGCACTCCTGCCGCTTGCTTTCTGCCAGCTGTGGCAGCTGCCTGGCCCCTTTCAGATACAGTTTAACAAAAACAAATACGTGGCCGTGCAAAGTGGCAAATGGCAAAGAGCAGATTGCCTGGCCATGTCCACCCTCTTCTTCCCTCCCCGTGTCCTTCCTCCTCAGCAAACTTTGAAGATGTCCAGTCTCTGTCAGATCAAGGAAGAAAGTCCTCTGCTGGGATCATTCACACTGTCTCATCCCAGAGCTCATTCATTTTCCCCTCCGTGTTTGATGAAAGCCAGTCCAACAAGGTGGACTCTAAATCTGAATTTGGAGGAGGAGGAAGGTGTTGAGAAAAGACAGGGGATGTGTAACGTTGCAGACAGGGCAGGGACAAGTGAGAGGCCAGAGAGGTTCTCCCCAGTTTTGCCAAATGAGGACCTTTTCCCCCAGGAGCTGCTGGGATCAGGATGATGCTGTTCCCTTTCCTAGGCAGGGCAGCGCGCTCTCTGTCCTGCGTGACACTGCAAGCCGAGATGGCTTTTGGTGACCTCCTAAGGGCAAAGGTGGGAGCTCTTTGCAAATGCTGTTATGGTGAATTCAGAGCCCAGCTACATCTCCTGGTATAATATTCCTAAAGCATCCAGCTTTTGAATAATCGCTTGATCCGCAAATGGACCCTCTCCCTTGGGACGGTGTAAAATGACTGGTTCTGCCTGTCCCCCCCTTACTCAACAGGACCTGGGACCAAACTCCCATGAGGACAGGGCACGGGAGATTTGGCCCAGTCCTTTTAGGTATTGCCAAATGCTTGCTCTTTCCTCTTTCTGCCACCCCATTTCCTATGCTCTGAACAGGCACCTTGACCACCATCTAGGGCAGACCCTGATCTGCACAAGCCTAAAGGAGGGGCATGGTGAGACCTCGGTGTGGTGTTGGTTTCAGCAGAGTCTTCTCTCCCAGGATCTGAGGGGATGGGGAGGATGATCAGGATCATAGGTAGGCAGGAGGCTGACTGTTCTATCTGGTTCTGCACAGCAGAGCATCGGCAGAGCATCACCAGCAGCAAGGCGGCCACGGGAGAACTGGCCGACAGCCCTGTCTATAGGGCCATCGCCCACCACCTTGGCATCGATATCTCTGCAGAGGGGCGCGCGGCCCGAAACTGCAGAGGGATCGTCGTCATCATCCATGGGGCACCTCTGACAGGTAGGTGAGCCACAGCCCGTGGCTGCAAGGAGGGGGGAAGCAGGAGAGACACATCCTGGTGGGCCGTGGTGCTTGGTTGACCAGTTGAAGCGAAGCGAGTTAAGCCGCAGCTCTGCTGGTACATGAAATGGTCCCAGGCCTTCACCAGCTGGGGCAAGTGCTGTGGCTCACCCGGTGTCCACACAGCTAGGCTATCGTTCCCCCACACAGGGTGGCCGTGTCCCCGTTGCTTCGTGGGAGCACAGTGCCTAGTGCCCATGTTGCCTCGTGGGAGCAGTCCCTCGCCCACACTGACCCCCAGACCGTGCCCAGACGTTGCCTGAGGCAGCGCTGGCCAGCACAGGCTGGTGAACACTCTGAGTGGT
Source organism: Strix uralensis (assembly GCF_047716275.1). Taxonomy (NCBI): domain Eukaryota; kingdom Metazoa; phylum Chordata; class Aves; order Strigiformes; family Strigidae; genus Strix; species Strix uralensis. Next base: position 9,080,761 of record NC_134012.1, on the reverse strand, counting down.
GGCGGGACAGGGCTCGAAACAATGTTCTGGCCCAGGGTTGAGGTCACCACGAGGGACAAAGTGCTCAGCTGGATGTGAGGTGGAGGTGATCCTCCTGGCTCTAGAGGACAATGCTTCTAGCCATGCTCAACTACCTCCCTCATGGTCTCCCCTAAAGGGGCACTTGATTTCCAACTGTCCTTGAAACTTTGAAATCCTGTCTGGGGACTTTCTAGAGCCTGTCCTGAAAATGCTTCACATGCAAGAGTCACCGAGCACTCTTCCTCTCTCTCAAGGAAAGACAGCAGCAGCGGTTGCCCTGTCCAAATATTATGGCGCTGCCTGCTTGTCCATCGACACCATGGTGAGAGAAGCCATCTCGGACAGGAGCAGCTCAGCAGGGCTGTGCGCCCGGGAGCTGTGCATCAGGGCTGCCATCGAGCAGAGCTCCAAGAAGGCAGAGGGTGCCAGTAAGGAGAAATGCTGGACCCAGAGCAGTGCTTCAGAAACCCACCATGACCATCCACTTCTGCTTGCTCCAGAGAGGAAGTCTGACAGCCCTTGGGTCTCCTAGGGAACATGGGTGCAGCATGTAGAAATGCAAAGCCATTTCATAAAGCATCTCGTGTTATTTAAAAAAATAATCTCTGTCTTAAGGGCTCAGAGAGGGGCACTTTTACTGCCTCTGGGCTTCTCAGCACATACTCCTTTTCCTAGGAGTGGTGAAGCACACCTGTATTTTTCTCAGGGTTTTTTTATATTTCCTCAAAGCTGAATCCAGCTGGCTCCTCGTGGCCATCAGGCAGAACTGCTGCCCACTTTAACAACAAAGAAGCCCTCTGAAGCTGCTCATTAAGCACTAGACAACTGACTTTGAGTGTGGCTTCAGAAACATGAGAGGAAGGGAAGAATAACCTCCCAGAGTTTCAGATGAGCCGTGCTGCAGATGAGCTCTTTTCTCCAGAGGTTTTCGTATACACACTGTCAGGTCACACAGCTCGTGCATGTGGTGCTGTTCTCCACCTGAGACCAGAGACTTTTAGAATATCTCCTTGGGCAGTTGGTGCCCCGTGCTCTGCAGGGTGAGGCCAGACCCTGGTTCTGGTGGGGGAAGTTTTGCATTGCTCTGCTTTGAACCTGGTTGGGTTGGGAGCTGGTGGAAGGAAGAAGGGTCTGGGCCTCGGGTGGAGTTATCCCATGCGGAGGATTTAGCTCCAGTGGAGATGGGGGATGCAACTGGGGCAGGGCTGCATGTTACCATCTCCATGTGAGAATGCAGGATGGGTGCAAGGTACAGAAATGATGCTCCTGGAGGGTGAAGCCTTGACTTGATCCATAGGGGAGCTAGTGTGCAGTGTCACCTGCGTGCACATTTGTGAGGAGGGACGCGGAGCTGTGCCTTAAAAACTCTCTGGCTTTAAAATCCAGTATCAGATGGTGTGCTTTACCATGCTAATAAGAGAAGCAGGGCAGGAGCTGCTTCTGGAGATCGGTGCTGCTAGTGCCCAGCAGGCTGGGGAACAATGGCCGTGTCCCTGCCAGGGCGCAGGGCTGTGCCCGTTGGGGTGGAAGGTGCCTGCTTGCTCCCCACTGTCCCCTCCACAGGTCACAACACAGATGCGTCCCTCAGCCTGCAGTTCGGCACCAGGGCCAAGCGCAGCCTAGACATGAGACGGTCCAGCTCTGTGGACAAACTCAGCCTGCGGTTCGTCAGGTCCCGAGGCCAGGTGAGCGCTGCGGCGGGCAAGAAGAAGACAGATAGCCCCACACCCCAATCCCAGAAACATCATCTGATGGATCTGACAGGCTCCCAGGTGAAGCACAATCTGCACTGGTTAATGCCTGGGACCTTTCTGTTGCCTCTGAGAAGTGAAGGGGCCGCTTCCAGTGGAGGCTCTGTGTCACCCAGAGCCTGGTGCGGGGGTCTATAGTGCAGAGAGCCAGCTGGGCAGGCTGGGCATGGCTAGGGGTGGGAATGAAACCCTGTGCTCTGGCAGAAAAACTCTACGGCATCTTAACAGATTGTTGGCAAAGTGCAGTCCTGGCTAACGTGGCTGCAGCGGTGGGCAAAGCTGCGGGATGCTGAGCTGGGGGCTTGTGAGCTTGGGTCTCTGCTGGCCACGGATGCACCCTCCAGCATGGTCCCCTGGAGCTGCTGGCCTGCAGTTTTGTTCTAGTCTCCTGCTAGTGAGAAACCCCAGCTCCAAGACCAGCAGTTGGAATTGTTTGGGGGTTTCCAAAGTGGTTGATTTTTCTTGTGGTGTTCAACATTGCAGGGCTCATCAAGTTCTCACCTCTCTCCCCTTCCCTACGTTCCTGCACAGCGATGGCTGAGTATCAGTGGCAGCACATCAGGAGAGCTGGGCTTTAGGAGCTGCGTGCTGCCCGAGGACCTGCTGGTGGCCATCCTCTCTGAAAGGCTGCAGGTACGTGGGGTGGGGACAAATGGTACGTTCTTGCTACAGAGAGACAGGCAGTGAGGTACAATTCAGAGAGGAGGAGGGCTGTGCCTGCTCTTGGAGGAGTCCTGGGCTGCGTGCAGGGATCCGTGGGTGAAGCTGCAGATGCCATAAGTTGGCAGAGCGTGGGGAAAGATCAGAGCTTGTCTGAGCTGCTGCACTTGGAACTGTGATGGCTGGTGATCTTTGACATCAGGCTTTAGTGACTAGCTGAGAGCCCAATGCGTGCGACAGCTGACTTGCTCTTCCTTTTCGACTTTATCTGCAGCTGAGTGACTGCTACCAGGGAGTGGTGTTTGATGGCCTGGAGACCCCCTTTGCACGCAACACGGCGTCTGCTCTCCTCTGCCTGCTCAAAGCTGTCAGAAATTGGCCTTACATCTATTTTGTGAACCTGTTCCAGGATTATGCTTCTTTGAAAGCCAGGGAGATGGCCGCAAAAGAGCAGGAAGGCGAGACTCTTCGTCTCCGTAACTCTGAAATCTTCTCTCTCAAGCCCTCAGCCTTACCCGTGTGTATCTGGGTTACCAGCAGAACTTGTAAGAGATGTTTTTATTAATCCTTCCACCTTCTGCCTCGGTGTAGCCAGCACTCAGCTCACAGTTGCTTAAAATACAGCAATGCTGAGGCTGACCTCAGTCTCTAACATTAAAGACTGGGCACAAGTGCAAGCTGTTGTGGCTCAATAACTAATCACTGGCCAGCTGTCCACAGTGCTGGTGCATGTGAGCCAGGCAAGGCATGGGAACTCACTGGCCAGCGAGTGTTTGGGGGCTTATCTGAATTCTGAAGCAGGGATGTGAGCTCGCCAGTATCTCCTGGCAGGATGATAGGCTGGGTCAGGACAGAGTTGTGAATCCTGGCAGCTCACCCAGAGCAGCAAGCTCTGCTTGCAGGCACTGATGGTTTCTCCTCTGGTCTGTGCTGAAGGACAGGAGTGGGAAGAAGCTGCCAGGAGGGAGAAAGCATGTCTCTGGGAGATGGAAGAGGACGAGTATGATGCCCTCACCGAGGAGGAGAAAATTCAGTTTGATAACAGTATACTGCAAGTCCAGCGTGAGAGGAAGAAAAGGTCTGTAAGCCTTCTATGGGTGCCTCCCCAGGATAGTGTCCCCAAAGGGTTTCCGTGCTCCGGAGACCTTGGTTGTGCTCAGAGGGGTTACCAAGGCCAAAAGCATTAATTACCAGCAGCACAAGGATTGCCAGTTCCACCTCCCTGGTTCCCAGCAGAGGAGGGACCTTCCTCCGGTGAGATGAGAACATCTTCTCTCCGTTTCAGTGGTGAGCCCTTCAGCTTCAACACTGGCTGCAGGGAGCTGGGCTCTGTGCTTCCCTTGCCACTGTGCTTACAAGTGTCTCTAAGTTAATTATGTTTGTTCTCATCTTCATTGCCCTTCTTCACCAAACCAGAGGGGTTGTGGTGTGGGTTGGTGTGAGGCGCAGCTGTGCTGGCTTGGTTTGGATCCCAGTCCTGCTGTAGGTGAGGCCCTTGCACTGCTGAGCTCCCAGGGTTTTCCTTACCGAGTGACACCAGCCACAAAAGCTGGTGTCTCTTAGGCTCACCTTCAGCTGCAGCAGCAGGTGAGCCTGGGAGAAGCTCTGATCCAGCAAAGCAGCCCTGTTCAAGAGGATACACAGGATAAGCTTAAGCCTCTATTAACCCCTGCCTGAAACTTGGGGAGGGACTTGCTTAAAGCGAGCCTGTGTTTCAGCACTTCTTTCAGCCCCAGCTGAAGTTTGTTTCCCTGGGAGGAGATCACTAGGGCTGCTTCAAACTGTGATTTCCAGGACAGGCAGCACAAGTTTCCCATGGTCCCAGCTGGGCTCCAGCAGGACACCTGGTTGTTTGGAGCCTGTTTTGCAGGAGGGCAGTTACTGCAGCCTTTGCTTTCTGATTGATATAGCTAGTCTCACTAAGGAGCAGGCTGTGCCCAGGGAGAAGGGCTAGATAAGCCAAGTATTGGTGCAGGGATAAGCAGGTATTAGTGATTTGTGAGCTGGATATTGAGAGCTTCAGGCTCCAGTGTGGAGCAATGGTGGATCAGTCTTTGGCAGCATGCTGGAGGTGTCCAGGTGGACCTTATGGGAGAAGCAGTGCAATTTAGACCTTGTGACAGCAAAGCCTAGATTTGGCTGGCCCTGGAGGTCCCCTCCCACTTCCCTCACTTTGGATGTTCCAGCCTCCCCGGGTTGAGGGAAGTCCACAGAGCTGGTCTAACAGTTGTGCCTGGCCTTAGGGTCAGTGAATGAAGTGTGGGACCAGCTAGGATTGCAGCGAGCCCCGATTTCTGGCGGTGACTCTCGGGGATGTTTCCTGTTTGTCTTGCTGAAGGAAGATGGAGCGGCTGGCTCGAGAGCTTGAGGAAAAGCACCGGTGGGAGCTCGAACGCTTGAGGGAGGAAGAATTGCTGAAGAAGTTGTCTAAGTGGGCCAAGAGAAAGCTTGGAAAAGACAAAGAAAATGCTTCAAGGAAGAAAAGCCAGCCTGGAGTCAGGCAGGTGAGTGGTTGTGTTTATAGAAATGAGTGAAAGCCCTGGGGACCCTCCTGCTGAGCCGTACCATTCCTGGCAAAGCCAGCAACCACCCGCAGTGCTGGGGGTGAGTACCTGGCCATCAGCAACACACGGGGCTGTGCTGGGAAACAGCAGCCAGTGTTTGATCGTGCTGCTGCTTCACCAGGGGTATTTTCGCATGGGTTTGTTGGGTAGAGCTGTTCTTCTAGGGTCATGCTGCCTTTGAGTCATGGCTTCACGTAACTCCAAGCCCTAGATAGTTTTAGTTCAGCATTTCTCCCCGTTCTGCATGTGACTTACACCTCTGAGCCATGACCCGCCTGGGGTGTGGTGTCTTTTGCTACCTGTCTGGCAGGAGATACGACCAGGCCCTTTAGGTATTCATTAGCAGCCAGACTTCCCAAAGTGTCAGCCAGACACAGGGATGGATGCTCAGCACACCGGAAACGTGCCTGGAGGACTGCACAGGAGTAAGGAGGTGTCTTAAGTTCCCTGTTTGGGTTGGGGAAGCTGTTCTGTTTCTCACCTGGTTTGCAGGACTCCTCATCAGTCTGGCGCTGGGGAGTTTAGTTTCAGTTGAGCTCAACTGGGTACCAGCTGCGTTCTGAATTGGGATTTGTAGAGCACCTAGCACAGGTCTCAGATGAGGCGTGGGGTGCTATTGCAAAGATCGCCGCTGTCCTACAGCATTTGAGTTGGTGCTTTGAAATGCTCACAGCTTTTTCCTGCTCCTCCTGCCCAGAATACAAACGCATCCACTAGCAACACCAGCACATCCACTGGCAACCTGTCCAATGTCACCGAGGGGGGAGAGAGGAAGGGACCTGCAAAGGAGCACCCAGACTCTCTTGCAAGTAACAAGGAAGATAAGAAAAAGCAGAGCAAGGCTCCCCTGACAGAGGCCTGCCCAGTGGAGGTTGTGCAACCTGCACACCCAGAACAGGGGGAAACCAAAACTGAGGTGCAGAGTGACAGCGAGAAGAACTTGGCCCTGAGGTTTAAGATCTACGAGGCATCGCAGAAGGATGTCACACATATTTTGTCATCCTGGGACAGGGCTCAGGGTATCCTGCTGTCCCCTCTGAACCAAGAGGTGGTGCAGCACCAAGTACAAGGCCAGCACCAGCATTTATCCAGGCGGAGGAGCCGAAAGGACAGAGAGAAGGAGCGTCTAGAAAAACTGAAGGCTCTTGAGGACTCCAAGTTATCTGGGCTGGAAGGGGAAGGTGCAGAAGGGTCAGCCAGAGGCCAGGACGTCGGGGTGCCCTGCTTGGACATCCAGGTGCTGAGCTCTGCAGATGTGACTGGGGCGATCCTGGAGAGTGGCAAGCTGCCAGCGGCAGAGCAGGTAAAGCCCTTGTGAGGCTCAGATGCTGAGCCTGCCGTGGTCTGGGCCCTGGTGCATTGTGTCCCACCAGGTGACAACAGCACAGAGCCTTGTCCAGGACACTGATGATGTTCCACGATGGCTTCGCAGCAGCCACGTGGCTGGGGAAGTTCTTGCCATCCCTCAGATGGGTGGAAAGAGGGAGGGCTCTCTGTTAGAACATCCTCTCTGTTTGGAGAGTTTCCCAGTCTGGAAATCATTAAAAATGGTCCCAGGGCAGGGCAACTCCTGGTCATTGTTTCCTTCAGCCGAGTCACTCAGAGTTGAGATTTCTCTCTAGGTCCCACTTGTAGGTCCTGGCACTGCTCTGGAGCCTGCCCACCCCACTGGGCATAAAAAAGCACCGTACTCCATCTAAATAAAAAAACGCATTGCCAAAAGCTCAGTGCCTTTCAGGAAGTGTGAGGATGAAGGCGACGGGAGTATAAACAGGGTTTTCTCTTATGCTTTAGATCCTGGATGACCTGGGACTGGGTCCCTCGGGGCCTCCCATTCCACCTACTACTTTTTACTCTGTGATCCGCTACCCGGAGAAGCGGATGGTCCCTGCAGCAGGAGAAGCCCTCGAGCACTTCACCTTTGTGGTGCCAGAAGGTGCCACTGCAGAAGAGGAAATAAGGAAACCAGAAGTTTCTTGGACGTCCCCGTTGTGCCTGCAGTGAAGGTGCCAGGGCAGGGGCCAGGCTGGATGGGGGCATGGGGGGCAGGTGGGATGGAAAAGGATCACTGTGGAAGGGCAGTGAAGACATGACAGGGCCCCGTGTCTGCAGGCATCCCTCCTGCCTGTTTAAAAGATACAGCTCTGCTTGAGACATAGGGCAGTTCTGTGAGATGAGAGAAAAAAAAATCAGCTAAACCCTTCAACTTCCCTTGAGGAGAGGGTCCTGGGCAAGGAGGGGTGTTGTAGGAGAAACAAAGTCTCATAAGGAACACCAAATCCATGGGCAGAGGTGGCTGGTGGTTTATTCTCCCTCCTGTCTGTTAACAAACCTGCAGCTTTCTCTCCAGGATGGGGGTGTCTCAGGGCAGGTCTCACCTCTCTCCCTTGGTTTGAAGGTGTCAGAGGAGCAGGTCATGCCAAGCAGGGGCTGGTTGGGGAAGGAGAAAGCCGCGGGCAGGCGGGAGGCTGTGAGGGAGAAGAGGAGCTCCAGCCGGGGCAGGAGAGGTCTCCAGGCGCCGGGCACGGGAGCACCCACGCGGCCCCCCGAGGCTCACCAAAGCGACATGGACACGGTCCCATCCCCGGGGAAATCCGTCAGGTGAGCTGTGAGGGAGGAGGTGATCCCTCTGCTTCACATCCGTCTTGCCAAACGGGGTCCATCATCCCCAGCTCCACAGGGACCCTCTGCCAGTGCCTCCATGGGATGGCGAGTCCATGAGCCTCCTCCTTCTCTCGTTTGCTCGTTAGCAATGTCTGAAGCCTCCTCTTTAATTGCCAGGCTGGGCAGCTGCCGGTGGATGGTGCCTGCCCACGGGGAGGTGGAACTGAAGGTCCAGTTCAGCTCCACAGTGCCGGGGCAGTTTGACCAGACGCTGCATTTTGAGGTCCTGGGGACAAAGCGACTGTACCAGGTGCACTGCAGGGGTACCTGCCTGTATCCCACCGTCAGCCAGGACCCACGGTAAGGCTGGGGCGTGGGAGCCTCCCACACTGCTCCCCCCTGAACCCAGAGCCAGGGCTACCCCTTGTGCCCCAGTGACCTTCTGGCTTGGGCAGAGCATGCGGCCTGAGCTGCCCAGCATCTCTTCCGTGCTTGGAGCTGGGAACCAGTACTGGTACTATGGGAGACCTCGGCTGGTCCGAGGGATCAGAATGGAAGTTTGATATTGACCTTGAACAGATAACCACGTACCCTGAAGAGGCTTGAAAGTCCCGAGAAGAGCTGAGTAAACAAGATTAAGGAACTGCCAGACTGGAACTGCCTGACCGCAAGGAGAGGAAGGTTATCGAGGTTGCGGCAGAGAAGAGGTCATCCAATCATGAACTGTTAGTCTGGAATTAAACCAATCAGATATGGACACATACTCTTCATAAAGTTATAAAAAGGCTTGTTAGAACAATAAAGTAGCCATTTTTGCACAATTTGGTGTTTGTCGTGTCCATCTCAACAACGACAGTGGGGGGCACTGGGAGGGTTACTGGGATGTACTGCAGGGCACTGGGACATACTGGGATATATTTGGGAATGCTAGCAGTGTTATTGGGATATACTGGGGGGCTCTGGGACATACTGGGATATATTAGGGAGCACTAGGAAGGTCACTGGGTCATAGTGGGGGGCACTGGGAGGGTTACTGGAACATACTGGGATATATTGGGAAGCGCTAGAAGAGTCACTGGCACATAGTGGGGGGCACTGGGCAGGTCCCTGAGATGTACTGGGGTGCACTGGGACATACTGGGGCACACTGGGGCAGTTACTGGGACATGCTGCAGGGCACTGGGACATGCCGGGATATATTGTGGAGTGCTAGAAGAGTTATTGGGATATACTGGGGGGCACTGGGACATACTGGGATATATTGGTGAGCACTAAGAGTGTCATTGGGACATACTGGGGGGCACTGGGACATACTGGGATATATTGGGGAGCACTAGGAATGTCACTGGTATATAGTGGAGGTCACTGGGATGGTTACTGGGACGTACTGCAGGGCACTGGGACATACTGGGATATATTGAGGAGTGCTAGGAGAGTCACTGGCACATAGTGGGGGGCACTGGGAGGCTCCCTGATATGACTGGGGGGTACTGGGACATACTGGTGCGCACCAGTGCAGTTACTGGGACATACTGCAGGGCACTGGGATATATTGGGAAGTGCTAGAAGAGTTATTGGGATATACTGGGGGGCATTGGAACATACTGGGGGCACTGGGAGGGTTACTGGGACGTACTGCATGGCACTGGGACATACTGGGATATATTGGTGAGTGCTAGAAGAGTTATTGGGATATACTGGGGGGCATGCGGACATACTGGGAGCATTAGGAGTGTTACGTACTGAAGGGCACTGGGACATACTGGGGGCATTAGGAGGGATACTGGGACAGAATGTAGGGCACTGGAACATACTGGAGAGCACTAGGAGAGCCACTGGCACATAGTGGGGGGCACGGTGCCTTCTACTTGGTCCAGGGACAGGCAGCGCCATCGGGGGCCGGTCCCGGGGAGGGCACCGCGGCACCGGGGTTTCGTGTCGGGGCCGGCAGCGCCGTCCGGGTCCGGTCTGGGGGGGGCAGCGTGGTACCGGGGTTCCGTGCCAGTGCGGGCAGGTCCGTCGGGGACCGGTGCTGGAGCGGGTAGCACGGCACCGGGGTTCAGAACCAGGGCAGGCAGAGCGGTACCGGGGGCCGGTGCCGGGGCGGGCAGCGAAGCACCGGGGGCGGTGCCGGGGCAAGCAGGGAGGCACCGGAGTTCGGTCCCGGGACGAGCAGCATCGTCGGGTTCCGGTCCCGGGGCGGGCAGCGCGGTACCGGGGGGCGGTCCCAGGCCGGGAGGCGCGGCACCGGGGTTTGGTCCCGTGACAGGCAGCGCCGTGGGGATCCGGTCCCGTGGCGGGCAGCGCGCCACCGGGGTCCGGTTCCAGGGCGGGCAGTGAGGCACCGGGATACGGTCGCGGGGCGGGCTGGGAGGCACCGGGGGCGGTCCCGGAGCGGGCAGCAAGGCACCGGGGTCCAGAACCGGGGCGGGCAGAGAGGCACCGGGGGCGTTTCGGGGTGGGCAACAAGGCACCGGGGGCCGGTGCCGGGGCGGGCAGCGCGGCACCGGAGGCGGTCCCGGGGCGGGCAGCGAGGCACCACGGTCCTGTCCAGGGGCGGGCAGCATGGCACCGGGTCCGGTCCCGGGACGAGCAGCGCCGTGGGGATCCGGTCCCGTGGCGGGTAGCGCGCCACCGGGGCTCGGTCCCAGGGTGGGCAACAAGGCACCGGGGGCCGGTGCCGGGGCGGGCAGCGCGGCACCGGGGGCGGTCCCGGGGCGGGCAGGGAGGCACCGGGGTTCGGTCCCGGGACAGGCAGCGCCGTGGGGATCCGGTCACGTGGCGGTCAGCGCGCCACCGGGGTTCGGTTCCGGGGTGGGCAACAAGGCACCGGGGGCCGGTGCCGGGGCGGGGAGCGCTCCACCGGGGTTCCGTGCCGGTGCGGGCAGGTTCGTCGGAAACCGGTCTCGGGCGGGTAGCGTGGCACCGGGGTCCAGAACCGGGTCGGGCAGAGAGGCACCGGGGGCCGGAGCCGGGGCGGGCAGCGAGGCACCGTGGGCGTTTCGGGGCGGGCAACAAGGCAACGGGTGCCGGTTCCGGGGCAGGCAGCGAGGTACCGGCGGCCGGTCCCGCGGCGGGCTGGGAGATACCGGGGGTCGGTCCCGGGGCGGGCTGGGAGGCACCAGGGGCGGTCCCGGAGCGGGCAGCGCCGCCGAGGTTCGGACCCTGCAGCGCGGCACCGGAGGCCGGTCCCGGGACGGGCAGCGAGGCACCGGGGTTCCGTGCCGGGGCGGGCAACACCGTCCGGGTCCGGTCCTGGGGTCGGCAGCGCGGCACCGGGGTTCGGTCCCGGGACAGGCAGCGCCGTCGAGGTCCGGTCCCTACAGCGCGGCACCGGGGGCCGGTCCCGGGTCGGGCAGCGCCGTCGGGGTCCGGTCCCGGGGAGGGCAGCGCGGTACCGAAGGCCGGTCCCGGGGCGGGGAGCGCGCCACCGGTGTTCTGTGCCGGTGCGGGCAGGTCCGTCGGGGACCGGTGCTGGGGCGGGTAGCGCGGCGCCGGGGTCCAGAACCAGGGCAGGCAGAGCGGTACCGGGGGCCGGTGCCGGGGCGGGCAGCAAAGCACCGGGGGCGGTCCCGGGACGGGCAGCGCCGTACCGGGTTTCGGTCCAGCGGCGGGCAGCGAGGCACCGGGATACGGTCCTGGGGCGGGCTGGGAGGCACCGGGGGCGGTCCCGGGGCGGGCTGGGAGGCACCGGGGGCCGGTCCCGGGGCGGGAGCGCGATACCGGGGGACGGTCTCGGGGCGGGCTGGGAGGCACCGGGGGCCGGTTCCGGGACGGGGAGCACTCCACCGGTTTTCCGTGCCGATGCGGGCAGGTCCGTCGGAAACCGGTTTCGGGGCGAGTAGCGCGACACCGGGGTCCAGAACCGGGGCGGGCAGAGAGGCACCGGGGGCGTTTCGGGGCGGGCAACAAGGCAGCGGGGGCCGGTCCCGGGGCGGGCTGGGAGATACCGGGATCGGTCCTGGGGCGGGCTGGGAGGCACCGGGGGCGGTCCCGGGGAGGGCTGGGAGGCACCGGGGTTCGGTCCCGGGGCGGGCAGCGCCGTGGGGATCCGGTCCCGTGGCGGGTAGCGCGCCACCGGGGCTCGGTCCCGGTGTGAGCAACAAGGCACCGGGGGCCGGTGCCGGGGCGGGCAGCGAAGCACCGGGGTTCTGTGCCGGGGCTGGCAACACCGTCCGGGTCCGGTCCTGGGGCGGGCTGGGAGGCACCGGGAGCCGGTTCCGGGGCGGGGAGCGCGCCACCGGGGTTCCGTGCCGGTGCGGGCATGTTCGTCGGAAACCGGTCTCGGGCGGGTAGTGCGGCACCGGGGTCCAGAACCGGGGCGGGCAGAGAGGCACCGGGGGCTGGAGCCGGGGAGGGCAACAAGGCAGCGGGGGCCGGTCCCGGGGCGGGCAGCGAGGTACCGGCGGCTGGTCCCGGGGCGGGCTGGGAGATACCGGGGGTCGGTCCCGGGGCGGGCTGGGAGGCACCGGGGGTCGGACCCGGGGCGGGCTGGGAGGCACCGGGGCCGGTCCCGGGACGGGCAGCGCAGTCGGGGTTAGATACCGGGGCGGGCAGCGCGGCACCGGGCGCCCCCCCCGCCCCGTTCCCCCCTTCAGCAGGTCCTTGTCCACCATCTCGGGCCGCAGCTGCTGTAGACGCATTGGCCGGAGCCGCACCCGGAGCCCGACGCCACGGACCGCGGCGAGCAAGAGGGCGATAGGGGCGGGGAGGAAGAGCAGGAGTCCTCGTCGGGGCGGGCTGCGGGGGAGCGCGGGGAGAGCGCCGGCAGCGCCCGGCCCCGCCGGCCTCGCCCGGGGGCTCCGCGCCAGCCCGGGCTGCCGGCACCCGCGGGGCTCCCGCCGCGGGCAGGTCCTTGTCCTCCAGCCGCAGAGCAGCAGCGGGTCGCGCTTCCACCCCACGGCCCGGCCCTACCGCATCGCCCGGGCGGCCCCGGGACCCCGCGCCGGGTCTCTGCTCCCAGCGCCGGCAGCGAAATGTTTGTGTTTCCCAGCGGGTGGCCCGGCGGCGCGGGGACCTGCCTCGGCGGCCTCACCCCCCGCGCAAAAGCCGCCTGCGCGCCGCGGGAGCGTTCTCTCCGGGGGGGGGAGGAAACACAGACGGCAACAACAACAGCAGCGACAAAAAAACGGCGAGACCCCCCTCGTTCACCTTCCCCGCTTGCCACAGCCTCCCCCCGCCGCCCCCGCCTAAACAAAGACCCGACCTACACCGCGGCCTGAGCAAACCCGGCGGAGGCGGCGGAGCGCGGGGCCCGCGGGAGCGGTTTGTCCGTCCTGCTGCCGCCCAGAGCCCGAGCGCGGCCCCCCGGAACCGGACCCACCCCTACAGCTGCCTCGCCGCTCCCCCCCCTGCGCCCCCGGGGTCCCGCCAGAAAACCTTCCTCATTCGGCTGAAAAAGGAACATCGGAGCCGCCCGGGGCCCTTCTCCGGTGCCGAAGCGCAGCCCGACACCCCCGGGCGGGGCTAATGAACCCCCGCGCCTCGGCCGCGCCGCGGGCAGAGGGTGCTCGGCGCCGGCTGCCCTCAGCTCCCCGCAGACCCGGGACAATCCCCAGCCGGGGGGGCCGCAGGCTGCTGGCGCCTTCCCCCGCCAGCCCAGCCCTCCCCGCAGAGTTCCCGCACCCCAAACGCTGCTGCTGCTCCCGGCACATCGCGGGGGAACAAAGCAACAGCGGGTCCGTAGCAGGGGTCGTAAATACCCGGGCGCTGCTTCTCTGCGCCTATTTAACTCGCCAGGTGTCTTTAATTAAACTCGCCGCTGTGTTTCCATCTCCCGCCGCCCCCCCTTTGTTTCAGCTCCGCCTGACGAGAGATGCGAGACGCGCCGCGGAGCCCCAGGAAAGCAAACGGAGACTGGTCCGTCCGTCCCTAAATACGGTCCGTTTGGGAAAAGGGAATTCTGCTCTCGAGCAGCTGGAGGAAAGGAGAAGCCCCGTGTTCTTCTCCCCCTAAAAGCCACGATCCTTGTTTCAAATCCTCTGAGCCGATTCTGCAGAACCGTCACTGAGCGAGGGGCGGGGCCGAGCCCCGGGAAATCCGTTTGTCCCGCGCTAAACCCGACCTAAGCCCGGACGGCACCTCGCTGGAGTTTAGTCCTGACGCCCCCCACAGCCGCTGCCACGGCGAGGCAAGCAGGGCTTGGGGGGGTTTTCTGGCCGCGACCAGGCACGGCGCGACCGCCAGCCCAGCCGCGGCATGGCCCGGCACGGCGGGCAGAGCGGGGCGGCCGGGGACACCGCCGGACACCCCGGCCCGCCCCACACCCCCGCCGCCGGCCCGGAGGCGGCTTTCGGGCGTCTCCCCGGCGAGCCCGGGGCGGCCCCGCGGGGGGAGATCTCGCAGCCCTGGGAGGCGACGGGCAGAGCGCGGGTCTGCGCCCCCGGCGCCACGGGGTCCCGGCCCGGGGTGTCCCCTGGGGTCGGTCTTCGCTCCTCGCCCGCTGCGGGGGGACGCGGGCCCTCACCGCTCGGGTGCGGCAGCGGCGGAGCTGCGGCGGAAGACGAGCCCCGGGGGGTGCGGAGGGAAGCGCGGCGAGGGGCGGGGGCCAGGCCTCGGTAGGTGGGGGAAGCTGCGCTGCGACGGGCGGCCGCTACGCGGAGTTTCTGGCTCGCCGGTCCTTTTTCCGCGCTGTCAACGAGTCCGTTCGGGGCGTTCGTGCGCGCTTCGCGGAGGGTTGCGGGTTCGGTTTCTATAAAATCGCTCCCTTTCCGCACGCCCGCGCCTTTCCTCTCTGAACGACACAGCAGGAGGCGCCGACGAAGTCAGTCCGCGCGTTGTTCTCCGCGGCGATGGCGAGCGCGCAGCAGTTATTCATGGAGCGGCTCTTGGAGAAAAACCGCGTGCGGGAGGTTTCTCCGCGTTTCTTCTTGTTTTCGGAGCCCGGCGACGGGCGGGCGCGGCGACTGCGCTGGCGGCCAGGGGAAGGCGGCCCCCCCCGCCGCGCCCCCTCGCCCTGCGGCGGAGCCTCCGCGGCCGCGGAGCAGCTCTGAGGAAGCGCCCGCGCGGTTGCGAGGGTCTCTGCGGCGGGGGGGTGGTGCCACGCTTTCGGGGTGCGGGGCTTGGCCGGGGTTCCCTCGAGGGCTGCGCGGAGCCGAGGGCCGGGGGCGGGGGGACGGGTATCGCTGTGGCCGGGGCTGCTCCACGACAGGGGAGAGTTTTTTGGGGAAAGGCGCATTATTCCCGGAGCGCGCGGGGCGGGCGCGGAACGCGCAGGGGCTCGGCTCTGCGGCTGGGCGCTTCCGTCACCTCCCGCCACAGCCCCGCCTAAACGGCCCCGGTTCGGTTACGCGCCCGCGGTATTTCAGCGAGCGCTCCCAGCACCGTGTTTTGGGGAGGGGAAGGCAGGCGGACACGCCGGCTGGGGGGAATTCCTGATTTCCGCGCCCCCCCCCTCCCCCGTCCCGCGGCCGCCGTCTCCCGGCGCACCGGAGAGTGCCCCCGCCTCGGACGCCGCTTTACTCTGCGCTGGGCCCTGCAGAACGGCCCCGCGGGGCAGGGTGGGGTGTCCCTCGGCGGGGAGAGGCGGAAGGGAAGGGGAGGCCGGGCCGGGCTGGGTGGCCCCGGGCTGGTCCTGTCGGGGCCGAGAGCGGAGCGGGGGGGCTCTCGCGGGACCTCCCCCGCGATGGGGCGGGGGGGCTGCGCCTGGTTCCGAGCCCTCTCTGTGACAAGTGACACAGGGATGGTGGGGGTGCTACTCAGCGGCACGTAGGAGAGATCCCTGAAATCCTGGACGGTAAGACACAGCACGAAGAAAATGGGGAGAATTGGGGCTGTTCTACCGAGAGGCTGTTGGTCTGCAGGGCTCTTAATCCAAGACTGCGCCGTGGTGCCAGTGCGTGCGGCTGGATGTTTCTCTCTGGGGGCTGCTGTAGCGAAGCTGGTTCTGCCTTAAAACACGGTCCGCCGAGGAATTAAAAACGGCGTAAAACTGGCGTAGGAAAAAGGGGCACTGAGAGTACGGCCGCGGTACGCGGGGCCACCCGTCCCGGCTGGTCCTGTCAGGCGGCGCGTCCCCAGCACCGGCGGTTCCTGGGCGCGGGCCCCGGCCCGGGGGCGCCCCCCCGACCCTCCCCTTCCGCGCTGACTGCGCCTCCGCGGACGCCGCGTTGCCGGCGGCACGGACCACGACGGCGCTGCCCGCCCCGGGACCGGCCCCCGGTGCCTGGCTGCGGGGCAACTGGCAGATGACTGCAGGTGCTGGCTGAGGCCTCGAGGTCCAAGAACTTGGAGGGTGGGGGCTGGGACACCTCCTCCCCCCCCCCCCCCCCCCCCCCCGCTCTCCAATAAAAGGCTCGTATGAAGCTGTTGGCCCTGTTGGGGACACTGGGGACATGGTGGGGGTTGATATACACACACACACATGTCATTCCTGCAGAATTCCTTTAGAATCTTTCATAGATGATGAAACCGGCCCGTGTCCCTCTCTGAAACCATTCTCTGCAGGATGGCTATTTCCTCCCTCAGAGTCCCATGGCCTATCTGCCTTTTTGCCCTTTTCTGAACTTCTGGGATGTTCTTCTGGGGAGGAGCCACCAGAACTGCAGCCAGGATTTAAAGTCCAGACTAAGCATGATCTAGGCAGTGGCACGATGATGTTCTCTCTATTAGGGAGGAAGGGAAGAGAGAACAACCCTGACATTTGATTTCCCATTTTTGGGGTTGGGGGTTCTTTTGGACCTCTACTGTGTAGTGTTTTCACGGTACCATCCTCCAGAACCGCACTGTGCCCTCTCGAAGGAGTGATGGTCAGAGCACAGACTGTCATTCTGTGTTTCAAATCAGGACTAGCTGTCCCCTTGCAGGCAGACATATTTATCTGGCTCAGCACTTTTGTTTCTCAAATGTCTCTATTTTTTTCCCCACTGTCTGCTCTCAGTGGTAATGTTGAACAGCTTTCTATTATTAGCAAACTTTTGTATTCTCACCCCTTTTTTCTGATCCAGATATTTAGAAATCTAAATATGGATTTGGACACAAATAATAGCCCAAACCATGCAATGTATATAGAGACAAGTTTGAAAATTACTTTGACTTAAGCTTCAAGGGGAGAAATCGTCAAAATAGAGGAAAATAAACACCCTGAATCTTAACTGAATTTTATATGACTACAGCATCTTTCCCTACTTATTCAGAAGGACGTAACTGGAAAAGTTAAACTAAAAAGCAGCCACTGATGTAAACAACATTCTTCTGCTCTTATGGTGGTCTGTGGTCTCTCCACAAAGTCTGTGATACTGGTCATTTTAATGATCTCTCCTTTCTGGACTGTCTTCTCTTACCCAAGGTGATGACCCTGCTAATTCAGTTTACCTGGCCTGGCAGGAAAGCAAGTCTGGGAAATAGGAATGCTGAATGGAAGGGGAAAATGAGGGAAGCTTGGTGAGCATTTGCATATTCTCTACCTTCTCAGATCTCGACTGCACTTGTACAAGACCACCTAAAATCAGATCTCCACTGGAAAAAGTTGCTCCTTAAAATTATTAACAGAAGGCCAAAACATATGTAAGAAATGGCTCTTCATGGCATCTGCCATCCTCACCAGGACATCCTTTCTTTGCTTCTCAGGGGTCTCGAGTTTCATTTCCAAAGATGCCACCTCTTGATGTAGAGTCACAGTCTCCTTCTTTAGAGCAGGAGCCTCCTCCTGCAAGGCACTTTGTAGAGAGTTCTTCTTGCGTTCTGCCATCTGTGTCTCTGCAGCAGGAAAGGTGAAGGAGAAGATGACAAGCAAAGCAAAACCAAACTGATTTGCATCCTACAGAGAAAACATCATTTTCTTACCTGCCTGTCTGTGTTTTCCAGGCCCTAAGCCCACAAGGACTTTCAAAGCACACATAAATAAAGGAAACTTCCAGGCAGAGAATAAAAGAAGAATGAGAGTGGCAAGGTTCAGAAGAATATGAAAACGTGCTTGCTCTTCTGTGAGTTGAAAGGGCAGGGCTAAGGGCATGGCAGCACATCACCCACAGTGTGAGAAGCAGGTAGAACTGACATCAGTGGAACAAGGGCAGAGACAGGAGGTGAGAGTCAGATCTAGTGTCCTAAAGGAAAAGGAAGAAGCAGCAAAAGTGAAGACTGACTGTGACACAGTTCATTGACCAGGAAGACTTAAGAGACTTTACAGAAAAAAACAGATCTGTCAACGTTGTGCTTGAAGATGTGCTTTGGTATTTGTTCAAAAGAACAAAGCTAGGGGAATATGTTGTGCACTGGCAGAAAAAAGAAGAAAGGAAATACTCAGTGGTACTAGGACAACGGCAAGGAAAAAACCACTGAGCATCACACCAGTACCGAGACCTGAAGCAAGGATGACTACAGATAGACGGGAACTGAAACTAAACTAATACACTAAACTAATAGACAGGAACTAAGGATGGAAAGAACTGACTAGTGGGACAAGCAGGATCCATCCAATGGCAGAATTTCAAGTATATAAGCTTTATCATATGTAACATATGTAGTAAAAACTATGAATGTTCCAGAAAAAAGCAATGATCTAAGGCCTGGAAACACTCTCTGAAAAATGATCAGCAGTTCCATCTCAGAGAGGGAACATGAAGAAATATTGAACAGGTAAAGGCTCTACATGAGCAGGCGACAGCCTGTGGGGGAGGCAACGAGCAATGCCCACACCTCCCTGTTCCTGTAGTCTGGGACAAGGAAAACATGACAATGAGATAAAAACCCAATTCTGGTGTGGAGAGTGGGAAAGCAATGACAGAGAAAGGAGAAGGAATGTCTGTCCAGCTATAATATAGAGAGGCCAATAGCCCTGGAGGCTCTGGGATGGCCTGGAGATTAGAGGAAAAGGCAACTAGCTACATGTAAAAACCAGTTTATAGATAACATGAACATGTTACCAAAGGCTACGGAAGTAAAAAATTGTGTTTTGTATGGCTGTGAGCTCAGACACCAAATCAGTATTGGCAAGAAAACAGGTAAGAAGGATGCAGAAGCACTAGGAACCAGAGAACAAGGAAAAGCAGCAGAAGAAAGGATGCAATAACACAGGAACTCAACACTGAACTCATGCTCTGTGAATCTGCCATGTAAGAGGAAAAGGAAGTCAATAAAGACAAGGCTTTTTGAGGTTGGTGCTTTTAAAGACCATACAGAGAAGGATACTGCGAGGCATCACGCTACACCTACTTAGCAGTGACATGGGACCTGAAAGGCACCACCTCTACACATTATCACCAGTCACACAGCCAGATGCACTGCCAGACACTGGATCTTTCTCTACAAAAATCTTTCCCTGGTAGTTCTATCGATAAGTCTCAGGCTTGTTGTTTTTCTCCTCTTCCCATCTCTGGGCACTGCATTTTTTCCCTGCGTGGTATCAGAGATCCCCACTGGTGAGACAAGATGGGGTCAGTGGGTTGGAAAAGGGAAGTTGTACCTTCCTGGCTTTGAGCCAACTGTTTCTGTAGCTCTTGATTGCAGGCACTGAAATACTCCTCCTCAGCTTGCCTCTTGCTCAGCTCCAGCTCCGAGTCCTGTATCTTCTTCCTTGCATCCTTCTGGAAGAGGTAAGAAGAGAAGCATCACCTCACAGAGCCACTGCTGGCAGGAGACAAAGAGGTACAAACACACAGGCAGAAACAGCCAAGGTGGGAGGGGGCAGCTGGACAGTAATGGTACATGGGATGGGGATTCTCCTTTCCCCCATGGCAGCAAGCCAACCTGGCCCACAAGAATTTACATCCATTCTGGCTTTGGCACTCTGCTTGTCAGTTCAGTGCAGCAGAAGGACGGGATTTCTGGGTGCACTAGACACAAGTTACCAGATCTTGCTGAGTCTGCTCCAGGTGCTGACGCAGGTCTTGTAGGGCTGCGGCCACTCTGTCCACTGTGAGCTCTGCAGGGAGGTCCCTGACCTGGGAAACAGCTGGGTCCCAGGCATGACCCTGTTCTGAAGAG
Organism: Strix uralensis; assembly: GCF_047716275.1. Lineage (NCBI taxonomy): Eukaryota > Metazoa > Chordata > Aves > Strigiformes > Strigidae > Strix > Strix uralensis. The sequence goes on along the minus strand of NC_134012.1, from coordinate 9,061,239 downwards.
AGAACAAGCTTTGCTGTTGCAAGCTTTAACTGAAAAGGTCTCCAACAAACAAGGCCTCTTTATGCACAGGAGGAGGTGGCAGTGCCTTTGACGTCGTCCTAGAGCCCGTGTTACAGCAAGACGTGTGTCCTGGGCTAACGTTATTTTGATGACCACTAATGTCAGCACTGCCTCAAGGAAGGACACACGTGCCCTGTGACTTGGGCCCTATTTCATTCTGATGCTGGTCATTTCTCCACATACAAACACGGACTTGAAAGCCTGACATCCCTGCAGAGACAAGACTTCCCAAAACTTGAATCAGCCTAAACTGAAAGGACAGGTCTGTCACACCAGGATTACAAAGAATGACTCCCCCTGCACCTGCTCCCCTATACCCTCCTACAGACCTGTGAACCCAGCCCCACACTTGCCTGAACTCCAAGGAACTAAGTCTCTGCTGTCACAGACCATGCGCTGGAGAACCAAGTGCAGTTTGGCCAGCTGGGATCGGGCATCGCGGTGGGCACTGTTGGTCTGCTGACACCCTGTGGCCAATGCCTGTGCTCTGCTCTCTGTGCTACAGACCCTCAAACGCAGTTCAGACACCTCAGCCTCCAGCACGCGCAGAGAGTTCCTCGAGCACCCTTCGCCTGCTTGGGACTCCTCCAGATCCCGCAGCAGCTGCTCCTCCCAAGCTGCCAGGCCAGCCTCCTTCTGCAGCGCTGCCTCCTGCAGCGACTGCACCTGTAACACAGATGCACAGCGCTCAGGGACAGCGCTGCTGCTGAGGCACCAGAGTGGGACTAGAGGAAGGGGCCAAGGAGGAATTACTTCAAGCCAAAAACCACACTGGAAACAGAACGCATGAGGCCAAGGATTCAAACTGAGCAAAACAAGCTACAAACAGGTACCTGGAGGCTAAGGGGCCTAAAGGAAGTTTCCCCATCCCCAAAGGAACAGTCAAACTGTCAGGTTTTCGAGCTTTCCATCCTCAGAAATGAAGGTTCCTGTGTGTGTGAGGGTGCGAGTGGCTGGCTGGCAGGGTGAGGTGGCAGATGAAGCATTCCTGCATGGAGAGCGGGGCTGCCAGGGACGCTTGGGATTAGAAGCAAAGGGGAGACAATCGGCATCCTTCATGGGGCACCTCCCCAATGCCAGCTGAACGGCCGAGATGGGAGTGCTCCCACAGACTGCCATAACCAATGCTGTCTCACCAGACTGCTCAGTGCCTGGCAGAGGCAGAAACGCCATCTGGGTGTAACAGAGATACTGAGAAGCTCCAAAGGAGTCTTCTGTTTCTCCTCAGACATTTAATGCCATGAACCATGAGAGAACTGGGGAAAACCCAGGCAGAACACAGCAGATCCAGCCTCAGTGTGCAGTCTCTGGGCAGAACACAGAAGGAGTGTACGTTGTTGGGAGGGAAAACAAGCTGAGGCCTACAAGCTGAAGGTGGTATTCTATGTCCCTGGAGACATGCACAGGTCACCTGGTTGTTCAGCTCTTGTATTTCTCTTCTGTGGTCTGAATGGAGCTGCCCGGCCTGGTGAAGAGCAGAAAGAAGCTGAGACACCTTGTTGTGCTGGGCAAGGTTGTTTTCTTCCAGGGTTTTGAGGCTCAGTTCCTTCTCTTCCAGAGACACAGTCAGCCTGAAAGTCAGAGCATGCAACTCATTACTATAGGGTATATAACATTTAATAAACTCTTAGGACTTCCACCACCAAGGGGAAAATTGATTTGTCTGCTGAGGTTTGTCTGAACAACTAGGCTGCTTGTTCAGTCCTCAGCCAGGTTGGCAACCACACCCAAGCACGTGCCCACTACACTTTTTTCCACAGAAGAAAGGTGAATTATTGGCTAAATACCCTACTTTTTTTGAGATGGGAATGTGAATAGAAACACAACAAAGTCTTGAAACGAAGACATTAGGGCAGAGGAAAATTTTTCTTTTGACTAATGAGACTCCAAGGGAGAGGTTTTGTCAATAATGAAGAGACATTTTCTTCCCCTAACTTGTATGTCCTGGTAGGAACAGCAGCAACTGACAGCCAGGTGATCTTTGGGGAGTTTCATAAGACTTGCAGCACCCATATTACTTTCAGCTAGAGAAATGAAGGCTGAACCAGAAGCAGTAATGGAGGTTTGGAGGAAATACTCAGATCCTTACATAAGATGCCAGATCCCTCACGGGGCAAGCAAGAGGGCACAGCCTTTTATTTCTCTTCTTCAATGAAGGTGTGTGTTGAAGGCTGGCAAGACTTTACCAGGTGAAGCACCCTACCTACCCTTTCTCTTCTTTCTTGCATTCCTTGGAAAGTCAGTAACATCTACAACTGTTGAGGCTGGCAGGGACCCTGCTCAAGCCCTTCCAGACACCAGTTGGGATTTTTTGAGGAATGAGGAAAGAGATGGCAATAAGAAACATGCTTATTTCTTGGGTGCCTCAGAGGGGAATCTGGCTTAGTTCAAAATCATGGTTTTAACCAAAGGCATCAGGATGGAAGACTGATACAGATTCCAAATGTTTAAAGTTTACCAGACCCAAGACAGAGCTGATGGACGTATCTAGCTCATTATACTGCAGCTCATTCTGCCTCCTTTGGTGTGTTTCAGGTTTGAAACCCCTGAAAGTTTCATTTAACAGCATTAACATGCCGACCTAACAAAACAACACCTCATTTTAAGGAAAGGAATACTCCAAAAGTGACTGTCTTCAGAAAAACTGTAACTGAAGGATTAAAAGAAAAGAAAATGAAACACTGCATCAAGAGAATGAAACATATCTGCATGGATAGTTCAGAACTCTGCTTTTTATGAAATGCTGCCAGAGCCACTTGGATATGTGAAGATCTGAAAGAGGGAATCCATTAAACAGAATAGAGAGTTTCACAGACTTTCATTTACCTGGCTTTTTCATTCTCTAGGACCTTCAAGGAAGCCTGAAATTCTGTGTTGTGATGCTCCACTTCTCCTCATCAACTCCTTTCCCCCTCCAAAGACTGCAAACACACTTGCAGCATCTTGTTCTGATGTTCTACCTTCTCCCATTGACTCCTCTTCTCCTCCAGGATCTTCTGGAGGTGTACAACCTCCAGCACCTTCTGCCTTGACAGTTCCTGTGTCTCTCTCAGATCTTGCTGAGCTTTGCGGCCAATCACTTGCTGGGACTCTTTGGAGGCTGCTAGTTGAGATGTCAACTCTTCCACCTCAAGTAAAACACAACAAAGCAGTCAAAGACTACAGCTTGCCACTGTCAGCCATATCAGCCATATCATATACTGTGAGGAAAGGGAAAGAACAACTTTAAATTTCACCCTTTCATGAAAGTACCAGATTCACAATGGATACAGCTGGCTTGTTTAAAAATCTAAGTGGGTCACCATGTTCATCTGAAAAAGCACCTTAAAAAACAAGGCTAGCAGTAACAGGCCAGCAGAAATCCATTCTGATGAGTGCTGACAAACAGGCAAAAAGAGTAGCCCATCTATCCAGGGCAGCAGCTGGCCGGTCAGTCTCCTTCAGCCCAGCTGAGATGGAGACCACAGTGTGATGGCAACCAGAGGGACTTACCCCATCAGCTGCTGCTCTGCCATGGGGAGAGACCACCTGTTTGATGAGTGGAGTAGCTATTGCTGTTTTCAGTCACCTGGTTTTGTAGATCATCCCTCTGCTGAAGGAGGACATTAATTTCTTCTTTCGTGGTTTTGATTTCTTCCTTGTGCCTCTCTTCACTGCCTTGATCTTACTCTGAGTTTCCTGTAGCTCTGCTTGCAGTTTTTCTGTGATGTTCTGCAAACACAAATGGAGAGCAAGCTACTGGGTCCTGCCATCAGGTTCATCTTTCTCTTCTTTCTGTCTCAAAATCACATTCATTCAGCCACTTCTGCTTTTCTACCCAGCTCTGCTTCCACTGTAACGCTTCCTTCCTGTTGCTGATCTCTGGAGCTCATCAGGCTCTGTGCTTTCAGTGCCTGCAGCAGTCCCTGCCTCCTCAGTCACAGCACTTAGGCTTTATTTCCTTGTTACTGCCCTTCACTGTTAGCTGGTTCTCTCAGCCTCTCTCAGCTTACGTCCAGTTGCCAACGGCCTGTTCCTTCAACCCACCCTACTAGTCAGGCTTACCTGCCCATCCTTGTGCTGCTCTTTCACCTCCTGCCTGAGTTCTCCAGCTGCTGGCTGGCTTCTCTTAGCTCTCCCTGAGTCTGAAGTACTGTCTCTAATAAAGCACTCTTCTCACGCTCATTTTCTTGCAGAACTTGCACAGAAACAAAGAGAAGACAGGTTTAAACTTCCCACACAGAATTTCTGTGGCAAGGCTCCAACACCGACGGGGTGACGTGTTCTCAAAGCGCTGTGTTGCTGCTCTCCCAGGCCCTTCTCTGCCCACTTACAGCCACAGCTTCCTAAGTGAGACCAGCAGTATCAACATGGTCCAGCCACAGTCCCCCTGATTGAACCTCCAACAAACATCTACCATGTAACAGGAAAACGTGTGGCACTTCTCAAATGTCTCGCCTTGCTGGTGAGGGTATCCCTCATCTTCTGCTGTGTCCTGTTTGTCTTTCAATAGCAATTTTTACACCTACTTAGCAGCAGAGAAAATGCAGGGCTGCCAGAGGGCTGAAGCGATGCAGCTCCTTCAGAAAACTCATGTATTTCAAGTGGTGTTTGGTGAAAATTACTTCATTTTTAAGGTATTCATTAGACTTTGGTAAAGTACTGACATGGCAGGGACACACTGTCATCTCTGAGCACTGCCCTGGCATTTCAATACCTGTAGACACAGTTGGGGGTACTGCAGTCCCCAGGCAGACTCCGTGAAGAGGACTTTGGGTGGGACACAAGGAGGACTCTCACTGTATGACAGGGTTGCACAGGAGGTCTGGGCACAAAATAGCTTACCAGCAAGTGACTTAAAACAGCCCAGAAGACACCCCTGTTTGAGTGCTCAGAAATATTTCAGAGGAGTCTTTAAAATTCTTTTTCTTTTGTCAACAATCCTGCCATGTCCCCCTGTCCCCCCCAAACAAAAACCCCATCGTCATGAGGATTCAGTCCTACAAATTCAGTTTGGTCTTTAATGAAGTTAAGGTTATAAGCATGTATCAGTAAAGATCAGAAGAGGACTGTTAAGAGAACTGTGAAGATACTCTGAGGTGAGTCTTAAAAAACCCAGCACAACAGCAGCACAAAAATCTCAACTGAAAGGTGATGCTTCTGCCTGGCTTCCTCTGACAGGTCTCACTCCTAGTCCCAAAGAGAACCCTGCTTGCCTTTCACCTCACCAAATTCAATGTAGAAAACATGTAGGGCATGCTCCACACAGCCTGACATGCAGACATCTCCCAAGGCTCTAGCCTTGCAAAAAAGCTACACAAATTCTCCTTTCACAGTCTTTACCTCTTGCTTGGCATTTTCAACTCTGGTTCATTCCTCCTCTTGTTGAGCTTGCATGGTAGCAACTTTCTGCTTCATATCAAACAGCTTCTTCTCGTGCTCCCCTTCTGTCTCCACCTTCTCTTTTTCCCATTGCTCCAGTATCTTCTGCAGCTCTGAATGATGCCCTTCCCACTCGCTTGCCTGAGGAGTGGAGGGAAAGACTTCGAGGTGAAGTCCCAGCCACGCTCCTCAAAACAAATGTGAAGCTTCATCCCTCCCATAATCCCCCACCTCAACAGTGCACAACAATGGCTTTGTGCTCTCCATAAATCACGTCCTGTCAAGGAACTTAAAAGGGGGGTCAGCAGGTAGAAGAATCATAGAACCATTTAGGTTGGAAAGACCTTTAAGATCATTGAGTCCAACCATTATGAAAAGGAGATGTTACCTTCCTCTCTCCGATGGCTGCCTGTTTCCTAGCACCTGTCTCCTCAGGATTTCTCTCTATTCTTAAGAGTCTATTTTCAAAGCTCACATCCCTTTCCATCAGTGAAAAGATGTAGATGGACTGCAGGGTGAGAAAGAGACTGGTACCCTGATGCCCCAGTCACAAGACAGGCCACGAACGGCGGTACCAGGAACAAGGGGCCTGTTCCACATGCGTCAAGCCCAGAGGTAACACCTCTGATGACGGTGACAGGACAGAAAGAAAGGGAGAAAGTTCCCGTGACTGCAGTTGGCAGCAATGTGAGGAGTCTACTCCATGGCAGACAGGAGTCTGGTAAGATCCTACCCCTTTCCTGCCAAGCTTTGGGTGGGGAGCACCCAAACTCCAGCTAAACTCGCCTTAGGCCCACACTGAATCTGTGGCTGCTTTTACTGTCCTGACAGAGTCCTGGGGGTCTTCACATGCCTTCAGGTACGAGGTTTAGGGTTAGGGTTAGGGCTAGGAGTTAGGGGTTGGGAGTCAGGGTATAGGCATTAGGGGTGGGTTAGGAGGTTAGGGGCTGGGCGGCTTGGGGGGATGGGGGGGCTTGGGGGGATGGGGGGCTAGGGGTTGGGGATTAGGGTTAGGGTTTGGGGTTAGGGTTAGAGATAGGGGTTATGGGTTGGGGTTAGGAGGTAGGGGGTGGGGGTAAGAGGATAGGGGATAGGCATGGTGGGTGGGGGTTAGGGGATAGGGGTTGGGGGTTATGGGTTGGGGATGGGGGTTAGGGGTTTTGGGGGTTAGGGGTTTTGGGGGTTAGGGTTAGAGATACGGGTTAGGGGTTAGGAGGTAAGGGGCTGAGGGTGGGGGTTAAGGGTAAGGGTTAAGGTTTAGGGGGGTTAGGAGCTGGGGGTTAGGGGTTGGGCTTAGGAGCTGGGGGTTAGGGGTTGGGCTTAGGAGCTGGGGGTTAGGGGTTGGGCTTAGGAGCTGGGGGTTAGGGGTTGGTCTTAGGAGCTGGGGGTTAGGAGTTAGGGATTAGGGTTAGGGTTTGCGGTTAGGGTTAGGGGTTTTGGGCTTGGGGGTTAGGGGTAGGAGGTAAGGGGCTGAGGGTGGGGTTTAAGGGGAGGGGTTAGGGTTTAGGGGGGTTAGGGGTTGGGGTTTGGCATGGTGGGTGAAGGTTAGGGGTTAGGGGTGGGGATTAGGGGTGGGGATTAGGGTTTACAGGTTAGGGTTAGGTGGTTAGGGGCTGGGGGTAGGGGGTTAGTGGCTGGGGGTAGGGGGTCAGGGGGTAGGGATTAGGCGTTATGGTAAGGGGATAGGGGTTAGTGTTACGGGTTAGGGGTTACAGGTTAGGGGTTAGGATTATCTGCCTGGCCCAGCAAGGTGTGACCTATGACAGATGGTTTCTCCCATTTCACACACTCAGGCTATTACTCTTCTAAAGCCAGGCCACAAAGCTTGCTTGAAGAATTCAGAAGCATGTTGTTTCCTACCAGGTCTTGCAGGAGCTGGTTGGTTTCCACTTCATGATCAGTTTGCCGCAGTTTGAGGGTATCGTTATACTGCTGTTCTGTCTGCAAGAGCTGTTGTGCCGTGTTTTCCCGTTCCTGCCTCATTAGAGATCGCTCTGCTTCCAGCTCACGCTGAAGGCACTTCACTTCCCCTGCAAACAGGACAAACGACAAGATTCAGAGTCTAAACAATGGTTGTGAATTCACTGACCTTAAGCCATCTGAACTCCAGTGCAGGAGAGATCTGCCTCCATCTCCTTCACTCCTCAGAAGCACTGCGGACACAGAGCTATTTTTATACCATCTTCCCTAGCAGGGGGATCACCAGAAACAGGAGGTTCTCACCTCGTATCACCTCCTTGGCCTGTGTGACTGTGTGAAGTTGGATTTCAAGCTGACTCCTGGTGATCTCCAGCTGCGATAAGTGCCACTGAGCTTCAAACAGGCTGGATTCCAGTGTCTCCTTCACTGACCTGTGAGTTGTGAATACAGAGAGAAATGAGTTTGTTGCTCCTGACGCCCACTGAGAGTTATTCCAGTAAGAAGTCATTCAAGATCCCTACCCCTCAGTATGGAAAATGGGTTGCAAGGAAACTTGTATACAGCAAGCATATTTCTCCATTTAAAATAGCAATGCAGGCTCCTCCGGGGGAATGCCCAGGCTTTGCTTATGACCTAGCATAACACAGAAAGCCCAGCCCAATTTGATCTCAATGGCCAAATCTGAAATTGCTGTTGGCTGACACACAAGTAGCTGTGCCCAAAGTCTGGGCCAACAAGCAAAAGCCCGGGCTCTGCTCACAGCCCTCAGCTCATCAGCACTTTCAAGCTGCTCTGCAGGGAGACAGAACAAGAGTATTTCCCTGGATGACTTATGACTTTTTGAATGCTGTTCACAGTGTAGCTATAGGTAAGTAACTTTCCAGACTCCTTGTATTTAAAAGGGACTCAAGAAATACATCAGATGATATAGTAAGATCTCCCGCTTGGAGCAGCATTTGTAAGAAATCTGAACTAGATTTTATCTGAACAAGAACCACCTGAAAGGAGAGACAGGCAGCCTTCAGTTTCAACTGTTGAAAGTTCAAGAGAAAAACTTGCTGCTTCTCTCTAAGTGTTGCTATTTAAGTAGGCAGTAGCCCAAGTGACTTGTTGCTCTTTAAAATGGAAGCTGTAGTACTGCAGAGCCAAATTCTTACAACCACAGACTTCAACCAACTGCTGCGTATGACACGCAGGGTTCTGGAACCAGGAGCTGAAGTGACCTCCCTGCTCTAACACAGCGCCCTGTGTGCCAGGTTCCTACAACACACAGCACTGCCTCACTAGTACGGGGATGCCATAAAAACCACAGCAGTAGAATTTCACTACTTGGATGGACAATGGAGGGTGTATCTTCAAGAAGGAGAACAAGCACATATTTCTGATTGTGCTAATCTCTGGCAGTCCAAAGTAAATATGCTCCATTTTAGGATAAATAGAATCAGTCTCCAAAACAGAACAGAAAAGATAGAGTCCAAAACTGTGACAACAAAAGGCTCTTGAGAACAACATCTGGCAAGAACAGTTGCTGAATTTTTATCTATTGTCAAAGTTCTTCATAACTAATTTATCTTTTTAAAAAAATAATGTATCCCTTTTCAAAAAAATTTTTAAAAAGGAGCTGAACATTTAATAGTTTAGTAACAGCCCAATAATTGACCAAACATAACTCAGCTGGATCAAATAAGAGAAGCTGGAGCTCAGAAGGAGCAGCAGCTCTCAAGAAACACACTGAGTCAAAAGGGGTGTTTATCAGCCATCCTAACGACGTAGTTTGGAGTAATACAGTGTAAAAGTCAAGAAACATGAGAAACAATGTCTAAAACATCATTTGTACAGCTCTGCAAGTTCAGGAGTCTTCTAAAAAACACCTACAAGGAGGAAAAACAAATCTTTTTTTTTTTTTCTGAGCAGAACTTGTCACATATGATCTTAGAAAGGCAGAAGGACAGAATCTTGCTCCTTCCCTGTGTAACTTCTCCACGACATCTGTCTCTAAACAGCAGGTGGTAAGGAGTACAGGACGCAGACATCAGTGATGGGCAAGAATCCTCAAAGACGTGAGGATTCAAAAGAGGTTTCCCAGCTGCTGGTGTAACCAGCTGTGGGTCCTGCACCACAGGTAACAAGCGTTAGCTTCCAACCAGAAGGCCCTCGAGATCTGCAGCACCAGCCTCTGGCTCCACCCTACATGGCAGTGTCCTACTCACAACGTCTGCATGGAACAGCCATCAACAGTCCAACTACTTGATAAGGAAAGATCTATGTTCAAATGCATAGAACAAGAAACCAAAACCAGAGAGAAACTTCAGTTTCAGTAAACGTCTGCAGGGTTTAATTATTACTCAATTCAGAGCCAAGCTGCCTTGCTTTGGACTTCACACAGGAAGGGGGCATAAACATGAGCCTGAGGCCCAGGAGATGTTTGCTAGTTTTAGCTGTCAGGAAAACAACATTAAAATCATAGTATACTTTTTTTCATTTTGCTCAAGATTCTTTCATTTTCTGCCTGTGGAAGGTGAAAACATTTGGAAAGCACACAGGATGCAGTAAATCCTCGTGTAATGATTACCACCTTTATAATTACAGCCATTATATAATGTCCTGCCTAGGGCTTCCTCCCCGCCCTTACCTGGCCTCTGCCAGCTACTCTGAAAGGCCTTGTCTGCCCCGCTGCAGCGCTGCCAGTCGCACCTCTAGGGCAGCCTTCTCATGCTGCAGGAACTCCTTCTCTTTGGACACCGTGGCCAGTGCATGCCCCTAGCGAGAGGACTCCTGGCGCAGCTGCTCAGACCACTGTGAGCTGACTCTTGCTGGCGGTAAACCTGAAAGCAGGACAAAATACAGTTAGAGCCCCTTCTCTGGAGTTCTGTGCAGAGCCAGCCAGTGCCACTTCTGCCTCGGCTGGAGGAGAAAGAGCTCCTGTACTGCGGGCTGAAAGTTTAAGAGCATCTGCTCTATACCACGCTAATACCCTAGGCTGCCAAAAGGCACTGGGACTGTTAACTTGAAAGCGATGAGTAAGGCCATGCTGGGCTGCCTGGGACCACACAGCTCCTTCACAGCAAACATAAATACACCAGACTACGTGTTTGCATGCAAAAATACGGCATCTTCCAGAACTGCCACCTTGCAAACTGGAATTCTATCAGAATCTGTCCCAGTGCTGGAAATTTTCAGAAAAGTTTGAGCAAAAGCAACTTTGCTCGCTGAAGAAAGTGAAAATACACATGGTTTCTCCTTCTGGAAAAAAAGAAAAAGATCCAAGTGCATTGGCTGCAATGAGGTGATGCTGGGCAGGGAAACAGCCCTTGGGGTGATTTATGAAAGTCTGACTGATGCGGCCAAAGAGATGGTAGACTCTATTCGTACAGCAGTTCATGTCAACAACACTGTTTGCTTGTTTCACACAAAGAAGTTGTCTAATATACCTTGCTGGTATTCAAACTTGAAGATTAACCATGATTTTTCAGCTTTTTTCTTCAATATAACACCTCTGATGGGTATTTGCCAAACATACCATGGACTCCAAGACTGACTATCTAACAGAGAACAGACCATCAGAAACAAACAATTCTCTCAAAGTTACCCCATAATATCCAAGGTTGTACATTATGAAACTGACATTTAAATGATGACAAACTCCCTGGTCTCCTTCAGTGACATGATTCTCCCAAGCTCTTTTTCGAGGGTATCAAAATCAGTTAGTCCAGAGTGAAGAGTCTTGTGTGATCACCTATTTCTCATCTTCCTCAAAGCCTGAAGAGGCTCTAACAGCTCACAGAATCAGAACCATTTAGGTTGGAAAAGACCTCTAAGATCATCAAGTCCAACTGTTAACCCAACACTGCCAAGCCCACCACTAAGCCATGTCCCTGAGCACCACATCTACATGGCTTTTAAGTATCTCCAGGGATGGTGACTCAACCGCTTCCCTGGGCGGCCTGTTCCAAGGCCTGACAACCCCTTCCATGAAGAAATTTTTCCTAATATCCAACCTAAACCTCCCCTGGTGCAACTTGAGTCCTTTTCCTCTCGTCCTATTGTTTGTTACTTGGGAAAAAGAGACTGACACCCACCTCGCTACAACCTCTTGGGTAGTTGTAGAGAGCGATGAGGTCTCCCCTCAGCCTCCTCTTCTCCAGACTAAACCCCCCCAGTTCCTTCAGCTGCTCCTCATAAGACTTGTGCTCTAAACCCTCCACCAGCTTCGTTGCCCTTCTCTGGACATGCTCCAGCATCTCAAACTCTTTCTTGTAGTGAGGGGCCCAAACTGAACACAGTATTCAAGGTGTGGCCTCACCAGTGCTGAGCACAGGGGGACAATCCCTGCCCTAGTCCTGCTGGCCACACTAGTTCTGACACAAACCAGGATGCCATTGGCCTTCTTGGCCACCTGGGCACACTGCCAGCTCATAATCAGCCAGCTGCTGACCAGCACCCCCAGGTCCTCCTTCCCCAGGCATACTTCCAGCCACAAAGTTGCATGTATGTCTTAAAATACAATTTCAACAGTTTCAAGATCTCATTCCCGTTCTTAGCAGTACAAGACAGCAGACATTGACTTGCAGCTTTGACCCGCTCTCCAGGCTCGAACAAATGGAGTTTTGAAAGTTGCAGACTTCACAACAAAAAGCATAAATAGAAACATGCAACCCCGTGGTTTTTTGACTCAGAAAAAGGGTGAAGAGCTACGCTGTTTGCTTCTTTTGCCACATGGTAGAGTAGCAGCCTCACTCAGATTCATGGGCAAGACAAATCATCTCTCTGCAGCTTATCAAAAGCCAAAAAAGAGGCCACCACAGACAGGTGGATTGAAGTCATCTGTAGCAGCAGAGGACAACTGAGAGAATTGCAGAACAGCTCTGCCAGCCATCAACACATTTCCAAAAGGCAGTAAACAAAGCTTCTGACCTCCAGCACTACTAAGTGTCTCCTTGACAAAACCACCGCAGAATCCAACAGACTGAGCTTCACTGAGCCGAGCAGCCAAAAGCCCACCTGGAAAGCACCAGGTGTTTAGTCTCACCTGACTGAGCTGCTCTTGGGTTTCTGCCTTCTCCTCCGCCAGTATCCTCAGCTCTACCTGCAGCCCCTCCCGTTGCTGCTCCACTTTCTTCAGCAGCTGCTCCAGGTGGGCTTTCTCTGCACTGAGCTCTTCATTTGTTCTTTCACACAAGCTCAGCTTCTCCTGGTCAGAGTTCCTTACTCTCTCCATCTCAGCCACTTTACCCGACAGAACTTCATTCTCTTGCTCCAGCTGCAGTCACAGAAGCACAGAGGAAATGAAATACAGTAAGATTTACCATGGAGAAGGTTTGGCTTCGACAGAAAAAGGAACATTTCCATATTCAGGCAGTCATACGTCTGAAGGCAAGAAGTCTGAAAAGCAGCGGCAGCTGCAGACGAACACTTGCCAAGATCTTTGGCAACTGCTCACCTGCGACAAGTTTGTTCAGTCGCACTTTATCCAGTGCAAGAGCTTCACTGACACTGCTCATCTTCGCTGCTGCAACGTGTAGAACAGCTACTTCAGCACTCGGCTTCTTCTGAGCCCCTCTCAACTCTGCCACTGACTGCTCTGCCTGAAGAGACAAAAGAACAACATGAAAGCAAAGACAAGAAAATCCCTGACTTTAAGCAGCGACTCCAGATCCCCTTTGGTGTCTCTGACACACCCCCAGTCCAGCGCTCCCAATAAGCACGTGGGGACTAACTGCACCAAGGAGCCTGTGTGGTCTGATCACCCTTTTCCAAGAAGGAGAACAACACTATCACTGTCTTCTACTGACAGAAACGGCACCTGTGCTGGTCTTGCTACCACAACTCCCTCTCCCACGAGTGCTGCCTAGGAATAAGGTGATCATACCTTCTCCAGGGCCATGGTAAGCTCACATTTCTCTTGCTTCAGCAGATCCCTCTGAAGGTGCGATTCCTCCAGTGTCTCTCTTGCAACTACCAGCTCACTCTCTAATAAAGAATGTTTTTCTTCAAGTGCAGCTAAGTCCTTCAGCCTATGAGAAGGGGAAAGACAAACAAGTTTTTAATGTAAAAACAGTCTCATTTCCAAAACCAAGATTACATACTATTTCCGAGATATGGCAGTTTGAATGATTTGCAACAGCTTTCTATTTACCCCTAAAGAACACTGTAATTTCCTGCCTAGCGCTGCATCAGTCTTTGTCATTGTCCCAAGTGAAACATTCATCATTGAGAAAGTAAAACAAGCTTCCAGAAATCACAGGTTTCCAAAAAGTTCAGGTGCTCTCAACAGCTCCCTGCCTGTTAGCTCTCTCTCCTCTTTTTGATACATTAGATACCAGACTTTCCAAAGTTCTTCTTTGCATAAGACAGACTTTTAAAGCCCAGATTAACATTCTCTCCATTATTCTTGCCTGCGGCAACAAAACAATGAAAGAGCCTGCAATCTATTTGGGGAGATCTGTATGAATTTCCAATCCAATAACCATAAGATGACAGGATGATTCAGGCTGGCAGGGACCCCAGGAGGCCTTCAGCTCAAAGGACCTGGGGTCAGCTATGAGATCAGTCCAGGTTGCTCAAGGCTCGATCCACCTGGGGCTTCCAAATTCCCAGGGATGGAATCTGCACAACCTTTCTAAGCAACCTGTTCTGCTGCAGGATTGCCTTCATGGTTCCATTTTTTGTTCTCTTTAAATCCAGCCGGAACCTCTCTTGTTTCACCTTAGGCCTGTCATCAACTACTCCGGTCAGCTTTGGAATGATTTTTTTCAAGGGCCATAAAGAAAGTACAAGGAGGCACCTCTGCTGTGTGTCAGCAGGGAGCCAGACCTGCCCACGTCCTCCCTTCACCATTCTGTGCTACACATGCTGAGCAGACAAAATCCATTCTTTTAGGGGGGCCTCCCACCATCCGGCAGCACCCACCCCTGCCCAGAGGAAGCTTTAATGCTCACAGGAGCTCCTGGTCATGACATGCTCTCTCCATCCTCTGCTGCTGCTCCACCCTCTCCCCCTGGGCTGCATCTTCCCTCAGCTGCAGCTCAGTGTTACTCTGACACAGACACGAGGCTTCTTGCTCTGTCTCTTCAAGCTGTTGCTGTAGCTCTGCCCTGGTTTTCTCGAGGTTTGCACAGTCAGTGCAGAGACAAGGCTCAGTCAGAAGAATGAACAGGCCTGAAGAGTCACGGATCCCATTTCAGTCACTCCAGACTGGCACTGTGGGCAGCACAGTAAGGAAGAACTTGCCCTTCCCCTCACAAGGTCACTGGAGAGGGACAGAGGAAGGCAGGCAGGCAGGCTTTTGCCTTCGTTCACCGAGAAGCCGTGGCTAGCAAAGGGCCCCCAAAGAACAGAATTCAGAGAAGCAGAACGTCGAGAGGGAGGCGTCTTGTATTCCAACATCGCTCTGAGTCTCCAAGACAGCCTTAGGATTCACAGTAGAGCAGGAAAAGCAGTGACAGGAGGATGCTGAAGTGCCAAACAGGGGCATACACAGGGAGGGCAGGCGAATTCTTTGCCCATAACACCTCTGAACTGCCAGAACTGGAAGCAGATTGCCTCCAGAACGCAGGAGGAGGAGGGAACACTCACCTTCTGAGTGCTTCTACCAGAGACTGCAGGTGCTGCTGGTGGCTGCTGGCCATCTGGCATTCCTGCTCCAGTTGCTCGAGGCTTTGCTGCAGCTTCCTGCACTTCTCTTCCTGATGCCTGTGCTGGTGCAGCAGGAAACTGATAGAGTCCTGCCTGGCAGAGAGCTCTTCTTCTAGGGCCTGCAAGGAATGGGCAGGGAAAAGCACAAACAAGCAATAAGGAGCAGGGAAGATGGCTCCTGATAGCTGTGAGAGAAGCAAGCAGCAAGACAGCTCACCTGAAGGCAAAAGTTGTGATGAGGGGGTGGAGATCAAAGAGAGAAAAGCAGCAGAACACAGAGCTGGTGAGACTGGTGAGGTGATATAGTACCAAGCGTAGGATGGCTAGAAAGAAACTGGCTAAGTGAATGGAAAGGATTCAAGATAAGCAAGGCATTAGCAGCTGAGCCTGTGGCCAGTGGTGAAGACAAGGAGAAATTCTCACCTGTGCTGCTCCTCTCCTCCTTGCCAGTGCTTCCTGAACCAATACGAAGGCACGCTCTGCATCAACAGAGCTCAGACAAGAGAGGATGTTGCCAGACTCTGCCTGCTGGGAGCTGTCAGTGACCACGCTGTCACATTCATCTAACACCACCTGAAAGCCCATATCAAGCTGTTACTCTCTGCTCATTCTACTTGATCTTGTCTATTTCTCCTTTTCCCCCACTTCACCCTAGAAAACCATTAAAAACTCAATTCTTTCATTTCTTCAGTCAACAAAGAAGTTTTGTCACTGCGGTCACAAGTGCTCCAGGGATTTCTGAATACAGCTACTACAAACAAGAAGAAACAACTGTGAAGTGGCTGGAGGCTGCCTGAACGCTCAGTTTCTTGAAGCTCTCATGAATGATTTTAGTCTCCTTCAGCTTCTTAGAGCCACGGAGACGAGGAGCACTGTCAACACTGGGTCAACACTGGAAATAGAAATGAAAGGAAATATTAATGCTACCCAGGGAAGAAGCAAGCTGATGAATACTGGAAAACAGCAGTGAAAAAGATAATGTTTATTCTGAGCAGTAGCACAAGAAGATAAAAATGACTACATAAGGGGAAAGAATTGACTTTGTGAGAAGCTGTGTAAAAGATCTGATGATTAAACCCCCCTCCCTAGAGTGAGGTTTAGGACTAAGCTAAAGTTAGCCCTAAACAGTTAGATCAGTTGCAATTCTGGGGAAATAATAATGGTCAGTGAATGCAGAGTGAAAGGAGCAGAGTTGGCACGTGCATTGATTCAGTCAGTGACCTTTTATAAAAATCTAAAGAACAACAGAGTCATTGCTCAAGGAGGTGGGAGAAGCCTCCAGGCAACACTAGAACACAAATGTCAAGTAGCCAACTCAGAAAGCATAGTCAAATAGAGACCTTACGGGAAAGGCAAAGGTACTGAAACTTCTAGTGACTTAGCTCAAGTGTCACAGGACAGCCAACTCAGAAGTTATAACAGGTTTTATGTCAGAAAAGTGGTATAATAATTAAACAGCCAGTAGCAGTTAACACAGACAGTATAAAACACATATATCTATTCCCTGGGCTAGTCGTTTGCCTTCCTCAAGTACTTTTAAATCAAACTACAGGGATGTGGTCCCAACTCTGTACTCACCTCTGTTATATCTTTTATCAGCTTTTGGAGGGAAAGATTCTCTTCTTTGACACTTTTAGTCAATGAAGCTTCATATTCTTTCTCTAACAGACTTGATTCCTGAGAATAGAATAAGCAAAGAGCTGCTCCCCTCTGCAGCGTTCCCAGCCTCAGCAGCATCGTCGTGCTGATAAGCCTCAGCCCTAGTGATTCCAGTATATTCCTTCCCGCATCTGTTGAATTCCTTCTTTGCTAAAACTAAGAAGAGAAAGACCAACAGCTGATTTTCACAGGCTGCTATGAAGCTGTCAATTCCAAGGAACTTTGATCCCTGGAGATTTAGTCACAGGCAGAATAGCACTGGTGCAACCCCCAGAACTGTCTGCAGCTCCCTGCCACTGCCTGCACCTGGCACCTGGGCTGACTCACACGTGCCTGATGCTCCCACACAGTCAGCGTCCTCACCGCTCTTTCTCTTGAGGAAACCACACCCCTTCGTGCTAAAGCTGGAGAACGACCATTGGGCCATCTCCCAAATAAAGGTAAAACATACTAGAATCTCCACAGTGGCGTTAAGTGTTTTCACGGTCTTCTTCTCCTCGTTCTGCTTCTGAGACTGTACGAGCAAGGCTGAGAGCTCCGTCACCCTGAGAAGAGAAGGTCCACATGCCATTCCAAAAGCATCGCACACCATCACCCGCTGAAGAGCTAAGCAGCTCCCAGAAGCACAGCAGAGAAAGTTCAGCCCAGAAAATACAGCAAAGGCAGAGTTCATCTCTACAGGTTAATATGCCTGATGTTGCAAAATGGCCCTTCCTGCCCCAAAGGACTTCTGCACTCAGTCTGGTAAGGAACTGTCAGTACAGAGGGGCTTAGGATGGCCCTGGGCAAATTCCTCCCAACTCCTCTGCACAGCCCTGGGTAGCAAAAGGGCTGTACAAGAGACACAGCTCTCTTTATGCTGGTCTCAACTTCTCACCAAGAACCAGGTAACAGCAAAAACACTGTAATACACTGTGATCTCTTTTCCAGTCTTGTCTTACAAAAGCTTCTGTCGGTCAGATGTGTTTTTCTATCCATGCTGTTGAAGGCCATAGCTTGGCTAGGGACAGAAACAAGGCTGTGCAGAACGGGTGTGTTTTAAACGTGAACCCAGCCCATCTACGAATCCAAGAAGCAGCCACAAAAGGTAATGTTGGTAAAAGCAAAGTTTAAAACACATTTACCTGTCCTGAAACTCCTTCTTCCCCAGGTCCCCCCTTCACTTGTAAGTGCATCACTTCCCAAGTCTTCTGGCTTGTTTCCTGTTCCGCTTGCTGCCGTGCCTGATCTTTTAGGACAGGTCTGCCCAGACTGACGGGCTCCCAGAGCTGCACGCCAGAGTTCAGGTGGGAGCAGTTTACAAGTACAGATCCAGAAAGCCTCATCTGCTCTGCCTTCAGCTCAGACAGATCTCTGCAGAAGGATCAAGAAAGAGATCATACTCACACCACCGTCTTTATCGGCTGACTCACTTCCGAAGCATGTTAATGGTGCAGCAGTAAAAGCTGGCAGGAAAGATGACATCTTTGCTGGGGAGAAACCACTCATCTGACACTTTGGGATCAGGACACATCTTGATAGTTGAGCAATGGGTCTATTTGACAGTTTGAGGAGTGAGGCTATTTTCTCCTCAGAGATAAGAAGTATGGAACAGCCAAAAGGCATCAAGAATGAACTAGTAGGTCAGGGCATACCCTGCACATTAAGGAAAGCTTACAGCCAAGTAAGGTAAATGGCTGACAGTAACTCACAGTTTGAAACTGCATGCAGTTTCAACAGAAGAATGTACTATTATGGCTACACTGGTTTTGTTTGCGTAGAAGGCAGCGGTGAGAAAGGAACCTCAGAGAGACCAAGAACAAGAAAACAGTCATCAAAAGAAGGTATCAAACTAAGCAAAATACATTGGATAAATGCAGTAACAGGGTCAAGAAGCTATTCTTCCTCTCAACAATGTTGCTACAGGAATAAACGGATACAAACTGACCAGAATAAATGTAAGCTGGAAATGAGAAGGAAAAAAAAGATAATATTCATGAATGACTTTTCCATCAGGAGCAGTGAGAAAAGAAAGCCAGTGAGATTTAAGGCAGATGTTAATCACTCTGTGAAAGGGACCGCTCTACGTGCTGCACGCACAGCTTTGGTGAGTCTCTTCCAAAGTGTCCGTATGTGCCCCTGTCTGTGTTAATATGCCCAAACATCAACAGAGTCAGTTCATCTCTTCAGGGCCTCCACACTGCTTATAGCCTGAGCCATGCGGTGTCCTCTGAAAACCAGCTCAAAAAATATTATTCTGAAAATAGCCAAAAGCATGCTTAATGGCATTGCTTCAGACTGCCAAAGGAGAAATCCTGCCTTTAGCTGCAGCTAAAGTAACACCAAGGCTCAAAAAGCAGCTGTGAAGGGAAGCTACATTTTTTCTGCAAGAGGTCCAGCCTGAACTTCTACTCACCGGTCAGTGGCAGTCTTCATGTCCAGGAAATGACGGCGGAAGGTTACCACCTGGCACCACAGGCTGAGCAGACGGTTACGTTCACCCCTTAAGTAGCTGTCAGAAAGCTAACAGGCAAAGACAACAAGAAATGCCAATTCAGCCTCTGCTGTCACTGTACAAGTCTTTCAGATAGGAGAGAGCACAACCATCATCACCAGGTCTCCTTTAATAACAATTCCAACAGGGGTATCAAGGACTGAAGAGGTACCACAGAAGCATCCTCAGTGGGCCTGCCACCTGACTTCAGAGAAGGGAACATCCACACTTCTCCTGCAGGAGTGGGGATCAGCAAAGCAAACTGACCACGATTCATCATCTCGCCTCGCAGAGGTGTCGAACAGTCTTGGTGGAAGAAGACAAAAACAAGCCCCTCCAACACCAGTGTCAGATTTGCTTACAACAGGCTACTGGTAAGGGAGGCCTGTCCTCTTCTGCTGTTGGCTACTCTGAGTCTGAAAACACACAGACCTCTCTGCTCTGCACTGCTGTAGACAGCGATTTAGGAACTGTTGAAACAACAATTGTTCATGTGGGACTGCCCTACAGCATCCAGCAACAGCAAGCCTTTGCCTTTAAGACCGAGCAGTGTGGTCACAGCAGGGGGGTATCTCCCATCCACACAGTCTGCTGACACTCCTCCATTTCACGCCCCTGTCTCCTGCCAGTCAGCACCAACACAGCCTCAACGGAGCCACAACTTTCACACAGCAAGTCGCCTGTGTCAGAAATAAAATGCATTCTCATTTCCCTCTGGCATCACGTCTGACATTCCCACAGCCTTATCCCTACCTCACGTTCACTGCGCCATTCGC
Organism: Strix uralensis; assembly: GCF_047716275.1. Taxonomy (NCBI): domain Eukaryota; kingdom Metazoa; phylum Chordata; class Aves; order Strigiformes; family Strigidae; genus Strix; species Strix uralensis. The sequence continues at coordinate 9,041,355 of NC_134012.1, read as the reverse complement.
TCTCCTTCAATTCCAGCTCCTCCTGGGCCCTCATCCAATCTACCGTCAGTTTCTCAACATCTTTTTTAAGGACTGAATTAACCTCACTGGCTTTATCGAGGTGCTCCCGCAGGAGAGTGTTCACGTCTGCCAGATGCTCACACCTTGGAAAGGGAGAAACAGCAATGAGGTCACAGAACAACTGCTCTCCACAGGCAGCACCCCCGTGACTTTCCAACTCCTTCAACATTGACTGTTGTCAAACTGAGAGGCAGTAAAAGTGCCTTCTAGGATTAACTAAGATCTCTCTGTGATAGCACACTCATTTGCTTCTCCTTGCTCTGAGCCTTCAATTTCCATCTACAGTTTCGTTCCCCCTTCCTTTGATGATGCCCACAGCTAATGTCTTGCCTTCCCTTCGTGCTCTCTGATCACTGGGTGCACCACCTTTCTCCATCCTTGTCCTGACCACCTCTCTTCCTCCACTCTCCTCAGTTTCTATGTCCTCTTCCCTTGCAATGATTGTACCCACCACTGCCCTCACCTTCTCCTTAAGCCTCTCCCTGTCTGTACGATACACTGGGTAAGACCTGTAGCAAAGACCCCACCTTGCTGACCCAGTAAAGTGCACACCACAAAGACAGCACCATATACATAGGGGAAACAGCTTTATATGAAACTTTCCACTGAAAATTGAAGAGCCAGGCGCTGCAGGCTTATGACTTTGGGGCCACAGACTGACATCTCACCCAGGAAACATTTCAAGAACAAAATTTAAAGAACTGCTACCCTGTGAACAAGCACAAAACTCAGTTTCTGGATCAAAACATGAGTCGTGTTTCTCCCACCTTAGTTTGCAACATACTTAACACAGCACACACAGTTCATCTCCTGGACAGAGGTAAAAAGAAAAGCAAAGAAAGAAACGTGGCAGAAGATGCCTGTGGTGCAAGTGCTCTACTGGGGACTCTGTTATAAGCACGGGGTGTGCTATTCGGGGAGAATCAAACAGGAAAACTCATGCGCCACAAAATGTTCAGCATGTCAGGGCTTGATTCTCAACCTAAAATGGGGCTCTGCTGAGTAGCTCACCTACTGAATCATAGAATAATTTAGGCTGGAAAAGGACCTTTGGAGGTCACCCAGAGCAACCCCCTGCTTAAAACAGAGTCATTCAGCATGCAACACTACTATTGCACCACAGAACAGTCTGTGGAACTTTCTCCTTTCTAAACAACTTGCCCAACTGCTTCCCTTGGGGAGACCAGGTAGAACCCGACAGGTTTTCCCTCACTTCCATAAGCATCCAGAATACCAAATGTAAGGTAACACTTCTTCCCTTTACATTTGATGCTCCTCTTCCAACTGAAGCAGTGCTTTCTCCAGGCTGTGGTCTTCTGTGGCTTTCCCCCTGCCTGGAAGGGATCCCTTAAGAAGAAAGGAAATGTTTAGTCAAATTCTTGTGTTCCCTTCACTACTGTTAGCATCCACCGCTTTCCCCTCCGTTTCTTTGGCACCTCAGGAGCTCGTGGCTTCCTGACCATGGAGGGGAAGGCAGGGGAAGGGTGTTACTCAGTGGGAGTGGCTCTCCTCAGCCTCCCACTGTCACACTCTCACAGCTGGGTACCCTTAGCTCATCACCGTCAGTGCTCACTTAGACTTGAAGCCTGGGAATACTCTCCTATCCTTTGTCTCCTAGGTTTACTTTAGCTGTCAAGCAGAAAGAAAAGCAGAGGGCCGGCTCTGTGTGTTGAACGCCACCATTCTTGCCTTCCAAAATGCTGTGTTTCAGCCGACTCTTTTTCAGAGACAGCCATATAATGTAACAGGCAGTACAGCCCTCTCCTGAGACCTAGGACAAATGTCACTCTGACAGTAAAGCACTCTTCCACAAAACTGAAATCCTTCTTCAACGGCTTTTCTGGACTGGCATTTCTGAGACTACTGGCTGCTCTAAGAATGGACACGGGACAAAACACTGACGGGCAAACTTACAGCGCTTCTCTAAATCCCCAGGTAGTGAAACTTTGGTTTCCTCTGTCACTGTTTTCAGGAGCTTTTTGTCTGTGTGCACGAATGCTACGCGCACTATCTGTAGTCAGCAACCTCCACACTCACCCCTCCTGCTCCCAGCTGCTGTTCCAGCTCTTGACACCGAGTCCAGTACTGCAGCACCTGGGTGGATAAAGAGAACAAAGATGAGCGAATGGAGCTTGTAACAGACTTGGCTCCTCCCGCACCAGCTTTTCTCTGAGTCTTCACAGCCCAAGCACAGCACATTCCCCAGTGCTGCCGATACAGCAAACAAGAAGCCGTTATGACACAGGGAAGCTTCACCTTACCTATTATTAAAGAACTTGAGACAGGGTTTCTTTTACATGTAGCGCTCCCTGCTCAGCTCCAGCAGCGATGGCAGCAGAATGAGCAGACGGGCCCAGACAGCCGTGCCTGGCCCACGGCCACTATGGACCCCAAAACAGTATTTCCAGCAGGCTGGAAGTCCAGCGGGCCCTCGAAGTTGGAGAAATGAGTTTTCAAAACTGCTTTTCCCTATTTAGCAAGTACAGTTAGTTCCGACCCCAGTCCCGCTCAGCCACTGCAGATTCCTGCTCGCCTGCAGCAAACACGCACGGGCAGCAGAAGCGGGATGACCTGGCAGCAGCGCCGGGCGCACCGTCGGGCTCTGGGCCGGGCCGGGCCTGCCCCGACCCTGCACCCAGCTCGGGCACCCTCCTCCCGCCAGCGCTCCTGGGCCCGGGCGAACCAGGCCCGGGCTGCCCGCCCCTGCCCGGGGCCGCCCCAAGCCGCCCCCGCCGGCTCGGCTCCTGCCTCCGGGCCGGCCCCTGCTCCCGCGGCCGCACGACGGCGTTCGCCAGCCGGGCCCCGCTCCTGCAGTGCGGCGGAGCCCTCACGGGAGGCTCGGGGGGGCCGCGGCAGAGCCCAGCACGCCGGGCCGGGCCGGGCGGCTCCCGGCGCCTCCCCCGAGCTCCGGGCTCGGCGTCCTCCCGCCCGCGGCAGCGCCCGCTGGGGCCGCGCGTTCGCCCCCCCCCCGCCCCCCCGCGATGGCCGCCGCCGAGGCCCCGCTCAGCGCGGCCCGGCTCCCCCCCGCCCCGGGCCGGTCCCCCCGGGGCTGCGGCCCCGCTCTCCCCTTCGCCCGCAGCTGCCGCCCCAGCCCCGCTGGCCGCTGCTGCGCCTCCCGCGAGCTCTGCAGCCGGCGCCGCCTCCCCGGGCCCCGCCGCCACGGCCCGCTCGTCAGCCGGGCCTGCCGCCTGCCAGGCCCCGAGGCCGCGCGGGGGGGGGCGCAGAATCTGCCGTCGGGGCGCTCGCCGGGACGTCCCGGCCCCCGGTGCCCCCCGGGAAGGGCGGGGGAGGGGAAGAGAGGAGGGGGAAGGGGAAGAGGGGAGGGAGGACCCCAACCCCCCCCCAGAGCCGCCGGGTTCACACCCTCCGGGCGGGGTGAGGCCGCGACGCGGGCGTGACGCCACCCCCGAGGTCCCCCCCCACCCCAGGTCCCCCCCTACCCGCCTTCCCGCCTCACCTGAGCCCGCAGGGCCCGGAGGAGGGGCCGCCGCCGCCGTCGTCATGGTGGCCCTGAGGGGAGCCAGGTCCGCCATGGCGAGTGTGGGCATTGCCAGGATGGGGGCGGGGCCATCGGGGCGCATGCGCATAACACGGAAAGGGTGCGGAGTGACGCCGCGGCCGCCATGGGGGTGTGGGCATTGCCAGTGAGGGGGCGGGGTCAGTGGGGCGTATGCGCAGGACGCGGAGGAGGGGCGCGGAGCGACGCCGCGGCCGCCATGTCGGGTGAGGGCAGCCCGTTCGGGGGCGGGGCCGGCGCGGCGTGACAGCCGCAGGGCGGGAAGGCGCTTTCCTCCGCTCAGCCGCCGCCGCTGCCGCCGCTATTTTCGAGGCGGCACCAGTCCGGGTGGGCGCTGCTGCCTCCTCTTCCTCCTCTTCTTCCTCCTCCTCTCCCCGCCGGCCCCTGAGGTAGGCAGGGCTCCCCGCTGGGCGCCCCCTCCCCGCGGCACCCCCCGCGCTGGGGACGGGGGTCCCCGAGTTCTCCCTGATACCCCCGGACCCTCACACACCCCCGTTCCCCCCCCCGGGGACCCCCCTGACAGGGCACTTGGTAGCGGGGGACGGGACCCCCCTGACAGGGTGGGGAGAGGGACCGCCCTGCCCACTGGGATCCCCCCCAGCAGGGGGGTTTTGGGGGGCAGGACCCCTCGGGGACCCCAGGTGAGGGGTGCGCCCCCATTAGTGACACTGCTGCCCCGTTAACTCGTTATTTTCGCCATGACCCCCCCCCCCAATTTCCCTTTTTTCTCCCTGTTTCTCACCCCTCAGGTGATGGTGGAAGAGGCCGAGCCCAGCGCCCTCGTCCCAGCAGAGGGGGCTCCCCCCACACCCCGGCCCCCCCCCCCCCCCCGATCCCGGTGGCCTCTGAGGGGCCCCGGAGATCCTGAGGGCTCCCTCCACACCGCCGGGTCCTCCCAGGGGTGCCCCCCCATCGCGGACTGCTCCAAGGGGGCACCCCCCGACCCAGAGGAGTCCCCCCGAACCCCGGGGGGCACCGAGGGTCCCCCCTGCCCGATCTCGGGGCACTGCATGCGGCACTGGAGGCAGCTCTGACCCGGAACCCTGGGGAAGCGATGCCGGCCGAGCTGAGCCCGATTTTGGGGGTCCCCTGGCCCCACCGAGACAAGTGTCAGCACCTGGACGCGGCCCCGCTGCTGTGCGACAACCTGTGCCTGGTACGGGGGAGGCCCAAAATGCAGGAGGAGGACACCCAAAATTACAAGGGGGCACCCAAAATGGGGGGGGGGGCACCCAAAATACGGGGGAATGGGGTGTTGGGGGTGGTGGGAGTGGGAGTGGGGGGATGTGGGGGTGCGGTGGGGGTTTGGGGGCTCCCCCTGACCCTCCCTGTCCCCCCCAGGTGCCAGGGGGCAGCCGCAGGATTTGGGGGGGCTGCGGACGGTGCTCAGCACCCTGGAGAAGTACGGCTGGAACCTGCTGCAGCCCGGTCCCCCCGGCACTGCCGCGCCGTCTGCTTCGGGAACCCCATCTGCCGCGGCACCGTTGACGCTGTGCAGGTACCCCAAAACCCGCACTGGCACCCCAAAACTTCAAGGACCCCAATCCCCCCGTATGACCCCAATATCCCCCACAGAACCCCAATATCCCTCTCTAGCATCCCAGTATTTTGCTATAGGACCCCAATCCCCCCCCATCACCCCAATACCCAATATCCCCTATAGCACCCCAGTATCCCATTACAGCACCCCAATATTCTGTTGTAGGACCCCAATTCCCCCCCCGGGACACCCCAATTCCCCCCACCCGCCCCTGCCTGTAGCCCAAATCCCCCCCAGTGACTGTGCCCCTCCCCCGCAGGGGGGGCCGGGGGTTGCTGCAGCTGTTGGGGTACACGGAGGAGACGGGGAAGGGGCTGAGCTTCCCCCCGGGGGTGGGGGGTCCCCAAATCCCCCGTGTGGCCACTGTCACCACCGATGTACTGCTGCTGTGCGCCGAGCTGGACCTGCTGCTGGCCGTGAGTGCTGGGTGGCAGTGGGACAAACTGGGGGGCACTGGGAAGGTTGCAAGGATGGACTGGGGGGGCAATGGGAGATACTGGGGGGCAGCGGGAAATACTGGAATATATTGGGGAGCTCTAGGAAGGTCACTGGTACATAGTAGGGGGCACTGAGAGGGTTACTGGGACGTACTGCAGAGCACTGGGACATACTGGGATATATTAGGGAGAGCTAAGAGGGTCATTGGGACATACTGGTGGCACTGGGACATACTGGGATATATTGGGGAGCACTAGGAAGGTCACTGGTACATAGTGAGTGGCACTGGGAGGGTTACTGGGACATACTGCAGGGCGCTGGGACATACTGGGATATATTGTGGAGCGCTAGGAGGGTCACTGGCACATACTGGGGGCATTGGGAGGGTTAGTGGGATGTATTGTAGGGCACTGGGACATACTGGGATATATTAGGGAGTGCTAAGAGAGTCATTGGGACATACTGGGGGACACTGGGACATACTGGGATATATTGTGGAGCGCTAGGAGGGTCACTGGGACATACTGGGGGCACCGGGAGGGTTACTGGGACATACTGCAGGGCACTGGGACATACTGGGCCATACTGGGGAGTACTGGGAGGGGCACTGGGACGTACTGAGGGACACTGGGTCGTACTGGGAGGCACTGGGATGTACTGGGGGGCACTGGGAGGACTCTGACTCTCCCCCTGCCCTCCCCCCAAGAACCAGCACCCAAACCCCCAGTTCTTCACTGACATCCTGGCGGGGGGGCTGAGGTGAGCGGGGACTGGGAGGAACTGGGGGGAACTGGGAGGGACTGGGGAGAGCACACAGCTATAGTGGGAGGGAGTGGGGGGAGCACATGGCTATACTGGGAGGGACTGGGAGGAGGTTGGGCTGCACTAGGAGGGGTGGGTGGGGCACTGGGCTATACTGGGGGTGCCCAGGGATGTACAGGGGGGGTGGAGTGGGGTTGTCACTGGCTCATACTGGTCTGTACTGGTGTGAACTGGGAGTGGCTCCTCTTCCTGCTCCCAGGGGCCGCTGGTGGCCGATTCGCTGCCAGTAATGGATGGGGACGGCCCCGCAGCTACAGGGCTGGGGGGGGCTATAGAGGGGTGGGGGGCTGTAGAGGGGGTATAGGGAGCGTTATAGGGGCTGGGGTGGCTCTATGGGGGCTCTATAGGGGCTGGGAGTGCTATAGGAGGGCTCTATAGGGGCTGTGGGTGCTCTATGGGGCATCTGTAGGGGTGGGGGGGCTATATGGGGGTGCTGGGGGGGCTCTAGCGGCTGGAGGGGCTGTAGAGGGGCTGGAGGGCCTGGGGGGGGGCTCCTGGGGTCACGTGTGGGTCTGTAGGGCCCCTATAGAGCCCCTATAGATCCTGAGAGTGTCCCCCCACCCCCTCCCTCCTCCAGGCGAACCCCCCCAGCCAGCCCCCATGGGAGGACCCCAGGGTACAGCCCCCCCAACTCCCCCCGATCCCCTATGGGGCATTACGGGGATCTATAGGGTCCCTCACCCTCTTTTTTTCCTCTCCAGCGCTATAGGGGGGGCCCCCCCGACTCTGGGGCTGCCCCCCAACACCAGCAGCGAGGTGGGGGCTGTGCCTGCGCCTCCTGCACCTTCCTGAACCCCGGCCCCAGCACCCTCTGTGGGGTCTGCGAGTGCCCCCGCCTCGCCCAACGGCCCCCCCAGCCCCCAGGTCAGTTTGGGGGGTCCCCGCCCTTCCTGGGGGGGTCCCAGAGTTTTGGGGGTGACCCCAAGCCCTGACCCCCCCACACCTTTTTTTTATACCATAGAGCTGGCAGTGCCCCCATTGCACCTTCTGCAACCAGGGCTCAGGGTGTGTCTGTGACGTCTGTCACCGCTCTGGGGGGGGTTTCCTGCCCCTCCAAACCCCCCCCACGTCCCCCCAACACCCCCCGATCTTTGGGGGGGTGACTGACACCCCCCCCCCCCCCTTCCACTGCCCTCACCCCTTCCCAGGAGGCCGAGGGGCAGCGGCAGGAGCGGCTGTGGGAGGAGGGGCAGTGCATGGTCACCCTGGTCAGGGTGAGCTGGGGCGGAGCCTGGGGGGTCTGGAGGTGCCAGGGGGTTCAGGGGGGGTCTAGGGGTACCACAGGCGGTCTGGGGGGCTCTGGGGATCCTCAGGGGATGCCGGGGGTGGTCCTGGAGGGGTCTGGGGGTGATGGCGGAGGTCTGGGGGGGCTCTAGGGATCCTGGGAGTGTTCTGGGGGTGCCAGGAGGGGTTCTGGGGGGGTCTGGGAGTTTTGGGTAGGGTGTGGAGGGGTCTGGATGGTCTGGGGGTCCTGGGGGAGTCTGGAGGTGTGGGGGTGCCAGGACACATTTGAAATTTCTGAATTTTGAAGTTTGGAAACCTCAGAACTTTAGATTTGAATTTTCCAAATTCCAAATTTGAGATGTCTGGGGTTATGGAATGTTGGAATTTTGAATTTGAAAATGACAAATTTTGAAATGTCCGCATCTTGAACTGGACATTTCTGAAATTTGAGATTTCTGACTTTCAAAATTTGGAAATCTCTGAACTTTAGATTTGAATTTTCTGAATTCTAAATCTGAGCTGTCCAGGTTTTGGAATGTCGGCAGCTTGAATTTAAAAGTGCTGTATTTTGAGATGCCAGAATGTTGAATTAAAAATGTCTGGAATCTGAAGTTTCCGCATTTCCAAATCTGGACCCCTCCGAGCTGTCCGTTTGTCCTGCCGGTGCTCTGTTCGTGCTGTTCCTGCAGGGCCCATCCCGGGACGCGGTAAGGAGCTGGACACCCCCCGCAGCAATTCAGGGAGTGCCGGGAGCTCCTGCCTGGCCAGACACACAGCTGGGGGTGCTGGTGCTGCTCCCTCTCCTTGGCCGTGGGCTGAGATTTAAGTCTCTCCCACACTGAGGTGCCTTTCTCCTGCCGACAGCAAACGGAGAAACCTTTCCCGCCTGTGCAGAGCGTCCTGGGAATAACTTGAGGCGCAGCGGCCGTGCTGAAGCCTGAGCAAAGGCCGTTCCCTCTTTATTCCAGAGGCAGGGACAGGGACCTCCCTGGGGCGACTCCTCTGCTCGGGGGAAAGGCGCGCTCCGAGGAGCAGCCTCGCCAAGACCCCGCTCCTCTTCTCGCACGGAGTGTGGAGCCCTGCACAGGAGTGTGACACCTGAAATAAAGACTCTGGCGACCAAGGTGAGTTTGGAGAGGAGATACTGCTTTATCCCGCGCAGGGGAAGAGTCCGCAGGTCAAGCACTCGGCACAAAAGAACTTTGGAGTGTTCATACACCCCAGACTACATGATTACACCTTTACTGCAGTGATTATTGGTTAATTACTTATCGCTTGTACCCCTCAGTGGGGAGTGACGTGCTCGCTCTGATTTAAAGTGACAGTGGGGTTTTAATTGTCTGCGCAAGTTCAAAGGGTGAGGGTCTGTATCCAGGCAGGTTCTTAAACCTATTTAAGTAAAATAATTTTAACAAGCTTCCATGTTCCAGGGTGTTTCTCCTCTACAAGGACGGTAGCTCCCTACTAGAAGTTCCTTGCTGACTGTTTGAAGGACAGACTGACCTGTCTGAGGTGTCCAATCTGTCCTTGTATTTGATGAGAAACATTTGCATGGACAATAAATGTCCCCCGTGTCCTTGGGTGTGATGAGAAGCCTTTGTGGGGCCTGCAGGGGGCCATGAGAAGCAGTTTTGCGGCCGATGATTCCCGGTAAACAATACATTCTCTCCCAGGGGTAGCAAGCACATACAATTTAAGCAACTCTGAGTAAGGCCTCTTGCTCAGGGTACCCAATACAGCCTGGTGTGTGCAAACACTGCTTTCCCCTGGTAACACTTTCTGTCACAAATATTCCCTCTCTCAGAGGTGCCCTTTCTGACAGGAGGGGACAAGACAGACCAAGGACACTGATGGAGAAAGGGGAATGGGAAAAACAGACGTCACTAGGAGAGCTTCTGCTGCTGGGGTTGGGAAAGCGCCTGATTCCAGGTGCCTCTTCCTCCTCTCTCTCAGTGTCTGTGCAGGGGCTGTGCTTGGGAACAGCGTCACTGCTGGTGGTGACACCAGCATCACCACAGCCCGATGTATTTCTGATGGATTTGAGCAGCTCGGAGACGTGCTGTACTTCCATCAACCTGCCCGGGCTGCTGGCCAGCTTCCTGACTGGGGACGGACCACCTCTGCTCAGGACTGCATGGCTCAGCTCCAGTTCCTTGGATCTCGTGCAGTCTGCGAGTGTTACCCGCTGGCCACCATGTCCTACAGTCAGTCCCTGGCCACTTGTCACCCCATGCTCTGTACAGGCTGATGAGCTGGAAGGTGTTTTCCCCGCTGGCAGCTGGCTCTGGGCTTGGGGCACTGACTGGTTTCCCAATCATCACAGACTTCTCAAGCCAGTTGAAGGGTTGTGGCCCAGCCCAGTTGACCACTTCTGTGATGCGATGTCTTTGCTGGACATACCATGAGGCACAAGCAGTCACCTTCTGAATAAATAGGGATAAACTTGGGAAAAAAACCCCACAGATGTCAGAAAACCCCCCAAACTTCCCAGGTGACGTGGGACTGGGACCCTGCCAGCCCGCAGGGCACTGCCATCCCTCTTGTGCCCTGAGGGGAAACCTCACCACAGGGGTGGCTGGCAGCCACTGGGCCTTAATGGTGCCGGGTGTGGGCACAGAGGGACAGGGTCTGCTGTCACCAGTGTCCCCGGGCTGTGGGGACATGGGGACGTCCTGCTCTGGAGGGAAACGTGCGATGGTCCTGCTGAATTAGCAGCCGCCTCACACGGTCAGGCCGCCAGCAGGGTCTTGCCCCACAGGAGTCAGTTCCTGAGGAGACGCCTCAGCTTCCCCTGTTTGAAAAGAGCAGGGCAATGGCAGGAGGGGAGCTGGCTGTCCCTTGGGGTGTCTCAGGTGGGGGGGGGGCATCGGAAAAGGGATAATTACCCCCCCCAGCCAGCTCAGCCTCCTGGCCAGGGTGGCTCTCGCCATCCCCTCAGGGTCAGGTCCCAGCTTGGCAGGATCATGGCTCCTGCCAAGCATTCAGGGAGAGGCTTGGAGAGCCTTTCAGGACACAGGAGGATCGGAAGCACTCAAAAAAGGGATGAAAAATTAAAGAGCAGGTGCATTTCTGCAAAACCAGCCTGTTTTGGGTGGACAGGGCTGACAGCAGAGGGTGGCACAGGCTCGTCGCGGGCACCTCACCACAGGGCCTGGCCTGGCACCTGGGTGCTTTGCCCTGACCCAACCTGTTCCTGCTCCTTCCCTCACCATCAGCTGCTCTTGGGGTACAGGGAGATATTTCGGGGGGCAGAGTGAGCCCAAGACCGTGGCAACGAGCCCAGGATCTCTGACAGCTTTCGATTTTGAATGAGAATGAAAACTGAGAGAAGAGTCAATTCCTTTTCCCATCTCAAAGCTGAAGCAGAGAAGAGAAACTTAAGAACTGACAAAAAATAGAGCATTTCGAGGTACCCAGCTGCAAGGAGATCACTGCCCGCCTGGTCAGGGGTGCAGTGTTGGACTAACAAAGTTTCCAGAAAGGTGCTGGTTCATCCAGGGTTGAAACGCTGTTCTTTCCACCCAGAGTTAAAAACCTGTGGGCTACAAGGTGTGACAAACAGGGTTATTGCACATCACTTCATCCCGTAACACAGCTGCAAACTTTGAGAGATAGAAACCATCCTGCATCAGAGCAGGAGCCCTCAGTGTCAGCGGGAGGCCAGAGAGTCTGTCCGTCTGTCCTGGAGTCATGGCCAGTCACACTCCATCTTCTCGTGCTTCATTTATCGGCTTTATCAAAGACTTTGGTTGGAAACACCCTGCTAGAGCAGCAGGAGAGTGACCCCTCCACCCTGGCAAGGGAAGGTGGCTCATTGTCTCCACGCTGCCCTCATCCTGCTCCTCTCCCCAAAAGGAGAGAAACCCCCCCCCCGAGAATGGGGGAAAAGGGCTGAAATCCAAGTCCTCGGCATCCTCAGCTGTGCTTCGATTGCCGTCAGGTCTCAGCTGGTGACGGCAGGAGCCAACCTGGCCCCAACTGAGCCAAATTTATGTGTTTTGGGGGGGAATCTACACGCACCCATGCGCACACTTAGGGATGCTACAGTGAGTGATTACTATGAGTAGTAGCCTGGCACCGAGATCACGGCTGTCGTGGCACACCCGTGCCGCGCGGGTGGCAGCATGAGGGCAGTTTCTGTTGGGGTCGGTGCTGATGGCTTACGAGGCCGTGCGTGTGCCGGGGGCCCGGCCCTGCCTGCCCGTTTCGGGGAGCTGGGGCAAGAGGAAGACTTTTGGCAGGGGTTGACCTGAAATGACATTTTGCCGCTTTTCTGTTTTTCTCACAGCTTTTGCAGCGGGGTGAGATCTCCGTCCCTGCAGCCGTTCAGATGCACACGTGTGCCGGGGTGTCACTGCAGGTTCACTGAAGCGGTTGCTTCAATGTGAAACAGGAGCAGCTGTTCCATTTTTTGGGTTGCTTAACCCCCTCCTAACTGTAATAAACACAGTGATCAAGGACACACAAATATTACCCTGGAGAAAGGGGACCAAAAGCTTGGAAAAGGATGAAAGAATCACACTGATTATTCCTTTAAAAAATATGTTTCCTTAGCTGAAGCTGCTAAATTTGACTCAACTTTACACACTGGAAGGTTTGCAGTTGTTGGTTGTTTGTTTTTTTATTTTACAGTGAATAAAGTGGTTTTTTCCTCATAAAAACCCCCACCAACTCTTAGGCCGAGTGATGCAGTTTCGATGTGTCACGCAGGCAGGGTTAGTGCAGATCCCACTCTCAGGAAGGTCAGTATAAACCCCAAAACATGAGACTCTGGTCTGGAGCGGGGCTACAGGTGCCTGAAACCAGCACCTGGCCACCCCCACTGTCACAGCACGGGGTTTATTTTTCAGAGGAGGGCTGGGAAGGGACAGGTTTCACCCCAGGTTCATGCTGAGGGGGGTGCAGGGCTTTAGTGTCGACTCCTGGAGGACTAAATCCCCTGCCTGGGGGATGTGGGGCCATCAGGGGTTTAAAGCTGGGAGATCCTCTGCGGCTGGTCCCAGCCTAAGGAGGGGTAGGACAGGGAAAGGCAGGTGAGCCCAAGCTCCACCACAAAAGATCTCCAGCAGGTTGGGGCACCGTGCCTCAGTTTCCCCACCTGCCCTGTGGAGGTGGTGCTGTTGCCACACAGGCCATTGGCAAAAAGCCTTTAGAGACCGACTTCCACCGGGATTCATTACTGGGGGGCAGAGCTGCAGGACACCTGGTTTGCTGACAATTCACCCCATCCTAAGGCAGGTCTTTAAAATAGCTCCTGTGCCTCACTGTGCTGAGAAGGGCCAAAGGGTTTCAGATGCTGCCTTGGGGGCAGCTGGATGTTTTCCTTGCAGCAGGATGTGGGGTGAGATGCCACCTCTGAGTCTCCAGCTCTTTGGGTACCTGTGGCAAGCCGGGCCCCTGCTCCCCAGGGGGTTTTTCTCCTTGGTGCTCATCTGCATCTTAATTCTCTGGTTATTTGATACTGTTTACTTTGAAATTATTTTGGAAGCAACATCCAATACATATGCCAGATTTTTTTATCATTGTTTTGTTGTTTGGGTTTTTTTAATGAACCGTGAAGGCTTTTGTCTTTTTCCACTTTCATAGCTGACAGATGATAGGACTTCAAAAAATGTAATATTAAAATATTTTATGATTCAGAAATACTGTATTTTTATTTATGTATTTAAGTACATAATTCTGTAAAGGTAATTATGTAAAAAAAAAAACCAAAACCAGTACCCAATAAAAAGATGTATGAATTTCTCTAAACTGCTTAATGAGGCCTAATATAAATCTGAATTTCAAATAACATAAGGGTTGTCATATGCCCTAATTTTCAATGATAGTTTTGGCTTGCCACTCAGTTGGCCTTTTATTTTGTGTCACAAATTAACAAGCCGTGTGGTTTTATGTCCCTGTTCTGTTAGAGCAGTGCTATATCGGAGATGAGAAAATTTCATTACAGTAGTTTTGTTAGAATGCAACTCACATTTGGGGTGGGGGGAAATAAAGGTCATTTCAGGCCATATTTAGATGTTTTAAATATGGATAAATATAGAGTGAAAAATTCCTTCTAGTTTTCCACACTTCTAACAACACAGTTCAGTGCAAAGTGCAGTTTCTGCTCATCAGCAGCAATGTGACAGCATCAAGGTGCTACATGGCTCTTCAGCAGTCGTTGCTGATAATGTATACAGCAGGGAATTTATTTACAGGTGAAACAGTTCTTGAAAATGACTGGTGTTTGTGACACTTTGTGAAACAGAGTGTCTGCTATGTGTAATTGAAGAAAGAGGATCTACTAAAATCATGAAAGGACAAAAATCAGCTGTGAACTGTGCAGGGTTTTTTTGAATCCGCTGTTTGCTGAAGGGGATTAGCATCTCATAATGCCTGTTTTTTTGTCTGTGTCTTGATTCTGCATCTCTAAGTCATACCATCTTGTGGTCTAAATAAATAAGGTAATACATAGAGTTTGTTCCACTGACAATATTGTGGGACTGGATTAACAGTCTGGGGAAAGGTGAAAATAGAACTTCTTGTTTTCACTTGTCAGTGCAAAAAGCATTATCAAGGTTCTCTGGTAGGTATCAAGCCAAATAATTCTTTTCTGTCTCTGTCTGGAGGTAGAGAGATGCTAGAAGGAAAAAGAAATAGAATCTAGGCCATACTGGTTCACACTGATGTCCCTAAGTGGATACCTGGGGACGGTAAAAGAGGCAGTCATCACTGAAATGCCACTTACTGTCTCCCAGGCTTTCAGCACTCTTGGTCTTGGGACTGCCTGCGCTGGATGTGGGCTCAGCTGCTTGGGAAGCCTCAGTGGGGTTCTCTCCTGAGGATCTTTCTTGCCTTTGATTAGGTCCTTGTAAATCTGTGGCCTCCCCAAGCATCCCCCAGCAAATGTGCATTTACTGTGTAAAGAACCACCTTTCTTAAGGGGGGGGGGAAGAAAGAAAGAAAGAAAATATGTTTTGAACCAGAATACTGCTAGTTCTATTTGATGTCCCCTGGTTCTTGTATGGAAAGAGTCAGGAAGGTCGGGATAACGTCTCTTTCTCTGTGGTGTCCTTTTCTCAGGGTGGTATGGTTTTGTGGAAGGGGAACAAATGAAGTGCATTGCACACTGTTTGCTGTATTGCTCTTTTCCAGGCTGTTGACAGGGTGGGACAAGGAGGGACTGTCCTGTGGCCTTGGGAGGGGAAGCATTCCTTTGAGCTGCCCAGGTAGGGGAAGGGAAGGGTATTCCTGCTGTAGTGCTCATTCTCTTCAGACCTGGTCAAAGTGCACTGGGATTTTGACCATTTAATGTAGAGCTGTGAACCATGGTATCCTTGTTGTTGTGGTCTAGACAGCTGATAGGAATGCATACCTGTGTGAGATGAGGTAAACGACAGAGGCGTTCTTACCCAGGCTTTCAAATGCACGTGCCTTCAGCGACTCAGTTTAGCTGCTCTTCATATATAGAGGCGAGTGTGTGTGTGTGTATCCCTCTGAAAAAAATTAGATCTATATTTATACACACACACTGATATCTCTAAATGAGAGAGAGGGTCTCCTGGAGTGGCTTTATTCATCCCTTTTAAAGAGACAATATAGTGGTTATCTCATTTTTAAAGAGACAACATACTGGTTATCTCAGTATGCATGTAAATAATAACTCTTGTCCAAAGACAGTGTTTGGAACTGCAATTACAATTAATTTTTTTCATAAAATACTGTTGGAATAGTTCTTCATTTATTGGAATGTTAAGTTTTGCTTATATCCAGACCAAATTACACTTGTACGTCTAGTAGTGCCTGGTGATGGTGCTGTGAGTGGTTGCAGTTTCCTTCATGACACCAAAAGACTCTTTCTCCATGCTTGAAGCTGCTTCGGGTGCCTCTGCATTAGTGGCCAGTGCAACATAAAGAAGGCAGGACCAGGACTTTATTTGCAGGGCGTGTTACCATTCAAGGCTGCAGATCCATTTGAGGTGTTGACCAGCCATGCCCACGTGCCAGCTGCTGCTCCTGGCAGCACTAAACGGCTGGTAAGAGACAGGTCTTCTCTCTCCCCTGATGATGTTCCCTTCCCTTTCTGGTAGCTCTAGTTCCTTTCCTCCTTATGTGAGCTGTGTTTGGCCTGATAGGTTTATCCACCTCTTCTGCTCCCTCTCCCCCTCCCAGACGTTTGCAGCTTCACCCAAGTAACTGTTTATTGCTGTTTGAGTCCGATTACCATGGTGGCCATCTTTGGAGCTGTGCAGCAGTTCTGAACTTAATGATATTCTGGCATTTTCACTGTAGGTTTTATTCTTTTCTCCGTTTTATCTTATCCTTTGTAATTGGAAGCTCTCAGTGTACAGTAACGGTAAGTACAACCTTAGATTTATTTTCATGTTTACAAGTGAAGCTCCTGATTCATTTGCTCTGGTTATTATCTACTTGGCTGTTTGTTTCTATCATTTCAGTGAATCCCTTGGACTCAGTTGAGTCAGACTGCGAGCTGTGTTTGTGTGTGCATGTATGACACTAACACTTTGCACCTTTTAATAATTGGTCATGTTTAAGCTGTAGTCTGTACTCTGCAGTGACACTGATTAATGTTTTGCTTAGTTGAGCTACTGAAAAGAAAAACTAAACCAGAACTAAGTATCAAGAGATGGTGGTCTTCTTGTTGGTCGTACAGATTGAGGCTTTACTGAGTCACAGGCTGAGGTGGGCACAGCCCAGAATGTGTTTCTTGATGATCTTCTGCCCAACACCAGAGTGTCTTTCGTGAATCTTACTCAGACACTTTGCTTTCTTCTTCCAACTCATTTTCCCTTCTCTGGAGAAGCTAATGAATTCTTCACAATTGGCCTCTTCTTCTTCCTCCAAATTATTGTTTTCCTGACACTTTTTCCATCCTTTGCTTTGTTTTATTGGTAAACGAGAAGTATTATTTGTAGGTGTTAAATACACACTGTACGTGTTCCTAAAAAAAATAATAAACTTTCCTTTTGAGATTTGTCTTTTTAAATTCACAGGGAAATATTTGGCTTACTAATTTATCCTCCAGAGTTTTTTTGGGTCTTTTTCTTTCAGATTCTTCCCCTTGAACATAATTTTGCTTTATTAGTGTCAGGTCTCCTGATTCATATGCTAGAAGAGGCATCTTCCTGTAGGGATGGTACCACAGCTGTTGCTTGTTAAGCACCAACTTCTAGTGTATTGCTCTGTTGTAGCATCTTTAATTTACTTGTGGAATCATGGTCTCCTTTGTGTTTCAGATGACCATATTGCTTCAGCTTTTGCATTCTTTCTCCCTGCTCTTCCGGATACCTATTTCAGTAGATATGTCACAAAGGCAGGTATATTTTTCATTTTTACTGCTTCTCTTTTTATTTGGATTAAAGTTGCTGTGTCTCTGAAGATGGGAGCAAAGTTACTTCTCCGGTGGATTGTGTTTTTTATTCTGCTGTGATTCAGCTGTGATTTTCGTTCTCTGCCTCTTGCAAGCAGTGCTATTAGATTTTTGTGATGATCTTTTCTGTTACCACCAAGGACTGCGTTCCTGGTCTTGTTGACTTTGGTCAGTATTTCTCTTGAATGTTTAAACTGTTTTCTTCAACTATCACTAATATTCATTAGAAAAAAGGATTGATTTTTTAAGCTAGAAGTTTGGAAAGATGTCAGTTATGAAGTGTTACAGAACTTACATACCTGAGAAATCTCTAATTTCTTCTTTTTTGTAATTTCACTTCTTTTTTTGTTCTATGGCTATAATATATTGAAAAACTTGTGTTTATGATTTCATGGCTGTTAAAAAGTTTATTACTATTATTCATTACCCCAAATTCAGTTCATTTCCATTTACTAATCTACTACTCTCTCTCCTGTCTTTTGCTGGCTAATAGGATGAAGAAACCATATTTTTTCTTTCAAGTTTGGCCTAAAGCTCTTTAACCTAATTTCCGTTATATGTATTGATGTCAGGATGAGGAAAAGCATATCTTGAAAGTTTTACTCTCGTTTGTCAAGGGTGTCCCTCAGAGTCCTGAAATGCTTCTGTCAGTGACAGGCCAGGACATGGGACGCGCCTCCTCTTTTGAGAAGTGGTGTACTCTATTTTTATGCTCTATTTGTTACATTTGTATGTAACTCTGTTTTTATGGGTAGTATCTACCGAAATGATTTTTAAAGAATCTGCTATTATTTGTTATTGTAAGAGAAGTTTGAAAGGAACAACTCCATCCCATCTCTTTTTGCTTCTTTTTTTTTGCTTGGTTTTGCTTATTTGTAAATGCTGGTAGATGTATACAATTATTTCTCACCTGTCCTCTTACAGAAAGGCATGTCAAGGTAAAAAATTATTTGTTAGAATTTAGAGAGACATTTCAACTTGTCAGGTTGCATTTTTTTGCATACTGAAAAACCCTATAATGAAACATGAAACTTGTTTTTATTTTTGTTAATTAATTTGCTACATGGATTTAGGATGTTTTTTTCATTTTTTTATTTAGCTATAGCTAGCCTGTTTAACTTTTCTTTGGACCTCTCATGTGTAAAACAGGCCAAAGGAGAAACTGAAAATAGTAATTGTAGCACGACTGCCTTTTTTTACAGTGTCAGAAGAGAAAGAAAATCAAATGTTTTTAAATCTCCTCTGAGTTTGAAAAGTTCTGTACTTATTTAGCCTTCTTCTAAAGCCATTTTTACATCATCTTTTGTCTCTTTCCCCGCAAATTGCTACATGTAATCTGGAAGTATAATGCAATGCCAAAGAAACAGCTGCCTCCTAGATAGTTGATAAGTGTCAAAATCAAGGATGGTTGTCTGCAGAGTAAAGGATTGCCTAACTTTCATTTGGAATAGGAGACCAAGTGTGTGAGTAGTGTATGCCATAGGTGGGTTTAAAGGGTATTTGACATAAACAATGTGGAATACAAGCAGAGAATACTGATCTTGTGGCCATGCTAGGAGAAGTGATGTCCCAACTGTGTGTATTTGTGGTTGTGAACAAGCCTTTAAATAGCTTGAAGTTTTAATACACAGAATGGACTTCGGCAGGGGGTCACGCTTCTAACCCCTACATGGCAAGTAAGCTCAATGCAATACAAGATAGCATGAGGTTGGTTAAATCCAGAGTTTGTAGCTAAAGAACTTAGGAAATACTCTATTTTGATTCTGTGGGTGGAACTGAAGGTGGCTTGTCTGAGTTTTGAAGATGAAAAGGTTTGAAGGTGATGAGTGAGGACACCAAGAGTGATGAAGAAGCTGAAGCTGGCAAGGTGTGACAGTGGTGGAAATGATAAAGGGACCTGCTATGCAAAATCTGAAGAGCTGTACTAAGAGAGCATAAGAAAATAGACTAACTTAAGGCAAATCATATAGTAATTCAAAACTATGCATGTTTGACTCATAGTATATTCCTGTATCTTTTTGTAAATGTTTTAGCCAGAAAGAGACTTCTTTCTTATTCTTCAATTTGCTACTTTTCTATTTGTAAAAAAATAAAGATTTCATTCACATATGGTAAAATGCAACTATTTACTACATGACTGAGTCTGAAAGTCTACTTCAATTGCTTTAGCTTTAGTTTAGAAAAGTGCAGTAATTAAAATTGGGTACAGTTTTCCTAAAAAAAACCCTACCCCTCCAAAGAAAAACCTAAAAGAAGAAATGTCTGTTACAATCCTGCAATCTAGAGTGATGATGCTGTGTAATTTATTAAAAAAAACCCCAAACCAAACAAAAAATAAACAAACAAAAAAACCCCTCTACAAAACCAAACCACCTTTCTGCTGCTATTTGTATTTTAAGTTTGGTAATAACTGTAACCCAAGAAGGCAAAGGTAGGATTATCTTATTACATGAAACTTTTTTACCTGCTGCTTTCATCTTCCTTCAGTCTAAGAAAACAGCTAGGGAATACTTTAGCCATTGGGGGCTTTTTTATTGAACTTTGACTCTATATGCTGTAAAAATTCCAGTTAAGATGAGGAGGAGTGGTTAACTTAGTGACCAACTACTAATAAATGCATCTTAAAAGCCGTTTGTAGGAAATTTCCTGGAAATAAGCGTCACCTCTTGTATGATGAGAAATGCATCAATTTTTCTATTTCTTCACTTCCTAATGGGTTGTTTACAGGATCAGATGTCCACAGCTGGTTTTATGCAAGTAACTAGAATTCAGGTGAGTGGAGAGAAGTGTGGGGTCGGGCTAGAAGCAGCATGGTCTTTATAACTCCATTCCTGATCTTACTTTGATTTATTGTGACAACGTGTACCGGGTCTGGCTGAGCCAGAATTGGTTTTCCCCTGTAGCAGCCCTCATGGTGCTGTGTTTTATGCTGGGAGCTGGCAGGGTGTTGATAGCACACTGGTGCTGTGGCTACTGCTGAGTAGTGCTTACACAGCACCAAGGCTCTTTCTGACATTTCCCCCCTCCACAGTGGGACGGGGTGGGCAAGATCTTGGGAGGGGACACAACCAGGACAACTGACCCGAACTGACCAAAGGGATATTCCATACCATATGACGTCTGCTCAGTATAAAGCTGGGAGAAAGGAGGAAGGGGGTGGGGTCACCCTTGGTGCTCCGAGGCAACCACTACACGTATTGGAGCCCTGCTTCCTGAGAAGGCCCGACATCGCCTGTTCATGGGAAGTAGAGAATAAATCTGTTTTCTTTTTTTGCTTCTGCGCGTGGACCTTTGCTTCGCTTTGCTTATAGTAAAACTGCTTTTGTTTTACCCACAAGGGTTGGGTTTTTTTTCCTATCTTGTTTTCTTTCCCCTCTTTGCCCTGTTGAGAAAAAAAAGGGGAAGGGGGGGGAAGTGATAGAGCGACTTGGTGGGTACCTGGCATTTAGCCAAGGTCAAACCACCACACAACGTTAACACTGTTTTATATGGTGTTATATAAATGCCACTCCAAATTGCACACGCCCAGCTGGAAGTACTATTAGAGCAGTGAGGGAAGTCCTGTCTGGTGAGGAGAGGGGAAAAAAAAGCTGGAAGAGCTTGTCTTGACAGGGTGGGGAATATGCTTCCAAAATGGAAAGATGGCAATGACTTTTCAAACAAGAAGATGGGAACAATAAAAGTTAAGCCAAAATAAATTAAAGCTGGAAATCAAAAGCTTCCTTGCTGCTAAAGTAGTTGGTTCAATAAAAGCCTTTTATAACAATGATGTAGATAACACAAGTTCATTGTGATGTAGCTGGATGATTTTCAAGATGATAGTAAGTTTTTTATTAAGGGTTTAGGTTGTTCGAGAGACCTAGCAGAAGAATCTCTCTCATGTTGCATGATTTCGAAGGAAAAGCATCAGACTGGGTTGGATCCAAAAATGAGGATTGTTAGCCATCTAAAATCATGTAAGCACTGTTTGTAGCTTATTCTAATGTAACTCTCCTGTCAAAAGGATTGTAAAAGTATGTGTCTGATAATGTTAAACAGGTAAGTTAATTTCCAAATAGGATTGTTTCAACTTCCCAAGTACTCACTGTCAATCTAAAAGCCTTTACTTTTTCTCCCATTAATTGTTTCTTCATGTAGTCATTCAGAGAATAAAATCAAAAAGACCTTTTGTGCATCGGTTCAGTGCACTGCAATTTGTAACCAACATGCTGGAACAACTTCGGTAGCAGTTTGTAACTATAATGAAGGAAATGAAAAAACTTTATCAGAATCACCTTGTATTTTCTCTGGTTTTGTCTTTGCTTCAGTTGGGATGCTTGGATATCATAGTGTATTTTTTGGTTTGTCTTTGTAGGCTGTGAAGTGTATTTCTATAAAATAAAGACTTTGGAAAAATGAATATAAAAAAGGAATATAATTCACTATAGGTTCTTGTGTTTCACATCCTTATCTTTAAATGTTGCTGTGAACAAGCACAGAAACGCTTTAGAATGGAAATGGAGAAATGCTGCTCCCTACTGCTGATAACTGTTTTTCTCAGATTAACAAAAGCAGGACAATGTGGGTAGCTACACTGTTGAGAACTTGGCAAGGCTTTCTCAGTACTCCGAGATTTGAAATATGAGAGGAGGTCCTTTTGAAAGGTAGAGAAGGTCACTAAACTGTTGTATTAGCTTACAGGTTACCAGGCTAGAATTAAGTTGTTGGTTTGATCGCTGAAGCTGTAAAATCTTGGTTGATATTGTTGGTGTGTTGTTTGATTTTGGGGGTTTTTTTAATTCCTATATTATTCGGGAATTCCTTTATACAGTTAATATCCTTCCACATCCCCTATAAAAAATATACATGTGGTAATTTTTGTTAAAATTGGATTATCCCAGCCCTAGTTAGCCTAGGTAATGATTTCCTGTAATATGAGAACTGGCAACAGTAAACTATTTTTGTTTTGGTGATCTCTGTTTTTTCTATGAAATGTTTTAAAGGGCTTTTGCGAACTTTGGCAAGTACTGTTTCCATCCTTTTTCTTTCCTAATTTAAACTTGTGTGTCCTCAGCAACCCGAGTACTATGAAAGTGTCCTCAAATCTGTATGATACCTTCCCTCAAATAAAGATACTGGAAATGTGAAAACTTTCTGACCTGCCTTTTGCATTGTATGGTGTATGTAGACACTACAGTGCACAAATGCATTAAAACTTTTGCAATTTTCTTTCCCATTTCCCTTTCTGTGGTTCCTATTTGTCATTGCATTAGCGTCTTTTTAACCAAGACTTAAGATGCCCAGTGGAAGCCTTGAGTTGATCCAAGTCTCTGATGTTCTGCCAGTAGTAGGTGATGCAAATTGAATCCTTCAGAGCACAAATACTCTTTTTAAAAATGAAGCACTGTCAAATACCGTGAACCAGGAGTTAAGTGAGAGTTCATTTGGCAAGGGTCTTTCCCATCTTGAACTTCCTACTCTCCAGCTGATTGGGCTGGAGGGGCTGAGTGTGCTGTTGTCCATAACGTATGTAGCAATAGTTGTGTCTTGGTTAACCCCTTCTCCTTTCTTCATGCTGGACGGTTGTCCAGAAACCACTGATATATCCCATCTCTCTCACGTGCAGTAACACTTTTCCTCCTCTTTATTGCTTCCTGTTGGTTTAGTTCAGTTGTACCTTGTGTTAGTTTTGGACAACGTCTAACAGAATTTGCAGAACTGAAGTCTTAGCTGATTTCACAACAGATAGCTTCTACAGGTTTAAAATAGGCTTCAGAATAACTTTTTTTTTTTTTTTTTCCCCCCTCTAAGATGCACTGGTTTAGTTGACAGAAGTCCTTCTTGCTTCTTGGCTTTCATGTTTTTGCTCAAATGCCAAGCATTACGAAGACCACTTTGACTAGAGTTGGAAATACAGTTTGAAAATTATAGGACTCTACAGGACATGAATTTTCCAGGTTCAGAGTTGTTCTTCAAAGATTTTTCTTTTTTTTTTTTCTTTAAACCTCTTACCTGAAATCAGGATAGTATCTTTGAATTCCTTGATTGCCTCACACAGCCTCTTCTCAGTGGTGGAAGTGGCATAAGAACCAAAGTGAAAGGAACTGAAGTTTGCTTTGTTGTGACCTGACTGCTTTATTGATTGTGGTGGAGTGAGATTGTGGTGGTGTGGGAAGAGACCAACACAACTGTTCTTCTGCTTCCTAAGTCATTTCAAGTGTCTGTACTCCTATCAAAAATACCTTCTCTGTTAGGTTAGCATGAGACATGAGTCTTATGTACTGCCTGAAGTCACCATCAGATATATACCACCTCTGGCTAATGACTAAAAAGGAATTATTCTGACAAAACAACAATAATGCAAAATTCTTCAAGTCTTCTGCACAGTTGGTTCACAGAAACTGAGAGTATAATGTATGGAAAAACACGTATAGGATGACACCAAAAACTTCATGTGGCCTAAGACTCTGTTTCTGAGTGTGACTGGTAATTTGTCTTAAGAAAAATATTGTAAGTAAAGGACAAGTGTTCACTTCAGTTGCTGTCCCACTCCAGCAGGCAGCATCTTAAAGATTTCCTGAGAGTGATTGCACTTGTACATTTTTATTAGACCTTGGTTTACATTTAGCTATTATTTTGTAGTTCCTTTTTGAACATTTGATGTCCTCGGCATTGAGTTCCACAGTAGTTTCTTTTGTTTGCTTTAAAACATCTGCTGGATAATTTAATTGTCTGCTAATGCCTGTGTTGTCTTAAAGGCATATAAAAAGCAAATACTATATTCTATGCCATTCATCTTTTTACGGATCTTCAGTTCCAGAGGGTAAAGTGAAGCAAAGAAGACAGATGCTTCCTTGAACCCTTGCTGATTCTATGTCCCTCCTTTCCTTTTTCCCCTTTTCCTTCACTACCATTAAGCAATGAAGGCATACTGTATTGCTTGCCACAACTCGTTATATGCTTAGCCAATTATTGTGTATCCAATTAGTACATCGTGGGAAGTTAATAAATGTCTGGACTTTGAGACTTGTCTCACTGTTGTCCAGTCCGTTGCGGATTTACAAATCTGAGTCACTTGTCTCCCTTCTCTGAGCAGGACGTGACAGTTAGCTAGCATTAAGATAATTCAGCCTGCTGTAAGAAAATGCAATTTCAGATTCCTTTGTAGAGCTCAAGTTCAGTTCAAGTCCCCACACTTCTCACTTAAGGTATTCTGTCATGGTGATTAAGTCGTAACTTGCGTTTTCAGTTTTTAAAAGACATAGCATCACCCCCACCCCCCAACTCTTCTTTTTTCAGCTTGTTAATTACTTATTTCCTCCTTATTTGCAAGTTCTGAGAGTGTTACTGCACTGGCTCACATATTAATGACCACTGCATAAGAGACTTAATCTTCTAACAACAGTAGAAATACTTGAAAAAATACATTTTAAAAACTATAGAGAACTGATACTCACTTTTCAGCAGTATTGGCTCTACCCTAAACTGCTTACAGCTTGCACTGTCTCTTACTCAGTGTGCTGTCCCCTATAACTATTAGATGCGTCCCAGTACAGCTGTTATTCCCAGTACCCGTGCATGGGGTTTCTTTATCCTTGCTGCAGAACGTGGCACATCTCCTTGTTGAGCTTCATGAACTGGATTCTGCCTCACCCTCCAGGTCACAGAGGTCTGTGTTAAGGTCCTTGTGGTGGTTTAGCCTCTGCCGGGGTCTGAGACCACGCGGCCGCTGCCCCTCCCCCACAAAGGGAGTGAAATACAAAGCCCCAAGACTGAAATAAGGAAAGGTTTAATACAACAGTGCAATAGCAACACAACCAACAACAACAATAACAGTAATAGTGATGGCAATGAACAGAGCAAAATAGCTACCAAATACAGCAGTTTGAAGCACGATGTACAAAACCACGAGTGCACCGCGCTCCGCGCCAGGAAAATGTGACCTGCCAGGATGTGACGTCCGCATGGTATCTGAATAACCCGGCTAGAGCTCCCCCCCACTGCTGGGGAAACTTAACCCTATCCTGGTTAAACCAGGACATAATCCACCCCTTTGTTCTATACCATGTGCGTCACATCCAGCTGCCACTTAGCAATGAGCATTGACAAAGAAAAATTAACAAAAGCACAGTATAACTCATGGTGTGTTTTCACCCACAATCAAGTCCCCTTGTGGCACGCATCGGACCTCTCCATCCTTCTGCATCACCCACCAGGTGCACCCAGGTCCTTGAGCAAAAACAATCCCGTGGATGGGTTTGCCTTTCCCGGCGCAGGACTAACCCAGACCATTTTTCCCAGCAGATCCCTCATGCGCACCACAGGGACTTTATCCCCATCTACAACACGTGGAAGTTTTGACTGAGCCGGGCCAGCTCGATTGGCAGATCCTCTTGTGTTCACTAACCAAGTGGCCTTTGTCAGATGTGTGTCCCAGTGTTTGAAGGTTCCACCCCCCATTGCTCTCAATGTAGTTTTTAACAGTCCATTGTAGCGCTCGATCTTCCCGGAGGCTTGTGCGTGGTAGGGGATGTGGTAGACCCACTCGATGCCGTGTTCTTCTGCCCAGGCATCTATGAGGTTATTTCGGAAGTGAGTCCCGTTGTCCGACTCAATCCTTTCTGGGGTGCCGTGTCGCCACAGGACTCGCTCTTCAAGGCCCAGAATGGTGTTTTGGGCGGTGGCGTGGGACACTGGATAAGTTTCGAGCCACCCAG
Organism: Strix uralensis; assembly: GCF_047716275.1. NCBI lineage: Eukaryota > Metazoa > Chordata > Aves > Strigiformes > Strigidae > Strix > Strix uralensis. The sequence goes on along the minus strand of NC_134012.1, from coordinate 9,015,688 downwards.
TGGTTGCTTCCACCATTGTGAGCACGTGGCGCTTGCCTCGGCGGGTCTGTGGCAGTGTGATGTAGTCGATCTGCCAGGCCTCTCCATATTTATATTTCATCCATCGATCTTCATTCTGCTGGGGTTTCACCCGTTTGGCTTGTTTGATTGCAGCACATATCTCACATCCGTGGATGATCTCTGCGATGGTGTCAATGGTGAGGTCCACCCCTCGATCTTGAGCCCACCTATATGTTGCATCTCTGCCTTGGTGGCCCGAGGTCTCATGGGCCCACCGGGCTATGAACAGTTCACCTTTACGCTGCCAGTCCAAGTCCACCTGAGCCACCTCAATCTTAGCAGCTTGGTCTGCCTGCTGGTTATGCTGATGTTCATCAGTGGCTCGACTCTTGGGTATATGGGCGTCCACATGGCGCACCTTCACAACGAGGTTCTCCACCCGGGCTGCAATGTCCTGCCATACTTCAGTGGCCCAGATGGGTCTGCCCTTGCGTTGCCAATTGTTCTGTTTCCATTGCTGCAACCACATCCACAGGGCACTTGCCATCACCCACGAGTCAGTGTAGATATAGAGCCTCGGCCACTTTTCTCGCTCAGCAATCTCCAAAGCCAATTGGATGGCTTTCACCTCTGCGAACTGGCTCGATTCCCCTTGTCCCTCAACAGCTTCAGTGGTTTCCCGTGTGGGATGCCACACTGCAGCCTTCCATCGTCGATGTTTTCCCACAATGCGACAAGACCCATCAGTGAACAGGGCATATTGTTTTTCTTCCTCTGGCAGCTCGTTATATGGTGGGGCCTCCTCAGCACGTTTCACCTCTTGTTCTGGTGACATCCCAGCATCCTTGCTCTCTGGCCAGTTCATGATCATTTCCACTAATCCTGGGGGGTCGCGGTTCCCTATTCGAGCCCGTTGTGTTATCAACGCAACCCATTTACTCCACGTGGCATCTGTTGCATGATGTGTGGAGGGAGCCTTTCCTTTGAACATCCATCCCAGCACCGGCAGTCGAGGTGCCAGGAGGAGCTGTGTCTGAGTGCCGACCACTTCTGAGGCAGCTCGAATTCCTTCATACGCTGCCAGTATCTCCTTCTCAGTCAGGGTATAGTTAGCTTCAGAGCCTTTGTATCCCCGGCTCCAAAAGCCTAGAGGTCGGCCTCGGGATTCCCCATCTGCTCTCTGCCAAAGGCTCCAGGAAGGGCCATTCTCCCCGGCTGCGGTGTAGAGCACGTTCTTAATCTCCTGCCCTGTCCGGACTGGCCTGAGGGCCACTGCCTGGGTAATCTCCTGCTTAATTTGTTCAAAGGCTTGTTGTTGCTCTGGGCCCCATTTAAAATCATTCTTCTTGCGGGTTACGTGGTAGAGAGGGCTCACAATCAGGCTGTAGTTTGGGATGTGCATCCTCCAGAACCCCACAGCGCCCAGGAAAGACTGAGTCTCTTTTTTGGTGGTTGGTGGGGCCATGGCTGTTATCTTGTTTATCACCTCCATTGGGATGTGGCGACGCCCATCTTGCCATTTTATTCCTAGGAACTGAATCTCCCTTCCAGGCCCCTTAACCTTCTGTCGCTTGATGGCAAAACCAGCCTTCAGAAGGATTTCAATTACCTTCTTTCCTTTCTCAAAGACTTCCTCAGCTGTGTCCCCCCATACAATGATATCATCAATGAACTGCAGGTGTTCTGGAGCCCCACCTTTCTCCAGTGCAGTATGGACCAGTCTATGGCAAATGGTGGAGCTCTGTTTCCACCCCTGGGGCAATCGATTCCAGGTGTACTGGATAACCCTCCAAGTGAATGCAAACTGTGGCCTGCACTCTGGTGCTATTGGAATGGAGAAAAACGCGTTAGCGATGTCAATCGTGGCGTACCACTTGGCTGCCTTCGACTCCAGCTCATACTGGAGCTCTAGCATGTCCGGCACTGCAGTACTCATTGCTGGCGTAACTTCATTCAGGCCACGGTAGTCCACGGTCAGTCTCCATTCGCCATTAGGTTTTCTCACTGGCCATATAGGGCTGTTGAAAGGTGAGTGAGTCTTGCTGATCACCTCCTGGCTTTCTAGTCGACGGATCAGCTGATGGATGGGGACTAGAGAATCTCGGTTAGTACGGTACTGTCGCCGGTGCACCGTCTTGGTAGCAATTGGCACTCGCTGCTCTTCGACCTTAAGCGACCCCACCACCGAGGGGTCCTCTGAGAGGCTGGGTAAAGTGGACAATTGCTCAACCTCCTCCAGGGCAGCTATACCAAAGGCCCACCGGTACCCTTTTGGGTCTTCAAAGTACCCTCTCCTGAGATAGTCTATACCTAGGATGCACGGGGCATCTGGGCCAGTCACAATGGGGTGCTTATGCCAGTCCTTCCCAGTTAAGCTCACTTCAGCCTCTAATAGGGTCAGCTGTTGGGACCCCCCTGTCACTCCGGAGATGCAGATGGATTCAACCCCACTGTGGCTTGATGGCATCAGAGTGCACTGTGCGCCAGTGTCTACCAAGGCCTTGTATTCTTGTGGTTCTGATGTGCCAGGCCATCGGATCCACACCTTCCAGTAAATCCGATTATCCCTTTCCTCCACCTGGCTGGAGGCAGGGCCCCTCTAATCCTGCTCACCATCACTCACTTGATCTAAGAGTGACTCCTGCAGGAATGACTTACTGGTCCCCTCAAGAGGGTCAAGCATACTGCTGGCCATTCTATTCTGTCTGGGGGATTTCTGACTAGACACTGGAGCTGCATCTCTCTTGGAAGACTCCCCTTTCATGGTGGTCTTCCCTTTCAGTTGCTGTACTCGTGCAGCTAGGGCGGAAGTGGGCTGTCCATGCCACCTTCTCATGTTCTCCCCATTGTCGCGGAGGAAGAACCACAGGGTGCCCCGTGGTGTGTGTCTTCCACTGCCCTTCTCTTGGGTGGGGAAACGCCTGCTTCTAATGGCTGAGACATCGGCCCGTGCGGGTGAAACATAGGACATGTCCTGTTCCATTTTTTGGAGCCTCTGAGACAGTTCCTCTACGGCTGAAACCCAGGCATGTTGGGAGGAAGGGAGACTTCCCTCATAGTGCCGGAGCTGCATAGTCACTTCATCCACTGTCTGATTGTCTCGCCACCAGGATGCTGCTGCTAATGCTTTGGAATGTCCCTCTGGTCCACTTTGCAGGAACTTCCGCCACATCAGCTGTGTGCAAGGGACCAGATCTGGACCCAATGGTGACTGCTCATCATTCAGATCACCATAGATCATATCAAACACAGCCATTTCCCTGAGGTTTTGGATGCCTTTCTCCATGTCGGTCCACTTGCCTAACCGACATAGAGCATCATCCTTGTAGGGGTACCTCTCCCTCACAGCGAGCAGGAGTCGCTTCCAAAGGCTGAGGGTTTGAGCCTGTTTCCCTATTGCCTTGTCAATACCAACCTGCTTGGCTAAATGTCCCACCTGCTTGGCCTCTCTCCCCTCCAATTCCAAACCAGCAGCTCCAGTATCCCAGCACCGGAGCAACCAGGTGCAAATTTGCTCGCCTGGACTGCGGCTGTAATCCTTCCGCATATCTCGCAACTCACTGAGGGATAGAGATCGGATGATTACCTCCGGCTCTTCCTCCTGCTCTCGTGATGGGCCCGGTTCATTATCACCCTGTGCACTGCGAGGGGATTTTTTGGTATATTTGGTTTTCCGTATCGGGGCAACTGATACTGGTACTGCTTGTCCCTCCGGCTCAGCTGCTGTGCTGGTGGAGGCGACCGGTACTGGCGCTGCCTGTCCCCCTGGCCCAGCTGCTGTACCAGCAGGCTCACTTTCAGACCCTGCAGCTCTTTCGCCCCCTTGAGGGCAGTGATCAGTGTTAAGGGCGATGCGGTAAGCATGGGCAAGCCCCCAGCACATCGCAGCAAGTTGCATCTCCCGGGGTTTGTCAGATTGGCAGCACACCTTTTTCAAACACTCCACCAGTTTATCAGGACTCTGCACTTGTTCGGGAGTAAAATCCCAGAACGTTGGAGGTGACCACTCACTCAGATACTTGCCCATCTTCTCCCACATACCTAGCCATTTATAACTATCTGCCCCCGGGGCAGGTTTCCGGGTGGTGCTATTGTTGGAGAAGTACCGCATGGCCCAAAACAAGATCAGGCAGACATTTAGAAAGCATTGTGCCGCGAACACAGTGGCCAGGAGGCTCCAGGAATAGCTAAAACTCTCAAAAACCGAGAGAATCTCTTCCCCTGGCTCACCCACAGAGGGGGTGAGACCCCAAACAAAAGACCAGGCAGCAAACAGGTAGCGGTGCACCCCCACAAGCAGCGAAACGAGCCCATTATAAGCAGACAGTAACCAGTAGAGCAAAACAAGTCCCTTGATACATTTTCCACCGAGAACAAACACCAGCACTGGGAACACACAGGGGATATAAGGATTAATCCAGCCCCACCACGCAAGCAAATTGGCCAGCATTGTAAACGCTTATCAAACAATACAAGTAAAACCAGAAAAAAAATTACACCTAACAGATTGCTCTAACACTTCTCCTTTTGTCCTTATTTCAGTCTTCTCCAGCCTCACGTTGGAGCGCCAAAGTTGTGGTGGTTTAGTCCCTGCCGGGGTCTGAGACCACGCGGCCGCTGCCCCTCCCCCACAAAGGGAGTGAAATACAAAGCCCCAAGACTGAAATAAGGAAAGGTTTAATACAACAATGCAATAGCAACACAACAAACAACAGCAATAACAATAACAGTAATAGTGATAGCAATGAACAGAGCAAAATAGCTACCAAATACAGCAGTTTGAAGCACGATGTACAAAACCACGAGTGCACCGTGCTCCTCGCCAGGAAAATGTGACCTGCCAGGATGTGACGTCCGCATGGTATCTGAATAACCCGGCTAGAGCTTCCCCCCCACTGCTGGGGAAACTTAACCCTATCCTGGTTAAACCAGGACAGTCCTCCAGTTTCTTGTATGAGCCAGTTTAAGTAGTGGAGTGTCACCTGTCAGTTTGCTCCAGGTGTGCTGTGTGTCAACACGCCAGCAACTAGTGAAAATACTGAGCCATGTGGGCCCCAGTACCTGTCCTCAGGGTGCTCCGCTTGTTACAGCTGCTAGCCGGGTGTCCTGCTGTCGGTTTTTGAGCCTGGTGGTCCAGCAAATTTTCAAATTTTCAACAGTCTGTTTATCCTGCCTGTGAGTCCCAACTTATAGATGAGAAAGTTCCAAGAGGCCCTGTCAGGAGCTGTTCAGAGCCTTGGTCCCTGCCTGTCTGTCTGTTCTGGGCTTTCTTGCAACTCTCCCCTTTACCTTTTGGTTTCCCAGAAAATGGCAGGAGGGTCAGTTGCTTGCAGGCATTAAGTCTTCCTTATTTGTTCTGAGTTAATACTGAAGTGTAAATTGCCAGTATTCTTCCCCTCGAGCCTGAGATGGCAATCCCAGTCCTTTCCTGTTAGAGGCTTTGCCTTTTAAGATGGAGAAAGTGATGGAGTTGCAATGAATTGAAACTGTAGGCTAGCAAATTATTTTATCCATTGGACTCAACTAGTAGCATTATGGATCTTTTCCCTTTTAGAGGAAGAAGCCATCTCCTCTTTGAAATGCTCAAATCTCTTAGAATGACAAAAGAAATGTACTATGGGAATTTCCCTTTTAATCATTGAACCAACTTTTTGTATGAAGAAGTCTTTTTGAAAACAGTTGTTTTTATAGAACCTGGCGACAGTCCCCTGTGCACGCAGACATGTACGGCAGATACTTGAGCATCAACAGCACAGTGTCTCTGCCTAGATTCTGTCCTGTTCTCAGTAAACTATTTTATAATTGAGATGTGATCTATTTTTCCTGTTTTTAAAGCAGTGATGTTGAAGGTTAAACGTTTAGAATGTAGCTTAGGTCAAGAGAGCGTTCTTTCTGTTCAAGCCAAAGGCCTCCCTCATCAGCAGAACAAGTCGACACCTGCCTTTGACCCAGGACATCCCGGAGCTATTAGATCTCGAAGGGGGTATGTTGCCAACTGGGCAAGCAAACTCAAGGTCCGTGTATCCTTCACTGAACTACCCTCATAATAATACTAAAAATCACACCTAGAGGTCAACAAGACCCTTGGCCAGGTGAAGACCCTTCCCCTGAGCATGTATAGTAGTAAAGTCTTGTGTCAGCACTGTTATAAATGTAAATTACTAACCAATCCTCCTAGAGAGGATGGACTTGGAAAATTACTAACTCTGCAAGTTCTGTGTATAAATATATCGGGAAAAGTCGCATTGCTGTGCTTGATTTGCGGGAAACCACTGAGACCCAGGGCTTGAGCAACCCTAAAATAACTGTCTTTCCCAAGTGTGGGTTTACTGACGTTGCACAGCGCGTGATGAACCCGCTTTTAGGGCATCAGCCCCAGCCCTGACAAACCATCTCTCCCACCTCACGTTGTGTCCACCTGGGGAAGAGTTGGGCAGCTTAAAAAGCTGCTCCCCAAAAGCTGCCCCCACGAACCCCCTTTCGCAGTAAAAATGACCTGAACCCCCCAGGAGCGTGAGCATGAACCCGCCTTTCTCTGCCTTTGCAAATGTTTGGGTGCCCTGGGAGCGGGGCAGGGAGAGACCCCGCCTGGGGTCCCCGCCGGCAGACCCCCGCGCCGGGTGCCACCCGGCAGGACACGCGTGCCGAGCCGAGCCCCGTTGAGCCGAGCCGAGCTGAGCCCAGCCCAGCCGAGCCAGCCCTGCCCGCGGCTCCCATGCGTGTTCCTGGGCGGGGCTGTCCGCGCTGCCGCTGGGCGCCGGCGGTCCCTCGGCGCGGGGCTCCCCGCGGCGGATGCTCCGTTCCACGGCCGCGGACGGGCGGGACGGGCAGGTGCGCGCTGCGGCCGCCGCTGCCCCCTCCCAGGTACGGCCCGGAGAGCCCGCGGGGGGGGTGGGTGTGTGACCGGGGGGTGCGCGCCCGGGCGGCCCCGTCCGGCTGCCGATCCGAAGCGGCGGAGGCGGCGGCAGCAGCCGCGGCGGTGCCCGTCGGGGCCGGCGCTGGCGGGGAGGGGGGGGCTCGGCAGGCAGCGGCGGCGGGGCCGGGGGAGCGGCGGGGCCGGGAGAGCGGCGGGGCGGGTGGGGGGTGCCCCGGGGCGGGCGGGGGGGCGACGGGACGCTGAGCCGCGGGCCCCGGCGGGACGGGGTGGGGCGGAGCGGAGCGGCTCTCGGTGCCGGCGGCGGCGAACCGGCCGCTTTTGTCGGGCAGAAGCTGCATCCCGGCCCCGCGCCGAGACACCCCCCCTGCGGACCCCACAGCCCCGGCCCCGGAAGGGGGGAGCAGGAAAACTGCCCCCCCCCCCCCCCCCCCCCCCCCCCGCGCCCAGCGCCCTCTGAGGGAGCGAAGCACCGCTCCGTCCTGCCCCCCCCGCCCCCCCAGCCCCCGCCGCCTCCGGCCCACCCCGTGGGGACCCCCGGGAGGAGGGAGCCTCGCCCGGCACCTGCGAGGGAGCAGCCGCTCTGGGTGAGTACAGCGGGACCCCGAAATGGCGGGATTTCTGTAATTGAAAGGAGAAAAAAAAAAAAGAAAAGCACTTCTCCCCCCCCGCCCCCCCCCCCCCCCCCAGCCCCTCGGACGCCAGCTGGTGTATTCTTGGTGCTGAATTCCCGGGAAAAGCAGAAATGGCGGGGGGGGGAGGAGAAGCAGCGATTTGGGGCTGGAAAGGCAACCTCCTTCAGCACTCTTCTGGTGGAGGAGTGACCCAGCCTTATTTGGCCATTTTAATTACATTTTGACTCTCTCATTTTAAATTACTGAGCCTGTGAGGTATTTTCAGCAAGTACATTTAATTACAAACTGCTTTAGATAGATTCCACAGTTAGACTTGGATTGCTGGGAAAGTAAACTGCTCTGCTGTCAGATGGACTTGCCCGGGATACTGAGAGCGGCTTCCCATGCCTGCTCCCTCATGGCGTTAGATATTTGTGTGTGGGGAAGAAGCCATTTTATGGTTGAATCCCATCACTAATGGCAGACAGAGCCCAATAGAAAAACTGCCTGGGCTGCTTCTCCTGCCAGAGCTTAGGGCAGAGTTTCCTCCCGTGAACGCCTCAGCCCAGGCAGCTCTGACCCAGGGGAGGTTTCTGTCACTGAGCGTGGACTTACAGAACTACGCCTGGAGAGAACATCAGAAGGTCATCTTGTCCATCCTCCTCCTGATGTGATTCACTCCAGATTTTCTGTCTGGAGACAATAATGCCATTTTCCAATAGAAATCCTGTGACTGCAGATGTCATCACCTTCCTTGGATAGGTTGGAGCCTGGGGATAAACACTGCTGAAGGGAAGTCTGCCGTCCGAGCCTTGAGAGGCTTAAGCTGGCTCTGTGTGCAGTAGGAACTCCAGGACCAAGTGTGCTTGGCTAATTATCTTAGGCTGGACTGATTACCCTGGGAGGTGTGTTGCCCAAATAGAGGTGCACCCGTTGGGGTGCAGGCTGGCAGAGCCAGCACAGTGTGAGGTCTCACACCACAGGGGCTGCCTGGCTCGGGCCACACGGCATAGACGTGCCCTCCCTGGGGATGGCCAGATAGTCCAGAGGAGAGTGTTCCCAAGGCCCAGCAGCAGTTCAGGATGCTCCTTCCGTGTTTCAGGGCATCTTTTTCCTTGTCTCCAAATCTTGGGATACAGTTTTTGGAAACTGCTTGACGAGGGGGCAGGCTGGGGTGGGGGCAAGGAGCGCTGGCATTGCCGTAGGCCAGGCTGTGCGACCTGGCCCAGCAGGCTGAGCAGCCTGTCAGGCAGTCCTGTGCTGCAGCTGGGGCCTCGCTTTGGTCCCAGAGTAGCGTTTTAAGGAAGGAAATGCCTTTTCTGTAGTCCATATAAAAGCACAGCTCCTATTTTTAACACTAACCAGCTCTTGGAAGACTTTTCAAGAAAAGCAAAAGTCACGATGCCTGTTTGATGGAGGAGGAGATCAAAGCAGAGCACCCAGCTGAAGGGGCGTGAGGTGCTGGGCCTGAAGGAGCTGCCATCTGCAGCTCGGCAGAAACAGATACGCGTGTGTTGGGCTCAGGACTGAAGCAGCTTGGCCAAGGTTTGTGGCAGAGGGGCACATAAATCAGTTCTCCCTTGTTTTATTCAGGTGCTCCATCTACCAGGGGATGTGGCCCTTTATGGATCTGGGAGATTACGGCAGATCTGGGTATAGATGACTTGGTGCCCCTGGCCTGCAGTGGAAATGCTCTTGAGGTTCTTGCTAATAGAAGAAATAGCAGAAGTAGACAGTGGGGGATGTCTGTGGATTGCTCGTGAGCAGTAATTCCAATGCCTTATTTGTAAAATAAAAGACAATGTTTTTTCTTGGTGGTGAGTTCAAGCTTGCAGAAGCCACCCAGAACACTCCCCGTGACTATTGTCAGTGTAAGATGGTGTGGAATTAAGGTCGAGCTGTAAAGGTGGCAGGTGCTTTAATTATGTATTTTGTGATTTATTTACCTTTTTCCTGGGATCTCTATTTAACTGCTTGGTGCGTTCTAAAAAGCCACAAACACCACAAGGCTCACCCAGCTCTCCACTGGCAAAGTTTGGAGGCATCAAAGTCTAATTAAATGTTTGAATTTATTTCTGGAATTTAAAAACCGAGAGGAAGGGAATAACAAAATCCCTGCCAATGTAACTGTGACAGTTGTATATATTTTTTTTTCCAGCTGGCGATCCAAAACAACAAACACAAGAGTATTTCACTCTAGTAAATGTGCAAATAGCACTTCTCTCCTTATCTGTGCAGCAGTTCCATTCACAGGTTGTTGATATTCAAAATGCTTCTTCTCAAGGCCAGAGGATCACAAAAAGACCTGGCTGGTTGGATGCATGGTGTATAGCTATCCAGGTTTCAGCAGCTCCAAACTAATGTATGTTGAGTTCCTGTGACAGGAAATTTTAGCTTTATTCTGTCTGAGGTTTTGGAGGGCTGGGAGGTCCATAGCGTGTGTGTGTCTAGTGGAAATACAAAAGGAATGTTTGTGTCTCTGCACCTTTGTAAGCAAAAGTCTCCTTCCTGAGTAAATAAGGCTCATCCCATTTTTTTCACTTCTGGGGTCTGTTTTCAAATTAGTTTCTGGCAGGCAAGAAGAGCACGTTGAATGTTGGGAAGCTCTTCTGAGAAAATGGCAGTTGTGCCCCTCTGCTGGTGTTACCCATTTTGGGAGGCTTTGCCACTGCTGCAGGCCGTGTGCTGAGCTGAGGGACCTTGGGGCTGACTTAATGCAGTGGTTCTTGTGTTGTGCCCCTTGTCAGGGGCTCAGGGGAATCTCTCTTTTGGCTGTTGGGGAGGGGGAAGGCGATGAGACTGGCTGCCCTCAGACTGTGCACCAGCGCCGTCGCCTGTACCTGTGTGGGACTTCCCCGTTGGGAGTGAGTGTTAGGGGGTGACAGGTCGGGGGTGAAGGTTTTCTTTCTGGTTTGGATTCACAGGTTTCCTTAAAGTGTTCAGGTGGAATTTGTAGAACTGTACAAGGAAGGTTACAGGCATACTTCCCTGTCTGCATCTTCTCATGATTTGTGTTTCTGCCTCTAAATAATGGAGGTCTTTCTGGTCTGCTCACCCTTGCCACCCCAGAGAGGAACCTGCTTTTGTGTAGTTGCTGTTAGCACTTGTGACTCATATTTGCTTATCAAGGGTGTAATTACATGAAAGTCTGACACTGGGATTTTTACGACACGAGGCATGATTAAAGATTATTGTTCTGGGCTATTATTAAGCGCTCATCTTATTGCAGTGGGTCTTGAAGGGAACTTGCTAGTTATTATTAACCGTAAGCATGAATGCATAGAGCTGCAACAGACAACTTATATTGTTGCTAATGCAGCATAAAGCTGAATCCTCCTTCAGTTTGCTTCCCTCCTAGGCTTTTCCTGATTCTTACATACAACTGCATGCTTCAGCATATGTTGTTCTCCTGTGCCCTGCATATAATCCTCCAGATTTTGGTTTCTGATATCCCTTTTGGGCTGTTTCAAATACCTTGAGGAGAAGCAAAGCTGCCGCAGATGCACGTTTTGCATGGGCCGAGGGATTTGTCTCATCTGGAAGGTGTTTTTTTTGCTATGTGACCTCTACAGCCAGAGTAGCATCAGTGTGTGGTATCTAATTCATCATTCAGTGTTTTGCACTTTCTCATGCAGAGTCCCCAGGTCCACTCAGACTGTACCTGTGCTGCTAAAGGAATGAGCTTGGACGCTGCTCAGCCGTTCTTCTGAGCTGGTCCCTGGTGTGCTGCTGGCCTGCGCGAGTGTCTGGATGGGGCTGGGTGGTGGCACACAAGGGGCTGTTCTCACCGGTGGTCATGCCCTGGCCCAGGGTTGGATCCCTTCGTGGGTGTGCCTGGGGGCTACTGGGCCCCATGGGAGTTCAGGCAGGGCAGCCTCAGGGCCAGAAACCCATCTGTGGCCCTGTTCTGTTGAGCCCTGTAGATGTAGCCTTGAAGGCTGACCACCGTTGTGCCGTTTGACAGGCTGTGGCTCTGTGACAGAGGAGTCCCTTGTAATAGCAGAATTTTGTACGATTATCCCAGAACGTGGATGAGAATGTGCCTCCCGTTGCCTCTGTGAGCAGGGGAGAAATTTACTTGCTTGGAGCCTTAAAACTCCTTTGATTCTGTGTCCCCAGCTGAAGACAGTTTTTTCTCGGACTGACAGATTTTCTTCCATGTGCAAATTCTGGATGGTACAAAACTATCATCTGCAGAGCCCAGCAGTCTCTTGTTCCTCATACACGTACTGTGGGCTTCTGCACTCACCCTTCTTAACTGCTTCCTTATTTGTGTTCAGAGTAAAACTGTCTATAAGTTAGCATCCTGCTTTGGTGTAGGGAAATGGAGTTGAAGACAGACTTCTGAAAATGTAAGCATTGCTAGTGCAAGATGAGAGGTAAATCGGATGTGTGGCACTGCTTTGGTTTTCTATATTAGTGCTAGTGGGAGTTCTTCGATCCTGATGTGCAGGTATGGAGTCTGTCGGCACAACAGACTAAAATCTTCTGATTTAATCTCGTTTTATTGACTCTATTTGAAGTGTGGTTTTAAAGTTGTCAAAAACTTCAGAACAAAATGCCTTGAAGGAACTGGGAAATAAAGTCACAGTTGCATGGAAAATTTTTGATGGTTATAGCCGGCTTTCCAAGAAGAAAACAATTTTTCCACCTTCTCAGTATTCCCAGAAGAAATAGAGATCAACTAGCACCCATGGTCGTAGCTCCAGTCTCTCTAGAAAAAGTTTGTGTGTATCAGGAGGTAACTCATTTCCATGCAAAACCGATTTCCCTGATGATCCCTGCCCCTTCCTCTTCTGAGACTGCTTTGTGTGACATCTGCCAGTTGTGTCAGATTCTGTGGTAGTTTTATGATGTCTGTGTCCAGTTATTTGTAGACTTTCAAACAAAAGTAGAGTGTGTCAACCATGATTTAGCAATATTTTTTTTTTTTCCCAGAAGGTACAGAAGGGCACTGGAGCTTCACTGAAGTGCATAAGCGTGCTTTTATTTTGGTAGGGCTGAGCACAACCGGGAAGGTGGTGTTTTGTGCAGACTGGAGGTTCCTGAAGAAAAATAAATTGATCTTACAGCTTCTTTCTTCTCTCTGATCCTGGCCCTTTTGGTTTTGGCAGATCCAAGCATATACAGCCTTCGAGCATTTGTCTTTGTGTTTTCGTGTCTCAGTGGCTGCCGCCTTCTCTTCCACCTGGTGGGGACCTGCTCTGTTGCTCTGAGGAGTCTGTTGGATTCAGCAGCCATGGTGGAAGGTGTTGCTGCCTGTGGCTCGTCTGCCTTCTCTGGCGGTTGTCATCACAGCAACAGCAGCCAGCAGCTGCTGGCTCCTCAGCTCCCGCAGTGTGAAGCTGGCTGGCACACTCCAGCACGTCAGCGCTGTGAACTTGGGGGAGCTGAAGAAACACTGCACAGTTGCTCTTGTTGCCCCTTTGGTCCTGGTGTTGATCTCCAGCAAAAGGGAAGAGCTGGAGGCGATCAGTGTTGCTCCTCTGGCAGAGCCCATGTGCCAGCCCTGAGCTGCAGGACTTGTCTTGGGGTGAGGTTCAGGCTGCGCTGAAACCAGCAGGAATTTCCCTCATCGGTTCAGTGGGGTCAGTGTTTTGAGCCTGATGTCTCCAGAGTGTTAGATGGGTATCTATGGCCAGGGTCACAGACTGAGGGCCAACTTTCACTTCAGACCCTAAAAAATAGGCACTTATTAAGCTTCCAGTGAAGGTAAAGCAAGATAGTCTGCTCTGAGAACACTGAGTCTCCCCAGCAAGCTCGGTACCGTTCGTGTACCAAACAAGTGAATTTAGTGGCATACTAACCTAGTGCACATCGCTTGGGCTGTGTAGGGTTTTCTAAAAATGTTTCCTTTCATGTTTGTCGGCACACATATGGATTTGGGGAGGGGAGGGAATTTGCCGTGTTCTGACTGAAGACTTGTCATTAAGCTTACAGATGTATTAATTGTGTATGATTGTCTTGGCTGTAAGGAGCCAAGGGAAAACAGTTTAGACATTAGCAATTTTATCAATTATTTACAAAGTGTTCTTTTAACAAGGAAAGCATAACTTCCAATTCTAGACAGCTGAGGTCCAAAGAAGTGGAAAACACCATCCACAGGAGTTGGCAAGTGTTTGTGTTCTGAAAGGCTAAGTCCACGTTAAAACCAGTTCCTTTTGTTCCAAACAAAAATAAAGAGGGAAGGAGAAGCAATAGCTTATATCTTGGTGTAGATTATAACTGTATCTCCACAGCTGTATTATGACATCAATTTGGAAAGATGTTACAATAGAAGGGTGCCATCAGCACTCCGTCTAAACCGTGTCAGTATGTGGATCACAGTCTTCACTGTGTATAGTGTAGGAGCTTTCTGGGCATCTGTATATTTAAATGTCGGTCCTGGGGTGGAATGGTGATTTTATTTACTTGAGTTTCTGGCTCCTGCACTTTTGCAACTCTGATCAATGTAAGTGACAGAGTCAGGCTCTGGGTGCAGTAGAGCTGAGTCAGCTGTTGTGATACAGCAGGCTGGACTCAGCTTCCCCATTTCTTGTTAGAGCGGAGCAGGAAACGTCCTGCTGGATGTTAAGCTTGGCACTTTAAAACAAAAAAAACCCCAAGTGATTCCTCTAAATGCTCACATATGCTTTTTTGCCTGCAGCTTATTGCTGACTGAAAAGTTGTCCTGTTCATCAAAAATGGTTACCACAAATCTTGTTACCCCAGAAACAACAGAAGCAGTGAGTTACCATCTCTAAGGGCTTGAAGTACGCATTTGTTTTGGGTTTTTTGAAAGTATTAGTAATCAATCATTCTGGCAGGACTACCAGTAGGATTATGTTGTACTCCTGCAATGTCCACCAACCTCCCCACCTTGCTAGGTTCTGGTTTGGGCAAGGGTCTAAAGTGTTTAGCCTGACACATCTACTCTCCAAGTGTAGTAAGTGCTGTATTGCAAACCAACAGAAACCCCCATCTTGGGATGATTTGGAGAAGGACAAATATTGTCTGAAGCAACATGAACCTCCTGTGCATTTACATGGATAAAATGTTCTTGCACTCTAACTGTGGGGGCAGTATCTAAAAGGTTGAAGTAACTTTTTCAGCTGTCCAAATACATCTCCTAACCACAAAATCAGAGCTGCTTAGACTTGACATGTGGAAACAATCAGTAGCACTGTGGAAGAAACATGCATGTAATTTTGTTTTTTTTTACTTCAGCAGCTTCTTTTGTTTCACTGAGCAGCAAATGATGCTGAATTGCATTGCTCTTGTTGCCCCCAGGACTGTTCGCAGCCGGGATATGAACAGAGTTTGCCAGGAAAGGACAGGTTAGTGCTGCTGGGTGAGCACAGCACACAGGGTGCTGCCAGCCTCTGTTATAGAGGTGTCCTAGAAGAAAGAAACAAAGTGTATGATTTTTATTTTTGTTATAAAATCCCTCATTTTCTTTGCATGGTGAAAACTGCTTGATGGGGATTTCTTAATATCACTTCCCTAGAACCTTGTAGATAAGTGACAGCATCTTCCAGTAGAAACAAAGCATAATTTCAACAAAACAAGACTTCCTTATCCTTTGGGGTTCCTGAAGGAGCACCTCTCCCCTCTGTCCTTGACCTTGCACCCAAGCTGTGGCCTTTTCTTTCCTTTATCTCCATGTAGTGGTCTCTTTGCTCAGCTCAGGACTGAAGTCAAACTTGGTCTCCATGTATGTGGTGCCCACACCAGTGAGCATGCCCACAAACAGCTCTCAGGTCACAGGGAGGGGGATGTGGCGGAGAGAAGTTCCTGGTTTCTGGACCAAGGTGGCTTTGGAAGTCCTTTCAGAAAGAGCCAGGTGAGCCTGTGCTTATTCTGCACTGTGACAATGGGCTTCACAGCTGGAGAGCAGCAGGGCATTAGCCAGCTGTGTTACAAGGCGCCCCATTTCTCACTGCTGTGGCAGCTCACCAGAGTGTGTCAGCAATGCAGAGTTAAGATTTTTGACCCCAAATCCTACTATAAACACTCGAGCCCTTTTTAAACCTGGAAACCGTTTCCTATCAAGAGACTTGAGAATCAGAATCTCCTTTTCCTTTTTTAACGGAAACTGAAAGCTGTAGACTGCACAGTTATTAAGTCCGGAAAACAGAGTATGGGTGACACCCCACAGTGTGGGTCTGCTTCAGTTTGGGGCAGCTGCTTAAGGCAGAGGCTCTGGGAGGTGTGAATGACTCAAATTCCTCCACAGCATCCTGATGCCAGGAGCGGCTTGCAAGAGAGAGCTTGCCTCAGCAGGGGGTTCTGCACATGGATGTGCCTGTACCTGCCCTGAGGTAGGGAACTTGCCCAAGCAGATGTGCTCTGGCTGCTGTGTGTTTGAGCACTCCTCCTCCTGCCACCTCCTGTGGCTTTTCTGTTCCTGGTGATTTCTCGCTCCATCTGGGAGGAGAGGCAGTCTTCTGTTACAGCCACATCAGAGGATGATCTGCAGACATGGTGAGCACGGAAGGCTCCTGATCAGCTGGGTCAAGTTTTGACTTGAGCTGAGTCATGAATAGCTCAGTTGTTTATACTGGGGATATTGCAAACAGGTATTCATCCTTATAGATATATACTCCAGAAAGCATTTTGAGATTGACACCAAGGTTAGCAGCAGAGCAGAAAAAACAGAATGCCTATGAATAAATAATTATGCAGGGTACCCCCTATTTTCTAGATTTTTGTATTGCATTGACTGTGTAAAAGGCTGGAGAGCCATTAGCAGGGTCTTCTGAGATTACTTTTCCTTCCTTTAGCGTCTGGCAGAAGGAGAGGGTGTGGCAGGGCATTAAATGCTCTGGTTATTTTCTCCTGCTGCATTGGATCTTCAAGGTCATTGCTAAATCTTGGCAGTATCCTTTATTCAAGGCTCACTTTTTCCCTCCAATCTTGCATGCTTTCCTGGTGTGCTGCTGTTGCTATTGTATTATATACATGATTCTAAGATTAATTGTTCAAAATGTTACCTGAGCTGCCTTTCTTGGCAGATGTCAACTTAGTAACACAGTTTCATGAGGACTTAAAACCTTAAATACTCAATTCTATGCTCTATATCACTAATCCAAAAGATCAGCAAGAGTATTAGGCAGGCTGAAAAATAAACCTCTGGGGCATTTATGTCAAGCAGCTAGGTGTACAGAAGCTTGATGTATATGTTAACTGTGAAATAACACATGAAAAGCTGACAGTGAATGAGCCTGTCATTCATTCTGTCTTATCTTGGCACATGGAAATAAACAGAAATTGTAGAAGACCCTTGTTGTATGAGACCAACATACTATTTTTTTTTTTTTTTTAGAAAGATTGAGTGTGGGAGGAGAAGCCACAGCTCAGACATGACCTGGGGAAAAAAAATTGTTTTAGGGAACACAAAACACCGGAGGTTTTTCTTCAGTCAACCACATTCTTCCTCTTGTTGCTTGACAACAGGACTTCTGGGTCACTGATGTTGCTTCCCTATCAAATATGAGATGATTCCAGAGTTCCTCGGTAAATTCTTTCCTAGCTCTTGCAGACCTGGTCAGGGCTGCACATTGAGCAGGACTTTGCACATTTGACTTCTCCCTTGTGCTGCCCTGAGGTTGGGGGCATCTGTTGAATCTCTGGACTCTTTCTGGCCCCTGGAGAGAGGTGGTGGGTGCAGGCACTCAGCAGGGCCCTCAGCCTGCCAAGGGGGTTTGCCTGCTGTGGCCCTAGTTTGGCAGAGGTGGGAGAAGAGAGCCCTGAGACCATCTACCCAGCCTGGCTTGCTGGTGTTTAACATCATGGTTCAAGTCACCAGCTGTAGTTGTCTGATTGCAGGACAGCCTTCAGTGCTGTTTTACGCATTAAAAGATGCGAGGTCAATTATGGCCAGTGTGTATCTGCTAGGCTATGCATAGTTTTAAATTGAATGAAAGTGCCTCTGCTCTTTTTCTTAAGAATTTTTTTTTCTCCTCCCCATTGAGCTTTGCTGTACTCTCTCTGTGCTCTATCACTGGTAACAATGCTGAGTGATAAAATGCCTCTTGACTTCGAAGTGATGTCTAATAACACCAGTTTCAAACCAGTGGAAGAAGATAGGACATTGGTATGGCAATCACTAGTTTCTTGTTTCCCCCTGATCTGGTAGAATGTGTCTTACGGCCTTTGATAATTGTAACCACAGCAGCAAATAGTGATGGGTATATTGCATTAGGATCTTCCATCTCAGTAATCATATTCTGCTTCCAGATGCCTTACAGGTCACAAAGTAAATTAACATTCAACAGCGATACATCAGGATGGTGCGGAAAATTCCCTCCTCCCTTTCAGAGAGATGATCCAGGTTGTTCGGGACCTTGGAGCAGATGCTGACTTTTCCAAAGTCCAACAGTATCCCAACCTGACAGTTACTGAGCAGGCTGCTGTGTAAAGGCTAATGAAGTTGCCTGCCTGAGGGGCTGTACAGGGATCAGCAGGTGGAATGAAATTCAATCTATACCAGCAGAAGACTGGGAAAGTGACTGAAGGGGGCGGGGTGTATTGGAGCTTTGGTAGTAGGGTACTCCCTGTTGTGGGGTGAAGGTTTTCTTAATCCAAAAGCCTTTTAAAGTCGAATAGGTTTCTATTAGTTGTATTTCTTTGCTGCTGGTTTGCATTCCAAACTCTGGCATAGGAGCTAAACAGCACGGGAGTGGCATGTGGTGCTTTTGGAGAGTAGTTATGGTGCGGGCACAGATGTGAGTGTAACACTAACGTACCCTGGAATCAGAGGGAGCTGTGCTGGTGCAAGAGGTCTTGGGTGAGTGTAATAGCAGCAGTGATTGTGGAGGAAGTTAACACGTCCAGCTCTTGTCCCCAACACCTTGTAGGAAAGACTGAAAACAGCAGCAGAAGTGATGTACTGGATGCAGTGGAGAACAGCTGTACCTTATATGAATAACATATGTAATTGATCCTTCTTTGAAGGGTTGTTAAATTACTTTTGGCCTCTCTGAAATGAGGAAGGTAAATGTGTCCAGTTAAATTTCCCATTTGCTGTGTGCATAAACAGGTTTAGAAAAGTGAATTTTTGCCCAGCCACAGGATGTCCTGAGATGAGTATGAGAGCAAGTGGGATAAATTGCTTCTGAGGAGAGCCTGTTGCTTCCTACAGAGGTTAAAAAGACACGTCAACTTTTACAGGTCTAAAGTCAGAAGAGATCTCAGTCTTACGGGAATATTTTGTAAAGCATTTAAGAGGATGAAACAGAGGAGTGGTTAAACTGACCGGCTGAGTTACCTCCTCAAATTGCGTGTGTGCGTGTTGTTACTTCTCTTGGGCACTTTAGAAAATAATCTCCTTCTCAGGAGGTACTAAGCTGAATACACTTCTGGATAGTGACTGCACGTAAGGATGTAATACTTCTAAGGAGAAATAGAATTTTCTTTTACATTATTTAACAAATTTGCCTTTGGCCTATGTACTACTCCCTTGTTAATAACATGAGTTTTTCTGAGCAGTTCACAAACGTGTCAGTTCTGTAGTTATGGAAACATATTAAAAGGAAACTGTGCTCACAGATACCTTAGAAGAAACTGAAAGCATTGCACTTGAATGTGAAAAGCTAAATCTTGGACATAGCATCTGAGTACACAACAACAGAGATACGACTGAAGAGAAATACCCATGAGATTCATTATTTGCTTGAGAATTGCTGTCTTGCTGTTTGTTGATACTGCTCTGATACTCTTAGGAGGATACGGGGGGAAAAATAACGCTTTTGAAAGTCATTTGTGTCTGTTTCTGAAGTACTGATTGATCATGGCTCAAAGTATTTGACTTCAGTATACTTTAAAGTGGATGATGTGGAGGCTGTAGGTGTGGCTGTGTTCTTCCACTTGGATAGATGTTGCTTGGTATTGGAGCTGCAGAAGGAGAGTCCTTGCCGGCTCCTCTGGTTTCAGGCGTTGTGTACGTGGGACTGATTTCTGGCAAGAGCGTTTTGAGCCCGTGCGCAGTAGCAGCTTTGCTGGTGGGAAAGGTTTCCTGTGGCCATCGTGAGAGGTGAGCCGTGATTGGCAGCAGGGGCTTAAGGCGTTTGACGGGAGGCGTGTGGGTGTAATGAACTGTCAGTGTGTGGAAGGGAGAGGATGCCCCCACGATTGACGGCGATCGCCCCACGCACAGCCCCTGGTAGGATCGACGCTGATCAAGGCACGCAGCAGCAAGGGCCTGCAGCAAAAGAAGGCCCTTGGCCGTCTGTTGCCGCTCAGTCTGCCGAGGGAATGTGAGGAGCGAGGCTGGGGTGCGTGTGGGCGGCAAGGTGTCAGGTGAAGTGCACCGTGGGCGTCAGTGGTGTGTGTGGAGGCGAGAGGCCGCGAAGGTGGTGTCCTGGGGTGCCAGGAGGGTGGCGGCAGCGTGAGAGGCTTTTGTTTAGGCTGGGTTTGTGGAGGCAGAGTGTCAGGCGTGGCAGGTTGTAGAAAGCAGCTGTGGAGGTGCTGGAGCGGAAGGGCCGCTGGAGTTAAGTGCCGCGCCGGGGCTGGTGGTGGCGGGGGCCAGGGTGTAGCCACCCTCCCCTGCAGGGGCGTGTCAGGGAAGCTAAGCAGGAGCGGCCCCGGTCACTAGCTGGATGGGAGACCGCAGGGGCGCCCCCGGTTACCACCGGGACGAAAGAGCGCCCGGGGACACCCTTTTTGGCCTGCGCCCCTTTCTTTCCGCTCTGGGCTTTTTCCCCCTTGCTGGCTTGCCCTGGATTTGGTGATGGTCCTCCTTGGAGAGGCTCCTGGCGCCCCAGGTGGCCGTTGGCCGCATGGTGGCCATTGGCCGCACGGTGGCCATGGGTGCAGGGCCATGGGGCAGCTCCTTTTTGTCCCGCCGGCGTGGCGGTCTGCAGCGTCAGCGCCTCTGGTGCTGGCCGGTGGAGTGGGAGATGCATCTTGCAGCTCCTTGGGGTGGGGTGGGGTGGGGTGGGGTGTGCGGAGGTGTGCGAGGCCTTTGTGCCCAGCCAAGGTGTCGGGGAGGGCTTCCTTCGTGCCCTGGGAGGAGCTGGGGACAGTCCCCGGAGCTGGGCCGGCCGGAGCGTGTGGCGTCGCGGGAGGTGGTGGGAGACAGCGGGCAGGAGGAGGCAGCGGGCAGGCAGGCAGGCAGGCAGGGCACTGATGGCAGAGCCCCAGCACTGTGGGTGCCGGTGGGGAGGAGAATGGGGCATCCAGGTTTCTCTTCCTGAATCTTTAACAGTACAAGTAAGAACGTAGTGAAACCGTCTGTAAAAGGCACAAGCTTTAGAGAACTCTTTTCTCTTAGGATACTATTCACAGGAGGAATAACCGATAAATAGATATTGTTTTGCAGGTTTAATAGAGCACAGGTGCTCTAGGAACAAGACTGACAGTTCGATGCGGTATGCACCGATGCTCTAGGAACAATACTGAGAATCAAACAAGCCATCAAGCTCCTGCCCAACATAGAATAATCCTGACACAAAGGAGGCTTATCAAAGCAAATTTATTGCCCATTTTAACCATCTGACAGTTTGAATGAATACTTACAGATAATAAACTACAGTGCAAATTAAAGCTTGCCGTACAGAGATTGTAAACGGCTCAAGAGATTTGGACTGGCAACGAGAGGATGAAGGGAAAATATAACTCTTACCACAAAATCTTTTTAAATTGTCTTCCTCACATAGCAGAGCTCGAAAGATTCAATATTCATGCTCGTGCATCACTGGACTGTTACATAAGACATTTCAGACATGAAACAAGCTGGCGGGGGGGGACCGGGAAAACAGCACATGACACACATTTCAATAGTTCAGAGTTGGTTCTTCTGCTTAATCTAGTACTTCTGGTCACAATCACACAATTCTGTTATGTCACCTGAAGAAGCCACTCAGACGTAACTCAGTTTCATTTCTTATTTCTCTAAAGAGAAACAAACTTGCCTGTTGTCAGTATGCAATATGGAAACAAATGAAATAATATACAGCAACAGTGTAATGCCTATTCTTTCCATGTTCTCAGTTTAGAGAGTTTATGGTGGATCTGGCAAAGCCAGTAATGGAACAAATATCTTCGAAGTGCCAGTTTTCCACCTTGGTTTAGAAGAACCATCAGAAAGACTTCACCAAGTTTGGGGGACAGCAGCTGAGCTTGGTTTGCACAGCCACAAGAATGCAAATTACGGAGGTAGGAACACAGTGGGGGGGTTGCGAAGCTGCTTGAGATTGCAGAAGTGGGGTGGTGTCCCTCCAGTGCTGGGAGTTTACAGGGGAGTGGCAGGTCTCAGGCAATGGGACTGTTCTGCCTGGGGAAGGTGACCAGCTAATCCTGTGCCACCTTTGGCCCAGGGAAGGGCACCTGGGTGCTCTCTGCAGTGGCACAGCCCTCTGCGAGTGTAGCTGCAGCCCATGGCTGGGTTGCCCTGGCCACTCGGGCCACTCACTTCCCAGCTCACTGGCAGCCAGGATTGTGCAGGGACAAGTGTCTGTCACCCTCCTTAAGGCAGCCCAGAGCAGTGGTGGGGCAGGGCTGATGCCTAGGAAGTGTCTGAATGTCCAGGGAGACACTTGCCCCCAAAGCCGGGGCAGCCCAACGCCTGGTTCCGGGCACCACCCGGCCTGTCACACAGTGCCAGGCGACTTGCTCGCTCCCATCCGCACCAGAGGCACGGGCACAGCGTGTGCAGTGAGATGGTATGAGAGGCAGCAAAGTGTGAGGCCCTGTGCCACCCGCGTGCTCTCTGGGGCGGCAGGACGCTCTGTGGGCAGTGTCCATGCCCGGCTTGAGGCTGAGACATGTGGATTGACTCGGGCTGGGAGAAGAGCTTTCGCTTGTGCTCAAACAGAACCACACTGTAAGCTCAATTCACTATAATCTTTTGTTTTCAGGCTGCTGTGTGGGTGAGGTGATGCCCCAGGCACCAGCTTTGTGGAGCAAAGCAGGTGTTCAGCTTCTCTGGAGAGACCTACCCAGACAGGAGGGGTGCCAAAGGCTGCATCCATCAGTGTGTGCTGATGGAGGAGGGCAGGGCTGCTCTGTGAAAGCTGTGAGGAAAAAAAACCCCTCCTGCAGGGAGCAAATGCACCCGCCACAGCCCTGGCTCCAGTGGGAAGGACAGCAGATCCTTCTCCGAGTCCCAGCAGCAAGAGGCATCACCCCATTGCCATGCCGCAGCCAGCCCCGGGGCGTTAGGCCCCTCCACAGGTCCAGCTCCATGGTCCTGGTGTCACAGATGGAAATTAACCTGGTAATGATTTAGTAGTAAATCAAGATTTATTAATGACAGCAGCACTTAATCATTTACCAGTTTAAGGATTTACAAAATAATTCAGTAAAATACATTATGATTCAAACAGCAACTTCACTAGAGGTTCAAAAGTGAAAAGATTCACACTAACTTGCCTCAAGATATCCTAAACCAAAATATACATATATATATATGTATATTCATAAACATAAGACATGCAAACACACAATTCCTCTCCCCAGAATCACCCCATCTCTTCCTTCAATTATCTGTGAAGTGTGGCCCCCTCTCACATCATTCCCCCTTAAGCACCGGCAAACTCAGGTGCTGGAATAGCGGAGTATCCACAGAGGACAAGTCGTTTTCTCCCAGGCTGCCTTCTGCCTGCTCTCTCTAAGCAGATCTGGGGCACCACCTTCAGGTCAGCTTCCCAAAACCAAAGCAACCTTGAGTCCAGTTTCTCTGGGGCCCACCCCTGGTGCCTCCGAAGCCGTGCTACACCTCACGGGCCTTGACAGCAGCTACTCCGCTTTCAGAGAGGGCCTGCCCTGGCATCCTAGGGACCAGGCTGGGCACTCAGCTGTGTGCCTTACGTCTGTCCACACAAGCCAAGGATGGCAGCAGGAAGCTCCTCCACCACGTGCTACTCCCGTCCCCTTTCCTTGCAGTACGCCCAGTGCCTGGGCACTGCAGAGCCCGGCTGAGAGGCTGTTCAGGAGAGGGCTGGCCTTGTGCCACCGCTTCCTAGCAGCCTCCAGCTCAACACGCCCTGAGCCCAAGGCATGCTAGGGCACTTGCAGCCTCCATAGCGCTGCTTTCCTCTCTCCCGTGTGAAGCAGAGGGCAGGGAACTGCTGGGCTGCTGCAGCATGTGGCTGGGCTCCCTCTGAACCCTCTCCCCATCTGCCTTCCAGGCACATCACCATGTGGCGCGTAGTGATCGGGGCCACCCAGTTGACTCAGCTGGGCCCAGAGGCCCAAGTGCGCAATATTAAGCGGCTGCTGGTTCACGAACAGTGAACACTACAGTAGTACCTCGGAGAGGAACCACATTGTGCTGCTGGAGTTGGACCAGCCTGTGCAGTGCGGCTACTCCATACAGCTTGCCTGTGTGCCCGACGCCTCGCTGCGAGTGTCAGAGCTGACAACCTGCTATGTCAGTGGCTGGGGGTCCACGACGGCGAGGTGTGAGTTCCCAAGTGTGCTTGTGTCCTGAGGGCAAGCTCGGCAGATGGGGGAGGTGGGCTGGGCTTCCTGACAGCAGAGGCGAGAGCCAGAGCCCGGCTGTGGGGATGTATGCCCATAGAGAGAGGGGCCTGGCCCAGGGCCCAAGATGAGACGGAAGGGAATTGCCGGCACAGTGCCTGTCATGAGGCAAAGCCAAGCCCCAGGGAAGGGGTTCACCCAGACAGGGCAGGAGACCTGGCAATGAGCTGCTGGGTGTTAATTCCTTTCTCTGCTCACAGCTTGAGGATCAACTGATGTCCTGCAGGAGGCCAAGGTCCACCTCATCAACATCAACCTCTGCAACAGCAGCCGGTGGTACGCAGGGGCCGTCCAACCCCACAACCTGTGCGCTGGCTATCCGCAGGGCGGCATCGACACCTGCCAGGTAGGAGCCTGCGACAAGGCGGCGCCCAGTGGCACAGGCAGCCCCGGCACAGCCGCCCAAACACATCCCAGCACGGGCTTTGCCTGGCCAGTCGCCCTCCCACTGCTGGGTCCTCAACTGCTGGCGGGGCTCACCTCCCCTTCCCCAGCTGCAGGTCCTTGCCCAGGGCCCCGCTTGCCCCAGAGGCCTGGGACTCTGCCCAGAAAGCCCACCCAGCACTCCTGGCAGCCCCGAGGTCCAGCTCCCAGTCCTGGAACATCCCTCTTCTACACAGCCAGCATTGCTGTGCAGAGATGAGAGAGAGCCCTACCCACAGGCCCACGACCCGCTCCCAGACAAGGTTCCGTCGACCCCAGCACCTGAGCAGAGCCTCTCTGTGCAGAGGATACAGCTCTGGGGGGTGCTGGCAAGAGAGAAGGAGCCAGGCCTAGTGCTGCCAGTGGGCACCCGACACCACCTGAACCCTCCCTCTCTTCTCCACTGCAGGGTGACAGCAGTCCTCTCGTCGGCAAAGATAACAATGCTGACTACTTATGGCTTGTTGGAGTGACCAGCTGGGGGAGAGGCTGTGCAAGACCAAAACAGCCTGGAGTCTACACCTCCACTCAGCACTTTTACAATTGGATCCTAGAACGGATGGGACTGAGCCCAGCAGTAACAACTACTCCAACGCCACGGCCAGCCTTCCCCTCAACCCCCTTTCAGAAGCCAAATCCAACACCAACAGAATCAGGCAGGTTTAGCTCCTGTCCCTTTCTACTGCAGAAGTTGGTGGAATTCTTTACTTGGTTGCAGGAGCTCCTGCAGAACCTAAGGTGAGAAAAGGCTTGAGCAGCCGGATGGACAGGATCCAGTGCAGGCTGCAGCGCACCACGACCATCTCCTGCAGGGGTACTGCCTGCTGAGCCAAAGGCACCCTCAGGGTCAAAGGCCTGCTCAGTCCTGCCCACGCTCCTCTGACTGCACAAAAATACTGTTGTTGTCTTAGTTCTTGAATAAAGTTGCCAAGTTTCACAGCTAACCATGCTTTGGTTCAATTCCGTCTCCTGTGGAAGGCAAGGATTCCGTGCCCAGCACCTGCAAAATGAGGCTGCAGGCAGCCAAGTCGGGCACAAAGAGAAAGAGTCACTCAGAGGGGCTGAACCTGAGCCTGGTCAGAGGGGAGGGGGAGGGTGCAGTGGAAGAAGGGACCACTGGTCACAGGGGGCAAGAGGTCTTGGGGACAGCAGCTGGAAACAGAGTGTCTTAGGCCGGCTACTGGTGGGACCCCAGTGTGCATGTGTACAGTGCACCAGTGAACCTGAAACTGGACTCTCTCATGACCCGAGAGACACGGATCTGGATAGAGCCAAGCTGTGCCCCAATGCCTGGGTAAGGAGCTTGACATCCAACTACTGATATCACAGGCGCTTGATTTCCATACTGTTAGTTGAGGAATCTCTGCACATGCTGTGCTTGTGAATCTAGGGAGTGAAGGTGTGTTTATGTTTCACTAATAAACATCCAGCCCTGGTCATCTGGAAAGGCAGAGAAGGACTGGCCTGTGCTCATGTTTATGGAAGGGGTGGTAACAAATACATGGGTGCTGGTAACGGCCTTGGTCTATGTCAATCTGTTTTGCCCTTCACATTAACAGTGCATGTCTGTGCGTGTGTTTGTGTATCTGGCTCTTTGAAATGCAGCATCAGTCTTTGGAACACACACATGAGAACAGCAGCAGCCACATCCATGAGGCTGCGAGAGGAGAAACTTCCTGGGTGTGAGTCCACCAGATTCAACTCTAGTGGAACTGAAAGGAGAAATCCCCCGTGCTCAGAAGTGCACTGGTTGCACCCCAAGAAAAAAGAAACAACCCAAACCTCTGCAACTACCTATAGCTACCCGAACCTCACGAGTAGCCAAATGGATGTACTAGCCCATTTTCAGCTCTCTGTGCCTACAGCAGTCTCCATGTCCTTGGGGGTCTCATGGATGTTGACCCAAATAGCGATGTTTTACCTTCACTGCATTGGTGCCATCTGCAGCAGACATTCAAAGCCTGTGCAACAGGATGCAACTGCTGCCTGGCAAGTTTTCTTTATATCCCCCACGAGCTCGATGGTGATAACGCCATTTGTAGCTTTCCGTGGGAGACAGGGAGGACCGAAGCTCTTGTATCCCAGCCTGCCTTGGTCTGGGAAGGCAAACTGAAAAGCACGTGGCGGTCACAGACACTTCTGTCCTGGGCTGTGAGCTGTGCGGATGCCAGCAGAAAGCTCTGGGAACACTTTGCCTGTACGCCAAAGCGTTCCTGCTGCTGCCCCAAGCGTCACCAGCCCGAGCCCTGACATCCGCAGACCGGTGTTGGGTGCCAGCAGGGCAGGGGAAGGTGGAGTTGCCTCCTCTCCCACAGGAGGCTGCAAGCGTTGGAGCAGGCATGCTCTGGTGGGGACAGACCAGGTGCCTTTGCTGTCCCCAGGCCCTCATGAGGGTCTGGTGCTCATGGACAGCCCCGTCTCTGTTGACAGCCTTTCCTAAATGGGGATTTGGAGAAGTGGGAGTTGTTTCTCCTGCCTGGTGGGTGCACGCACCAGGGCTTTGCTGTCAGAGAAGCAAGTGGGGAGTGATCCTGGTTGGATGCAGCTCCCTTGGCAGATGCTTGTTCCTCTCATTTGGCCCCTGATTTGTGCCTTCCCCCCACCCAGGCTGTGCTGCTGTCTTTTGGGAAATGGGGGTACTGAGGGCGGATGGTTTTACCACAGCTGGGAAGTTCCATCCTTCCTGGTTGTTGCAGTTACAGGTTTTCATACAAGCCAGCAAAGAAGTATTGTAAAGAAATGTGCTCAAGGGAAGTGCAGGGTTGAGCTTGGATCGCTCTCTGTGTGGATTGTGTCTGTCTTCAGCCATGCACAGTAGCTTTTGGACAAGGAATGTGACTGTTTCAGGCTTAAGGGAGCAATCAGGATCCATATTCTTTTTTTTTTTTAAGGCAATCTGGTGGAAATATGTGGTTGGAGCCTTCTTGGTCGCTTACCCTTTGATTTCAGTGCTCTCCTCTAGTTAAAATCTTTCAGGATTTTTGCTGAGGTGTAAAAATTAAAGGGATAAATCAAATCTCTGTCACCCACATACACACCTCCCCCCCGGCTCAAGGTGAACAGACAAAATCTCTGGGGGTGCACTGTTTTATTAAACATGTGTCAGGTATCCAGCATCAGGGGAGTTGTGTACAGGGAATGGCTGCACATGCCTGGGGCTTGACCAGTGTCACCTGGAAGAGAAAAATAAAAAAAAGGTGACCACGGGGACTTGTTATCAAGTATGTTTATTTGTAATTTCTCATGGTACCTTGCTGTACAGGGGCTTTGAAAAATTTAGCTCGCAATACTTCCTTCTCTCCTCCCCCTCCTTCTCCTCTTGATCATCTTCCTCTACCTCCTGTTCCTACTCCTCTTCATTTTCATTCTTTTACCCTTCTCCTACTCCTTCTGTCCGTCGTTACGCTTGTTGTTGCTGTAGTGGTCCTCATCCTCCTCCTCTGCCACTCCCTTTTCACTCCTTCTCCACAACTTCATCCTAATCCCCTTTCTCCCATTAGTCATCCTTATTCTCCTGTTTATCCTCTTGCTCATCCTCTTCTTGCTTTTTCTCCTTCTTCTCCTCTTTCTCCCCTGCCTCCTCCACTGCCTCCTCTTTGTTCTGTTCCTCTTCACCCTGTATGCCACCCTCTTCATTCTTGTCTTCTTCCTACTCATATTCCCACTCCTCTTCATTCTCCTTTTCCTTCCTCCTTCTCTTTCTACCTCCTCCTCCTTCTCATCCCACTCCTCTTCCTCCTCTTTCTTCCTCTTCTTTTTCATGTTTGTCCTCTTCCTCCTGTTCTGTGTCTTGTTCTTCTATCTTCTGTTCCTCCTCCTGCTCACCTTTCTTCTCTTCCTATTCTTCCTCCGGCTTCTCATCTTGGGCCTCCTTTTCTTCTTCTGACTGTTCCTTGTGTTCCTCCTCCACTGCTTCTTTCTCCTCCTCATGTTCCTCCTCTTTCTTCTTGTCTTTCTCTTCTTCCTCCTTGTCCTCATTCTGTTTCTGTGTTCCTCATCCTCTTCATCCCTCTCCTCTTCCTCCTGCCATCCACGAGTTCATCCTGTTTGTCTTCCTTCTTTTTACCCCCCTCCCGTTTGTCCTGTTAATTCTCTGTG
The DNA here is from genome assembly GCF_047716275.1 of Strix uralensis. Taxonomy (NCBI): domain Eukaryota; kingdom Metazoa; phylum Chordata; class Aves; order Strigiformes; family Strigidae; genus Strix; species Strix uralensis. The sequence goes on along the minus strand of NC_134012.1, from coordinate 8,987,218 downwards.
ACAGGGTCATCACAACCTGGTTGGTTGGGTGCCTGGGACTCAGTGATAGATGAAGGGATTCCCCATTTAGAAGTGGGTTTCCATATGATCTTTTCTGGTGTCAGTGTGAGAAAAATGACAGGCTGACAGTGGGGGTTTTAAAGGGTCTGTGGGTTGGAGAGAGCAGGAGAATGAGCTCATTTCACTGGGCATCCAGTGGGTACCTGCCCACTGTTAAAGCATCATTATTTAAGTGCTGTTAGCTTTGGGTCTGTAGGGCAGGTGGAAGACCCAGGCAACTCTGTGAGGTTCACACCATTCCTGTACAATTTTGTGTTGTATCAAGGCAGAAGGACTCTGCCCCACAGAAGGGAAAGGTGCCATTTGTCATTTTCTCCACAAATTAGCCCTTGGAAGAGGAGAGGGAAAACGTGCTGTTTGATTTTATAGATGGTGCTGTGTGTGCTGCTGTGCTTCCCTGTTCTGTGACAGGGTCATCACAGCCTGGCCCGTAAAGAGGGAAATGTCCTGGTGCCCAGGAGCCTTGAGGCTGATAAGGAAGGGGAGGAGAAATCTGCCTGGTGCACAGGACCTGATGAGGAGGGGGAAGGGGACTGATCATGACCAGCTTGGTCACAGAGCATGGCCATTTGCCTCAGAAAATGGCATTGGTTGTGCTGACCGTATTACCAGGGGTCAGGAGCACGGGGTATCCATCACAACTGCAATTGTTAATTGCCTTTCTTAAGTACTGGGATGGCAGCAATGTGGGGCCCAAATACCAGGATAGGCTCGAGGCCGCTGCTGTTGTCTTCTTTCTCCCAGGCAAAACACAAGCAGAGATGTCTCTGTCCTGCAGCTTCTCTGAAGGGAGTGCAGTAGCTCTTGCCCGTTCCCAAGGCACTGGGTGACTCCAGCCCATTACAGCGTCAGAGTCAGTATAAACTGTGCTGGCTGCAGCTTCAAAGGCTTGGGTGAGAGTCAGGGACTCAGCTCATTGGGCAGAACCTTTTATTTCCTCAGTTAACTCTGCTTTTCCATCTGCAGAAATGGCTGTGGATTTACCAAACCAAACACCATTTTTCATTTCTGTCTGTAAACCATACTCCTCAAGTATTACTGGGGTCAAAAGGGGGAGCATCTTGCACAGGGGATGATGGCACATTGCTCTCACATTCTCGAGGCAGTCCTATTTGAGTTATGGATTCAGTGGCAGTCCTTCTGGAATCATTTCCTGAGAGGACAGCACGATGATGGAGGTGAAGTGTCCCGTGCTGAATGGCAGGCTTCTGGGCCACCCCTAGGGGCAATTCTCAGCCTTTGAGAATGACTTTCAGAATGGGGAGAGGGGTATTGTCATGAAAATTTTGCAACTGGCCCATGGGGTGGGAGAAGAGAGGCTAGGACACAGAGTATAGAATTACAAGAGCAATTCTCTATTCATGTGCATGAGGTGTCCCAGTGACACTGGGGCACCCCAAATGCAGTTTTACACACAGTTCTTATGCCTTTCAGGCATTCAGGTACAACATGATTTGTCCAATCGTTACTTAACACGCTGTCATGGTTTAACCCCAGCCAGCAACTAAGCACCATGCAGCCACTCGCTTACTCCTCTCCCCTGCCACTGGGATGGGGAGGAGAATCAAAAAAAAAGTAAAACTCGTGGGTAGAGAGAAGAAGAGTTTAATAACTAAAATAAAATATAATAATATTTTTTTTAAAAATGAAAAGGAATATAACAAAGAGAGAAATAAAACCCAAGAAAAGACAAGTGATGCACAATGCAGTTGCTCACCACCCGCTGACCGATGCCTGAGGAGTGATCCACTCCTCCTGGCTGCCACCCCCCCCACCCACCCCTGTTTATATACTGAGCATGACATCCTCCTATGGTATGGAATAGCCCTTGGGGTAGTTCAAGTGAGCTCTCCTGGCCACGCTCCTGACACATCCTGCTCAGATGAGGGAGACAAGTGACTCAGATTTGTAAATCCCCAACAGAGTGGACAACGGTGAGACAAGTCTCAAAGTCCAAACATTTATTAACTTCCCACAATATGCTAATTGGCTAAGTATATAATGAGTTGTGGCAAGCAATACAGTATGCCTTGCATTGCTTAATGGTAGTGAAGGAAAAGGGCAAAAAGGAAAGCAGGGAGATGTAGAGGGAATAGAGATCACCGGTCTGGGTTCCTGCATTGATCCCACCAGCGAGGGTTCCAGGAGGCATCCGTCTTCTTCACTTCACTGCACTGTCCATGGCCCACCCCTACCCCCCCTTTTCCTCCCTCTCGATTTATACCCACTTTCCTTGGGTCTGTCCCCTAGGTCGACCCACATACCTACGTATCCCATGGATGGGGAGGGGTAACGTGTTTCATGGGATGGTGTAATTAGCACAATCATGTTAGCCTTCGTTAGCATATTGAGGGGTGTTAACTTTAATATGCATTTTGTGGATAATGAAGCAAAGGTCATACACCGGACAGATGGCCCTTGAAACTTGACCAGGTGCCCCAGAGCCGAACCGTCCTGTCTCCACAGGGAGGGCTCCCCCTTCCAGCTGCATCCTGTGTTATTGGGGCAGCCTTATCAGCTTCGACCTCCACACCATCCACCCTGGGACTGTAGTTTCATTACTTGAAAGTGTTTGAGACATTCCTTAGCTCGGAGGGCCTACACTCCCCCTGCTAACTTTTATCTCTTTCCCAGGCCTGTTTCTTTCAGAACCTGTTTTTAGAAGTCGTCTGTCACAGCTCCCTCCCACCTTCTTGTGCATCTGCTTGCTGACAGAACAAGGGAAACAGAAAAGTCCTTAATTTAGGATAAGCACTACTTAGCAACAACTAAAACTTCAGTCTGTTATTAACATTATTCTCACACTAAATCCAAAGCACAGCACTGTAGCAGCTACTAGGAAGAAAATTAACTCTATCCCAGCCAAAACATATACTGCTGTTTTACAAAGCAAGTCTATGCATTCTGTGGCATCATCATCCATCTGCTTCTTTCTTGTTGTAGAGGTCCCTGGAGTTGGTCTTGCTGCAGTTCCTTATCTCTGATGCCAGATGAGGGGAGGGTTTCACCAAGGTGTCAGAGGGGCTGGGATGCTGCCATGATCTGGGTACCCAGGGGTATCCTTTCTTCTTCAGGGCGGGGGCTGTCCTTCTCCTTGCAATGAGCCAGGGTCCTTTAGTCATGCTGACTGAACCATGGCTATGCAGTATGCAGTGTAAACTGTATATATCTTCAGGAAGTTCATACAGTTTCATACTCTGAAGACTAATTGGTCCATTAGTTAAGAATTAAGATTTTCCTAACAGTCCCTCCTTTTCTTTTCACTGTCAGGGTCACACTACACTATCCATTATTTTACTTGTAAGTCGAGCGTGTAAGGTAATACAACTCTGTAAACACACATATACAGTTGCAAAGCAAAACAAGAGCGTGAATACAAGAACCCAAATCCTTTTAGTTCACCTAAGTCCGGGAGCCAAGAGGTTACCCACCCAAGTAGATTTAGGGGACCTCCCTGCCTTACTTCATGTAATATTTGTAAATGAGTCTTTATTTTGTTTCTATCAATCAGTTTCATTTTTCTTGATTGACATAAAAAGCCATCAGCTGTTATTCACTACTGCACATACTCTGTCCTGTACTTCTGAAAGGTGATCTAGAGCTGATCGATTCTGTGTCACCATTTGTGATAATAGTTTGATTTCTTCCTGTGGGGCTGTAATACTATCTGTGCTTTCATCAATGGCTTTTTCTAATTCTCTTGGCATATTTGCAATAGCTCTTTCTAGTTTTGCAACCCCTAGCTGTGGGATAAAAGCTGTTACAGACAAGTGGAGCTTAGTGCCATGTTCTGTCAAAGGGCTGTAGCACTTTCCCCCAGATATCAGTAGTTAGGAGCTACAGAGGCAGAAGAGATCCTGGTTCTAACCCATGTGGATGGTATTAATGCACTTAAAATGCACTTTTCAGCTCAGGTTGAGGGTAAATCCTGGAATGCCATTTCTCCACCTATCCAATATTGCCCTGGTTGTTGTGTCAATGAGTACTATAACCTTCATACAAATCTGAATCATGTCAATTATTTCCTGTAAAAGGGTTAGCGTGTGTGGGGTTTGGTTGTTCAGGTAAACCAGTAAGGTTCAGACCCAGGGTAGATGACCCAGAGCAATCAGGATCCTCAAGGCCTGTAGTGGGAACGAAAATTGTGTCATTACCTTTAGTCTGATTATGGCTTCCTGCAGAATACCCAGTTAATCAATCGGCAAATATCCACATAATGTCGGAGTCTTCAGGGCCTGATAAACTCCATTCAGGAACAAATCTACAGCGTGGTGGCCTGTTAGAATGGGTTTTATGTAAGGGCTTCTGGAGACTGTCCCGTCCACTGCACCCACCCCCTGTGCCTCACGTGCCCCAGCACATTTTGACAAAAGGCCCTGTCACCGCCTGGGCCTGTCCCTGCCCAGTGTCCCGTCACACCCCCAGCTCTGTGGTGTCTCTCCTGTCACCCCCCAGGCCTGTCACTGCCCACTTCCCTGCCACCTCCTGGGCCTGTGGAGTCCATCCTGTCACACTTAAACAGAATAATATGTTCGCTGCAGTAACTGTAACGTCAGCCCTAGCCTTTAAAGGGGTTGGACCTAAAGCTCACTGTTTATCTCCAGATATTTAAATTATTTCCGGGAGAATGTCTGTGAAGACACTTAACAGCACAATGTTAGGTGTCTTAGGGATGCCATTGGATTCTGTGACATGTGTAGGTAGAGATGCATTTCAGAAGTCTTGAATTTTTCTCGTAGTATTGAATAAATTTGCCAAGAGCTTTTGAAAATTTTTTAATTAGCTTTAAGGGCTTTGCTGCAGAAGGCTCTCTCTACATTTTGTTTTCAGTTGCTAATGTACTTTCAGCTTCACAAATGCTAGCAGGCTGAGTGGCCAGCTGGCTGATGTCACTCCTGTAAATAGTTGGGTCTGTGTAAAACAGAGCCTTAAAAACAGAATGTTGGAGGGTAATAAACTGTGATGGAGCCTGATTAGTATCACCAGAAGAAAAAATGTTTTGAAATAGGCCAAGCACATGGATTCTGTTATAGTACATGAGGAACAGAAAGCCAAGTTTTAGAAGAAGAATTTATGCTCATAAACTTGTTACCCCATAAAGTGTTACTCTAATAGACATAACACCAGTTTCACAAAGTGTGTTGCTTTGATTTCATACATGATCAGAATCCAGTGAAGAAAAAGCATCTGCTTCACTAGGTTCTGTTAGATGTGGTGTTGCCCAAAGGTGAACTTACAGAAGGAATATCTTTCATACTTTAAAGAGCATCACTCTTGTTTAACGGTGACAAGATCCTCCTCTAGGTAGGTTGTGTTGCACTTTGGCCTTGGTAAAATGAGTCTAAAATTTTGAACTTTGTATATTAGTGTCACTGATGCTCTTGTAAGGGTGTTTTCCATGTGAAAATGCAAAAATCCACCAGAGGTTTTCAGAGCAAAGCTAGGGAGTACATTTTGGTGTGATATATGTGTATGCCAGATTTTTGTTTTATAGGCATAACCGTGAATTTCAGTTTCTATTAATCAGATGTAAATGCTTAAACTCACCTTCAGAAAGCAAAGGAGAAAACTAAACCAGGATATTCTGCCTAAATGGGATGTTTGGAATTCTTACATGTGGACATAAAGTACTGGGGTTTTTTACCTTTGTCAGTGCAGGAGTCCTGTCTACACGTTGCAATGATCTTGGAAAGAACAAAGTGAACCTTGAGTGAGGGTGGCCTATTTGTTCAGATTTTTCTGAGTACTCTAACTTTTTACAGCTCAGTAACTGTTACTTTTTGTAATGGAAATCTAGCAACAGAAGCAATGCTAATATAAGCTAAAAGTAAACAGGGATTTACATATCAGTGGAAAAAAATTATAGGATGGACTCTTTCAAATGCTGGGAAGGCAAAATGGCTGGTTGGGACCTACTTTAAAAAGGGGGAGGGGAAGTGTGTGTGTCATCTTCCATGCTTACTACAGAGGCGTGTTCTCTAAAGGCAGAATTCCCTTCAAAAAGCCGACACCCAAGAATGATGCATTTAAACTTGCCTCCTTTTAATTTGATCTGAATTTCTTGACCTGTCTCTTATAATAGATGTTCTCACAATATTGTGGAAGAACTGCAAACTCCAGAGCTCTGGTTTCTGGAGTACTCTTTCCTGCCCTGTAACGTTCTGACTCAAAACACTTGGAGAATGTGCTATTCTGCTTGTCAGGCAAAATACAAAAAAAATAGAAAACCAAAAATGGGCTTCTGAAGTGGTCTTAGATGAATAGTTTTAAGGAAGAGTAGTGCTCTTTAAGACTGTCTCTTGAACTCAGAACTTTCCTGAGTTCAGTGTTGCAGCATGCACTTGGCAGTTTTAGTAATGCCACGGTGTGATGTCTTCAAAACAGACTCATGCTAACTCTGAGTGACATCATTTGGCCTCACAGCTGATGTCTGTCTGTCTACTGGAATGTCTTCAGCACTCTGCAAACGTGGCCTTTTAGAGAAAACATTTAAGCAACTTCTAAACCTTGCCCTTCCCTGTGCTGTTTTGTGTTGCAGTGCTAGTGTGGGGGAGTTACTTTGGTTACACCTCGGAGTGCAATGAATTCTTGGGCTGCCGTGCAGCATTGTTGTGTGGAGCTTTCAGAAAGGGGATGGAGTTCCCTGTTTCCCTGGTGAGTTCACAAAACGTGATGTTACGGTGGAGCTCGTGCACTGCCTGTCTGGGAGTCGGCTGCTTTGACTCTGTCACCAGCGGGTTGGGACCTCTCCGGGGTGTGCTGTCAGCTTGGGTCGTGTCCCCAGGCTCAGTTTGGTTCATTACCACGTTGTCTCCAGCATTGCTTTTCCTTTCCCAGTCACACGCTGAAGTGGCAAGCAGGGCCAATAAGACATTCAGGCATCGGGCGGTCTGTATAATCAGATTAATGATTGAAAGGATGTTAGATTTTATAGGCTCATCCTTTCAAAGCAATATAGGTGCTCTTTTGGAGCACAGCACTGTATGATAATAACGCACATGAACTGTTTAGCCTACTGAACTCGCTAATTCAAGGAATGATGATACAGCAGCTGGAGATGAGATCATTGGTGCCTGTTCTGGTGGGAGCTGAAAATCTGGAAATAGTAGCTCAGTCAGGATGTTTTGAGGCAGTGCTTTCAGTGCCAGCTGCATAGATGATTTGTTTGTCGCCAAGTGGTGTTAATTAGAACAGAGATAAAAAAATCACCTAATGGGAAAGCACATTTTTAAGTGTGAGGGAAAAATGTGTTCTTGGGAGTTCCCCTGTTTTCTGGTAGAGGCAGTCTGGCATGTTAGTAGTCATTTTCATCTCTTACTCTGCAGATCCTTCCCCCAGCAGCGTAACAGCTGGTTAGCAAGGCACCTAAGCCTAATAAAGGCTTTTCATTGTCGTTTCACATACAGGCTTCTGATGACTTCTGCTCTGGTGAGCTTCTGTACTTTATCTGGGTGAAAATACTTCTCTAGGTAGTGCTCAGAGAGATCCTTTTGCCGTATTGTCAGAGTCAAAATGGTGGATTAAAGCAGACCATAAAATAAAGTAGGAACTTTTCTCCGTAACTGGTTTATAGCATACATATGACACGAATTATTAAAACTAGCAGATTTTCAGAATTATAGATGAATTTAAAAATGGGGTTGTTAAAGTGTTCATTAAATGGGAAGCGGTATAAACTTCAGAGCATAACCTGAGCTGTTTGTACTTTTTCGCAGAAAGAAGGTTGTGGACACTAGTGCACTGTTGATTTAAGATTTCTAAGTCGGTATGAGGCAGCAGTCAAAGCAGCCATTGTTTAACTCGTCTGCCTCCGTTCATTCCTTGAAATACTTCTTTCCCTTGACTCTTTCAAGCATACTATTTCTTGTAGAATAGATATCAAGTTTTAGACTGTTCTCTTTCTTCTGCTCTTGACTTTAATAACCATCCAAATCTTCCTTTGCTTTTGCACGCTTTCTGGGTTAATCGAATCCTTATTTTGAATCACAGGTCAGATTGGCAAAAGCCCAGTAGCCACTTACTGGCCATCACTGGCAGCAAAACAAGTTTTGTGCTATAAGGGAATAGGAATCAACGATGTTGTTAGCTCCAGCTTTGTTGAACATTTCTGTTGGAGCTCTGCTTGGACAACTGTGAAAAGTAGCCCTGTTGAGCGTGACGTCACTGCTCAATCTGCAGATCTGGAGTTGTGGTGAGCGCGGCAGAGTGACACTGCTTCACAGCTCCTGGTAGCTGCCAAGTCTCTGCTAGGGGATGTTGCTGCCTGCGGGGAACAGGCTCCTGCTGGGAGATGCCAGTTTAGTCTGAGAGCTGTTAGACTAAGCTGGCAGCTGTTAAATTCAAAGCGAGCAAACAGAAATTTCCAGGGACTTCAGGAATAGTGCTTCAGCTTTAGTCCTTTCCTGTTTAAAACAAAAAAGTTAACTTTTTAGTCTACATTGTTTGACTTCACCTCTAATAAAATTTAATCACCAAAATGAGTTCAATTACAGAATCACAGAATCACAGAATCATCTAGGTTGGAAAGGACCTTGAAGATCATCCAGTCCAACCGTTAACCTAGCACTGACAGATCCCAACTACACCAGATCCCTCAGCGCTATGTCAACCCGCCTCTTGAACACCTCCAGGGATGGGGATGCCACCACCTCCCTGGGCAGCCCATTCCAATGCCTAACAACCCGTTCTGTAAAGAAATGCTTCCTAATATCCAGTCTAAACCTTCCCTGGTGCAACTTGAGGCCATTACCTCTTGTCGTATTGATTGTTACTGTGTTAAAGAGACTAATCCCCAGTTCTCTGCAACCTCCTTTCAGGTAGTTGTAGAAGGCGATGAGGTCTCCCCTCAGCCTCCTCTTCTCCAGACTAAACAACCCCAGTTCCCTCAGCCGCTCCTCATACGACCTGTGCTCCAGACCCTTCACCAGCTTTGTTGCCCTTCTCTGGACACGCTCGAGTCATTCAATGTCCTTTTTGTAGTGAGGGGCCCAAAACTGAACACAGTCATCGAGGTGCGGCCTCACCAGTGCCGAGTACAGGGGCAAGATCACTTCCCTGTCCCTGCTGGCCACGCTATTTCTGATACAAGCCAGGATGCCATTGGCCTTCTTGGCCACCTGGGCACACTGCTGGCTCCTGTTCAGCCAGCTGTCAATCAACACCCCCAGGTCCCTCTCTGACTGGCAGCTCTCCAGCCACTCCTCCCCAAGCCTGTAGCGCTGCTGGGGGCTGTTGTGGCCCAAGTGCAGCACCCGGCATTTGGCCTTATTGAAACTCCTACAGCTGGCCTCAGCCCATCGCTCCAGCCTGTCCAGGTCTCTCTGCAGAGCCTCCCTACCCTCGAGCAGATCAACACTCCCACCCAACTTGGTGTCATCTGCAAACTTACTGAGGATGCACTCGATCCCCTCGTCTAGATCATCAATAAAGATGTTAAACAGGAGTGGCCCCAAAACCGAGCCCTGGGGGACACCACTCATGACCGGCTGCCAACTGGATTTAACTCCATTCACCACAACTCTTTGGGCCCGGCCATCCAGCCAGTTTTTTACCCAGCAAAGCGTGTGCCCATCCAAGCCGTGAGCAGCCAGTTTTGCGAGGAGAATGCTGTGGGAAACGGTGTCAAAGGCCTTACTGAGGTCAAAGTAAACAGCATCCACAGCCTTTCCCTCATCCAATAAGCAGGTCGCCCTGTCGTAGAAGGAGATCAGATTTGTCAAGCAGGACCTGCCTTTCATAAACCCATGCTGACTGGGCCTGATCATCTGGTTGTCCCACATGTGTTGTATGATGGTACTCTGGATAAGCTGCTCCATCAGCTTCCCGGGCACCAACTTCAAGCTGACAGGCCTGTAATTTCCTGGATTATCCTTCCGACCCTTCTTATAGATGGGTGTCACATTGGCCAGTTTCCAATCTGTGGCGACCTCCCCGGTCAGCCACGACTGCTGGTAAATGATGGAAAGCGGCTTGGCGAGCACCCCAGCCAGCTCCTTCAGCACCCTTGGGTGTATCCCATCTGGTTCCATAGACTTGTGTGTGTCTATGTGATGCAGTATGTTACTATCTCCTCCTGGGATGCTGGGGGGTCATTCTCCCAGTCTCTGTCTTCTGGCTGAGGAGGCTGGATTCCCTCAATACAACTAGTCTTGTTATTAAAGACCGAGGCAAAGAAGGCATTAAGCACCTCAGCCTTTTCCTCATCACTTGTTACCTTGTTTCCTCCTGCATCTAGCAGGGGATGGAGGCTCTCCCTGGTCTTTCTTTTGCTGCTCACATACTTATAGAAACATTTCTTGTTATCCTTGATTGCTGAAGTCAGATTAATTTCCAGCTGGGCTTTAGACCTCCTGATTTCTGCCCTGCACAGCCTCACAGCATCTTTGCAATCATCGTGAGTGGCTAGTCCCTTCTTCCAAAGGCCGTAAACTTTCCTTTTCTCCCTGAGCTGCAGCCAAAGCTCCCTGTTCAGCCAGGGGGGTCTTCTCTGTCACCGGCTTCTCTTACAGCACCTGGGGACCACCTGCTCCTGTGCCATTAAGACTTCCTTCTTAAAGAGTGCCCAGCCTTCCTGGACCCCTATACCCTTCAGGATCGTCTCCCAAGGGATCCTGTCAAGCACGTGCCTAAACAAGACAAAGTCAGCCCTTTGGAAGTCCAGGATGTCAGTTCTGCTGCCCCCTCTCCTGGCCTCCCTAAGAATAGAGAACTCTCTTATTTCATGATCGCTGTGCTCTAGTCGGCCTCCAACCGCCACATCATCCACCAGTCCTTCTCTGTTCACAAACAACAACTGTTTTACAATTGGGAAAGCAAAACAAAAAATACCAGAAGCATGCAATAACTCTGCGTGTTCAATTTAAGATACTGAATAAGATTTTTCAGAGAATGTGACATCTTAAACTGTTTAAATACACCTGCCACCAGGAGCAGCAGCAAGAGGCCAGGACTTCTGCAGAGCAAATTACCTCCATTCATGCAGCCAGAGGAAAAAGGAGCCCCTTTTGCATCAAGCTTTTTATCGTGGCCTAGGAGACCACCTTCATGGCAGAAGCAAGCATAGATCTAGTTCTCCAGGTCAACATTTTACTGTTTTAACCTTTTCTTCTTCACTCAAGTCACAATTTGAGTGTTATTTTTTCCTCAGCACTGATCAAAATACAGATCCTATGTGAAGAAACTGCTTGTCATCATGTAACCAAAGTCAAAACACTTGTGTTCAAGACTAGAAAACTTTTCTGTCAGGAAAAAAAAAAACCTAGATTTTTTTGCTCTTTCATCCATGCATTCAAAGTGTGTAGCCTTTGCTAGAAGGCAAAAGAAAAAAAAATACAGAAAATGCTTTACTATACTGTGCTGTTAATAGCATGGCCTCACAAGAGGTGGAATTCTTAAATTTCTACAAGCCACCCCAATGCTGAGGTCTTATTTCTAGTACAGACCACAAAAACTGTTACATAGATCACTGCAAGGTAAAATAGAGCAGGAACTGCTGGGTAACTTTACAGAGGGATATCCAGCTACACATCCACCGGCACGCAGTCATGCTGGTGCAACATGTTGAAAAACCCAGCTGTAAATTTCTCACTTCCCATTTTTTCATGCATTATAAATAGTACAGCACTTGAAATGGGGTGGTATATATCACGATGTCACAAGAACTTCTCAGAACATGTTGCAGACATATCAGAAGTGTTTCTTGAGTTGATTACTACATGAACACACATAGGGAAGCTTTCTCCCTCCCCCACATTTCAGTCATTACAAGTCATTACAAGTGACAACTTAAAATTTTTGCTTATATAATTTTTGCCTATTAAGGTAAACAGGGCAGCCAATGGCTCTGTTTCGTGAGGTCAAAAAAATGTAACCCTTCTCTGCCAGTCAACCTTCTACCAAATGAAAGCCTGGCTATCTTCTACTTATCACTTCCTCAATTAGATTAATTCTCTCCACCCATAGTCTCATCCATCACTTCAGTTAATGCTTTATACTTAAATGGCGATTGGATTTGCCAGCTCAGCATCACTGTAATTACCTCTCAAAGCAATGCGCTGTTTCATCAGTTCCATGCTAACTTTACTTGTCCTAAGAAGAAATCCAACACTTACCAGTCTTTCTAGTCATGAATGCTCTGGTGTTTCTACGCTTTCTGAATTTTAACAACCTCCATGTTAAAAAGGAAAAAAGTTATTAAAAATATATCATGAACTACCCAAATATTGACTAACAGCCAACATGAGAAACAAACCCAATTAATGTAACAATGTGAGACACAATATGCTAATAGCATATAAGATATGTGAATAGGACAAAACACTTCAGGAATTATCCAACATAAGCAGTAACATTATGCCTACAATTTCGTGATGCCTTAGCTAAATTTATAAAGAAAAGCAATTAGGTTTTATCATTAAAATACTTACAAAAACACAGAAGTTCTTAGGAGAAACTGTACTGTTAATAATGTTTTAGAACGGGTATGAAGCACTTTTTCAGTTTCTAACAGTTCTACTACAAAAATCAACAAGATAGGAGCTTCTGACCAATTAGCTGAAATATTATATTGCGAAAATCAGAACACCTTCCACACTGTCTCCCCAAATGAATTCAGTTTCTCTAAAATACAAATTTAGAGATGGACAACTCACATAGTGCAAACTTTACCTGTTTCAATAATTGGTGTTAACCTATACTGATGACAAACTTCAGAAGAGGGAGAAAAAAAAGCAAGAAAAGCTAAGCAAGTTTGTAATTCCTGTTATTTTAGGGCACTGACTCCCAGTTAGGAACAATTTGTATTAGGACAGCTGATGAGAATACCACCTCTCGCCACACCCCTCCCTGCTCCTGTGTCACAGACGACTGAGCTCCCCACCAAGCAGACCCTGAACCATGGCAGTAGGCATACCATTGCTGGCACAAAGTTCAGTTTTCCTTAAACTTCCTTAAATTTTCAGGGGTATGAACAGCCTACAGCTCAGTCTGCACAGTACAGAAAAAGGGAAATCTTGTTATCCATCCAAATGCAAGTCACTTCTTGCTTCTGCGTCAGAGCCTGCAGTGCAGACCCTTGGTCCAGCTTCATGCCTGGTTCAGCTGTACTGGCTCAAGTGCTTGGAGAGTAGGGGGTGGATTTTTGTTTTTAATGTTTTGCTTTTTTAAAGAATCATTTAGGGGATTTCCACTGGAGCATTCCTCACTGAAATTTTAGAAATTGACTTTCCGCTTTAATGAAAAAAAGCTTACATCAATGAGAACTTGTTGTTTCTTTTAACATGAGTGACAAGATGGCTTGAAAACAGTTGAATACTCATGAGACGAAATTAATTTTTTTTTTCCTCCAGTGAGCATGTTTCCAATGAAGAATTTAGCCTGAGCACTCTCCCTTTTCTTGAGCAATAACACTTTTTTAGCTTTAGAATAGCAAAAACTTCAGAAGGACTCTAGATATCCCATTTCTACATCCTTCAGACAAATCTTTTGGGGTCAGAGCTGGACTTCCAATTAAACCTCAGATTTTTGGCTCAATGCTGCAAGAAGACATTAACAGTAGGAACAATGGGAGAGAAGGAGGAGGGAAGAATGGTCAAGAAACACAATGTCTCTACATACTAGACACAAGTATGAAGAAATTGAAGTATTTAAGTAGCAGCAAGAATCTCGGAAAGATCTGCACCCCTCCCCCCGATTTCTGCATCAAGAACGCTCTATATCCAGACACTGCTCAGGCCCTGACTCTTCCTCAGACATGCAGCACTTCCCCACTGCATGGGGCCTGACACCCCAGGGCCCATGTGGCCGCAACAGGGGTTTACTCCAGGTGTCAGAAGCCAGCCTCCCTGCAGTGTACTTAAACCAAGGACAGCCAGCTGCTGACGACATAGGGTTGAAAGCCTGTCCCATTAAGGCTCTCTGGGGATGCAACACAGAAACCTCTCTTTGAAATGGGAGAAAGCAATGCATTCAACATCACCACCTTAATCCTCCTAGTTTTGCCAATTTTTTCCTCCATGTTGAATGTAGTTCAAATGCCAAAGAGCCTAAAGTACCCATCAGAGTAACAGATAAGGAAGATTAGAGCATTTTGGTTACTTTTTCTTAATCTCCCTGGTCAATTAATATGCAATGGCCAGATATATGCCCAGGTCAAACAGTTCCCTAAAGGCTCTTCTTTCAACGCTATCTTTCCAAATACCTCTGAAGAGATGAGCAGGGGAAAAACAAGGGTGAGAGGAACACAGGGAGATGTAATGGGGAGAAACGGGGCAAGAGGATTTCATGTTTTGGAATGTCCTTGTGGACAAGACACTGTGAGCATAGAGAACACTAAAAACTGTCACACTGTTTGTAGCATTTCCCTGCTTTCACCTGCATTCACAATTAAACATCAACAGCTTCCCAACTCCTACCTGCATTAACTCTCCCACTGCTCTGGCACACAGAGACCCAGATAAAGGGAATTATACAGTAGCTAATCAAAGCTACACTTGCAAAAGGAAAGAGAATTTCCCAAGTACAGAAATTACTAAACCCCATTAAATTTGAATTACTTAGGCATTCTTCATAAACATGTGCCACAGGCAGACATCTCAATTGCCTGTCTGCCTACTTTGTTCCAAGGCAGCAGTGCAGCATACCACAAGAACTCAATGAGTTGTGACATCAGGTCAGGGCATTATATGACCGTGGCCAATTTAAACGCACCTTGTGACAGCCTGATTTAATGACAGCACTCTGGGGAATGTTATAAGTAAATTCTCAAATTGATGTGAGACAGGGCCAATAAAAATTCCAACTGTTTATTTAGCAAGCGGCAACAAGCAAAACAGCGCTGGGCGGCCGGGGAGTTCAACTCCGCCAACGGCGCGTGCACACTTCCCAAAAGTCTTTCTTTTTATATCCTCCGTCTTCCAGTATCTGTGTTTCGTCAAAGGGTGTATTCTGCGTCTGCGCACCTTGTTGCTAGGGGGTTGTTTTCCGCCTTCTGGTGGTCGTGGGGATGAAGGCTCCACGTCTTCCTTGCGTCACGAATTCCTCGTATCTCCTGCTTTCCTGAGAGTAGTCTCACAAAGCTTTTGTTTATACCTTATAAGGTAACACAGAGTACAGACACTTCCCCTTTGCCTCTCTCAACCCCCCTCCTTTTCCCTCCTTTCAGTCTTTTGCACAGTAGAAGTCCTTGCTTCAGTATTTTAACTTAGATAAGCACTTATAGTCTGTTAGTCGTTACACAATGTAATAGTTAAGATTAAGTTTAGGCTTACATAGTTTATGGAATAACACAGCACAAACTTCCTGTGATAGACAGTAAACTGTTTGTTCATCAAATTCCATTAAAGATACTGGGAGCTTGTGACATGTTATTCCATAAACTATGTAAGCCTAAGCTTAAACTTAACTATTACATTGTGTAATGACTAACTGACTGCAAGTGCTTATTAAGTTGAAATGCTGAAGAAAGGACTCCTATTGTGCAAAAGATTGAAAAGAGGGAGAAGGGAAGAAGGACAAAGGGGAGAAAGACAAAGGGAAGAAGGACAAAGGGGTGATGTCTATACTCTGTAAGATATAAACAAAAGCTTTGTGAGCCACTCTCAGGAAAGCAGGAAATACGAGGAATTGGTGACGCGAGGAAGACCCGGATGGAGCGACCCCCTAGCTGCAAAGTGCGCGGACGCCGGGTACACCTCTCAGAGAGACCCGATACCGGAAGGCGGAGGATATAAAAGAGACGGACCCTCGGGAAGTGAGTGCGCGCCGTTGGTGGAGCAAGGACTCCCCGGCCGCCCAGCGCTGTTTTGCTTGTTGCTGCTTGCTAAGTAAACAATTGAAATTTTGATTGGCTCTGACTCACATCAATTTGAGAAATCTACTTATAACACTTCCAGTATCTTTGACGGAATTTGATGAATAAACAGTTTACTGTCTATCACAGGGAATTTTGATTGTAACTAATTTGATGTTGAGGTTAACTCGCAGACATTTCTGAAGGGAAGACACTAAGTAAAATGTGTGTCAACATCTTTGTACCACTTAGGTCATAAAGACATAAGAAGAGGTAGAAAGCTAAAGAAATTAAATGTATGCCTCCTCCATGTCAAGTGAGGACCTCTAACAAATTACTCAAAACAATTCTGTCAGGCCCCTGTGACTCCTCTTCCCTAAATGCTTGAACAAGACTGATAATTAAAAGCATAAGGTCTCACCCGGCAACAATTCAGCATAACAGGCACATATACAATGCTGCTTTCACCATTAGAAAAAAATGACAAGTTTTAAAAGCCTTTCAGGATTTCTTGGATTAGACTTGGAGGAGGCAATTAAGAAAAAAGTCAGTTTTCCAAATACCATTGACGAAAAAAGCTCTTTCTGGAGTCCAAAAGGATACAGCACTTTTTTTTTTTTTTTTTTTTTTTTTTTCCCACCATCTGGGAGATGAGCCCTCATCCCTAAGGTCAGTCTGGTACAGGGTTGCAAAACCAGAGAACAACTTGATTACCATGCTATATAGCACATTTATTTTAGTTTCACAGATGCCTAATTATCAGCACAAAGTGGACTGCACCCTTTTGGATTATTTATTGTAGTAAAAAAACCTACCGTATTAACTATCCTAATGGCAAGTAAAAACAAACCATAAAACTTCGCTTGGCAGAAGTTTATGAGAAACTGTAAACCAAATCCTTACAAAATACACTACTCCCTCCAATGCGACATTTACAACACTACCTAATCATTACATCAGCCTGAATGTATGTTTTATAAACCCAACAAACAAAATTATTTTGCCCTAACCTGCTGAGGGAAAAACAATGAGAAATTAAGTCTCCTATTTTGCACCTTGAAATTATATTCAGATTGTCTAGAAAAATGAGACCTGGCTGAAGTTAAGGCACCGTCTTCTGCTCCTGAGCCACAGGATGACTTAAACAAAAGCTTTCTGTATAACCCTCAACAGTGAGTCTTATTGTGCCTCAGTTTCCCTACTGCAAAAGAAGGAAAATTACAGGAACCAGTTTCCTTGGGGGGAAGTAGAGCCTGGGAAGTCTCACACACAGTGACAGGAAGATGAGGAGAGGCACATTTGAGATAGATGTAGACAGAGAAAACCTGAAAGTTTCCATCCTGGCCATCACTCCTAAAGATGTTCAACGCTGGACATCAAGGACAGCAAAGCTTCGAGCAAAAGCCCAGGTACAGGCAGGAAGGCCACAAGGCTGTGCCGAGTCTCAAGGGCAGCCAGAGCCTGCAGGTCACTTGACTGAGTTCTAGCTATGCAGGGAGAGCTCTGCAGCTATACTGAAAGCCAGCACCTGCATCTGGCTGTCCCTCAGGCAGTCTTCAAGGTAAACTTTAATTAAAGATGTGGATAACAGCAAGGAGCGCCACTGCTGAAAAAATGCTTGTGAACTCTTAATAAGAGTTATATGCTATTTCAAGACGAGCATGACACGACGCACTTTCAAAAGCATAGGTGGATCCTGCCTCTTGGCCTCATGAACAAAAGAGGGTATATGTGGTGGTGCAATTCTTACACACACACACCCCCCCCCCCTCTCTTTGTTGAGCTGCTTGGTGCTAGGTGCGATTCCACCGAGCTATACAGCAATCTGTGGAGATAAGGACTGACAATGTTAACGAGCCTGGCTCCTGCCCCTCTCGATTGCTTGGAAACAGCTATAACGGCCCATCAACTCCTAAGGGCCTGGCACACCTGTGCCTGGGATGTGGTCAAATGGGAACAATAACAGAGTCGCACATTAATCAAATTCCTTTGTAACTGCTGGAAGGCACCAGAAGGTATTTGACAGAAGTCAATTATCTTGGACCCTATAAATGGCGACCACCAGGGAGACCCTTTGAGCTCTCCTGGATTGCAGTGGGCCTGTGACCAGCATCTCCCCTGAGCTGGGACGCCTCTCAGGTACCAAACCCTTAAGGTGTCGTTCTCAATTATCGCCCGTTGAGGAATGCCAAGGCATTGTGAGTATTGCTCTAAACTCGAGAGGGGAAGGGGGGTGGGGTGGGGTGTGTGTGTGTGTGTGTGTACATACCCTTGTTTCTGTGTGTGTGTCCGTTCTGTGTTCATTCTACTGAATCGAAACACCTTTGTTTCTGTATGTTTGTCTGTTTTGTTATGTGCATGCATGTATATATATAGGTACCGTTAAGTAAGTTAGTGTGAATCTTGTCATTTTAGAATCTGAATAAGTCGCTTTTCTTTCTTTTAGTATTTCTGAATTATTTTATAATAATAAATTGCTGTTAGTTATTAATAAACCTAGATTTCTTACTAAATATTACCGTGTCAATACTTTAATCCACGACAGTATATCACACCCGTCACCAAAATACAGCCTTTCCTCCTTTCCCCACGTACTGCCAACAAGCCACACCACGAGGCAAGCCACATCCTTTTATCCCCAGACCCAGGTGGTGGTCAGATGCTGGGTAGGCAGAACGTCCATCTGTGACAGCACTGCAGCCCAAGCTGCAGTGGGCTCAAAAACAACTGGCAAACCAAACACAGGAATTCTCCAGAATGAGCAAGTGCCCCCCCTTGAAAAGAACAGCATGTGTCTCATGATCTGGAGTGCACCTTGTGTGCATTAAAAGCCATTAACTGGAAGACACCAACAACTTGCACTCAGTCGACCTGACCCAAGTAAAAGCTATCATGATTCCAGATCAAAATACTTTGATGGACACTTTTCCCAACACCATACTCCCTCCCTGCCCAGAGGGGGGCTCCATGAACCTAAAACTCCTCTGACACAGGGCTTTGCTTCAGAGCTGCGGAGCAGTGGGGTTGGTGTTAGCTGGTGCACGAGCTACCAGCGCTTTCTGTTCCTTACACACAGTGTCACACCGAAGATGGACTTACACACAAGGGGATGTTAAACTCTTTGGAAGGCTTCAAGATGAAGCAAACATTGTCAGTGAGATCACTCATGTAAGGTGAAAAACATAGACTTTAGTAAGCACTTCAGAGATGCTTTAACAGCAGAGAATATTGGGAATTTAGCATTAGAAAAGTGTCCCCCTATATTTCACTTCCCTTCTCCTCCTTCCTCCCTCACAATCAGTTTAGGACTAAGATATATATATTTATATGCATACAAACATATGTTGATATATGTATGAAATCACACACAAAAAATTTGAACTACCACCTACTGCTGCATATGAACCAAGTAATGTATTTTTTTTTTTAATATGACTAAATTTCAAGAGTATTTCTGGCTCCAGTACACATGGTTTAAACGCACTCGGGAAGATGAAGACGTAGCAAGAAATGAGTGAGTCAGTGTAAAAGAACTACAAATTGCTTGTCTCTTCATCTGCAGCTGAAGTGCAAGTGCCCCATAAAAGGACCCTTTCATTGTCCTTTTCCATGCACTTCTATGGGAGGGGAGGAAAATACCTATCAGTACTTGCTTGGAACTTCAGAAATGGATCCAAATGCAGTTACAGCTCCTACTCCTAGAGGATACAAAATTTATGAAGTTATTCTTGAACTCATCTCTTCAGATAGTAAACTGCTTTATGAGGAACAAAACAGACTAGAAAATTAAATGTTCAGTGACAAACATGAAAAAGACAGAAATAAATGGGATATCTGATTTACAAACAGAACTGTGTATACCCCTGTGAACTCTTTTATTTAAAATATTTTAGGAATCTCTGATCAGATATATGAAAGAAAAGTTTTATAGCTATGTATTTCATATATATAATAAATGTAAGATATATAGATAAGACAGGTAATAGGTATGCAAGATAGATCTATGTATATCTTGTGTGTGTATATATATATATATGATGAAAAAAAGCAAATTTGTCTCAACTGGAACAAGGTCTACACTATTTTCTTATTCTAAGAGAACATATTCCAATCAAACCTAAAAGAAATATACAGAAGTGAACACAGCAACAGTCCAAAGACAGGTTTACAAATCCCACTGAAAGGGTTATAAGTTGTGACACTTCGACAGCTGTTGGAAGTACAAGTCAGAAAAAAGCCTGAAGGTATCAAGGTGGAAGATGCAATGTTGCTTGATGCAGGTTTCTTGCATCAAACAGTCGTGACCATTGATTCCCATTTATGAGAGAAAACTGGAAACCACAGCGGGAAAGTGTTTATTTTAATTAAGTTTATTCCATTATTCACAAAATAACTCCTCCCTTCAACACTTACTGATGCTTTGTTGGGAAAGATTTAGATGCCCACCATGATTTCTAATTTTCCATTGTCTTAATGCATCTCTTTGCACCACATTACAGCAATTCAATCTCTGTCCTTCATCTCGGCACTGTTCCTGAACTTGTTTCCATTTGGATTATTAAAAAGCCCAGACATAACGCAATTCAGAACTATTAACTTCCAGCATTATTCACTTTGTTCGGTCCCCATTTATTTTCAGGGTTCTCCTTGAAACCACTTGTAATCTGCCCCAATTGGATTTTGTATAGCATTTGTAAAAGATGCAGTATCATCATCTAAGAAGTAGAAAGACTGCATTAGCACAGTATGAAGTGATGGAAGACTAGGGAGCACAAACAGAATTCGAACACAGATCTTAGTGTTTTATGGAGAAAGCCATCTTAGAGGGTTGTTTCAATTCAGTTGCAAGGATGCAACATTGTACTCTGTTCTCAGGGCTGCTAGCACACTCAAGAGAGGGATATGAAAGGGCTTTGACTGAACCAGACCTCTCAGTTGCAACAGTCATAACCCATATTTGGCTCAGAATTAGCCTACATGCACAGGGGATGTTAAGGGGTCAAGACAAGCATGGTATTTTCCCATCCACTGCTGTCTTGCAGATGAAACCTCAGTACTCCATCTTAGCAGCAGCATATTAACAAATCTGTCAAAGGCTAGATATTAAAACAGATTTTCTTTTAGATCACATTTAGAAACTAATTGTCACCAGAAAAATATTCTTACAGTGATAATGGCATACAGCTAATGCCTATTATGAATGAAGACATTTCAAAACCTCCAATGGTTATGTCGGCTGAGTATCTGCTGCAGTACCCCAAACTGAACATTGAGCATCTTAGAGTACAGTATTTATAATTTAGTTGTCAAAAAGTATGTATTTAAGCATTTTTGTAATAAATACGGCAATACTCCTCATTGAAGAAAAGATGAAGGTATCAAAAGCAAAATAACTGTACTAACAATAAGCTTTTCTATTGAAAGTTAAAAATAAATGAGTAGAACATGTTTTCAACCACTGTATGTGCAAGTTCACTTATAAGGAGCAGTGACTCTTCCACACTGACGTCTTTTAGATAGATTTTTGGCATCTTTAAAATGATAATAACAAGTTGAAGGGTAAAAAGTCAGTCTTACCTTCCATCTGCATAGTCTGCATCTGCACCTCCCCACCAGCCATCTGAATCATCATCTTCGGCATCAGCTGAGTCAAGATTGTCACTTTCCTCTGCTAACGGGCAGCAAACAAACTCCACACCATGAAATTCGTCGATTCCACAGGGCAGCAGCATGCCGTAGTCGTGCAAATTCATACTCTTCTCACTACAGGACTACAGAAAATAGAAAGAAAGCAGTAACAATATTGCCATGGAGGAAACAAACAAACAAACAAAAATCACAGACCTTGAAAAAACATAATGGGCTGCATACTGCCTTAGGAGGTTGAAGCTGGTGAACTGCATGATCTCTGAATTTTGAAACATGATTTAGAGTGGTCAAGTGTGCATTCACTGTCTGCATTGTAGGCAGCTCCCTATCTGTGTCTGCATGACCTCTGTAAGTGGCAAGCTCTCCCTTCCCCTGCCCTTGATCTTTCCCAGCCTACAAACACTTCTCTCTCCCATATATGTGACAACTCCATATCCCCTTGTCTAAGATCCTCACAGGCTCTGCCTCATAAGCAGAAAACCTTAAGACAGAACAGTAATGTGATGCATTAATCCTGATCCTGATGTACTAATGCTATTGAAAAGTTCATTGCAAGATAGATTAACATTTAAAATACCTGTTATACTGGAAACACACTATATCTGGTCTGACACCTCTGCCAGTACAGCACCTTCTAGCCTTGTTGGGAAAACAGTCAGTTGTGCATAATTATACCTTGAAGATATAGTGATGTAGGACAGAAAGATATAGTGATGTAGGCAGATGAAAAAAGGAAAATAGTTCATTGGTGCACAGCGACGATGTTGTTCTCGGCTATGCCGTTCCAAGCTTGCAAGTACTTAAAATAGACTAAAATTTGCCTGCATGAAGGTTGCTGCCTTAAACACTTCATTTGAGGGGCAACAGTATGATTCAAGCAAGCACTGAAAATTTGAAAATCTGCTGAGCACATTTCAATTTTGATCTCCAGAAGGTGGGATAACATACAAGCTAAGAGCTTCCAAAACAAATAGCAGCCAGAAAGCTTCTTGAAGCTCATCTTGGTTTTTATTCCTAGAACCTCTCTACATAAGGACAAAAATGTCCAAAACGCATTAGCAATTATAATGTTAGGTTTATTTCTGTTTTCAGTAAAGCACTGGTAAATTATTAAAACTCTGTGCTTGACTGCAAAATGTCTTTGGCTAGTCCTGTGTCCCATCAGCTCTCCTGCCCTTTTATGCCAAACTTTATATACAGCATTCTTTGAGGCCTGTTTGATTGTTGTGAAGCACCTGGCATACCAATGTCCATATTGAGGATGATGATAAAAGCAAAGCCTAGGCATTAGTGATCAGTCTTTAGTTCCGGAGCAGCACTAACACAGGAAGCTGGAAGAGGCAGAAAACATGGTGGGTGTGTAAGTGGATGTGAAGAAAAAAAGACAAAGTGCTATGAAACAGGGTCAATGTTCTAAGGTGGACTCTGATGTGCTCAACAGAGTGATTCCTATTTCCTACCTTACAAAACAGAACAAAAAGCCATTCACTCAAATATTCATAACTACTGCTTTTTGTTTTCCATGTCACTGTTATATTTAAACTCATCCTCAGAAGAGTGATACAGCTCTAAAGAAGTGAGGCAGGAAATTTTAAGACAGATGAATATACCTCTTTAGCAACAGTATGCCAGTGCAGGTGAGTTTCACACACATCCATCCTTTCCTGGTGAAGGAACTTGCACTTGTCTGGTACCAGAAGGGCATCACTCTCAAACGCGCTCACTGAAAGGAGAAAACAAAATGAAGAGGGGAAAAAAAAAAGTAGTTCATTTTGCTTCCAGTACCTCACCCTGTTAAACCTTTAGCTAGGCATAGGTCAGCTTTCACGAATGAGTGGCAGGGTGTGTTTGCAGAGAATGGAACAGTTTCTAAATGGTGCTTCCATTAACACCTTCTTCTAACTTTCCATTTGAAAGTAGCTCAGGTCTTTGATCTCAGAGATGTATTAGATTATGAAAACTTGAGGATAATATGCTAACTTCCATATACCCAGTGTGTAACTCCCAGGACCCACTGAAGATGTGTGTGGTGCAACACGAAGTCAGAAGTCACTGGATGCAGCTCCTGTAAGGGGAGTGCAGAGACAGAGAGGGACAACTGTATTTTGCATCTGAGCAGCAGTTGGGAGAGGGTTAGAAGTGTTTTGAAATACTCATTTTTTCCACACCAATCAAATCTGACACATTGTTTCAAACAACTCAGAAGTGTTTCTGCTGAATTACAGCACTAACAGCAACACAATTCACTTAGTTATTTTTGTTGATGCAGCCTCTTTATTGCAACCTCGTTTCATCAGCCAGACAAATTCAGGTTAGTTCAGAAGGTTGATGAGCAAGTGGAGCTCATCAGCCAGGGAACAAGATGATTCATGGATCACCTGAGTCAGATTGAAGTAGGGAAAAAAGGCTCTTTACCAAGGATGTAACTGACCAAAGAGATTGTGCTGTCTTCAGCAGTAAAACAAAAATTTACACGCTAATGAATTAAACAATGCTCACAGCTTCAGTACTGATAAATAAGAAGAAACTCCACTGATAAATAACATAATTTATTAGACTAAAATCACTGTAATTCTGTACAATTCTGGCATTGCAGTTAAATAACCCCAAAACACGTCAAAGATTTTTTTTTTAACGGAAAAATTACAGAGTACTTTCGAGAAGTCAATATACTGAACAGACACTGGATTGTGAACGCACATGACTCAGCTGGCATAAATTATCAGCTCCCTGAAGCACTGTCTGTAACCTCCAAAAAACTACAGCCTGTGCATGTTAAATGAATGAACCAAGGTGGCCCAGTGGCTGTGTGCATGAATGTAATAACAGGTTAATTAATCAAAATGAGATGACTACGTTCACTGTTCAGTAGAGGGTCATCTCAGGGAGCTGATGAAGTGGCCCTTGAGGCTTACAATTAAAAAGTCAGTTTTAAAAATAATCAACACCCAATGCATTGGGAGAAAGCAGAGTTCAGCAAATAGATGTATATGCTGTTGCTAATCACCAAGACGTGTATTTCACATAAAATTCCCTCCTGTATTTCAGTGCTTTTGATCTGAAGCCTTTAAAAGCCAGTCAGTTTACTAGGAAAAAAAGGATTTTGTTATCTTTATCCTTCAATGACATACTCTAATGCCTGCAAATTATTAACAGAAATGCCTTGTAGAGGTGTCCAAAATCAACTTGCAGAAGTAATGAGTTAAAACACTTTCTGGTAACCTAAAATAAAAAACCTACAGCTTCTGTTAGCAAAGTCTCTGATCCCAGTGGTATCACACTCAAATCTCTCATTGAGATTTGAATAAATTTGCACCTTGCTTTTAGCTGTACTTGTCTTTGTAGGGGACCATCCTGCCACATACCCTAAGTCTCTCAGTACGTTGGTAATTGGTAACTGCTAATGCTTCAATTTAGTCAAGTACATGAGCACTAAGCAAATACATGGGTGTTTTGCTGAAGACTCACAGACTATGTTGACTTTGCTCTTCTAAGACATATGACTTCATACAGAACTGCAGTTACACTTTTATGGCTGTTCAAGCATGCAAAACATTCAGAGCAGATTTTATGGCAAACATTTCTATGAAACAAAACAAAACAAAACTAATCCTGGAGTGTGTATTACTCTGGCAAACTAGATCCAATTTCAGAAGTTATGCACACAACGATGTGAGCAAGCTTGTGTCATCTAACTTCTATATGCACAGGAGTCCAAGTACAAACACACCTGATAATCTCTGCATGAAGCTATTCCATTTACCTTAACACCCTGTAATATCGTCAGAATACCGTGTCTGTAAAGTTAGAGGGCAATTAATGGTATATCTCATTGCTGAAGAAAATAAGCCTACATCATTCTAGCAAAAAGTAACAAGTATGGATGTACCAGAGTTACACCCACCAAATGTGAGATGGAAAGCTGTATGTCCAAAGTTCTGGGCAATGCAGCCTGGGCTGCAGTGTCATTAACAGTATGTATATGTAATTAATTAACAAAAAAACCAGATTTCTGAGTGTCTGATTATATCAACCAACTCATATCAAGACACTTAAAGAAATACTAGACATTTGGATACAATTGAAAGTATGATATTAGATTTGACTTTCGGACACAAAATGTGCATCTGCTTTATAAATTCAGATTTCTTGAAAATAAGGTAACAGCATCCTCACAGTAACACAAATTCTCATTTCAAATGAGGCTCCATTGTGCAACCAGTTGCTGAATTTTACAGAAACAAACAATCCATTGGAACAAGCTCCCCTCTAGTTTTCAGAAGGAAAGAAGGAGCTGGAAAGAAGGGTGGTTGTACAATGTAACACCCCAGTATATAGAATTATAATAAATTATTTAGGGTTGTGAAAACCTGGGCAATAACAATCACTTGCAACTTTGCATGTGATTCCTATTGCCTTCAATTCAGTTTTTTATTACAAATAAAATTTAATTCTGCCCATTATTCACACATACACAGAGCTCATGCCCTGGAAACTTTTTTCATTAATTTCATTGTAATTATGACTGAATTTTAAATGCAAAGCTTTTGTTCTATTTTCGTTGTCTTAAAAATTAATGTTCCAGTAGCAGTTTGATGAACTAAATTGAATTCACTTGACAACCACAATGTTTATTTGGCCTGGGCTAGTCTAACAGAAACACAAATCCATCAGAAAGAAGCACTGCAAACACTATGATTTGCAGACAAGCTTCTACTTGTATCACTCCAGTACATGTTTAACTTTGAATGCTTCTGAATCATAAAACTTTGAGGATTCTTTGCTTTTTTGATCAAGTAACCCACAGACTACACAGGGGAAATAAGCATGTGTGAAGGGAGAGCAATCCTGTGCCTCCAAAAAGAGGGAGCCAACGTGCATGGCTCTGAAAATACGGAAAAATTGTAATAGTTCTTCTGTTTGCCAGTACAAGCCATGACTGACGTAACTGCACATCAGAACATTTTTTTGACTGATGGAGCATCCTGGCCCAGCACTGGTTATTTCCACTGTCAGGTGCTGGGATCGCAACACATAATTCAACTCCAGTATTATTTTTTCTTCTAACACATCAACATACCAACTTCCACTGCACTGGGCTGTCCTCAACACTGTGCCTGTGAGACCTAAGTTGTATGAGCATTTCCACAGGTAGCAGCATGGCCTTAAAAGCCTCCCTGGCCCAGTGCTGATCTGTTGTCCTTACTAGCGCCTTACCTCCACTCCCTCACTGCCTACCCAGCTGCCAGTAAGCCACAACTAGACCATGGCCACACCACGGACAGAAGTGCTTGCAAAATTTGTAACAAATCCACACAAAGGGTTGGTATTACTACCACCACCAGCGCTGCCTCTGTCGGGCTTATATTGATCACTTTTTCCTGTACTCTTCTGCCTTCTTCAGTATCTCTTGTATTTTGATTACAGCTGTACATCTGTGCTCTGCTGAGATACTCTAATAATAAACCAGGATGGCACAATTTGTCTTTTGGTGAGCTCATAAATCATTAAACTCCCTCAAGTGATCCAACACACAAGTGTAACAGCTACTTGTTTTCCAGTAGCTGCTCTCCCACTCCTGCAGGGAAGGGCAGGACAAAACCAGACCCCTCTGGTTTGTGTGTTTCTGATCCATTCAGAGAAAAGAGCCCCAGAGGGGAATTCTGAGTAGAGATCACATTACCCCATTAAGAAAACACCACCCCATGCCTACCATTCATTTAGCTGAAGACTGACAATCCGCTGCTTGCACTTTTGAAGAGTTGCTTGTTGCTAACTCAAACCTGTATCTTTTAACTGCAGGTCACCACTGGAACAGAGATTGTGTCACCACAGTAAGTCACTGTTTAATTTCATTTTACAGTTCTCTTTTTGTCCCATGTCGTGTCGTCCCGTCCCCCGCCCCCCCCCCCCCCCCCCCCCCCCGCCAATGTCAATGCCCAATTGCCCAATGCCCAATTCTCCATTATGTTTGTAGCAGACCTTCAGATTGCCCCATCCTGGTGTATCACAACGGGATAGCAGTTCACATTTTTCAAAGACAGTTTTGCCAGAGGCTATGATGTCACATTTTTACTACATAATTTTACATCAGACACGCACATCCTATTCTCTGAAAAATACTCTTGGAACAATAACCGATTTTGTGCTGAAAGACCAGAATTTCTGGTTCAGAAATTTCATTTTTCAACATAAAGAGCACTAAAAATCAACCTCAATAAAAGAATTGGGATTATAGTGAAAGCAACTGATCACACACTCTTTTTAATCTTCTCTAGGAAGAAAAAGGCTCAGAAGTGGGCACGCTCGGAAGATGACGACTGCCCTATCTGTGTTATGGCAGATAAGATGTCAGGGCGAAGTAATTAAAAATAAAAATACTAGACCATGTGAAACAGTCCTGATCAGCAGATTTTTCCATCCACTGCATAAACCAGATGGGATGTGAGGATCCATACAACATTGCACAGAAAGAGAGCAAAGATAAGACGATAAAGGTAGTAAAACAAAATCCATGACAAAATGAAACACCTGCTAGCAGATGGTTGCAGATGGTTAGGATCCCAACCAAAAAAATAAGCATGTTCAAATTATGTTCAGAGGAGTACTTTCAAACAAAGCCTGTGCTAAATTTTGCATGAGGAGGCAGCACACATGCTGAGGCTCTAGGACTCAAGGCTTCATTTTCCATGTCACTGACAAGAACAAGGGCCTTGCTGAAATGAATTTACAAGCTCAAGTGCACCATACGTATCTGAGAACGTTCAGAGAAATGTGTCTTTTCCTTACAACTTTATGTAGATTATCCCGAGCCATCACATGCTCAGCACAGCACAGCAAGGAGAAGATCAACCCTGCACCTTTCCCCGTCCCGCTGCCGTGGGGCTTTGCTCTGCCTGGCTCCCAGGAGCAACAGCTCAGCTCCCGCAACACCTCTGGTAGCCCCTGTGCCTACCCAGGCACACTTATTTATTACATATTATGTTACACACACATTATTACATTTATTTAAGCAGCTATATCACTTTAGGTGCTTTTATTAAGAGTGATGTTTCTATAAGTCTTTATGTATGATGCTTTCTCTTATTTATAACGTCAGTAATTAAAACTTAGCTGCAATCTACATTGAGTGCAAGCCAAACACACTGGCCTCAGTGCAAAGAAACAACACTTTATTGAAAATGCTTCTTCTTTTCTTCAGAAGTCCAGAAAAGCAGAGAAGGTGCAAAGCCCTACTAGATACTTTAAAAATGCATTTCATTTTTCAGTAAAATGATTCAGTAAGTATAATTCTCTCGTGACATACTGAACCAGTCATAGTGTACTTCATTATTTTAGACTCAGTATGAAGAAGGAGAGGCTGTGCCTGTCAAAACCTGGTTTGAAGGAGGGTTTGAGGGTTTGCTGCTCTGCCAAACGCTTGGGGATGGATGCCTGCCCTGGCCCACAGCTGAAAGTTAAAAATCTTTCCTTTCATGTTATAAAGGATTAGCAGCGTTTGGATGCAGAGAAACTGTTTTTAGAGTGATGACTGCAGAGCTCCGAGTCATGAATTAAAATATAAAAATTAGATTCCTAAAAGATAAGTCTTAGCCCTTCCTCTGGAGGGAGTGGGAAAAAAAAAAAAAAAAAAAAAAACCAACAAACAAGCCAACCAGAGAAGGAGGAAGTCAGACAATACCAAGGGTTTTTTCCCAGAGAGAACACAATCCTGAGAGAACAAGATGTTTGTACTGTCAGAATAAAAATCCAAAAGGAAACAAAATAGTTTACCTTTCCCTTTGAGAAGTTGCTTTGGAGTCAAGATCTGCTCATTTTCTCTCCCAAGCGTGAAACGTCTCTTCCATTTAAGACTGTTTTCAAAATACTGAGCGAACTAGAAGTTAAGTGCACACACTGGAACATGTACAGAATCTTATTCAAAAAAACCCCAACACAATCATACCACACTGGCTAGAAATCCTTTAAGTGTTTTGATGAAAAGGGGACTTATTTCTAGCAATTAAAGTGTTTGTGGCCAAAACCAACAAATGATGTTCTAATCAAATGTATGTTTAAAAAAAATTTTTTTTTTAATTGATGTATTAAAAAAAGCTGGAGAAGGAAACAAGGACAGAAATGGAAACCCATTCAGGGAGTCAATGGATAGACTGTCACCACGCAATCTAAACATGACAACTGCAGATCATATATTCAGAACAAGCGAGTCAAAAGTCACACACTCCCTGACAGAGGAGAGGGCGTCCTTCTCCTCTGTCACAGCAAGAAGCTCTCACAGTGTTTTGAGCTAAGACCCAGCTAGCAGAAGGCAGCTTTTCTGTCAGACAAAGCAAGGCAACAAAAGGATCTAGTACAGCAACCTCCTTGTTAATCCTGACCCCCCTTCTTCAACTCTTCTTTCTTCTTCTGGTGGCGGGAACACAAAGCATGTCCTGTCCCTGTGAAGCCGTGCTGTCCCCTGCCTGTCCCTGTGGGAACAGCAGGCACCTGGGATTCCTCTTCAAAGCCATTTACACACAGAAATCAGCTGAGCAGTGTATTGTGGAAGCATAAGCTGCAGCGGACATGACTTAGAATCAGTTATTTTTTGCCCATCATGACAAAATAAAACCAGCAATTCCTTACTTTACAGAAGTTGTCCCAAACAGTCTCTCCCAATTTCTCTCAAGTTTTTATATCACAGAGAATTGATGCAGCCAAAGAGAGTGTCGACTCTAAAAGGACAATGCTGCACTCCGCAGGCAGGCATGGGCAGCGCACGATGTCAGTGCCCGCAGCACCACTCGGTGGTGAAAGCGAGCGGAGTCACTGCTGACACCAAGGAGAAGTTTAACACCAGCCTTTTCTTTAGTTTGGGTTTTTGGCGTTTTACCCCCTGCACATGAGTAGGTCTGGTCTGCCTGTCCTTGTTTGCCAAATACCATTACAGTGCCTTTACTGTGAGAAAACGTATCGACCAGGCAAAGAAGTCCAAGGGAGCTGAACCTCAAGGCCAGCAGAACCAAAGGCTGCTGAGTACCAAACAGAAGCTTTCAGAACTTTTCAGCGCTCTACCCCCTGGTTTCTGGTGACACAGCCTGAAGCAGTGTTTAAACAAATGATCCAGCTTAGCACCTGCCCCTGCTCTGAAGAACAGCAATCTCTTGCCTCATGACCCGTATTTTACATAGACTTGGGCCATAAACAAATGCAACAGATGGAGAAAAACTGAAGACTGACAGCAACTGAAACAGAACTATTACTTTTCCATCAACCAGTTAGAAAAATAACTTCTGCGCTTACATAACGGAACACAGGAACTAACAAAAAGAAGGCCTTCTGTTCAGAACAGATCAGTGTGTCTTCACAAGAAAGTGATTTCAACGATTTCAACTTAACAAAGTCAGCGTTATCATTAGCAATGCACCTTTCCTGAAGAGGAAATCCTTGTCTTTTACCAAATGTCAACTGCAAGAGTGTGTAAACAAAACAAATAAACAAACAACCCACACCAAAGCCCACCCACACCCCAAGAGCTCTACTTACATTATACTTATATATATGACACAACTTCATAGATGACAACTGCATCAATTTATACTTCAGGTCCTTCTCCTCCTGCAATCAGCTAGAAAAGAATAAGATAGTTTTGTGTTAGTGCCATGGACTTGAGTTTTACAAACCCATATGTGACAGTTCTTGCTTTACAACGTTTTAGCAGATGGAGACTTCATGGTAGATCACAAAAGTGGTTTTTAGATTCAGTATTATCTTCCTCTTCCAACAGAAGAAGTCAGTTACCGTCAGAGAAGAACATGCCAAAAAGAATCTCACAAAGAATGTTTAACAAAACACAAAGGAGTTCCTAGGTAACACACATCCTGGTTTTTGTCTGTGCTATTCACCTCAAGGAGATGATTCTGTCTAGAAACACTACAGCTTGTTTTTAAAAGGACAAAGAAGACGCTTCCTTTCACGAAAAATTTCTCCAGTTGCTGATTCTTCCCCAGACTCTCACTACACTGGGAAGTTGGTTTCCTCTTTCCAACTTCTACTGGTAAGCAGGGCCCAAAACCTAAGAAAGAGTCTGAACCCCTCTACAGGCAGCAGGGAGTAAGTCAGCAGCCCTCTGCAGTCTCTATGTCTTGCTGAAAATTTGCACTCTAAGAATCACCAGCTTCTGCTTCAAGGGCAGCATACCACCAGCTTCACTGGACGGTAGCAATTTTACCCCATACAAGAAGTCAGAACATGCACTGCCCTTCAAGGATGCAGCACAATAATTTCTAAGCCTTTTTCTGCTTTGGTTCAGTCAAGACAACACTTGTTCAGACACAGCGAGGAGGTGCAAGGTAGCTAAGACAGCAAAATGATTACTCCCCATTCACACAGAGCCACCTTTGACTCAAGTCAGTCTTCCTCTTCTGTCCCCACAAAATTCGGAATGCCCTTCTGTAGGAAGGCCAGACTTTGCAGCCATCCATGCAGATGAGCAAAAAACCACCATGGGTCTGCTTTTGTGGTATTCAGGAAGTTGCAGAATTCAGCTTAGGGATGCTTAATCACAGTATTTCGTGACTCATCTGCAGACATCAGCGCATGATAAACTGAAAGTCACAGTGCTTCTGGCTTGCTATAATCCAACAGACTTCCAGGGTTTTTTTCAGAGCACATAAAGGTACAGCTCTCCGGGCATCACAGGGTATCACAATCGCCAAATGACTCGATGAGCTTCTAAGCATCCAAACTGCTGCAAACGCATTTATACAGACAATAATGGATTAAATGTAGATGTATTCCACCTGCATGTGTATGCACGCAAACACTCATGAGTTAAAAGCCACTGTATGAATCAGCCTACAGAGTGGGTAACAAAGCCAGTGATTCCCATACACACCTGAAGGCCAGGGAAACATTCACCAAAATAAAATTAGGGCCACGCTCTTTTCATTTTACATTTTTTAAACTGTAACACATACCAGGTAAGGCAATAAGATCACTTTTCCAGCATTGTTCATACACACATATGCCCCGGAAGCTACTTGAAAGTACCTCATGTAATGGAACTGTCTGGAAAGCTCAGCTTAAAGTAGCTGACTTCAATTACTGATCAACTTACACGTACAGAAAATAAATGCCTGCAGCCTTTTAACAACAATGACTTACCACGGTTACGTTATTTCCGTTCAGCAAAGTCTGGTCCAGCTTTGTGATTCTTCTGCCCTCAGGTGTAATCTCACTGAAGCAGCATTAGAAAAAAGTAAGTAAGAACACAAAAGCAGGGACAGCGAGTCCAGTTTTGATTACAGAACTGACCTAAATCTCTGCATTAAGATGGCAGTTGTTGGAACTAACAAATAAATTAGCTACACTGCTGCATAATCCTGATAAATTGACCCCCTGGGCAAAGAAAACTGCCTGGCAACTAAAAACATCCATTGTACTTTTCTGCTCAGTACATAAAGATACAGATTCACCCTCTAAGTCTGTCAATTTCTTGAATACCACCAACGCTCAAAACAGGTTTTGAGTAGCAACAGAGCATGACAAAGTAATAAATACTTATCCTTAAGTCTGCAAACTTTTAAAATCTTTGCTTGGGCCTCAAGGAAATGGAAAAGTAAACCAACTCCTCGAAAGTTCCACAACCCAGGCAAAATTAAGGCTGCAAATTAGGAATCTGGTTACAAGTATAAATCATGCACCAGCTACTCTATGACATGGCTGTCCTGCATAGATCACCCTCTAGAGTTTAAGTCCAAGGTTTAAACTATTCAGCTGGCAAGTATTCCTAAAATACAAACCCACTTTGCTTAAAGATCTTACACAGTACTGTTCCTCAGGCCACCAAACATTAAACAGCAACAAGATGCAGAAATAACAATTAGAATTCTGCAATGCCTTCTAACACCACATCTGAAAATCCAGTTTCAAGGAAAATAAGGCCCGGAGTTTTAAAGGCAAAATGTTTGTTTTCATTTCATACTGAACAGTAACTTTATCTGTAAAATCAAAATATCAGAATAATACAACTGATCCCTACAAAAAGGTTCTAGTCAGTGCACTCAAACCTCTCAAAAGCAATGTGGGAATTAAGCCAAAGCATAAAGCCGACAGCCTTAAACATTCCCACCAAAGGAGACTGACAAAGCCATCGAATCCTAGAAGCATTCCAACAATTTATCCCTCTTCATCACAATAGGAATGCGTGAACCTGTGCATTTCCCCACGAGTTCTGTAAATAAACCAAAGGTACAAGAGACTGTCTTACAGAACGCACATTTTCCCAAACAAAAGCCCGAACGCTGCGATGGCAGAGCAGTAATTGCCACAGACACTGGTAAAAACACAGAAACAAGGCGGGGGGCAGGGGGAGACACATACCTGGTGCCAGGTTTATTGTACGGGATGTCCCACTGGGGCTCACGGATGGGTCATCAGCAGAGGGTGTCACCAATTTCCAGAGCTGTGGTTGCCCTGACCAAGTATCAGACTCAGCCACAAGCACCGTAGTAGCATAAAAGAGACAATCCCTGACCCAGAATAATCATGAACTGTGTTATCAGCATGAACTCAGATGAAGACTCAGTTTTCTCCATGAACTACTTTATCCTTAAGGATCACAAAAATTGAGCAGACCAACTTCAGACAACAGGCCAAGGCTAGAAAGGGACACACTAAAACAGTCAGATAGATCCTGGCTGTAGTGATGGAATAAACAAGTCAGACAGAAGCATAACGCATCTGCCATTTACTTTCCAGAAATCCTCAACAACAGAGAATTATTCCACTAACCAAGGGCTTTTCTACACAATAACCTCTGCAGCCTGGGGCAATGCAGCCGTGCATTCGAGTACATGCACACCCAGTGTGCGCAGGCTTGCAGCTGAAACCTTCCCATTACTTCTCTCTTCATTGCTGCTGAAACATTTTGACTCCTCAACCCTACACTCTGGTTCTGCAACACTTCCCCATACAGTCAAACTACAGTTTCAGGCACATCCCATCGCCTGCCCAGGATGGAATCCCCAGAGTGCGACTGTTCCCAATTCCATTTTTCCCGTAGGAAACAATGCGATAGAGGGGAATGTGTGCAGGTGCCTCAGCAATGCACACAGCCGAACCACACAGGAACAGCTGGTGTGACGTGGAAGATGGTGAGACAGAAGCGAGACCACTGGGGTTGTCAGCTGCCAGTTCAACACCTGGTAATGACAGAAGTAATAGAGGAAATTCTAACTGCTTTTAATATACCAAGAAACAACTGCTACTTGCCTGAGCTTTAGAGTGGAAAATCCCTTTATAACACAAAATTAATCTTCATGATGTCCTGGTGACCCCGTGTGACCCATCTTCAAACAAATCACCATTCTGAAACCTCTCAGCTGCTTCTCCTGTGACATTGAACACCTGACAACTCTTTCACTGCCAGTGGTCCTGCTGCCTCTCCTGATCCATCACATTTTCATCAACACCTTCAGATTCCTGCTGCTTAGCAAGGGCAATGAAGGATGAAGGAAAACAGGACCATGACAACAGTAACCAGAGCAGGGTATAAAATAACTGACAGCAGAGCTCTGAAACACAAGGGACAGACAGCAAGGCATTACTGTGCACAAGCTTTCACAGTGCAGACGCAGTATAGACAGGGTACGAATCTGCTCCCCAGCTCTGGAAAACCCAATCCCCTCAGCAGCAGCACTACTGACACCTGCAAGCTTCCTTCCTTAAGTTCTAAGGACAGAGGAGCATCACCTGGATCCAGATGCAGCCCACCTCTGACTACTGCCATTTTGAGGTGTTGCATTTTTCATATCAATCAGCAAGAACTTATAAAGCAAGATTTCAGTTAACTGTCCTAAAACCTAAATCCCCAACAGGAATTGCCTCAAAAGGTCGATCAGAGACGAGCTGGCTCCACCTGCTGCATCACCTCCCCTGACTACCACTCACAAAGCTCAAGACCTCCCCAGCCTGTCCCAGCCAGCGCCCCAGGAAGGTGCTGTCAGAACTCTCCGCTCCCCTGACAGCCCCCCGGCCAGCTCCCCGGCACAGGGCACACGCCGGCTGCAGGCCGCCAGCCAGCCTTAGGGACAGGGAGTCACTCCAGGAAAACTCACGTTTTCCCCAAAGACCAGGATCTGCTCCGAGCCCGAGCTACCGCCGCGAGCCCACAGCACCCTGCCTCTCCGCAGCACCCGAGGGGTGCAAACCCCGACCCGGAGCAGACACCAGCCCTGTCCCACCTGCTTCACACGGCATCCCTGCAGCCACAGGCACCTCCTGAAAGGGGGAACCTGCGAGAGCAGTTTTTAAATGTGTTTTCACGAGGACCAGGCAATTACAGAAAACAGATTTCACAGGGAGAAAACCAGAGAAAAGGAGGAGGAGGAAGTCGGTCTGCCTGGCTACATGAAATTGGGATGAGAACAAGCAGAGATGCAGGGCAGAGCAGAACTGAACAGGAGCTTGAAAGCGACGGGAAGAAAAAACAGGCAAGATGAACTACACCGGTGTTCTGGACAGGAGCCTGGTTTTGTTTAAATCTTGATTAATTCTTCCTTATCAATTATTCTCATGATTAATTCTATTTCCACACAGGCATTTTGTCAACATTTAAGAAGATGCACAGGAGACCCCAGGAGAAGCCCCAACACTCACCTAGGAACGAGGTGACGATCTGCAGACCGACAGCACATCGGGCAGGACAAGCTTGCAAAGAAGAACGGTGGCAACCAGTTACATCACGTTTACAGCAATCCACAGCTACATGCAGTGAAAAGCGACTATTTAATGCAGAGCTGGTGCAGAGCAGAGAGGTGGAGATGAAGGAGCAGCTGACGGGGGAGGCTGAAGCAGTGCCACCCACGGCAGGAGCTCTGCCGGCTGTTTGCAGTCTCAGAGCAAGTGGTGCTGCCGGATTTCGCAACCAGAAGCACTCCCAGGATCCCAGCACACAGAAACTTGTCCTTTAATTACTTTTCAATTACTTCTTGTACCTTCATTGTGTGAGACTTCTGCTCTGCCTGCAGATGTCAAGAGATTCTTTTCTGAAAACAGAGGAGGGTCGTTCCAACTTGAAACAAACAGGATTTGTCTTTTGGGAAAGGTGCAAATTAGAAGCTCTGCACAGAAACTGAGCTTTGTCCAGAAAGCCAGAGGAGCAGCAGGGCTCTGCAAAGGGGCTGGGCTCCAGCACACACCCCTGCTCACCCACGCCCCCCCCATCTCTCCCAGCACCTCGGAGCTGGGAAAAACTGTCCCACAGCCAGAAGGCAAGAGCCCGCCTGGGCCAGCTCTCGCCCTCGGGCTTAATGCCGGTTTCTGATCAGCACCTCTTGGCTCTGGTGACTGGCACCCTCTGAAGCACCACTCTGAGGTGTTTCATCAGATTGAACCCACCCAACCCAAATCACCACAGAGAGCAGAAAATATTAAATGCGTCACTTCTTTCACACTTGAAGTAAAAATAAAGGGCTAAAATTCACTTTCCCTGGGGTAACCTGACAGATAAACCCTGCAGACACAACAGACCCTTACAGACAGCAAAGACCCACCAAGTTCAAGGTAAAAGGACAAGCACAGTCACACATCAGAACGTCTGAACAGCCCAAATTCTGACAACAAACCTTTTTTTAAAAAAAAAATCAGAACCATGAAAAAGTTTGGGTTTTTAGACCAAAGCTTACCCTTCCCCGGCGATCCCACCACCCCCTCCAGGGAAATCGGCCCCAGCCCCTGCACTCACCCACTGCTAGGCCGGAGCCACCACCACTGGTGCTGGTGCTGGTGCTGGTGCTGCTGGTGCTGGTGCTGGTGCCACCTTTGCAGGAGAAAAATTCATTCAGCCATCCAGAACAAAGCGAGTGTTTGAAAAGGAGGAATTCCCACTTGCTGGGTGAACCAAACTCTCTTCCTGGAACATCCCTCAGTGCAGACCACAGAGAGCTGGAGGACCTCCTGCCTAGGCCGCCTCACTGCAGACCATAAGCCCTCGCAGACTGTCAGCAGGAAGTAGGCCCTGTGGGGGCGAGGGGGACCCCCGGGGGGGCTCCAGCACGTTGTCCCTCTCCAGCACCTGCTCACACTCCTGCCTGTGCTGTGAGTGGGGATTGGGGACCTGGGGGGATTCTTGGGGGGGGTGTTATTTGGGTTCTGTGGGAGTTGTGGGGGTTATTGGGGCCCTGGGGGGGGTATTTGTATCCTAGAAGGAGTGTAATGGAGTTGGGGGGGGGGGGGGGGGGGTCCTGGAGGGGTTTGGGAGGATTATTGGGGTCCTTGGGGGAGTCTTGAGGGAGATATTGGTGTCTGAGGTGGGGGGATTGGGGACATCCTGGAGGGGGTTCTGGGGGAGGTACTGGGGTCCTGGGGGTGTCATAAGGGAGGTATTGGTGGAGGGTCTTGGTGCTTGGGGGGTGTTATTGGGGTCATGGGGGAGTTCAGGGGGTTATTAGTGTCTGGGGGGGAGGGGGGGGGGAGTGTCTAATGGTCTCCTGGGGGTGGTTTCTGGGGGAGATATTGGGGTCCTGGGGGACAGTAATGGGGTGCAAGAAGGGTCCAGTGGGGGCTACTGGGGTACTGGGAGGGATCTTGTGGGGGATAAACCCCCCCATAACATTTCAAAATAACTCTTATATCCCCCATATCCCCCCAAACCACCCCATATCCCACCAGATCACCCCCAAACACCCCATATCCCCTAAATCAACCCCCAAAACTCCCCATAACCCCCCAAACCCCATATCTCACTAAATCCGCCCAGATCACCTCAAAAGTCCCCATATCCTTCCAAATTAACCCTTATATCCCCCATATCCCCCAAACACCCCCATATCCCCCAAGTCTCCCCCACATATCCCATCCAAACCCCCCATATACCACCAAATCACCCCCAAAACCACCCATATGCTCCCAAATCACCCCCATATACCCCCAACCCCACCATATACCCCCATATCACTGCAAACCCCCCATATATCCCCAAATCACCCCTAAAATTCCCCGTACACCCCCATATCCCCCCAAACCCCCATAAACCCCAAATCACCCCCATATCCCCTCAACCAACCCCATATCACCCCCAAACTTACTATACCCGCTAAACCTCCTCTATATTCCCAAATCAACACACAACCCCCCCATATCCCCTAAACCACCCCCCAAACCTCCCCATATGCCCCCAAACCTCCCCATATCTCACCAAATCCCCCTTAATTCCCCATATCTCCCCAAATACACCCAAATCACCTCAAAACCTTCCCATATCACCCCAAACCCCCCCATATCCTTCCAAAATACCACTTCTATCCCCCATATACCCACAAACACCGCCATATAACCCCCAAATCACCACCCAATATCCCCCCAAACCTCCCCATATCCCACCAAATCACCCTCAAAACCACCCATATCCCCCCAAATCACCTGCCATATCCCCCCAACCCCTCTCATATCCCCCATATCCCCCCAATCCCCCATATATCCCAAATCAACCCCAAAACCTCCCCATGTGGCCCCAAACCCACCCATATCCCCCCAACTCACCCCCAAAACTACCCATATCCCCCCAAATCACCCCACAATATCCCCCCAAGCCCCCATATCCCCCCAAATCACCCCTAAACCCCCTTATGCCCCCAAATCACACCATATCTCCAAAAGCCCCCATATCCCACCAAATCATCTCAAAACCCACCCATATCCCCCAAATCACCCCAAAACTTCCCCATATCCCCCATATTACCCCCAAACATCCCGTATATCCCCAGATCATGCCAAAACCTCCCCACATCCCCTAAATCACCACCAAAACCTCCCCATATGCCCTCAAAACCCCCATATCCACCCAACCCCCCAAACCCCCCCATATCTCCCCATATCCCCACAAATCATCTCAAAACCTGCCATTACACCCCAAAACCCCCATACACTTCCAAAGTCCCCCTTATATCCCCCATATCCCCCCAAACCCCTACATATCCCACCAAATCACCCCCAAATAAACCGTATCCCCCCAAACCACCCCTCCCATATCCCCCAACCCCCCCAAACCCCCAAATAGCTCTACAACACCCCCATATCCCCCCATATCCCCATATGACCCCAAAGCCACCCATATCCCAACAAATCACCCCAAAATTCCCCATATCCCCCAAATCACCCCATAACTCTCTCAACTGCTCCCATATCCCCCAAAATCACCCCAAACCCCCCATATCCCCCCAAATCATTCCAAAACTTCCCCATATTGCCCCATATCCACCAGATCACCGCAAAGCACTCCATAACCCCCCAGATCACCCCAAAAACCCTCCATTTCTCATAACACCCCCATATCACCACCAAACACACTATACCCCCCAAACCTCCTCTATATCCTCCAAATCACCCCAAAACCTCCCCATATCCCCTAAATCACCCCCAAAACCTCCCCATATGCCCCCAGAATTCCCCCATATCCACCCAACCCCCCGAAACCCTCCATATCTCCCCATATCCCCACAAATACTGCCCATTACACCCCAAAACCCCCATATCCTTCTAAAGTCCCCCTTATATCCCCCATATCCCCCCAAACCCCCACATATCCCAGCAAATCACCCCCAAAAAACCCCATATCCCCCCAAATCAACCCCACATCCCCCCAAACCCCCATAACCCCCCAAATAAACCTAAAACACCCCCATATTCCCCCATATCCCCCATATGACCCCAAAAGCACCCGTATCCCAACAAATCACCCCAAAATTCCCCATATCCCCTAAATCACCCCCAAAACCTCCCCATACCCGCCAAACCCCCCAAATCCCCCCTAAATCCCCCATATCTCCCCAAATACCCCCAAATCACCTCAAAACCTGCCCATATCCCTCCAAACGCCCATATATACACCAAATCACCCCCCATCCCCTCAAACCACCATACCCCCCAAACCACCCCAAAAACCCCCATATACCCTAAATCACCCCCAAAACCTCCCCATATGCCCCCAAGCCCCCCTTATCATCCCAAATCAGCTTATGTACCCCAAATCACCCCAAAACTTCCCCAAACACCCCCGTGACCAACCTCCACTCCAGTGACCCCCACACACACCAGGGTACCCCCTGGACACCTGGGTTCCCTCAGAGTGGGGCTGGGGACTCCCCAGGTGCCTGGTTCCTCCCAAGACACCCCTCTCTGTCACTCTGTGTGTGTGTGTGTGTGTCTGTGTGTGTCTGTGTGTGTGTGTCCCAGGCACCATCATGACGAGGGCTGCAGGATCCTGGCCAATGGGCAGTTGAACTCCAGTTCAGGCTCGATGAGCTGCAGGCTTTAGTCCCCTGCCATGTACAATCCACACCACCCTCGGATGGTGTGTGGCCCAGGACAGGGGTTGGAATCACACCGAGCACCAAGCGGCCCCGCAAGCAGGGGGGGAATTGCCCCACCACAGCTGCTTCTCCCCTCTCGTGTAGACTCATGAGGACAAAGCCCGCACATCTTGTTCAATAGTTACTATAGTGTTCACAGTCACGTCCTTGGAGAGGCTTGAAAAAACCACGCCTGGATTAAGGCCAAGCACACAAGTATTTCCATAGCAGTTTTAGATAGGACCAGGTACCCTGAACGTATTATTATATTGGATGAGAAGAGGGGCTCCTGTGTTCATGGAGGTGCTGGGAATGCCACAGCACGTCCTGGAAACATGAAGGAACGAAGGTCATTGGAACTAGGCGTCAGCATGGAGTCAGCAGGAGAAACCCTGCTGGCCCCACCTAATAAACTTCTGTGGTGAAATGACTGGCTGGGGAGACGAGAGGAGTGTGGTGGCCACTGTCCACCCAGACGTGAGGAAGGCTTTCCGCAGCGTCTGCCAGAATAGCCCCGTGGAGACGCTGAAGCAGTGTGGGCTGGCTGAGGAGAGGGGGAGGTGGGTAGAAAATGGCTGACCAGCCAAGGCCAGAGGGTGGTGAGCAGCGGCACCAAGTGCAGCTGGAGCCCGGGAGCCAGCGGGGAAGCCCAAGGCAAGAGGCATTGCCAGCAGGTGGAGGGAGGGGGGGTCCTTCCCTCTGCTCCGTCCTGCGCTGGGCTCCCCAGGGCAAGAGAGGCGGGGCCATGCTAGAGAGGCGGGGCCATGCTGGAGAGAACGCCCAGCCCGTGGCCCCTCCCACTGTCCGTTGGGGTCGGGCTGTCAGTCAGTTGGAGCCAACAGCCCCCAGCTCCGGCAGCACGGAGCTGTGCTGGCCCGGAGCGGCACTGGGAGGAGGCAGGGTCTGGCCGAGCAGCGCTGACCAGGCTCCGGCAACCCGCTTCCCATCCTCGCTGTCACCGGTTGGGCCGCATCCTTGGTGCACAGCGAGGGTCCTCCTGTCCCGGGCAGGATGGGCCAGGCCAACGGCTGCTGCGGCTCCAGGTGGGCTCCCCCCGTGGCTCGGGGACAGGGGAGCACGGCCAGGCCCCGCAGCAGCGGCCTTTCTGATGCCTGCCGTGCTCTGCTCCGCAGGGACGCTCTCGCCAATGCCGACATGGTGCTGAGCGCAGACGTGCAGCTGACCCAGGG
Organism: Strix uralensis; assembly: GCF_047716275.1. Taxonomy (NCBI): domain Eukaryota; kingdom Metazoa; phylum Chordata; class Aves; order Strigiformes; family Strigidae; genus Strix; species Strix uralensis. The sequence continues at coordinate 8,945,201 of NC_134012.1, read as the reverse complement.
CTGCAAGAGGAGCGAGAGGCGCCTTCTCCTCCTCCAGGAGGAACTGGTGGTCACCAAGCTGCGGTAAGACCCTCCAACCCAGCTGCCCTTGCCCCATCCCTGGCCCTGGCTGAAGGGCTGGGACACCATGGCCCCCGGCCCTGGGACCTGTGTGCTGGATGCACCAATGCCCGTCCCAAGGGCAGAGGGGGAGCAGGGCTCTGCCCGGGGGGGGCACCCCAAGGAGGCCACCTCCAGCTCACTGCCTGCCTCTGCTCTCTGCAGAGGTGGCACCACCCTGCGCCCACAGCTCCGCCTGGCCCTGGACCAGCTGTGGGTGCTGAGTGACGGGAAGGAGGCGGCATGGGAGGAAGAGGTGGAGGGTGTCAGCAGCCGCGAGGAGAGGAGCTCCCTCATCTTCCTCTGGCCCAGGGGCTCCTGCACTGCCACTTTCCGGTGAGTCGTGGTGCCACATCCCACGGCCGGGCAGGAGAGGTTCCTGTGAAGGGCCTCTGCCCTCCGTGCAGAGCCTGGGCAGGGAGCAGGCAGCACGCCGGCAGGGAGGGATGGGGGGCATTTCTGCGTCCTGCATCCCCTGGTCATCTTTTGATCCCCAGAAGGGAAGGACCAAAGCAGGTGCTGTGGCAGGACAGAGGGAGCCAGGGTCTGGGCAGTGTCTCTGTCCCACCCCACGGGGCTTCGTCCTGCCCCTGTGTCCTTCCCCATGGGGCAGGGCTGTGCAGGCGTCCGCCTCTGCCCACGGGCTGGGGGGCAGCGGGGCCTGACGCTGTTTCTCCTCTTGCTGCAGCTCCCAGGCGCAGAAGGAGCTGTGGGTGCATACATTGCTGGGGTAAGCTGGGGGGTGCTGCAGGCACAGCCAGATGGGGGAACACAGCTCCCCAGCTGGGGAGAGGTGCCTCCGCGGCTGCAGGCAGCTCTCGGGGAGAGCTGCCTGATGAGAGAGAAGAGGCGGCTTGGGGCTCACCCAGCTCTCTCCCTGTCCCTTCCTGGTGCACAGGACACCCGACGGAGCCAAGAAGCCCCGAGTAAACCTTGTCCCGTCACTCAAGCTCCTGGAGAAGGAACTGAGCCGCCACCATGCCGTGAGTGTCTCTCTGGCCTGGGCGCTGTCCCCAGCACTGCTCCTCCAGCTGAGCAGCACAGGCATCACTGCTCACCTTCTGCCACTGCTTCTCTCTTGCCAGGGGAGGCTGTTCAGCACCAGGAGCCTGGAGAGGCTGGTGGAGGGCCAGGCAGAGGTGAGAACGGCTGCCTTTCCCCTCTGGCTGTGCTGGGGTGCAGGGATGGGCGTGCAGTGGGGTGAGCTTGGGAGGGAGGGAGGGTCCCTTGGTGCAATTCAGGGAGTGGGGAGGGTGAGGAGCCACCAGGAATGCCGGCATATCCTTGCTGGTGGCACTGGGAGGAAACCTGCCACACGGGGCAGAGGGCCCGGGAGGGCAGAGGGTCCCCACTCCGCGGTGCTCAGGCTGCTGGTGCCGGGTTCTTGCAGGCTGATCTCAAGCAAGGGCCTCCAACGGTCCCGTCTAGCAGTGAAGGGGGACTTTGCCGCTCACCAGGTGAGTTTGGGAAAAAAAAGCCCCTCCTGCAAGCGGCTGGGCTGTGCTCACATGTCCCTTGAGTGTCCCCATGCAGGTTGGGCAGCCCGAGGGAGGACGTCAGCCGGAGAAGGAAGGACAGCGCTGGGCAGCGGCCGATGGACGTGGCTCTGCAGGGACACACAGCCTCTGGTGCTGCCCACAGCCTGGAAGAGGACAGGGCCAGGACTGGGCCAGGCTGTCCCAGGCTCCCAGGAGCCCCTGAGCCGGAGCTGTTGAGCTGGAGCCATGGTTCCAGCTGCCGGCTCCCTGCCTGTCCTGCCACACAGCTCAGCATCGTGCTGCAGGCAGGGCAGGGCAGGGCAGGGCAGGCTCTGGGAGTGCTGGCCTCGCAGCATCCACTGACGGGCTCTTCTCTCTTTTCCTTTGCAACAGGAGGGATCATCAGCAGCAGCAGCAGGAGGAGGAGGCGGGGGCTGCCCTGGCCCTTTGGTCTGCGGAGAAGCCCGGCCGCTGCCCCGGCGCCAGGGCAGGCGGGCTCTGGCTGCAGCAGGGTGCTCTTTGGGCAGCCCCTGGCAGCCCTCTGCGGGGAGGATGGCACACTGCCCCGGCCCATCCAGGTCAGCCAGCCTGTCCAGGGGGTCCCCAGCCCTCCCTCCACAGGCTCCGGAGGGGCAGTGGGTGTCCCCAAGAGCTCCGGGGATGGGGCACTGGGCTCTTCACCCCCAGCACGGAGCCAGCTCTGGGGCAGTGCTCTGGCCACTGCTGCTGGAAGGCGGCTCCTCAGCCATGCAACTGTCCTCTTGCCTGTCCTGCAGGAGCTGCTGGCTGTGCTGCAGCAGGAAGGACCGTCAACGGAGGGGATATTCCGCAGAGCCGCCGGTGGGACAGAGCTTCGGGAGCTGCGGGAGGCCTTGGACTGCGGCGCAGACGTCGACCTGGGAAGCCAGCCCGTGCTGCTGCTGGCCGCCATCCTGAAGGTGAGCGCTTCTGCCCTGCGGCTGGAGGAGCTCCTGGCTGGCCCCGAGTGTTCAAAGGCTCACCTGGAGCCCTGGGCCTTGCAGGACTTCCTCCGGAGCATCCCCTGCAAGCTCCTCGTGACCGACCTCTACGAGGACTGGATGGCGGCGATGCAGAAGACCAGCAGGGAGGAGAAGATCAGGGAGCTGAGAGCGTAAGTGTGGGCAGCAGCCTGCCTGTTGAGCAGGAGCCCTGACCGCTGGCCCAGAGCACCTGGAAAGCTGCCCTGGCTCCCACCGGCCTCGGGCGAGTCTGGGGAACGCTGTGGGCAACATCTGCTTTATTAGCGCCGTGTTCCTGTTTCCCCAGGGTGGCCGAGAAGTTGCCTGCAGCCAACCTCCTCCTCCTGAAGCGGCTGCTGTCCCTCCTCCAGCACATCGGCCACCATGCAGCCACCAGCAGGATGGGCTGCAGCAACCTGGCCGTCTGCGTTGGGCCAAACCTACTGAGCCCAGCCCATGCGGACCTGTTCCCGCTGGAGGCCATGCTGGAGGTCACCCACAAGGTACACATCCCACCCGCCGGGGCAGCCTTCCCGGCCCACCAGCGCTTGGCTGCACAGAGGGCTCTGCAGGCCTCCTACCACCAGCAAATGCTGTCGGGATGGCTGCGTGGAGGAGCAGCCCCACAGCCACAGGCTCTGGGCAGGAGCAGGGGGCAGGGGTGGGAAAGGCTGCTTGGTCCCTTGTCAGGCAGCGGGATTGAGACCCACCGTTTGATGTGTGCAGGTGAATGTGCTGGTGGAGTTTCTGGTGGAGAACTGCAGGGAGCTCTTTGAGGAGGAAGCGGGCAGCCTTTCCAGCCCAGCAGACAAGGAGCTGCCAGCCCCCCTGGAGAAATTCAGAGGTGAGAGGGGGGGACTGAGGGTTGGCACCGGCTGGGGCTTGGGACACCAGAAACCTCCGTGTTGCTTCTGACAGGGCTGGGCATCGAGTGTTGTCCTCTCAGCCCCGCTTGTCCTGTGGCCTCTCTTTGGCCACTGCTCTCCAAACATGAATGTTTTCCTCTGCAGGATGAGCTGAAGCCTGCAGACAGGGCATCGGAGGGCTGACCACAGAAGTGTAGGGCTTCGGGTGGGGGTTGCTTTAGCTCTGTTTGCTTCCAAGAAGTCACCATGTTGCACATGCTTTTGCTTTCTAGAGCTGAGTTTGGAAGAGAAAAGTGTCCCTACAGGCAAAGTGGACACTGAGCACCGGGCAGAAGCTTTGCCGCATGCACCCCCCTCTCTGCTCGGTGTCCTCACGGAAGCTGGGGGAGATACGGCGGTGGAGTCTGGAGTGGGAGAGGTACGTCAGCTCCCCAAACACGGTGACAGCGTGTGTGGGGTAGGAGGGGAGTTGCTGCTGTGCCTCTGCCTGGCAGTAGAGCTGGTGTGGGTTTGGGTTATTCCTCTACCCCTTGGGATGATACATAGCAAGGGAAATCAGCAAGGTTGTGTCTCAAATGCACTTGGCAGGTGCTTAATCAAACCAAAGGCCCACAAAATGCCCACAAAGAGGCAGAGGGGAGCAGCTGTCAACTTCAGGGGGGTTTTGCTCAGGCCCTACTTCATCAGAGCTTCCTCAGGTCTATTTGGGGGTCAGCAGGGGGACTGTGTGAACTGTGGCTGATGCAAACCAGCCCAAGGCATCTCCTCTGGAGATCTCAGGTACCAATTTAGCAAAGAGTCGCTTACCACTCCAGGTCACCCCTTGCCACATGCCAACTGTGACATTTCTGGTTTAGGCACCGCCAGCTTTGCCTCCAGCCACCCCCGAGAACATGGCAGACTCCCTGGGGCGCCCAGAACAACTGGCCAGGTTTCCAGAGGAAAGAAGGTAAAATGAGGTCGCTTTGGTTAAAATCAGAACTGACTCCAGTGGGTCGTGGCTTTCCATATCTAATCCCACTGTGGGATGGAAAGATTTGCAGGCTCTGCCCAGGACGAGGAGAAGAAGAGGAGCCGGAGGAGAAGAGAGCGAAAACTGCGTGGAAAAGAAGAGGAGGAAGAGAGAAGGTGCTTCTGGCGACGGACCAGCGAAAAGACGCAGGAAGGCGCAGCAGGTCAGGCAGCCCAGGTGCGTGCCGGGCTCTCTGCCCATCTTTCACACCTCTCCACACTCCTCTGCGTCAGCCCAACGCGCTGGCGAGGGACAGCGAGGGACGGTGCTGCGTGGGGTCTGGAAATAACTCCCTGGCAGGGCCCAGGGGCTCCCGGCCGAGCCCTGCGGCGTGGCACAGGGGCACTGCGTGTCTCTGCGTGCGCTCGGGGCTCAATGGGCATTGCCTGGAGGGACGAGGCGCCAGAGCCACCCCGTAGCCAGCGCCAGCAACAGCTCTCTGCTCTGGGCCGTCAGCAATTCCTCACACACAGTGTTCCCCAGAGAGGGCAGTACAACCCTGCCTCTTCCTGCCGCCAGGGACTCACCAGAGCGTTCTGACTCTGTCCTTGCAGGTGCCGATTCATTGTCACCACCTGATCCGCTGACTTTGGGCCCCCCAGCGTTGCTGTTTGCAATAAAAAGGTGTTTTCTCTCTTATGACCGAGTCTGCCACAAGACATTCTGGAGTGGGGGCTGTTGTTCTGTGATGGATCCTGGGGGAGGAGTTTGGGATGGTCCCTTGTCCCAGCACCCTTCCCAGTGGGTGTCAGGGCTGAGTCGAGGTGCTGTAGGAGGGAAACCCAAGCCCAGAGTCACGTGGGAGGGTGGAGGTTGGACGGAGCCCGTCCAGATCGTCTGGTCCAAGCTGGGCTCAAGCAGGCTCAGCTCGAGCAGGCTGCCCAGCACCACGTCCTGGGGAGTTTGGGGTTTCTCCCAGGAGCAGCACCGTGAGCTCAGGGCAAGGGCGAGACGTAGGCAGGGCACAGTGGCCAGGAAGGGCTGAAGGTCCTTATGGGGCCACCGTCCCCGGCAGCTCGCTGTCCCCCGGGGCCCTCATCCCTGCACACGGATTGTCAGGCAGTTTCCTCAGAGCCCCCGAACTCATGGCAAAGGTACAAACCAGACGTCCCCTCTGGGCGGTAGAAACACTCCCCTCAAATGCTGCACCCGCTCCTGGGTTGGAGTCCTGCAGCAGCACCAGGCGCAGCTTTGCCAGGGGGTTTCCCCCAACAGAATTTTCCTCTGCACAGGGAAATACTAAACGCTCCCAAAGTAAGGAGCCAGCCGGGGATTTCTGGTGGGTGAAGGGGGCAGCCGTAGCGCTGGGTCTCCCCGCCAGCCCCAGGGGGTACAAATGCCTTTTAGATGTCCCGCAGGCACGGTACTGAGCAAGACCTCAGCTTGCCTTTGATTTTTTAAATCAATAAACAAGTAAATAAACAAATAAAAAATGCTGTAAATAGCCAAAACAAAGCTTCAGCTGGAGAAGACAGCCGTGCTGGGGCACGCCGAGGCAGCCTGGTTTGCTGACAAGGCAGCTGGAGGCTCACAGCCCCCCCGGCCCCACTCCTCGATCCCCTAAAGGCTCACAGCCCCCCCCAAATATTTCTGTAGGACCTACAACCCCCCCTCCCTCCCCATTGACACCAACTCCACCCCACACCTTCACTGCAAGGTCCTTTATTCCCTTAGGACACACACCCACCCCCCCCGACAGAAAACCCCCCAAAATACACCAAAAATGAAATGGGGGTGGGACTTCCACAAGCCACGCCCCTCCCCGCTCCTCCCCCCCCCGCCCCCGGCAGGTTTAAGGCACTTGTGGGGTGGGGGGAGAGCAACCCACGGGCTCAGGGAGGGGCAGGGAAGTGAGGGGCTGGCGGGGGTGACCGGCGGAGATGGGGGGGTCGCTGGTGGGGGGGGAGTGTCACTTTGGGGGCCGGGGGGGGAGGGGTACACCACCACGCATAGACGCTGCCCAAAGTGCGTCAGGGCGGCTGCGGGAGAAGAGGGGGCGGAAAGGCGGGGGCTGTGACCCCAAAGTGCACTACAGCTGCCCCCAAACCGCGCCCCCACAGTGCTCCCCACAGACCTTAGCACTCCCAAATCACCCCAGACAACCCCCATATGACCACAACCCCCCCATATCCCCTCAAATCACCCCAAAACTTCCCTATAGCCCCCCATATCCCCATATTACCCCAAAACCTCCCATATCCCACCAAATCACCCCAAAACAGCCCATAACCCCCCAAATCACCCCCAAACAGTCCATAACCTCCCAAATCATCCCAAAACACCCCCATATACCCTCAAACCCCCCACATCACCCCCAAAACAACTATACCCCCCAAACCTCCTCTATATCCCCCAAATCACCCCTAAACCCCCCATATCCCCTAAATCACTCCCAAAACCTCCCTATATCCCCCCAAACACTCCATATGCCCCCAAACCCTCCCAAACCCTTACATATCTCCCCAAATCCCCACAAGTCACCTCAAAACCTCCCCATATCACCCCAAAAGCCCCATAGCCTTCCAAAATACCCCTTATATCCTCCATATCCCCCAAACACTCATATCCCACCAAATCACCCCAAACCCATCATATTCCCCCAAATCACCCCAAAACTTCCCCATATACGCCCATATCCCCCCAAATCCCCCCCAAACCCCCATATCTCCCCAAATCCCCACAAATCACCTCAAAACCTCCCCATATCACACCCAAACCCCCATATCCTTCCAAAATACCCTTATATCCCCCATATCCCCCCAAAACCCCCCTGATCCCCCCAAATGACCCCCACATTTCCCCCCCAAACACCCCCATGTTCCAGCAAATCACATTAAACCCCCCATCGACCCTCAAATCACACCCCCATATCCCACAACCCCCCCCCGTATCAGACAGACCACAGAGAGCTGGAGCAATACCCAGATAACATGGAATAAGCCTTATTTATTCTGTACAAACCTTCAGAGCGAATAATAACAGGAGAACTTTGGAAAAAATCTCCAGTTTTTTGTAGTGTTCCATCTTTCTTTTTAGCTGACTTCTTACTTGAAGTAGATTCTTGCTTTCTTAAGGGGTATACGTTTCTAAACAACTTTGTAGAAGACATCTGTACAGAAATACAAGATCATTGTTTAAGTTGAAAAACTGACTTATCTTCAAGTTTAGTTTGTAAACAATGGGACCATGCTTCTTTATCTTATTACTGCTTCACAGAGGAATAAGCAAGTGTTGATGTAAAGGAGAAGACAGGGAGATGGAGATCACCAATTTCTTCCTTTTTCAAGGAAAGGACTGATTTTCCCATCTTTTACACACACATACACACCCACTTCCATTTAGTATCATCACTGTTGTAACCACAGAGTTTTCTGCCACAGCTCCTAGACAGCATCACAAAATAAGTCCAACAAACACAAGAAAAAAATTCCTGTGGACACTGTGATACAAAGAGGTCATTTTGTTTGCATCAGCTGAATTAAGGAAAAGAAAACCCCTTTCCTGATTTGTGAATCAAATGCCTCTCATATACAAGTGCCACTCAAAAGATTGCCTTCTCTGTATTTCAGATCTTCTTTTTTGCACAAACAGATATTGGGTTGATTTAGCAAAATTCTCATTTTCCCTAATTGCTCTCTCATCTCCATGAACAGCCTGACTGTCCATAAGAAGCTTCTTAACTTTCAACACATTTACAAATTTGTTATTTATATTGTTGGCTAGTTGGTACTCAATCCTCCCCCTCATTCCCAAATTACTTGCCATAGGTCATGTTCTTTTCTAGCAAGCTTCAGTCTCCAGAACAAGAAATGTAACTATTTGATTAAATGAGCTCTCAGAACTTCCCATTTACAAACATAACTTTCTTTTTCCCTTCTGCTCTGTTTCAGTTTGCTTTGGTTACAGATATACTGCACATATGCCTTTTATGGCCCTGTCGCTGTGTGCTTAAACAGCAGAAATCTCTGTTGACTATGAGGATTTTCATCTCCTTCACTTTCACTCTAGAGTCTTTTTCATTTTTCCTCTTAAAAAAGAAATATTTCCTTCCCTAGAAGACTGTATCACTCTGGTATCCTTTAATCCAAGCACTCCCCAGAGGACTCTGGCTTTAAAGTTTCAGTTTAAATGCTGTTCCTACAACAAATCCTAGTAATCACATGTTTTCAGTGGCATTATGTACGTTAGAGGTCACAATTAAAATGTCCAAAAGTAACTCCATGGCTTAGACTTGAAACATGAGGAAAATCTGCACAAAGCAATCTTGGGAACTGCGAACCCCAAAACAAAGTTTGGCATTTCTGAATGTTGTGCACGAACTCAACACTCTTAACCTCTAAGAGATGATTAAAATAACCGGGATAAATTAATCACAAATCCTTGTATTACTATCATAGTTGATCCTATTCGATTTTTTATTCAAAATGACCCATATTAAACTTGAAAACTGTGTCCCCCTTTATTGCAGGACACATTTCAAAATACTCAGAAATTCCTAGACCCCATTTTAAGAAGCCAGTCATGTAAGAGAGGTCTTTTGGATGCTGAAGACTGTTGAACACCATGGTCAGATTTCTCAGTCAGATCTAAGACAAATTCTTTCAAGCGCTCATGGAAGGTGGGCTCTCTCTGCAAGTCTCTGGTCTCAGATCGCAATGCTGTTAGTCTAAGCCAACAAAGGATTCCCACTAGTGTAACAGAAAACAGAACATAGGCTTCAATTCAGCTGAGAGCAAAGACATGGGAAAGAATCTCATTTTCCAGTTGGCTTGGGACCCTAACTTTTCCCCAGTGCTCAAGTAACAGTAAGACGTAGTTGTCATCTTTTTTCTTCTCTTCATTCAGTTAAAAGGCAAATACCTGAAGAGAAGCAAGAATTCGGCTTATCTGTGGGTTACTTGTTTTGTTTAATGCTCCATTCATTCTATCTGATTTCACCAAATCCTACAAGGATTTTATTACCCTCTTACAGCTCTGTACAGAGCCAAGTAGGCACCATTAAATCAGACTCCTACTCCAGAGCTTGCTCTTGAGCTCTGTTCAGATTTGCAGGGAGGAGCAAAGAACAAGAGAACTGCAAACAAATATGTAACAATTAACTTGAGAAATATATATATACTAGTCCCTCTGTAACCATGTAATGTTTTTTCATTATACACACCACTTGAACAAGTACAATTTCAGGGCTTTACTAACTACCACAGCCTTGAACACAGAAATCCCTAAATTAGAACGGGTATCTTTCAAGTGCAGTGCAATAAAACCCAGCTTTGGGGAGGCCGGGGTTTGGGTTTTTTGAGTTGTTTTTCTGTTTGATTGTTTTTACATCATCTCTAAAATATCCCATAGTCAGATATAACAGTCTGTACACCAGTGACTTGCCTCCTGCCTGCTCTCTGCTCCTTCTGCAGGCTCCGCCTGCGTCTCAGTTTCGGTAATTTGTGGCTCAGGTGCAACTCTATTGTGTCTTCTCCAAAATCTCCGGAACAGATTCCTGAAGAACAAATTTCATACTTGTTTGAAAACAACAGAAAGGCAGTTTTGAAATGCAGATAACAGTACATTTACTATTAATGTGCATTATGTTTCTCTCTTTCTTGTGAATCACAACAATTGACTAAAATCATTACACAGGTGAGGAAGATGCTCAGTCATGTTGATTAGGTGCGGTGCATCTAACCAATGGCATGGTTACATACACCCAAGCCCCCCTCCTAGCTCGCTTAAATTTCTGCTTTCTGTGGCACTAGAGTAAGTACCACTATTGCAGTGGCCTAAACCAGTAACCTAGACATCACATCTACTTCTCCCTCTCTACACTGCATATGGAAGTGCAGTGATAAGACTTCCTCGACCAGGACACCTCTAGATTAAGAAAATGGGTACTACTAAACATGTTTCTGGAAGTCTCTGAGAGGCAAGGGTGGAATGTTATGAGGATGAATATTACAGACAGGAACTGAACCACTGGCAGCTAAAATACTGGGAGGGACTGTCTCTGTGCAAGAGCCAGGAATAAATCCTAGAAATACTGACTTGCGGTTCTTTGCTCTAGCCAGTAGGTTCTCTGGCACTCCTCTCCCCGTAAGACCTTCATAGCACTACCCGAACAGCAATCAGGAGCTAACAGTTGAAGGAATGTTCATTTAAAATTTTCTTTTTCAGGCTACCATGCCATGTACGTTGTGCAGCGCAGTGTCAGAGGAGGTCTAAGCCCAAATGGCAAGTTGGGACCTGAGTTCATGTCTGCTAAGGCCAGGGTCCTCCACCCTGCGAGTTTTTATCCACTTTGCTAATGTATCAGCCAGACACAGTGAGGTAGGCAGCAAAGATCAGAGCCTCCTCTTCTGCACAGCTTCTGCCAACCACGAATCTTGAAAGCAGAGTGGGGTATAACCAGGAGAACACTTGGGTGCTACTTAGAAAGGAAAAAGCACACAGCTCCTCCCCTTGGCTAGTGTTTCAAGAAAGTAATTGCACGTCCTTGAGGTACACTGCCAAAAAACCATGTCCTTTGAGACTGTGGTGACTGGACTAGGAAATCAGCAGCCCATCTCTCCCAGCTCACCCAACACTGCCATGAGACCCAGCCCTCCTGTTTGCCCTGTGAGAGGGGTAATGTGTTTACACCACGTTGACTGCCTTTTCACCACACCCTCAGCAATCAGACACATACACAACTGTTGTATAGGACAGAGGGATTCCTCTATATCATCTTGCAGGGCATTGTAAACATGCTGTCAGGAGTCAGCAGAGCAATATCTGGAAAGAATTAGCCTGTTATTTTGTACATAAGCAGCAACAGAAAATGAAAACCCCCAAACACCCAAATATAATAAACTGTGTAATGTAAAGAAATAGGTTCATTAAAAGCAAACACACGGAAGTATATATATACAGGGAAAAAATCTATCTTGTTTTCACCTATACAGTTTGACTCCATTCAAAGGCAAAGCTGCAAGAAGCAGGACCATAAAGCTTCACACACAAATGCAACATTGATATGAATAAGGGGAACCATTCTTGTACTGAGTGCAGCGCTTTGGGGAGAAGCACCAGATCCCCTCACGTAAACAGAACTACACTTGTACTAGACTGTGCAAGTAGATCATGTTTTAGTTCGGGGAATAAAAAAATCATCACACTTCCATATAATCACGTCAGAAAAAACAGCTTTTGCCTAATGAGGACATCTTCATAAATCACAGTATCCCAAGTTTAAATTAGTAAAATCAGTGTCAGGTCCAAACTGGCCACATTGGGATGTATCAGAGTTTCTGTGTGCTTTTTAGACTGAAGAGATAACCAGCTTTTAGCTAATATTTGGATTAAAAAAATTCACAGCCCTGATCATTACAATTTTTTTCCCTAGGAGCAGAACATATGGCTTGTATCCTGGCTAACTTCCAACCTGAGTAATTACCTACTGACCACATAAGTTTCCCCTGCGGTTTTAACTGGATAAAGCGTTCCCCTCCAGTTCCTCCTGTGAACATTTATACCATGTTGTGGAGCACTATTAAACAGCTACTGCCCTTTGCCCCAAAGATGGCTGCATATTAGTAATAAGTGAAACAAGTTCTTAAACTTATAATTATATCCCCGTCCCCTCCAAAGATAGTTGGGAGGGATGGGGATATAATTTTAAATATAACTGGGGGGGACCTGGATCCATTCACGTGTGCTTTGAGCCCCTCATCGTATCCATTAGACATGATCTTCTGTATCAGGATGATGCTTTCATGCAGTGAAATTGGTAGATGAAGATGGTATTTTTCCTAACAACTTCAAGTGTTAAAAGACCTACCCTTGGGTTCATGCAGCATATTTAAAACCAAGCATTTCTGCTGAAGATGTGGAACGGCCTATGAGCTCACGAAGGGCTGTGTGTGGAAAAAGGTTAATATTAGAGAAGATGTGGGCAGGCTTTCTGCCCAGAAACATGGGACAAGCTGACAAAGCAAAAGAACAGTTTGGATACCTTGCTTTTATACCAGGGCATTGACTATTTTGATTGGTGTGTTGTGTTTAAAGGATAAAGAAAATGAAACAGAATGAGCTATACACCACAGTCCACAGTGTGTCTCGAAGATCTCAAAGCACTTTATGACTGGTTAGTGCCAATAGGAGGTACTGGAGACAGGCATTAGGAGAGCCACCTTATAACAAACTACAGAACCAAACTAGGCACCTGATCAGGTAAAATTCTTCCTCCCTCCCAATCAGGATTGCAAACACTGAAATGAAGAGGAAAATTAGCAAAAGGGAGAAGTCATTTTGAGTACCTTCTTTTTTTACTTCCCAGCCTGGAACCGTCTGAATTCCACATTTCCAACTTATATAAACTATTAACTTCAGCTAAAATCTGCAGCATTTCCCACCTCTGCAGACGCATCGGGATCACTGTGACAAATGAGGCCCCCTGAAAGTCAGAAGCCCCTTTAACAATTTCCCTGCAGGGCAGCTAAGTGATGCTATGCAGCAGAAATACCAGCAAGAGAGCCATTTAGACCACTCTGTATTTTAACCACTTGATCAGATTTATAAACTACTCTGAAGATGACAAATGCTACCAAGTTGTTCAGTATTACTAAATAAAATCGTGCCTGGGAACAAACTTTTTTCTGCAAGAGAGCTGAATGATGAGTGGGCCTATTAGCTGCTCAATCCACACGCATCCATGTGTAGGTGCACGCACACATCAGTTTAAGAGATTCTGTGTAACACATCTGCACCATTTTTCTACTTTAGGAAAGATCATGCACTAAAAGGAAGAAAAACCAACTTTCTGCTTTCTCATAAACCAGAAATGGGTCCATTCAGAGAACATAATGAGTGGTCAGCTTTCTTCCAGTTCGCTCGGCTTGCACTTTTTGTAAACATCCTTCCTCTTTGCACCCCCAAAATGATCGGTTGTGGGACTGACGTACAGGGCAAGTGAGAAGCCTCTGCCATTTCTCTTCCCAGCCCCATTGGGCTCCTTGCTCCCCGGCCCTCTCTGCTCGCCAGAGCTGGCAGAGGGCTGGCAAGGCTGGAGGCCGAGCGAGCTGCCCTTGTCACTGGGAGCCCCAGCCGGCTCCCGGGGACGGCGCTGGCAGAGGAGCCAAAGGCTGGCGCGGCACACACAGAAATGCGCTCGGGCTGTGGGAACGCTCTTCCAATTAATCCTTCCAACTGGGTAGTTTGGGATTTGACTCCCATCCTGCAAGGATGTGACGCTATCAATTGAGAAGGCTGAATATTTGCTGGGTTTTGATCAGGTCAAACCACCGAACAAGCAAACAAAAAAAGGCAGCTTTTAGAGGGAGATCTAACATTGTAAGCGTCTCTGCTGGCATCCCTTTAAACACACTGCAGCAGAGTTCAAGCCGTTGCCTCGGATCAGGCAGCACAAAATGGGAAACACCTCTGGTGTGCAACATTGCCCTCATGCGGCCGCTCCACCTCTGCAAAAATACCAGGAGGGACGGAATGGGAACCTTGCTCCAGATTTGAAGCTTTTCAAATTGTCTTTACTAATTTTGGCAACCTGTTTGCCCTCATCTGGAACCCTGCCCAAGCAAAGCAGGCACGATTTGGTTGGACTAGATGATCCTCAAGGTCTTTTCCAACCTTGATGATTCTGTGATTCTGTGATTCTGTGATTTAGCTTACTCATGAAATGGCCCGCTGCTTGCTTGAATTGCAGCAGTGAGGGGGACACATAAACTTCTTAAAGAAGGGACAACCTTGTTGCCTGCGGAGGAGAGCAGAAGCACAACAGGAGCTTTCTGCCCCGCTGGCACAACAGACGGCAACACACAGAAATAACAAAGACCCGGAAACAAATTCAGTACTAGATTCGGTAGAACAACATCCATCTTTCGGCTGTAAAAACCTTGTATCAAAACAGCGCTGAAGAAGCGAAGGAACCTTAATCACTTAACATAGCAAACAAATATTGACAGGCAAAGAACAGAAGCCTAACTACCACAGGTGGCTGGCCATACAGAACAAAATCCTGTTTGTATTCTCGTCTCCTAGCACTTGGCACCTGTAAACACCTAAAGCAGCCTGCCTGCCATCGCATTACAGCTGGAGCAACGTTACGGCACTTGGGAAAGATCCTGCCACAGCTCAGCTGACAAAACCTGGGAGGCAATAGCAACTTTCTTCTTCATCATATGATTTTGAAAAGAAACCTTGCAATATCACTGGAGTGGAAACTCTGAACCAGTCCTATAAGGCCCGTGAAGGAAATCAGATGAATATTTACTGAGCTGGATCTGCTGAGATGGTAATTATACCTTTTGGGTTTTGGTGGTGTTTTCTTGTTTGCTTTGCCAGATTTCATAAGGCTCATCCGCTAATCAGTTCCTGAAAATCATGGCTGGTTTTATTATGCAGTTTGTCCTGTCTAGGGTAAGAGAGCAGAGCCAGAGAAATATTTTCTACTTATGTTTTTAGCAAAAAGGCTAGTTTGTGAAAAGTAAAATGTTCCTAGGCTGCAAGAGAGCTTTGTTCTGTGTGTCCCTAAGTTTCTATATGCTGCTACAAGTTTCAGTACATTTTTGAAGAGACTGTCCCCTACTATTTTTGCAGCTCAAGTGCAAAAGAAATCGAAGGGTTGACTTAAGATATTACTTCCATTTTTCATTCAGGACTGTCAGCTACGTAGCACATAAACAGGGAGATTCTTCAACAGAACATGAATCCAGGAGAGAAAACAATTTTCCAGGAATATCTGACAAATCAGGGGACTGTGGTAAAGCCCTATTGCTGTCAGAGACAACCACATCTGCGATAAGTGTCCCTACCACATACGGACTGGTGAAGAAGCGAGAGTCCCTTACGCAGAATTTGACAGGGTCTTTGGCTTCCCATACAGATCAACAGCAGCTCTCCGAAACAAACACCTCCTCTTCTATGAACTGAGGAGTTTCTCACGCAGCATAGTCCAGAAAGGCCGTGCTACAAACTGTACTGACCGAGGCTACCATGCCGAACCTATGCTGTTTGGGGTGGGTGGTTATCTGGATGCAGTTACAGATGCCTATGGAAACATCGGCTGCATCGTCCTCTGTTCAAATTACTCTCCTTGTAACGAGGCTTACCACTGCTGCGTAAGTAAAATCTACAACTTTTTGTGGAAGTATCCAGAAATCACGCTCTGCATCTATTTCTCTTGGCTTTATCACACTGAGGACAGTTTCCCCACCGCTGCGTGCAACCACGAAGCTTTGCAGAGCCTCTCCAGCCTGTGGCCTCGGGTGACTCTGCAGAGACTGCCTGGGGGGGCACAGTGTTACCTCCTCTGCAATTTTGTGTGTGGCATCCCAGGGTCAGCCCTTTATCACTCAACTCCACCATCAAGAACCCTAGCAGATCAACAAAATCTGCATCCAGTTAACAACTTCACAGGAATTAAACCGTATTTTAGGAAAGCCTTTCCACAGGCAATGCAGGGAAACCCTGCTGTGCAGCAGAAATTAAAGGCCTTTTCTTCTCCTAGTCCAGCCTCCCAACAGCCTTTCCAAGCAATGAAAGGCAGACTGCTACCTCCGATGTCTCAAAGCCACTTTTCCCAGGCATGTTTCTGCCCTTTCAGAGGGAACATCTATACCCCAGACCTAAAAACATCGTAAGGCATTGAAAAATGCCAAAGGAATAATTCAGTGAAACTCATAATCCTGACATTTTTCCAAGCGGCAGACACCTACTCTAAAGATGATACAAACTGAACTGCTTTCAGGCTATCAAACTGAGATCAGAGATGGGGAAAAAAAAAAATCAATAAAATTACCTCCTACAAAAGTTAACCCACAGAATAACTGGGGGTCTCGAATAGCTGATTATGAAGATAGTATACTTTTCTTTTATTCCTGCTCCTTTCAAACATAATCCTAGAGCAGTAAAAACAAAACCTCAGTATGTTCTGATTACCTCCTGGGTCTAATTTGTTTGTTGCCCTTAAGCCAATTGCTACCAGAAAAATGTGATCAGTCCACACGCTACAGCCACAGCTGCATTTGTAGCTTCCCAGCTGAGGCTACTTTGGTGGAACACATGACATATCCTAAATTCCTCCTCTATCAGGAAGGTGGTTCTGCAGGTGAGGCTGATCTATTAATAAAGTTTTCCCACCAGCTGTTTCCTTCATAATAGGGGGGTTTTATATACACTTATTTGTGTGTGTGTGCTTCCCCGCCCCCCCCCCCGCCATGTTCCTCCCTTCCATTAAGAGGAAGCTCACAAAGCTGTGTAATTTTGTAATTAATAATAAGTATATAATAGGATAATATAGATAACAGACCTACACAGTCCAAGTGTAACTTGAAAAAGAAAAAAAAAGTTTCTACCATTTAGAGCAGTGTTTTCACTGTGTGATCCAGTACATTTGTTATTATACTGAAGGTCTTAGAGAAGGGAGCAGCCCAATTGTCAGAAGCTCCAAATTTTGGCCAAAATAAATAATTAGATTTAATAGGTTCTTTGGTCCATTCGACCATACAATATTGAATCATTTTTTCTTTACTTTTTCCTTTTGTTTCTGACCAATTAGCCCAATTTCTTAACATGGAACCCAGGGGACTGTCCTGGGGAATATCGGGTAAATCGCTCCCTTTCTCGGAACCTCTCTGTGGGTTCCCCGAGCCGCGGGACTTACTCCCCTTCTGGCCCATAATCAAGACTTGCCTAGGCTCAAGTCCTTGTATTTCTGCTTGAGTCCCTGGGATAAAACCTATCCCAAGTACCCTGTCCTGGGATCTAACCTATCCCGAGTACCTCCTGAGTCCAAAACCTGCCTGAGTCCTTTCAAACTTTTCCTCTCGCTTCGCCCCTTCGCCGGCCAGGCTCCTCGCGGAACTCTGGAACCGCGGCTAGAAGGGCTCCGCACTCGCTTCGTGACACTGTCACGTCTCAGTCACACCACGCTCACTCAGGCATACTCAGGCACACTCAAGCCGATACCCTCCCCCACCAAGCAGCACTCACAGTCCGAGGTCTTCGCCTGGATCTTTTACGGGGAAATCTCTGGGAGCTTCTCCTGGGATCTCACTTTTCTTTTGCTTGTTCTTATTGCCTTTTTGTTCGTGATACTGCCGGTCCGAGAGAGCACTGGAGTCCAGGGGCCACCTAAAAGGTGGGACGCCTCCCCTGAAAAAATCCAATACTCCACGGGTTTCGCAGTATCACGTCGGAGTCACCAAATTGTTATAAATGCAGAGGCAGAGCCGAAAACAACTTTTATAAATTTATTGCAGTAAGAACAAGTAAAACAAAAAGGCTCGGTACGCCGGGGGGCAGGGGGGTTTCTGCTCCGCACCGACGGACACCAGGTGGTGCTGCGTCACTCCCTTCTAGAGCCCCATCCTGGGCTTCACATGCGCAGCAGGGCCCCGCAAACTTTCCCGGGCTTTCTGGTGTTGCTCGGGCTCCTGACAGGGGTCCCTCCAATCATTTTCCACCTGCGCAGTCCGGTGTTGCTGGGGGCTTCTGACAGGGGTCCCTCCAGTAATTTTCCACTTCCATAACAACAGTCACTGGAGGAAAAAAAACCTCCAAACCCTTTTAACCATAAACCCACGACAAATCTCTCTTAACATATATACATTGCAAAATACATTAAAGTCATTATACTTTCTTAACACAAATCACCACCATACTCTTCACAAGCTGGTAAAACGAACACTGCTTGTTTGATTTATTCAGGTTCATATTAACACAGCAGATAGCCTTTGTCCCATCCTATTCACTGGCTCAACCTCTTCACCACACTTTTCCAAGATTTCGGCGGTGTGGTGCTGGTGTCAGCAGCTGCTTCAATCTCACGTGAAAGGCTGTAACTGCAGAACAGAGGGCACTGGGTTAATTTTTACAGACAATACTATTAGTTATGTATCTCAAAGCAGTAATATTCAAGAAATTTGAGAAACCTTCAGTTATTCCCACTTCACCGAAGGTTGCAACCCCACAAAGAGGAACATAGCTCTGTCTACATTTTACCCTGATGAAGGAGATATTTCACTTCTTTATAATAATTTTTAAAATCAGTGCTTTTTTGGATGACATTCATCATTTCATTTAAAAAAAATAGTCAAGAAAATACTTAGCATGTGAATCTTGGATAAGCTGACTTTTTTTTACTATGACTCAGTACAATGCAGTATGTGTCTATGCTTACACTCTTAGTGCAGCAGAGTGGTATTCAGATACCTAGTGGAAATATTAAAATGCTGTAAATAAATTGTCTTGGGTTGGTCTAGCAGCATGTGCCGTAGCACAGAACTCAGCAGGGCTGCAAAACCCACCCCAAACACCCGGGAGACGTCTATCTGGTGAGCGCTCAGCGAGCTCTGTGTTGCCTTGGCTACCTGCTGCCCGCATCCACCAGCCGAACGCTCAGTGCCTGCATCTTGACAGCCCCTAGGATCGACCTCTGAGCGTGTGTCTGGGCATACAGACAGCCCAGACACAACAGACTATCAGATTTCAAAGTCAGAAGCCTGATTTCCAATCTCAAAAAAAAAAAACCAAACCAAACCCAGTCTCAAAACAACCCTGCTAAATGTTCAACAGGGTTTCTACAGCTGTTTAGCAGAAGACAGAGGTATTTCCACCCTCCTGGAACAGCAGTACATGTAAGTTCCTGTAAGAGGACAGCTGAAGGCTGACATAACCCACCTGCAGGTGGGTGTGGGGTAAGAAAAGCCTGCTTTGCCAGCTGGACTGAGAACCTACCTCTCCTCCTCAGTTAAATGCTCTTGTCTCCTGAACCACTGGATGAATTTTGGGTCTGGTGTCAGGCAGTAGCTGTCACATGTAGACTGCAAGAGCATAATTTGGGAAATTACTTCAAATTCCTACAAAAAAAAGAATCAAATGGGAATTCTAATTAGAAAACAACATAAAGTCAAATTCATTCATTCATATACTAAACACATGCAACAACAGATCCAGGACAAACTTCATTTGACCTGAAGTTCAGTTTCATTTGAGTGACTATTTCAGGAACCAGTTTTTCAATCAATGAAGTCTTTTTTTTTTTTTTTTCCCCCCTCAGCATCCGAAATATTTATTGAAATGTGAACATTTTCAGACAAGCACAAATCAGAAGACAAACACAAGGAATCATACTTCACCACAGCACTTTTCCCAAGTACTAACTGAAGTGCAATGCCAGTGCAAACCCACCGAACTGGGGGCAGCACTGCTGGTTGTTCCTCTAGGAACGAGGGTAGCAAAGGGCCATAAAGTCTTCAGATTACCCTACCTGCTGACCCCTGCTCTGGCCAGACCAGCTGTGAGAGAAAAATCATGCTCTGTGCTTAGGTGGTTCTCAGACAGCAAGTGAGGGTAATAATTAGGGGGGCCTGCGATGAAAGCAGAGAGTTTGATTCTCCCCAGCTTTTCACGTTGTGCACTCACACTTGCACCAGAGGAACATAAAATGCTACCCGTAATACGTGTGACTGGAATTGCAGCTCTTCTCTAACTCCACTTGCACACATGCTTTGCCACAATAATTCTTAATACCCCCTCGTGTTAGAGCAGGGTATAGAATCAGGATGCCGGGAATGGAGCTGAGTACTCGGCATGGTTCAGAGGGCAGCTTTGCCACTGGTTTGTATGAAGCTGGACTGATGACCAACCAGAAGCTCCGGTATCCCATTATTAGTATCCTGAGCCTTGCAGTTGTACATGTAAGGCAAGTCCAAGAGGTGGTTTGTAGAGCTGGGAGCAGTTAAGGGAAGGAAGTGGCTCCATCCCAGCCAACTCCAAGTCTGCTTTCAGATCCCAGAAGGGAGATTTGGCATGACTTCATTCAGACAGATGAAACCCTAGAACCTTTACTCCTACATAACATTACTTATCTCTGACCAACAAGGATCAGGCTGAAAGGGAAGACTGATAGCTTTTATTTCTCTGTCTCATCTGCAGCCTTTCACCTAGAAATAGTTTACTGCAGCAGAAGGAAGATATTTACGAACTCTATCTTCTGGAAAGCAAAGGTCTCATGCCACCAGCTCTGTTTCAACACACAGGTCACACGCATGTATCGTATTCCCATGAACACCAAATGGAGGGAGTGTGCATGCCCCGGATGTAATTCCCATGGAAGTAAGTGGCCTGCAGCTCCTCTTCCCCTATTGCACACATCTAAAAAGTAGGTTCTCGTTCTGCAGTTTGTTCACAGTTTGGCAGAAGCCCACAGCATTTCAGGGATCTGTTCTTTCCTCATGAACTTGCATTAAAATTCACAGCTGTTATATATGCCTGAGCAATGACAAATGGCCTCACCAAGAGAACGCTCTAGAAGAGGGTATCAGTAAACTAAAAATCACAGAACATTCAACTTACCCTTCGTCTCTTCTCAAAATTGATCAGGCCACCCTGTTGGAAGGAAAGAGAAGGGATCAGAATAGAGGAACACATGCTTAGTTGAACTTAAACATGAACAGGATGAAGTCGCAAGGCTAATGTAAAGCGCAGACCTGCCCTGAGCAAGGACCTTCTAAAAATACCTGTTTCCAGATCTGGTATAAACCCCAGCACTCATATATCTGAGTCTCCAAGGGACATCTGTCCTCACGGCCTATATGACAATCTGCCCGAGAAAAAAAGCCCAATACAAGAATGCTCATAAAAGCTGTGTTGAGATCAGGTCTGAAGAATGCTAGTGGGATTTTGCATGCAAGAAACAAACTTGGCTCTTGCCTGTGCTGTGAGTTTAGCAGTGTTCCCAGCGAGTCTCAGAAACACCAAGTGAACACAAAGCATGGACAGGAGAGAAACTGCCAAAAAGAAAATGGATGTACAGCAACCTTACGCAGGCCTGCTTCAGTGCAGTTCTGCAAAACAAACCACCACTAAAGACCCCAGCAACCATTGCCAGCCCAGGGAGACCTGTATTTGCCCATTCTTATCATAAATACCAACACCAGCACAATGAAGGCTGCAGTCTCTCTATTAATGGTTTCAAACACCTTTGAAAAGTGGCCCCATCCTCAGTCTCTGTTAAACAACCAGACTCTCGGGCAGTCCTTTTCCCCTTCCTATGCTAAATTGGTTCCCCCTGCTTGTTCAGCTAAAGACAAATGAAAAAAACCAAGTCTTCAATCACCTTAGGGCTCAGACACACCTGAGTCAATACGGAAGCACTTCAGTGATCAGTCTGAAGTGCTGAATTGGTGATTCTGTGTATTTTACCAATTATTCACATAAATCTTCATGCCTAATATGTTGTTTTCAGAAAAATAAAACAGAATAATGGAAAGACTACTTTCTTCACGTTTTCTAACCTAAGAAAACAAGACAAAACACAATGCTAAGCTTGTCCCTTCAGATAACAGCACTCGAATTCACACAAGATTCTTGTTGCTGATAAAACTGCATATTGCTTCCTTTTTTTTGAAAACAGATTCCTCCATTTTTAAGAACTGCAGAAGAACCCGGTAGAAGATACAGGAACAGACACACTCAGTGCTGGGAAGGCAGGGAGGATATTTAGGATTCAAAAAATTGCCTCAAATTACCTCGATATAGTCCTGAAGTGCTGTGTCAATCATGATGAGATCAGTGAGAAAGGTACCAAGATAAGGTACCGTGCCTTGCATTACTCCCTGCAAATGATCAGAGCAACGTTGGATTAAATGACTGAGAAATGGTAATAATTAGAATGCTAGAATACACCTGTATAGGAAAATGAAATAAAAGCAGTCTGCTTAACCAAACAGTGGTCTTATGTTTTCTTTCATTGCATCCTCTCAGTATCTAATCTAGAATTCAAATCAAATTCTAATGAGAGTGGGATGCTCTCACAGATATTGCCAAGTGGTTTTATATTACAATACTGCCACCACACCCTGGTTTCTAACAGTGGGTCACCAGGAAACCCCGCTTGTGGAAGACGCATTGAGCAGCAGGGACGATCTCTGCTACAAGAGGAGCAGCCGGGGAATGGTCCCGGCTAGCCTGTGTAAGCAGTTTCTCTCTCTGCCTCATTCCAGTGGATTTTTACTTAACAGTGTTATGCCATGTGACAGTCAAGTCAAATCAAGTCACACTTGTTCTCCTCTAAGAAGTGACCATCTTCCTCAGCCATTCCTTTCATTTTAATACTAGTTATTCAAATTTTAATCTTTCTAGGCTGCTAGAAGTTGTAGAATTCAGGCTGTTTCTACACTTGTGAAGGAAACGCTTGTTTCTACCATCCAAAAGGATCTGCACTTTTTCCAGTCAAACAAATAGACAAAAAACCATATTCAGCACTTTTGCCTCCCTATCCCAGATTTCTCTCCCCCTGTCCTTTTAAATCTTTGCCAACTTTGAGACAAAAGGCATTTGCACCAGCAGACTGGAAACTGGACACATTTTACAAAGCAATCTCTGTAAAAGTCTGTGCAATTTTCAAGCTGGTATGTCAGAAGCTTCATGAGCTTGCTTAAAAGTAAATGAGATTTCTGCTCTGCCAGAGCTAATTTTCTTTATCACAAGAATTCCAGTATTTATATTATGTATTTTACTACATGAAAAAGTTTCCCTGTATTTCTCTCTAAAGGGTAGCAAGAGTAGTTAATGGAATTCTTTCTTGCAGGACAGAAACAAGACAGTTGAAAACAAAGAACACGGGTTTATATTCATCAATCATTTATCACTCTTCTATATGACAGATTTAGTACATTTCTGGAAGACCTGAAACTGAGGCCAAACCCTTGTCTCAGTGTCCACCCCCAACAGCTGATTGGGATGGGAAGCAAACGCAAGCGGGAGCAGAAAACCTGTCCACACAGTTACCCCCTTGCAGGGGACAGGGGAAGATTGGTGCCAGGGAACATAACGTGGCCCCTGTGTACAACCACCCAATCCTGAAATCTCTGAGCATTCCCAGCATCAGATCTCTGAACACACTGGCTATGCTGATGCTTTGCATATCCGTTTCCTCCGGCCTTTCAGTACACAGGCAGGTGTTACTGGAGTAGAAGGCCAGCTGGGTTGCACTAAAAACCATCGCTGTTACAGCGTGGCAGCTCAGTGTCGGCCATACAGCTTGAGCGGGGTGCAGCACGAATCCAGCTTTGGAGCTGTCTTTATATACAGATGTATGTGGCGGGGGGGGATCATCTACATATATATGCACTTTATATACACACACGCAGGGTATTACCTGCTTACTATGATGCACAGCATAAGTGAAATACAGCTTTGGACATATATTTACAGGAACAAACATTCCGACTGCCTGTTCAGTCTAAACCTTTCGCTTCACTTGCTTTGCATCAGCTAATCAATAGCATTGACGTGATTGTTTTTCTTGACAGAGGCACACTCAAGAGCTTTACCTACTGCACACTCTCTTTGTTAAATACCTTTCCAGTTTTTGCTCCTTATATAATTCACCAGTTAGGGTTAATCATGTTATCAGTTCAAAACGGGGAGGAAAAGGACCCCAAACGCACCATATCTTTTTGAAGTTGCAGCTGCCTCTGTGTCCTTTTCTGATTTTCTTTCACACTGCTGTCCAGATTGGCAAATTTGGATGTTCCTTCCTGTGAGTTAAAAGAGAATTAAAGGCAATTAACAAAGGATCTAAGTGATAAGCTGGCAACTATGTTTGTGTAAAATAATTGCAAATACATTTAATGGGGCAAGCAAAAATATTTGCTGTATAGGTACATGCACATGTACATACATGTGCTAAACTTCTGGGACTTGTACACTGATTGGGAATTGTGGACAAAATCCCACAAAATTACTATAAGGCAGTTTTTTCAGCAAAGTGCCTCTACTCTGGTCAAAGCTAAGCGCTGTTGAAAATCTCCTGAGAGTTTAAATCAGAGAAGCTTAGATGTACCTTCAGGTGGCCAGATGCTTCTCTGAACTCTATCCTGACACTCTTGACCTCAGGATTTCTGTTTAACTTCCTAATCAGGACTGCTACAAGTAAACATCTCTATCTTATGTAATCTTTGTTGTTTTTCTTATGCCTCAACAGAGATCCAGCAACTACCCTCTGTGCCTTACTGACTGATCCAAAAACACGCAGGAAATGAAAGGAATAGGTTTTCGTCTCCACAATTCAAGCTTTCCTGTGAATGGATGAGCTATTTCACAATAGATCTGTAGCCTTTATTTCCCTGGATCCATACGGGATGCTGGGAGTTACTGTTATTTTCTCCAGTGGTTGGACAGATGGGGCATGAATCATTATCAGTCTTTTTAAGAGGCACAAAACAACAGCCTGCACTTGTAAAGATCCTTTCATCACAACATTTACTTCTCTCAGTCACAGTTAAGGAACAGATCAAACTCAAATTGTATTTCCTTCCTCGGCTGGAAAACAGGAGCAAATGAAAAACGAGTGTTGTCTCAATGTCTTCAAGATACTGAAAGATAAACTGGAGATCCTCTAACAGCAGCCGGCGGGCAGGCACAGGAGCTAAAACTGCAGCCTGCAGCAGAGCCATTGTTCGGGGAGGAGAGAACACAGTGCTCCCTCTCCGTGCCAACCAACCTGTTTCATATGGCATTTTGTCTGCTTTACACTTAAATTTGTAGGATGGATAGGCAAGGTCAAACACGGCTTCCCTAGAGACACTATTTATAGTGAAAGAAAACAAAGACTTTAGGGATTCAGAGGACATTAATCCTCCAGTTGTTACAAAACAGTCCAAAAGGAGAAGTAGGAGAGAGGTTCTAGCTATTATGTGGAATTTTTCTCCTCTGCTTTCAGAATATTTTGCAAATCTACTTACGGCAGCTGGAGAGGGTCATTTGCTGGGAGCCAGAAGGTCTGGGCTCAGATTGAGTTGTTGTTTTGTCTTTTTAATTTTTAGTTTAATAAGCTGTTGTGAACACACATTTTCCCTCTATGCTTATTATTGTCTCACCTGCTTTAAAATTTAGCTACAGATGTTGATAAATGGATGATAAACAAAACAGATTGACAGGTTTGAATGTGTTCACCCATCATTCCTGAGCAAAACACTGTGTCAAATACCAAGGCAAGGGGTAAGGTACAAATGCCAGACTGACTGGATAGAACTGCCAAAAAATAAACTGGTCAGGCAGTTTATAGAAACATTTTTATGCAGACAGAAAAAACTGCCACAAACATTCCATAGTTTCTACAGAATATAACCTTTCCCTGCTATTCTTCCTCACCCCTGTCAAGATCCTGCGCTTGTTGGGGTTCGCCCAGGTGAGTGCACAAGTCAAACTGTTTCAGACAGAGCCTGCTTTGTTGTCCATCTGGCTACACACAGAGCAGGAAGCCTGTTCCTTCGAAATTCCCAGCCCTGTTTTCTAGTTCCAAGAAAGGTACAGGATAGTCGGATAAACATCTTGGTTTAATTCCTCAGCTGAAGCCGAGTGGCATTGTTCCAGTGAAGTCAAAATCACTACAGCGGTGCAGCCCACTTGAGAATCTCATTTGGAGCGGCTCGGCACTCACCAGTGCAAACCAGAGCCTTTCCTGGTCTGCTCAGAGGGTGCACGAGCTAGCAGTTCATCTCTCTGTACAGTCCAGTCTAAAGCCAAAGGGCTAACTTGTAACTCATCTCAGTAAAATCCCACTACCACAGCTACGATCACAGCTATTCTTGAGCTAGACATCACCCTGCCCAAGAGATGTCTAACTACAGCAGTGGGGGCTCCAAGGCTCCTGACCTGGTGTCCTGTGAACAAGTCCACACAGAAACTGTGCTGCTGCACCCTGCTGTATGTGGGTATCCAAGCTCAGCACGCTAACACGAGCGTAGGTGCTTTCAGGAGCAACAGAATCACCTCTCATCCCAGCAGAAAAGCACAGGTTTTACAGACCTCTCTTCCCTGAAGCACTGCATACAGCAGCTCAGGGAGAGACGAGCTTTGACAGCTCATTAGAAAAAGGGCTAACCTCAGCTTTGATTGAGAACACAAGCCTTGCAACTCAAGCTAATTCTCACCTTCATTAGCAGCTCCCTGCTTGTCAAATAATTGTCATGGTTTGAAAAGATATCAGACAGCTCTTCGAACATCAGCACCATGTCCCTGTACAGGAAAAGATTAAATCATTTAGGTTGTCACTAAGCACTCTAATTCAGATCAGATTACTAGTTTTTTTCCTCATGAATCGTTAACTGTTGGGCATATAAAAGATACCACCACCAAAACGCATCCAGTGAGATGCTGCACATCAACTAGGAACTTTCCTGGGATCTTCTGGTGCTCCCCGGTAACACCAGCCTTATTTGACAGCATCACAAGGAATGCCACAGGTACGCAGATCCTGGGCAGGGTTTTCAGTCACACTGAGGAGTATCAGATTGTTGTAAGAAAGCGAGTAAAAGGATAAAAAGAAACAGAAAAATAGCCGTGAGAGGTATCCTAAGTAGTACGTTTTTGCCCTGTGCCATGCACTCTGGAAAGCTAGAAGCCTTTAAGTGTATGAGCCCCTTTCTATTACCCAACACTATAAACACAAGATGGCAACATCTTGATCAGGAACAGGAACATGGGGCAGCAGAAGGAAAGACCCACTTCTCCTAGTGGAAATGCAGAAGTATACTGTGTGGCAGAGTGACGTTCCTCTTTGTTTATCAAAGACAAAGGAAAGAATCTATTCTTCACAAACTGAATGAGCAGAACACCATCTTTCCTACACAGATTTCTGGTGTCTGTTTGGCAGGCAGTAAATATACCAGTTGCACAAAAAGGTATTCCCCTGTAAGAAATACCGTCTTCAATACAGGCTTGGGTTTTGTAGTTTGGGGATATATCTTAAGGAAATGTCAGGACCAAGAGAGGATTAGTGAGGGTTTGTAGCAGCCTGGACCTCCTCCAACTTCACGGTAGAGTAGACAACTGGCAAGTATCATGGTGCCCTTTTGCTGACCTTCCAAGAACCGTGTGCTTGTGCTGGGTGAGTAGCTAGTCCCATAGTTCTTCAAAATAGGTTCTGGAAGATCCAATACGCTATAAAGGACAGAAGAGACCCAGTACCCCTGAGGGCAGGTTGTCCAATCAATACGAAAGAGGAGCTCACAGCAATCAGACCCAAAAAAGGGGTCTGAGCCTCACAGGGATGAGAGTTATCTTCTAAGAGAGCACTTGTCCATGAAGGAGCAGAATAGGAAGACTGAGAAGAACAAGATGAAAAGCAAGAGCACTGAGCTCTTTGTCTTTGTTTGGGGCTAGCCACAGGAGCAGAGGGGGATGCTTACTTTGAAACACACATCCAGGTCTTCTTTAGCCGATAGATGGAGCTGGACTGCAGTGCTGCAATGATGGCCCTCAAAGAGGAAAAATTCTTCAGGATCCTACATTCCTGTGAAAGGAGCGGTTAGAAATACAGAAGCATTAAATGTCAGCATTACGAGTATGTTAGTGCTCTTCTGTTTGACTGGTGTCATACTTGCTACACATTCTCACTGCTAAGCAGGCAGCTGTACAAATATTGAGCATCAAAAATATCACTCCCCCCCGCCCGCCAACAAACACTTTATGGGCTTTGGCATTTACATCTTGTTTTCCTCACTTTCATGTATTTGTGGTGATGTTGCAGTGTTACAGCTTCCAGTTGTCCCAGTAAAAATAAAAGTGGAACTGAGTCCATGAAGCCAGGCTAAGGAGCACAAATATTACACTTCTTAAAAAGCTCTTTATAGTTACCAATCCCTTTTACCCATTAGGGGAAAAAAAAGGCTTTGCCTCTTTATGTGTGGTACTTAAAATGTAAACCCTCAATCATCTAAGTGTCAATTAAAAATAGAGACATGCAAAGGAATAACCTGTTATTCAAGTACGCGCACACTGTTAAAGAGAAAAACCTTCCCAGCTTTTCCAGAGTTAGGATCAAATCCTAACAGAGGGACTGGTTCATAGACATTTCTTACACAGCTTCTCTGGGGCAAAAGTTTTGGTGGAAAAGGATACTGAAAAACTTAATTCTCAAAAAAATAGCACAGATTCCTGGTAAAGCAGATGGAAGCAAGGAGGAGAGGGAAAGTCTGGCCTGTGACTCTTCAAGGAACTCCTGTAAATCTGTTGGTGGCTCATGAACTAGAGCCCGGGCACCACAGACTTACACTCCTGCAAATATAAGCTCTCACTAACAGGTGTCTGTACACGCAAACAAAACATTAACAGACAAAACACGTGCCAATTTGACTGTTGCATGTAGATGAGAATATATTCAAACTACAATTCCACCTTGCAAATTTTTATGGGACTGATTATTACACTAATAATGCTGATTATGTAAAGGATCCTTACAGTGAAAATAGACATAATTTATTTCCTTTGTAGGACTGATTCAATGTAAAGCAACGTTAACATAAACAAAAGTCAGACCTTAGTATACCAGCAACTCCGTGAGTTGCATTAAAATTGACTGAACAACTAAGGCAAGTACATTTACTCCCATTTCTTTACCTAAAAAAAAAAAAAAAAAAAATCTTTGGGCAACTTAGGAGGCTACATTTAACAAAGTGTGGCTTAAGAAGACTGACTAAACACACAGCACTTGAAGCAGGTTAACAGTTAGGCTAGATAAAGACCAAGTTCAAGATCACGTGGTAGGACATGCAAGACCTGAAAGCTATTCTTGCACACTTTGGAGCCAAAGGAGCCACATAACAGCTCTTCTTCAGAGACTGACACATTTAAGAACAAGACCCTTCTTTCTTTAAGTTCAACTTGAAATTCAGACTGGGGAGAACATGGATTGAGAGGCACAAATTCTCAGCATTTAGTTTTTTCAAATACAACAGGAGTTTGTACTGGAAGATCCAATTTGGAACCATCTTGACTTAATTGCACGTTGCATAATTTAAAGCACATTAGGAATTCAATACTGGATTTTGTGTTCTCAATGATTTAACTGATTGCAGACTAAACTTTAGCAAGCTTTCATTTATATATAAGAAGAATTTTTAAGACTGCTCTGAATAACATTGTTTCATGCTGTGTCCTTCACAAGAGGAAAGCCAGAAAGAATCCTGTGCAGAAGCAACTTTGATTTTAAAAGATTAAGCATAACAGGATATTAACGATTTCAATTTTACTTTCAATTTTTAAAGAAAATATTGTGTGAGTAAAATTGGCTGCTCCTGCTCAGGAACCCCAGATCTAGGCGGAGCAGAGAGGGCTGGCAGTTAGGAAAAGTATTCAGTTTATCTTGTAAACCAAGAAACTGGATCCAAAAGTCACGAACAAATAACAAACGTGGAACTCCATGCTGCTTAGTTACAGAGTGAGCAGTCAGTGAATAACTGCACTTCAATGAGTGGATTATTTTCTAATCGAGGCATCTAACTACTCAAAACATTCATTTGCATGCACAAAGCACGCAACTTTCTTCAGAAGTGGGCAGCTAAGTATATATGCAACTAGCTGTTCTACATGTGCAATTATTTTGTAGAGCGTGCACATGCATTTTTCATGTGCTTAGCTAAGACTGGAGTATTTAATTATGTGTATGAACTAAGTAAAGGGAGAAGCACTGAATCAACAGAGGTGGAGAACAAAGTTCTCCATCCACACAACAAGTATGATGAGAGCAGTCCCTGTCCTGTCTTCCTGGGCCTCCCTGCTCCCTGGGACGAGCAGGAAGCTGCTTCGTACTTGCTCGCCCAGGCTGCAGCCCAGGCTGTCCCATAAAGGCCCCTTCAGCTCGTACCCTCTGCAACTTAAAGGTCTGCACACAGAAAATAGGAATCCAACTTCCTAATCCGTTCACAGGGGCTATAAAGCAGCCATCAGATGATAACAAAAACGAGTCAATGTAAGTGCCAAAAGAGAGGTGAAAGACTTCTTCCCCATACCAGTTTCCTGAACCATGCAGCTGCCAAAGCTTAGGTGCCAGGACTAGCAATGCTGCCGCTGGAAGCATAGAAGTGCGTTGTCAAGGCTGGAAAGCCTCTGCTTGGCTTGAGCTTTTTATGACTGCTTACTTTGTATAGCTCGGAAAGAATCCATGTGATTCTTAAAAGTCAACACACAGCCATATGAAAGTGCTTTAAATGTTCTCTTCAAAGGAGAGATCTAGTTTGCTGCCAGCTGCCCAGTGCTCTGAGGGGAGTTAAAAAGGTTACAGTAAAATATTAAAGATAAAATCTAAGAAATTAGCAAACTAGAGTTATGTAAAGAAGTCATGAAAAACACTTTCGCACAAAGATTAAGAAGCACACAATCTGCTACAAGACAAAGGAATTGAAGCCAAGAGTAAAAATGTGTTAGAGAAACACGTGCGACAATGATAAAGCAGAAAGGTAAGATGATGAGGAGTCTGGTACCATATTGTAACTCTACTTATTTTTTCTGGTCACTGCTTGCACCTCTCACCCCCTCCCAACTCAGCTGGTTTGCATACATGATGTGAACCATGAATAACTCAGTAGGCAAACGACCTTTCAGCCTCAAGAATTTTTCAAAACAAAAGAGTACAAACAATAATTTCATTTTTTCCATGTTAAAGAGGCTACTGCTTCCTAGAAGTAAGTTAGCTTTGTCTGCACTTACTTAAAACCTCGTCTTTACTTTACTTTCATATGTCCACACACATACATAAATGTATAAAACACAAACAGTTGTGCTGTCTTCCACCACACCTGATTTCAAGTCCCATGGCGTTCATCGACGCAGGAGAGGGAGCATGATGCTCATTGACTGAACGTGAATGGCCAGAGGCAGGCAAGCGCAAAGCTTATTCTGACTGTGCCTGCTGCTTGCACCACTGACAGTCCTACTCCTTTCTTGTTAAACTTTCTTTTGCAAACAAGTCTAACCTTTGGATGATATCAACCATCACTTCTCTTCTTTCCCTGATATGAGCAGTATTTAGTTCTAGGGAAGTGAACTGGTTGAATTGATCCCTATCTTACCATAAATGTTGCATTATCAAGTATATGGCACTCCCCAGCTGCAAGACGCAGTATCTGCCTCACCCATTAATTAGCACTCCCAAACCTGTGAAGAGACAAGCAGCAACCCCATTTCCATGGTGGGGAAGCACCTAAGGAGAGGAAGGGCAATACTTCATCTGCTGTTACAAAGAAAGTCAGTCAAAAATAGAATTAGAGCTAAGACGTTCACTGGCCTGGGACCAATGCATACAACCCCTTCCTCCCCTTCCAACTCCCTCACTCCAAGGCACCCACATGAGAAACATTAAACAGTCTAGAATAAATGCTTTACATGTGCAATATGAATCCACTTCTCGACGATCTTGGCTCTTTGTCGTGTTTTGAGTTTCTTGTCCTTCAGGATAGTGCTGACAACACAATTGGTAACTGCATTGAACTGAGAGATGGTAGCCCTGATGGTCAGCGCCAGGTGCTTATTTTCTTTCTTATCCCTTTGAGACCAGATGCATCCCAAGCAGTGGTAGGGCACAACTTTCTTGAAGAGTTTCTAGAGGGAAACAGAGGTGTCTAGGTCAGCAGGGTTCACCTAAATCACTACTATTCACAAGAAGAAATGCATGTTTACATGGATCTAAATCTAACATGGTATTAAAAGGTAAATATTTGTTTTCTGTTTGAAATATACACTTTGGCAGTATATACACTTTATATTTTTTATATATAAAGTGTATATACTTTAATATATATTTGGCAGAAATATACACTTTATAAAAGGCTTGATGCCCTAAAAGAACTGTCAGCTAAACAGTCCTGGGAAAATAAGAGACACCATTATATCAGTTGCATAACCAAGGGGAAAATTTTTTATATAATGATATTTTGAAGGAGATTGATACAGACAAACCAAATCAGAGCACTGCATTTAATAGTACCTATACATCTTTAGGCCAGGTAGCAATATCCTAAAAATGTGTTATTTCTCAGGTGTCAAATATTGAACTCTGCAAAAAAGGCTACACAGTATACATTCACACTTCTTTTAATTAAAAAAAAAAAAAAAAAAATTCTTTGGAATGACTGAAGGAAAAAGCCCAATGAATGAAGCAAGTTTAGATAACCAGGCAGAGCTGTGTTCTGTGTCCCAACACAGACCCTTTCTGGAACACTATACTTACATTGACATATCTTTAAAAAAAATTTTTAGAAGCCCAGCACCATTTACCCTAGCATTTCAAGTAGTATATGTACTCTACATACTGCATCAATGTATGTCAACTGTTCTGCCACACGGTCTGCTCGGAAAAAAGAGAATTCTTCTAGACTGCTGATCTCCATTTCCTCTTCATCACACAGGTTACAGAGGGAAGTGATATAGAACCCATCTGTCCAGGATGGAAAACACCACTTAGTAAATTTATACAGCAAACAGTGAATCAAAGCAGATGTTTATTTTAAACCACCACTGTAGATATTATAGCACAACGCCCGAAGAGTCCTGTCTGACCTAATGGCCCCACTGTGCTGCATATTTTAGTGAGAAAGAGGATGACCAGAAGATTAAATTGGCAAAGAAAGGGTGGAAGAAAAAGAAATAGAGAGAACTGAGCTGTTCAGGGTCTCTTAGCAGAGAAGTGGCTTAACCCATTCACTAACCATTCTTCTGAAAGAATGCCCCAACAAAAATTCCTTATTAACATTGCAGAATTTTGTTAATCTACTTCTTAGTATTTATGCATTTTATAATCTGAAAAAAACAAAAATAAATCAAACTGAAAAGGGACAAGACTGCAGTTATATCCCCAAAATACTGCATTAGGAGTGCTCTTATAGCCAGATTTCATCTCCCATGTGTGGAACTAAAAGGAGATATCAGATTTCTTGGCACCATTTGTGGTTACATGAACTCTATTGAAGAGAGTTTATTCCAGCATCCCTCACCTTCCCTCTCTGGGATTTTTTCCCAGAAAAGGGAGAACAGTGAGCACCTACAGCATTCAGCTGAATGCTTCTTCTAAATTTGCACTGGGCAGCAATGAAGAGGTGAGAGAGGAGAGTTGTCCTCATCAAGGGACCAGATCCCGTGCAGAAGGGAAAGGATTTCACAGAATTTCCCATGTCACCTTTTGGCTCCCACAGGTTGAGAACAGAGCCACATTAAACCACAAAGAAATATGCCCTTGTTTCCCATGGTAGAGGAGAAAGTCAAACAGAAAATCTCTGAAAATAAATCCTCTTCCTAATCCCTTTTACTGTAAGGCGACAGTAACTCCGTAAGAAGGCAGAAAAAAAACCTGGACTTGTTGAAGACTAACAATGAAAGAACTGAGTTTACTACTAGTGAGATTTCATTAACAAAAACCACCAGTGCATTTCAGAGTATGTTATGCAATACTTCATAGCCAGTTAAAGCAGAACAGACATTAAAGCGACAAAAGCAGACTGTGATATTTTATCATTGTTTTTTGAAATACTTTGGGTTTCCTTTCTTTGTTAATTAGCAAAACCTAATCATAATGTAAATTGCTACAGTTTTGATGCAACAAATTATAACCAGAGGCTGTATCCAGATTTCCATCTGTACATGCCAATTGCACAATGTATTGACAGAGCTAAATGGAATAAATGGAGACCTCTGTTCCAGCATTATTTTTCTGTGCCTGTTTTGTAACAATGCGCATAATTAAATGGATTTCTACCAAACTGTTACAAGAGTTACGCTTTTTTCTCTCTCTTTTTGGCTATGTAACTCCTCATTTTCCCTTCAGCCTTGAAATTCAGCTGAAAATCCTCATCACCAAGTTGCAACCTTACTCAAAATCTCACAGTGCCTTTAAAATCAGGTCATGGAGTGCTACACAAGATTTTCCTTTTCTTTTTTCATGCCTCTTTTTCCTCTTTTCTCCCTCACCTTCATAAATGTGTAACCAGTCTTTTCCCTACTCTCCGAGAAGCTGGAATTCTCTTGTACTCAAGTATCTCATCATCTTCAAATTGCTGATCCATTTAGGTCCCCCTCAAAGCCCAGCTGCCCTCTTGACTTCACTGAGAGCAACCACGTGCCCCTTTTGGATTTGCAATCTCTGACTCACCTTGATTTGTGTTGCTCAAGCAGCAAGAATTGAGGCCAGAAACAGCTTTTATCAGCAGCACTGAATGGAGGTCTGATTACACAAATCAAACTGTAGGATTAGGACCCAAATTTGTAAATTCATAGCACAATATGAGTGCTTTGGAACAATAATTATCAGCAAGTCTTGATGGCAGACAACACATTAAGAGTTTTGAAAGAAATCTCTGAAATGAGCAAAGATGGAGCTCTGATACAGTAAGTGACAATTCTAAAACTCTTCTAACCCCACAGGTTACTTGCATTCTCCTCCTCTTTATTTTATTCTATAATTAACAGCCTCTCTTCTGCCACAATTTGGAAACTGTTATCATTCAAACTGACCCATCTATAACTCAGAAAAGAACCTTTTCAACTGTTACGTGAGGAAACAAATGCAGAAGCAGGGCTGCTGCGAACTTCTGTTCACTTTGAACAACAGATGAACTCAAATATAGCTCTCATGAGCTTTCCTTGTTTGACCTGGGGGAATCAAACCCAGGAAACGACACAAATAGGCACATATCAGCAATCCTGTTCACTTACCTATGTTCAATAAGGAAAATGCCTGGGCTCTCTGCAGTACTTCTTTTCATGTATGTGTTAATGACCGAGTTAATTTGGCATTTCACAGCATTATGCATTGACATGGTATTTCTGGAACATCCGTCAGACATGATTTTTATGGGATGAAATGGGTTTTTTCGCTGTCATTTCCTTTATCCTTTATTACATGAATTATTCCCTCTTGCCCCTCTGCCAAAGCTGGAAGTTGGTCTAGTTCTCATTCACACACTACGTGAGCTCCTATGATTTTTCAGCTTATGCCACAGGAAGCTTTCTGACCAGGATAAGGGTACGTGTCAAGCTTGACGCTGCATGCAGCGTATTTGTGTTACTATAGTTCACTATTGTTTCAGCAGTCTGTGACCCCCAATAACGTAAGTTTTTCCTCTGTCCTTGCATACCAGCAGCCGACCACTCAAATAGGAAAAAACAGCCACAGACACTTCCTTTGTCATGATGGTAACTAGGAAGAAAAGCTTCACGATAACAAGGTTTGTGACTCAAGCTGTATTTTGTCGCAGCTCTGTATTTTTCTTTTTGTTGGTTTGGGCTTTTCTTGGTGTATGTGTGGGGGGGGTGAAATGAAAAGACCAGCTACAGACCAGCTGTGTGTTTTAATTCCATGACATGGGAAGTGCGCTGATAATTAACGACTTAATTGTTGCAGCAATCTCAAAGTTTTGGCTAATTATTAGAGAAGTGCTGGATTTCCCAATCCACCCCACAATAAACAGGCATAGGCACCTACACTATAGGACTATTTCATCCCGCACAGAACCTGCAGCCTCACAGAGATATTTTTTTTAAAAAAAGAAACAAGAAAAAAGTCACTAGTGAGCCTCACGATATAATCAATTAGCATACAAGTTAATGAAGTGTACTCCACACAAATCCCTGCGTCACCATACAGTCCGGGAGAACAGGAAGGCAGAAGGGAAAGGTAACTTACTGTCATTTTCAACTTCTTGGCTCCGGAACTCCTCCAAGAGGTTCTGCGCCCTCTTCTCCAGGTCAGAGTCAGGTATATTCCTTTTCAGGTAATCCAGCAACTTGATCAAGCACAGGTAGTCAGGTGGCTCTCTGAAATCCTCTGGGCACTGATCAAGCCAGGCTTGCAAGATTGATGTTACTGCACTAAGAGCAAATACACAAGAACACATGGGTTGTAAACAGCATGTATTGATGCAATCGCATGTATCGGTATCTAATACAACAATAAAAACACAGACATTCATACCCCACGTGAAGGCAGTATGAAGACTTTTTTGAGCAAGGAATTTAATTTTTATGCATGGAATCTTATTAAGATGTCACTCAGATTTTGCCAGGGACTTCAGTGAAGTTGCTCCTGATTTGCCCTCCTCCAAGTGGATCCCATTATAGTCCCCAAATGAAAACTAATAAAGAATCAAGTCCACTTATGCTATACTGAGACTCTTCTATTAAATTCAGGACATCAAATAATGATAGAATAGAACAGATTATTTCAGTTGGAAGGGACCTACAACGATCATCTAGTCCGACTGCCTGACCACTTCAGGGCTGACCAAAAGTTACAGCATGTTGTTAAGGGCATTGTCCAAATTCCTCTCAAACACTGACAGCCTTGGGGCATCGACCACCTCTCTGGGAAGCCTGTTCCAGGGTCTGACCACCCTCTCAGTAAAGAAATGCTTCCTAATGCCCAGCCTGAACCTCCCCTGGCACAGCCTTGAACCATTCCCACGCATCCTGTCCCTGGATCACAGGGAGAAGAGCTCAGCACCTCCCTCTCCACGTCCCCTCCTCAGGAAGCTGCAGAGAGCCATGAGGTCGCCCCTCAGCCTCCTTTTCTCCAAACCAGACAAGCCCAAAGTCTTCAGCCACTCCTCACAGGACATGCCTCCAGCCCTGCCACCACCTTGGTTGCCCTCCTCTGGACACATTCAGGGCAGCAGCTTCCCCGTGGAAGCGCTAAATCAAACGCTTCCTTTGCTGCCCTTCCTCCCATCAACTGCTGCTGCCAGGTCTAGGGACCAAACTGAAGCTGCGTCGTCCTCCACACCGTACTACTCATGATCTGCTGTCTTAGTAGAAAAACTGAATGAAACCTTGGGTTCTGTGAAAAAGCAGTCTAAGCCTGAACCTAACCCCTGTGAACACACACAGTGAGATTGCCTCATCTGTGAAGATAAAACCCTAATCGTGACACGTGCAGCATGGGCAGCACTGTGCTGCCAGTGCCCAGTATCAAGCTTGAAGCACCAAGATAGCTGAACCCAGAAGACAGATTGGCCTTGCTAATCTCAGGATGAAATGCGTAACATGGTTTTCCAGAAATAACTCACAATGTTGTTGACAAATTTCAACTGAGTGTGAAAAAAACTGGACAAAGTCTGCAAAAATAACCAAATTTCTTCAAGTTTTAAGAAACTTCAAGCCTGGATAAAAAAAGTAACAATCAACTTTTTTTTTTTTTTTCCCTGCTGCATTTTCTGTGAGATCTTTGGTTCGTCATAGCAATGTGCCGGTAAATCAGCATGTATATTTTGGTGCACTATGAGCACTGGCCACAGCACATATTACAGGCTGGGAAAAGAGCATGTCAAAAAACTTTTTAAAGAGAATTTTGTTCACCTGAGCTGACAGAGAGATTAGGGAAAAGGACTTTTGTGTGCAGTCACATAACATGACACACTGGCCACGGCCACAGTCTCTTAATCACCTACTGTGACAGAGTAGGACATAAAGTGGAAGGGAAAAAGCCCCTTGTTCCAGAATAAAAGGCACAATAAACCTCTAAACTTCCTGAGAAAAGGAAGTCCTGACGATTTCCCCTGTGACACTGAAACCATCCCTGTATTTCAAAGCTCTTCCAGCCAGTAGCCGTAAATGCTGCTGCAGGCACGAGAGGTGACTTACAGGTATTGCTGTCGTGGAAAGCGGGGGAAGATGTTTAGGAGAGAAGAAACAGGTTTATAGAGAAGCAGATCTCATGAGCTCCACTGCCACCAGAAGAACAGCTGAGATGACCAAGTGACAACAGCCCTGGTTTGCAGCAGGTCCTATTCACTTCTACAAATGCTTAGGGCCGTGATGTGTAGTTAGCTGTGAGAGCTCAGCCCTCCAATGACCGTATTTTTCACACCTACAGAAACCTTCCCCGATACCTGTTCCAACAACCCCATTTCACAAGACCCTCGTGCAAGAACAGTATCCCATACTCCCAATGATATTCCATGAAGAGAAGGGCCACGCTCTCAGTAAAAACCTCTAACCACGAGTATCCAGTCAGACACACTGATGTGTCAGCTCAAAGAACATCTGTGCTCTGTGCTCCTGACAATCAGGCAGTTCAAATCCTCAAAAAGACAGATAGAGTGGCTCATGTCTATCGTGTTAAGAGCTGCACATGGACAAGCATACCAGGAGGACCTCTCCTTCCTCAATTTATGAGATCATGAGAGGAGTTCAAATATGAACATAGATTTCACACGTAGACAACGAGGAACCCAAAAGCCAACCCACAAAATTCCATATCAGAGTTGCAAACAAATACTGGCACGTTTGTTCTGCAAGTAGGGAAACCACAGTAATATCTGGTTAACTCAGCTGCTCAGTGGCATTCAAAATAAACCAATAGTTAAGAAAGAGTAAAGATAGTTTCTTCCACTCTCCTTGTCTCATCTTAGCTGTATTGGTTTTTCCTCAAAACTCAATTAACTTTCAATCCCATATAGATATCACTTTAGAAGTCCTATCCACTCTAGTCTCTTGCTTCTTCTGTTTCTTTCCCTGATATTGTGGCAACTTAGAATTTCTAATTAGAGTATTTGGAAATCCGTCAGTAATACTGTTTGGTTAGGCTTGCTCTCAGGAGAAAGTCTGGAATTACAGTTGTACAAAAAGTATTTACAACCAAAAATTAACATGCAAACATGTTCTGGATTTCAGGTTTCATTGCAAACATGAAACACAGATTGTGTAGCTTGGAAGACTCTCTTCACATCTGAAACCCATTTTGGACCGAATTTTCACAACTCTGCTCAGACAAGCTTCCACCATACATGCAACAAGCACAGCCTTCATAGTTTAGGTCAGTGGTGGCCAAACTTTTTATCTGGAGCTTCAGGACTATTTTTCTCAGTCAGGACAGGTGTCACACAACAGCCAGTGCTCCACGACCACCACCGCGAAGCTAACAGCGCCAGCTCAGCTCCACAGCCCAAGGCGCAAGGAATGTGGATGTCAAAGAACAAATCCTGATGACCTAAGGCACATTTTACACCCGATGTCTAAAGATAAAATGCACTTTCACATGATGCTAGGAGGATAACCTAACCACTTTTTCCCCCTTTAACTGCACTTCAAAACAGCTTTGCTATTTTCTTGCAAATGGGATGACTTCAGAATTTAAATCTCACTCTTAAAAGCAACACTGTAAATCATAGGGGCACTAATGGCAAAGATACATGCATACACACATTGCCTGAAACAACCTCAGCTTTGGTCTGCAGACACTGTTGCTATGCAGAATGAAATCAGTCATAAGCAATAATCATTTACCACTATAGATAAAGCAGGGGAAACAAACACTCCTCCTGTGTTTAATCAGCAAACTGTTGGCCTAGGTGTGTTCATCTCATGTTTAATTCTGAGACAATTTCCCTGACAGAAAGATCTCTGGGTTATATGATTGGATATGTTACCAGACAGTTGAGAGTTGGCCTTTACACAAGCCTGTTTAAGCAAGCAGACCTGTGAAATTTCAAAGGAAACAACATCTATGCTGCCCACATCCTCCCCCAGTACCGAATCCTGATTGGGGCTTGCTGTGCAAAATAACAGTGCAAAACCACACTTACGTCCTGAGTACTGTTTTGGATTCGGAGCAATTCTGGCTTCCATCTTCTTCACAGCTTGGGGTCTCCAGGTTTCCGTGCCTGAAAAATGAGATGGGTGTTTAGAGGAACCCCTGCTGAATAAAAGCAAATCCTAAATAGCATAAGTCATATACAGTTCTCACAAACAACTAAAAAGCTCAAACTACAAATACAGAATCTAACACTTGGGTGAAATTAAGGGGCTTGAAGATTATTTCACTTAGGAGGAAAAAAATCCTAAAGAGACAGACGGTATCTTCCAACCTAATTTGTTAATTTATATGAAGCAGCCTGCACACAGGAGGAATCAACAGTTCTTTGCTCACAGCTCCAAGACCCTTTCTGCCTGTTTGCACTCCATCCTTTCCCAGAGCAATATTCCAGTGTGCAATGAGGCTGTAACACAACCACTTTCTCCAACACAGCTTCTGTTTCTCTAGTATTTGTCACTTCTTCTAACTCCAAGAGTGATTTCACACAAAGTTTTCTAGGTGGCAAGTGCCCACTTGTGCCAAAACTACTGACACAGTTGTCACGAGTGGCAATGGCCCACGGCACTGTGGAAATTACCACTGGGAAAGAGGAAACCATGGGCACAACTCCAAAAGTGCAAAGCAAAATCTCTTACCTACACAGGCAGCGCATGTGCCTTGAAGGCAGGATTATGCACTTCACTTTCAATGGGAGTGCCCACTGCCTCAGATATACAGCTCCATAAAGAATTTCATGGTTCCTTACAGCCAGCTTTAATGAAGGCGGACAATTACTCACAGTCCAGAATAAGGCAAGCTGATTTTACACATTCTGTGCTCAACTAATTGTGTCAGGCACCTGAATTTAATCTGAATAGTTAGGAGAATAAGTGCATCTTTAAGTGTTTGTGCTACAACATCCTGGTAACATCAGACAGAGAACATGGAGCAGGCTGTCAGTTTGTGTCCAGGAGGTTCATGTCAGAACTGCAACAAATTCATCCAAGATGCTTCAAAGGACAAAGATAAGAGGTGGTAGTTTTATGCTCCGCTGAAGTATCAGTCCAAGGCTTCATATGCAAGAATCCCAGATCTGTACAGAAAGTCAACTAGTGTAACTGAATTCAAGCTTGCTCACACCAGATCTGCTAGATTATAAATAAAAGGTTTTTGCACCGCCATCTATCACCCTCATACTGATATTCTACCCTACGATGGCTCACAATCTCAGAACTCCACAATACTTTAAAAAAAAGAACTTAAATTTCAGCAATCTTATGACAAGGGCTTAATGCCGGACAATTCCACTGTGGGTGGGGAAGCTGAGGCAGAGCGAGATCAATGGTTTGCATACATTCCACTGCACTGCAAAGTAAACCCAAACTAATGAAGGCAAACAAGTAATCCCTCTGATAGGAGCAGCATAGCCACAGTCATGATGAGGTCAGCTTGGGCTTACTTAGCCTTGAGAATACTGCGCTAAGACCACTCTGAAACAGCTCATTTAAAACCAGATCTTGCATCTCCAACTAAACTGCAGGTAGACATAACAAAAAATTATTTGCTTCAGTTGTTACCACATATCTGTGACAAATATGACTGCTTGACCCCAATAGCTTAGTCTGACCAATACATTGTCTCTCGTTCAACCCAAGTTCCCACATCAGTGGTGAAGACTTAAGAAATCTCAGCATTTTATCTGTTCAGAAAAAAAAAAAAAAAAAGGCATAGCTCATGCATAAGAACTTGCAAACTTATGTTTTAAAGGGCCCAGATTCTCAGTTATTCTGAAACAGTCCTTCTAGTCCTATAAGACAGCAGAAGTACGAGAGTAGGTTTTAAGGACTTAACAGAAAGGGTCCTTAGAGGTACATACAGGATAACCCATTTTGCCGTTGCCGTTTCACAGAGTTAATCCAAACATCTAAAGAAAAATATGCTTAGCTAAACTGACAGTGGGGTAAGAATCCACTTCCAAACATGCTGAACAACACCTCGATCCCTTGGTGGTCACAGTGAATCACAACAGGAGCATTCACAGAGGAACCACCACTGCTTGGTACAAGAATGGCTGTCAATCTTCTGAAATTTTTTTGGTGCATCAATGGCCTCTGTGCTTTCTCCTATATTCTCCTAAGGAATTTCACACCCTGTCTGTACTTCTTTTTTATTGGGATCAGCACTACCGAAGCTGTAAATCTGAGTAGATACCTTCTTTCCAACTCTCAGCTATGCCCAAATTCACCACTTGATCCTACCTGGCCTCTCTCAGCTCTCAGTCATACCCTAAACGCTCATTACTAGCGTTTGCAATTCAAAGTGAATGCAATTAACTATTGGAGATACTTCCCACTGCTTTACTGCAAGGATGGAATACATGAGAAGAGCCTTAAGAACAATGCTTCCAACCCTTTGCTAAGCTGAAGTGTAAAGTTCAGCCTAATTTTACTAGATTTAATTCTATTGGTTTCAACATTTGCTCTTGCAGACCTGTAGATTGTCCGGCACTTCTAAATATTATAACGCTGGGTAACATATCATTTTACCTAGAAGATACAAAAAGAGCAAAAGAGGGATATTTAGAGAACTATGCTGACGCCTCCTCAGTGGAGATTGCCCAGGACAGAATTGGGACATGCTGCTGACAGGACGTACATTACATGCTATGATGGCTGCCCCTGTCCTGTTGCTAGTGATTTCACTCTCCACTGCCATCTGCTAGGTAAGATGACTCAAGTACTTCTTAGCCAATAGACAAAAGACATTTTTTTCCCCTGCTGGGAGAAATCTGCAAAGAAAGCTTTAGTTTTTGAATAACAATTACAGTTTTATATTCATTTTTCAAAACTTGCCATTAATTCTTAGAGCAAAATTTGTTGAGATGACTCAGTGTCATTGTCCTAGTATTGTATGAAATATAAAATATGTATTTGAAGAACATTAGGCATTTGCATTTAAATCCCACTAGAGAGATACACGCTGATTCTTATAACATAAATGCATAACAGTAATAAAGAGCAGGCAAATTTTCTGTACAAAATTGGGTAAGTATATAACACTTCGTTATATTGCCGGATGTAAACCTCTGCATGAACAACAGGTCATTAAATACAGGTTAGGAGGAGTTAATGATACATCTGATGTAAAGAACAGCATTGCTGCAGACTTCCACTGCTCTGTTCTCACCAGCTCCTGGACAAAGAGCCATTCACTACCCAGCCTTGTATGAATGCTTTGCATACAAAAAGAGACATGAGAAACAAAAGGATCCTGTAGCCCACAGAACTTTTCAGCCTTGCTTGGCGTTTGGGAAGTTATAAACTCCACTCAAAGGGACTGACTAAGCAAATGAGACCAGAATGCAGTGGGTAGTACTGAATATTTAAATACTGAAAAATAGAGTAGAAAATGCACCCCTGCATCTCTGTTAAGAACGGAAGGGAAGAAGAGGGAGGAAAATACTCTGAATAAATCGGAAATAATAAGGAAAGGTGGTTCTCTGCAAAAGCCCCAAACAAAGCCCTAAATAAGGCTTGTAAGCATTGAAACAGGCAACTTGGAAGCACAGATACTCAGCAAGAACCATAAGGTGTTCTGAATTATACACACACAGAATCATGGAAATGAAATTGCTTCTGTGGTTATGTAGACAAACCACCTGGTACAGAGGAAAACAACTGAGGAAAGAATAGATGCTACAGCAACAACAGTGAGCCAGATGCCATATAAAGCTGCTGTCCCAGGACACGTGGCTCTGCTGCCAAAGGACCCATTCCTTCAATGTCCCCTCTCTACCTTCATTTTCCTCTCCATTTACCCCCTATCAAGCCATTCTCCAGCAAAAGGCATGAACCGAAAATGTAAAACTAACTTGCTATTTACAGTCATTATCCAGCTCTAGCTCTCCCATCCAACAGTATCAATTCCCTTCTCTGTACTCCTCGAGATAGGGACCGGTTGCTACTTTATGTGCAACTGTTCCGAGCACAGCACGGCCCCACTTTTAAGTGCCATTGCAAGGAATGTGATTACCAGGGCAAAATAAAATATGTAAGAGAGGAAATCGGCCTGCTTCTGCTCGCATAGGGACAGATAAACATCTTTGGCTTCCATCACGCTTGTGAGCGGTTAATTCCAGCGTGCACCCAGCGACACTGGGGATACCGAAGGATCTCCAAGGAGGCACCATGCTGTATCTCACACCCAGGGGCAGAAGGAGCTGGTCTCTTCTTCCTCTCTCCAAGAACTTCCATCAAGTGTTTTCACATCAAAATGCCAACAAGATTTTTTCTTTTAAATCTCATTATCCACTTCTACCAAACAAAGAGAAAATATCAGAACATACAGTATTAAAGACTTGGCAGGTTTTCAAAGCTGTCTGCTGCGTTTAGACGCCAAACCTCCATGAATACTAAAGGGATACGGATGTCCAATTACTCTTAAATAGCTTTGAGAATACAAGTCATCCCCCTCACTTTTCAACATACCAGCTTATGCCCAAGATTTTGTTTAGTTTGACATTTAC
Organism: Strix uralensis; assembly: GCF_047716275.1. NCBI lineage: Eukaryota > Metazoa > Chordata > Aves > Strigiformes > Strigidae > Strix > Strix uralensis. Next base: position 8,900,909 of record NC_134012.1, on the reverse strand, counting down.
TCTGTGTTAAAAGAAAACCTTTATAGGCTGAATCCAGCCAAAAGAATTGTCCTGGTTTAGCCAGGATAGGGTTATGTTTCCCCAGCAGCAGGGGGGAAGCTCTAGCCGGGTTATTCAGATACCATGCGGACGTCACATCCTGGCACGAGAGCGCGGAGCGTGTGGTTTTGTACAACCGGTCCTCTCACTGCTGTATTGGTAGATATCTTGCTCTGTTCATTGTTATCACTGTTACTGTTATTGTTATTCTTGTTGTTTGTTGTGTTGCTGTTGCACTGCTGTATTAAACGTCTCCTTATCTCAGCCCCGGGGCTTTGTATTTCACTCCCTTTGTGGGGGAGGGGCAGCGGCCGCGTGGTCTCAGACCCCGGCAGGGACTAAACCACCACAAGAATGAATAGGGCTCCAGTCTCAATTTTAATAAAAAGCAAAAGCTTAATTTGAAGTCGGGGGAGGGGGGGAAGCACAGATTTATTCACAATCTCCAAGAAGTGTTAAAAGTTACTCAGAGAGCAAATAGCACATCTCTGATTTTACTGAAGACACAAGTTATCAAAGGTCCCAGTTTAAAGTCCGTTACAATAAGTAGCATAGCCGTCAAAATCCGCTGAGTATCTTCCGACTGAACCACAGGGAACTACGTCGGTCTTAAAATATTCTGAATTGTACATTAACAATTTAAACCTTTACACATGCCTCGTTCGATACTTTCTGTAAGTCCACTCACTGCACTAGATGATAGGGCAGAAACCACCTTTAGGCCTGTTCCTCTCTGCCCCGCTGGTTTGGGCATTGCTGTGACGACAATACCAGCCCGGGCTGTGGGAGTCAAAAACACCGCAAGGACTAGCACCGTGAAACGTGCGATTCCTGCTGTGACATGACCACAGCCATGGGTGTTTGGCTTTGGCAGGACTTCCTCCTGCTTCCCGACGTCACGTGAAGAGGAGTAAAGGCAGTGTAAGCAACACCCGTGTCCCTTTGGTCCATCCTGCCACACCACGAGAGAGAAAACTACCAACTCCTCCACAGCCATGCAGGAAATGAAGATTAGAGTGTGCAGCCCAGAAAGGGCTCTTTGGAGCTACCAATGGCTGCAGGGCCTCACATGTTCACAGGGCAGATCACAGCTTATTTTAACAGAGTAAGGTCCAAGCAAGGAAAAAGGTTTTGCCCAGAAGATTTCACAACACCTCACCGCAATGTGAACTGATTTAACAAAAGCACGCATTATTCTGAATTATTCACACCTATATAAAGTTCTTTTTTTTTCCCGCCCTAACACTTCAGTTTCTCTTAAGTACAGCATCTGCCTCTTTATTTGCCTCTGTCACTCAGGGAAAAGCATCTCACCTTTTTTGGATGGAATAAATGTTTCATGTCCCAAATTTAGTTAATGCTTGCACTGCTTGGACAGGATACTCTGCAGACCACATCAACTGACCAACAGGTATCCCCCCACACTTAGACTACAATACATCCAGATTTCCAAGGACACTTTTCCAGAGTCCCAGACTCTCTTTGTCTAATCTGAATTTGTGTTTGCATACATCAGACAGTTCTGCAGCACTCACAGTGAGGGGTGTATCCAAAGCAAATCCAACATAAACTGAATACACTGGGGGCAACCCAGCTTCCACACATAGAAATTTTGAAGCAAGTTTGTCAATGTGTACTTTCCTACAAAAAAGCACGTCCTACAACTGGGAGATGGAGATGCTGTTCTCTCCTACTCTATGTCAAGGGGCTGCTCACCTGGAAAAAGATGAAAGGGCCTTTTTTGATCTGACCACATCACTGTTCTCCCTTGGACCAAACAAGAGCCAAACAAGAGCTCAGCACTGCCATTCATGATTGTTCCCTTACTCTACGATCCTGCTCTATCACCAGGAATAAGAAACAGGGTTCAAGCTCTTCACATGAAACTAAAATTGACAACCAATGCCAAAATCTTATTGCTTTTTTAAGAGCACCCTTTTCATTACTTTTTTTACTTCACTGGAAAACAAAATACAAGTACTCATAAAACACAGATTATGCACTGACACCTACTTCAGTCTCTGTACTGTTATTATTAACAAGTATCACTACCAAGAAAGTTGCAAAAATGCACTCTCTTTGCTACTTATGCTACACCAATGAAAACTAAGCTGGTTAAATTAAATTACTATCCATTTTTCCTATTACTATTCATTTCTTTTATTTTTCCTTATAACATCTGCTTTCCTTCACAAGTCCATACTCCGCAGCTGCATGTAAATCATGCTAACTTTTAGAGCTTAAATTTCATCTGTGTTTTGTCCCAAGCCATAAAATTCTAGATTATCCATGATATTCGAAAAGCCAAGAGAAACATCTATGGATTCTTAAGCACTACACTCCTCAGATTTGTGAGAGGGGAAGGAAGTGGTGACCTCCTAGGATTTCCTGTGGATTCTATCATTTATTATAAAAGGCTGAGGATAATGTTGACAACATGCCCTTCCTCTGAAGGAGATGTTATAACCTGCTCTGAGAGGTACACAAGCCAGTGAGATCATAATTGGGCTCAGAAAAGAAAGTTCTGTTCTACGGAGACTTTTCCCCTGTGCTTTCTTGCCCTCTTTTGACATTTTCACCTCTTTAAAGCAGCATCAGAGGAGAGGAGCAGGGCTGACGTCCTTAGAGTCATGTACGCTCCTGACTTGCTGCTGCTCTAAACAACCTCACTACCCAAATTTACCTGAGACACTGCTAGAAATATCATTTAGGCTATTGGTCTGAAGTAAAGCTGCAGTATCTGAAATGCCCTTATTCTCCCTTCCTACCCTCAAAGCCAACCACAGGAGGATGTCCCTCCCCAAAGCAGGTCTTCTCCCATGCCAACATGTCACCAAAACCCAATGGGACCGGAACTCATTCTCATCAAGACCACAAGAACACAGCAGTGCACAAGTCTGGCGCAAGATCATTCCCCTCAGTCAGCAGCAAACAATGCAGTGAATAACGAGCACATCATCTTTAGAAGAGGACACCTATTTTCCTGTTCATTCCTGCCTCAATGCTCAAATGAAATCCCTTATAAACTGGCTAGGTGCACATTTCAGAGCTGAGTTAGTCCTGTCTGCTCAATTTCTTTTCCAATCAAGGCTGGTTTTCTCTCCTCTGATACACTCCTGAGAAAATGTAAGACAGACTCATAAGTCAGACTTGCACTTTTGTGCTGCAATCCAATTGTAATATTACAGATGTTATTCCCAGATATGAAAATATTAAGAACTTAATTGCAGAGTTAGCTGAGCTAAATTGCACTAGCTGTACAATTTACAGAAACCTTTACTGCATGGAGCTGCATTTTCACAGGGTCCCAAAGAGTTTAGGTGTCTCATGACCAATGATTCTCAGAGAATGAGTAATTACTTTCTTCAGGCTGTTTTTTTTAATCCTGTCATTAATACCTACATTAAAGAAGACAATACAGAAGGAGAAACTAAAGCCCATAATGGACTTCATAAAGATGTTGAGTTCTTCCCCCTCTCAAATTCCTGATCTTTGAGAATCTGATTTTATAACTTCAATGTTTCACTAATTTTGTACATTTCTATTTCTAGGTTGCTATGATTCTTTTCACCAGGGGAAAATAGGGGAAGAAAACACATCCATTTATCTAGAGGACTCCACAAACTTCAGTGCAAAAGCAAGATTCCCAAAAGACTTTTTCATCATCCTTATTAACAGTGCAGCTGAACAGAGTTTGAACATTTTCATGGCTAGTGAGGAAACACTACAAAACAATCAAAACCGTAACAAGGCTAACTGACTGTAAAATGGACTGCTGTTTCAATGGATTACCCCTTTGGCCCCAACCCCAAGTTTAAAATGCTTCAGTCCTCAATTACAGAGAGATTTAATTATTTCAGTAGTCACTGAAGGGCTGAATTGACAATTCTGGAGAGCTATGTCCCGTGTTAAGTGGCACGAGCAGGGACACTGCAGCTGAACATGCCTTCCCTTGCCTCAGCTCGTCCAGACCTCCAGCAGTACCTGCAGCTCACCTTCTTGAGCACAACCACCTGGAGCTCCCACTGAACCCAGCCAGGTAAAGAGACCAAGATACACACACTTGCACATGAAATAATCTCCTGTCCCACACAAAGGTTATACACGCAAAGTCCTCTGCGCAGAAGCACACAGGAGGACAAAAGAGTCCCACAGCTACAAGACCCCTTTCCTCATCCTGCCCAGGGGCTTTGCACTGACCAAAGAGCCAGCCCAACACCAAGGACCCAAGGCAGCCTCCCAACACCAAGAACTTTTCTCCAAAAACATCACTTTGGTGATCACCCAGCTTAACAGATTTCATAGGAGCTTTTAAACTTATTTGTCAGATACACAGGATCTTTTATAACTATACAAATTAAATAAGCACAATATATGAATTGCTCTTTGCACGATGGCCTTCTGCCTCCTGACGACACAAAAAACAACCAGTAATGGACATGTAAAAATATGAACGTGTGACAACCCAGGTCAAATTCCAAAACTGTCACTGTGAGTTAAAGCCTGTCTCTCTTTGCCTTAGTACACTCCTCCTAAGTCTCTGCATCATAGCCTATTCATCTCACTGGTTTTCTTTATCATCTGTTGACAGTAGAGTGTCTTCAGGGTGGGGGCTGTTGCAACAATTCTACGCATGTTTGTACAGTGATTTATAAAATGGTCACAGTCTCAGGTGGGACATTTATTTGCATTAGTGAAGTACCTCAGTAAAAAAGAAGAAAGGAAACTACTGTCGAACTGGGTGGGGAATGCACATAAAGATGTTTTCTGGGCATTTAAACAGGATATATGAATGTACTTTAAGACAAAATAAGCTGCCTTAAGACAACTTGAGAGCCTTTCATTGAAAAACGAGGTGTGTATCTTCGGGTTTAGAGCCACCTTTGACTGATTCACATTATTTGAGCTACTCGCAAGTTCTCATTGATTATAGAAAGAAAATTTCCCCAGGTACATGTCAGTTAATACATAAGAACCCCAAAAGAGCAGTCTGACAACCCACCAACAAAGAGCAACAAAAACTGCACTGTTAGGGGAATGGTATTTAAAATAGCCATTTCAGGCAAAGCATCCTTGCAAAGGCTACTATTCATTTATTCCAACTTTTTCCTGTTAAAAATGTATCTTTTATAAAAGTAAGTAAAATAAACCATACATGAAATACTACTGGCTAAAAGTGGCAATGTATATGCGTGCAACTATTTGCTCCTCTGATAAATTTGTGGCTCTTTGGCAATTTACATGCTTAGGGAGCAAGACATTCTCATGACACACTGTCAGCTCCTCTTTAAAGTTACTAGAATCCACACAAACTTGGTGTCCTTTCGTATTTTATTTTTCAAAGATACGTATGTCCAAAACATAGAATCCAAAACTGAGGGTATAGAAAGAATTACCCATTCAAAAGAACGAATTCCTCAACACTTTTACCTTCTTGTATACATGCACTGTAAATTTTTATTGCTCCTCATGCTCTATGTCAGAATTAGTACAGACTGAGAGGTAAAGCTCACAGTAGTAAATCTAACTGTACGGTCTGCTCCCGAGGGTGGCTGCTCTTTCCTCATCTGACGTCTTACCTGGCTGTGAAGTTACTGCACTTGAGCAACCACAGCTATTACTACAATCACAGCAGGACTGGCAGTTAGGCATTTCAACATCATTATTAATTGAGCCACATAACAACATCCCTACAAAGCAAGCAGTATTATACTCCTTTCCAGATACAAAAGAAAAGCACAGATAGCTTATCCATGCCTTGTTCCTTATCTACCTGGTGGGAGAGCCAAAATTAAAAGCTAGGAGTTCTTATGCTACTCCTCTGTTCTAATTGCTATATGCCAGAATAACTGTTTCTGTACATCACTTGATTTTGAAAACGCAATAAATACAGTCCTCCCAAAATAAGATCATCTCTGACCCAGTCATGTCTCAATTAGAGTTTAGGGTGAGAAAACTAATGTTGTGGGTTCTAAGCATTTATACAGACATAGCAGATGTGATTTAACAGTCTTACCATAAGCTATTCTTGTAACATTATCCAGTTCTTGTGCTGTCTGCAAAAACTTATGACTGCATGCTCATGTGAAGTACTAGAAGGGGATAGTGAATTCTTTCTTATCTTTGTACAATCCCTGTCTCAAATCAGCAGCCCCCAAACAGGAGAGTTAGGTCCGAAAATATCAGGATCCCGAAAAACATAGTAATCTATTCTAGGTATGACTTTGCAGCCTGTGCATTCTTTTTTTTTGTGGGGGGTGGGTGGAGGGAAGCTATATTCATTTGCTTGTGTTTGGCTCCCTAGCAGTCAGACTGGCACACTTTTACTGCCTGATGACTATGCTTTAATGACAGCTGGGATGTGGGCAGCATGTATTTACATATTTTATGTTTATGCTGAAATTCTGAATTTTGCAGTACTCTTGACATCTGTCCATTGGGTTATTAAGTCCATGTCCACTAAAAGTAATGGAAGAAATTGCTGACCACATCCCCCTATCACGTAAATGATGGCTCAGTTTCCATTACATACTGGCTCTTACCTCTCAAGAAGTTCCAGTACTTCCTTAGCAGAAGTAAAGGCACGGTACGTTGATAGAAAGATACTGATATATGTGAAATCGTTGTCCCCAAAAGCTGTGACAAGGGTCTCCACAAGTTTTTCCACAGTGCCAGCTTTTATTGACCTTATCTTCTGTGTTTCATACTGGCTGACAGTATGTTCAGGAGGTAACTCGTCCCCTTCAGCCTACAAAGTTGAAACAAAAACAAATCACAAAAATCAGACAGAAGCCAGATCCCTGACGCAGCTTTCACAATGAAACACAGATTAAATTCCATCTTTTCACATGAATACTCCACCTTTACTTACTAAATGACTTTGTCAATTTTGGCTATCTGAACACCAAATGCTGTACCAAATAACGGAGGTTTTCAGTAAGTTTATCTTTCAGATACTTCTCTGACACGCTCCACAAAATATTTTATAGTCCGACTGCTATTAAGTTATCTTATGATCCCATCATATATTAGTATCTAAAAGAAAATCCATTATCCCACAAATAATAATATTACTGGAAGGAACAATAGTGATAACTCAGTGCCCCATTAACTTCTGAATAAACATGAAAACTGACCACAACTTTAGCATCAGCACTTGTGATTCCCTTTCCGAAAATACCAACTTTGGGTTGCCACACAGAACCCAAGGTCATGAACACATTTGGATGTGAAACGTTCCATGATACTTTTGCAAGGAGGATGTCAACGTCATCTTGCAAACTTGCCATTCTAACATTTCAATTTTCTCTTACGGTTTTCGTTTGGCACAATATTTGTCAACAGATTTAGGGTTTGGTCTTGGGGGTGTGTGTGTTTTTTAAACAGCATTTGGTTTTAATGCTTACAGACTGGTTTAAGTCTGAAATAACTAGAAACATTCCCTTAAATTCTGCCATTATTTAGAGGACGGTTCGGAAAATTATTTTTGGGACTACTTTAAATACTTACTTGTTAAGTATGTGTGATAAAAACTTTAAAATGGGATTATAAATAAAAACCATCAACAAGAGCAACCAAACAGAAGGTTTAACCCACACAAGTTCACCCCACGGCTGCAGAAACACGCAGGCTGACGCAGGGAACACAAGCTTGGGTGCACGCTGTAAGACAATTTCTGGAAGCACCGTGGGTTTACATCTGTTCAAACAGACTGGTAACTTGGGCTTGTGTCATGAACCCATTAATGCCTTTTATAAAGAGAGAAGGCAATGCACAGTACTACTGCACCAAACCCCACCGTTACCCCAAAGCAGCCCCACAGGGAATGAGTGAAATTACACCAGAAGAACTTGCAAAATTTTGTTCCATGGATCTTACGGCTGTTTTAAAGGTGTATGATTTGTTATATACCTGACTTAAAGGTATATATAGAATTATATATGACATCACCATTACAGAAACACTATAAGAATACTGTTACTAGTGCTATATATCTCCTCCATTCAAATTTTCCCTAAGCAAAACTTGCTCAGGAGAAGAAAAAATATTAAATTTTCTTGCTGACTTTTCATCTTACAATTAAAATATACTTTTGAAAATAACTAGTTACACAATACAACCACTTTCAAACAGGGAAGAACGTCTGCACCACTGTATTTAACTATTAATTTTCTATCCAGCAGATTGTCCAACCCATGATGTATTGATTTATGGCCATATTCTACTCAGTGTGTGTAAAAACATCTCATTCACTAATGTGAATGTGTACCAAACAAGGGCAGAATCTGCTTCCAAGTCTGATACATGCACAAATTTTTCTGCTAACTGCAACACTGCAACTTCCCCAAGATTATCATTTTGGGAGAATGTTAAAAAAAAACAAAAACAAAAACAACAAAAAAACCCACACCAAAAACCAAAGCAAAACAAAAAAACCCCACCAAACACTGAAAATCTAAAACTGAGTTTGTCAGCAAAACATTAAACTGCTAGAAAACATTTTAAGAGACTTTTAGGGATTGTCTGTGTTTGTATTATTTTAGCAATGCTGCCTGTAAGTTTAAAAGGAGAAAGGACTTGGCAGACCCGCTCAATAACAGACTTTCAGAATAAGACATTGTGGGCTGAGTGAGCATGCTAACAGGAAACTGCTCAGTCTCTTCACTGACATAACCAGGCTACCCAAAGGCAAAGAGTTTTCATGTTTGCTTTTGCTTTGTCTGATCAGAGGAATACTGTATCTACTGCTATTAAAAGATGTTCCTAAAGCTGTTCACAAGTTCTGACAGCAGCACGTGGTGATCACTGTTACGTGGTACCAATTACAGCCACCAGAACTTTTGCACTGTTTTGTGCATCAAAAAGACAAAAAGGGCTCTCCGGCTCCTTCTGTTCATCTCCTCCAACAATGTGTCCAGCTGTCTAACAAAGATGCTAGACCCTAACATCTGGGGGCTTCAGTAAGATTTTCTTGGTCCTCTACAAGGCTAAAAGTATAAGAAATATGGCATTTTATAGTCTGACTTATTTTATGGTTTTTCAACAGTCTTACTTTGATTTTTTCAGGCATGGATTATGGCCTTGACAATCTGCAAATGTAACTGATGAGCACATAGCTTCCTACCAGGTAGACAGCATCTTTCAAAAGCAAATGTAGAAAGACTGAACTGAGGTATATTCTTGCAAGTCCTTATTTTTTGAGGTTGTGCAGGTACTGATCTAGTGTAATTCTAACATCCTTACTAATCCTCTGCAATGCTGTACCTTCAGAGGGGCCCACTCTCTTTTAAGGTGATCGTCTTACTGCTATACAGCACAAAACATTACCCGCATATACACTTCTTGTTGAAACAATCCATGCAGACTAAAAACATTCAGGCTAAAAAGTTCCTTCAAACACAAACCGACTGCAAAACCGGCTGCAGATGCCCTGGTGATGAAGGAGCTGTAATTCGGTTCCAAGCTGGTTACAATTAAGGTCCTGACCTTGCCCCACGCAGGCTGGCTCCTGAACCCACACACAATCTCACTGACTCACCAAGGCATTGTGAAACTGCAAGATAGCCACGTGCACAACTGCAGGATGAGGAAAAGATACGAGTATCGGCAGAATATGCAACAGACCTCTTCTCTCTGCTACAGCCACCAATACAGCGCTTGAGTAAGCAGGACCTCAGTTACAAGCACCTTGTTACCAGCACAGCTTGTTACTGGCTGTGTCAAAGCAACACTCCTTTATGAATCTGCTGAGACACCATGTGCAACCTTCGATACCACAGTCTCCATTTCCTATCAGTCCTTCTCTGCAAGAACGGGCCAAGATACGCTGATCTCTTGCCATTTTGCCTACCAGTGACAGGAAAATAAAGCAAAACCTCCACATACCCCAAAGTTGCCAGGTATTTCACTCAGTTTGACAGCTAAAATACAGATCTAGATCCCACAGACTCATGGGCCAAAGGTACAAATGCTACCTGTTAACCTTCAGTGGGATTATCAATCAATTATAAACTCCACCATCTCCTAAATTAATGATACACCCTAGCAAGAGGGAGTAGACACTCAACGTAAAAAAATAATTCAAATTCTGAACAGTACAAAAATAGGCTGTTACATAAATAACGACATACAGAATTGTAGTCATTATTTCAGAAATAGCACTGGAAGCAATCGCTTTTACCCAAAAAACCACTGGTCTGCAGTTTTTTTCCAGCGCAAATATTATCTGTTGAGATTCTGAAAGCGAGAACTGTGGAATGAAATCAGTATAATTGTTTTTCATTAGGCAGGCTGGAAAAAAATACCAGAAGAAAACAACTGGGATGAACAATAAGTAAATGAGATATCAAATATTCTTCAGGCTTAGTCATTTAAAACATCACCACTTCACTAAAGACTTGCTTTATTTAGAAATTCTGCAAAATTATTTTCAAGAGCACCTAGCTAGTGTCTCAGACTCCATTTTAACTGATTCTGATGGATTTTTAAATGCTTTTGACTTTTCTTGAAACCTATAGCTTTTCCAGATAGGGAGTTTTCCACTCTACCTATTTTTATTAACTTACTGGACAGACACTTTATGCTGGAATAAAACTGCCTGAGGTGTCTGAAGTGCAGTAACTTATAAGTTAACTAAAAATAGGGCACTCTAATCAAGAGTGTTTCATTTCACTGTTTGCCTGAATCAGCTTTAACCTTCTGAACACAGGAGTAAGATGCTTTTGCCTTTATTTTGTGGATATTGCATTCTTACACACAGGCTCTCCAGCACAAGCCTTTAATATCTACACTCATCTTTGACTGGGGGCGGGGGGGGGGGGGGGGGGGGGGGGGGAAATAATCATCAAATCATGAAAAGATTAAGCTTCAAAAACTGCAGAAATACAAGCATCCGTAACACCAGCCTGAGAGAAGAAAAAGCTAAGGTATCCTTCATTAAACATGCAGTCATACATCACTTAAAGTAGCAAGACAGCTGAAACAGAGAAGTTTGAAGAACAACTGGATTCTTTGGCAAAAACACCAAACTTAATGTCTTCAAGATGCTACGTAAGCCTCCTACTCTCTTTGTAAATAACTGCAAACATCAATATCCTCCCAGATATAAAAATATACAGCTGCTAAAGTCATTGTCCAAGCTCATAAATAACTTACAGTCTACCTTGAAATAGAAAACCTTGTCCTTCATGTGTTTCTATGTAACCCTTTCCCAAGACTCATCTCCTGGTCTCATACACCTTAATGCTTATGCTACAGTTACTGCATAACTGCAATTTTAATGTTGCATCCCCTCCCATCTCCCTAATTCCTTATTTTATCGTTATATGACCCTTGATTATTCTGACACAAGGCTAGACATCACAGGAATATTTCCAGTACAACTGAATTTTGATGCCACTTCATACTGCTATTATATCAGCCCAGTGACATCACCACCACACAGAACTTGAAAATTCTCAATTATGCTCATATTTATAAGATGTCTGGATGTTAAAGATGACAACTACTCTATGTCTATCCTAAGAAATATCAGAGGAAAGCTATTATACAAATTTTGTTTGTGAAACACTCATCAGTAAAGTCATCTGCCATGCTTCTTTCATGAAAAATGCTAAACCAAAAGATGCTGTCATTTTCTAATAAGTGCCAGGTATAGCAAAGAGAAGGGATGATTGGTATTACCACTAACACAGTCAGAGAGATTTAACATGCAAGAGTCATACCATTTTATGAAAATTATAGGTCAACATGAACAAATTGTATTTTGACCATTCAGAAACAGTCAAAAGTTGTATTTTGACCATTCAGAACCATAAAGACCATTTTTCACCAGTACCTGGGAAAAGTCACACTACTTTTCCCTTTCCAGGAATGTAATTTAATTTAATTGTGGAGCTCATCATCACTTTCTGCTCAGGCATTAGAAACAAAGAACATTCTGTATGAGACAGCAGGCAACACTGTTGAACTCACAATGTATTTTAGAATGCCACAAGTAATAGTTCTGTTGCATAACAGTAGCATGAATGCACATTATATAACCCAAACTGGTTTGATTCATCCTGATTGTATTGTTGGCTCTCCTTTCACACTGCAAAGCTTGCTCAAACAGCACACAGAAATTAAAATTATACTGACTCAGGAAACCAGTGTAAACTGCTACCGCACTCAGTGTAAACAACAAGGCAAGAGTGAGAGATTTTAATAGCGTGAATAGCTGGAGAACGAAACGGTAGGTGCGGGGAGATTAAATACATTCTGACAGAGGAGAAAATAATTAGCAGAAGACTAATTCAGATTTTAAAATAAACTGAACTTGAAACATATTTTTGTGAAAGAAAAATATCCAGGAAATGTTGTTACATGTTTCATAATAATTACTGTGAGCAATCTCTATTGCCAAGCTTCTTTAATCTTTTATTAAAAAAATAGGTTAGCAGTAAGTAACCATTTTTATGGCCACAGCATGAATACATACCTAACTGCATTATAAACTTCATTTCAATGGCTATGCTTTTTACTGCCCTGTGTTTTGAAACTAAGAGACCTCTCCAGGGTGGGGTCAGATTAGAAAAAACAGTAATAATAAGCTAATATTACCTAATATTAAGAGTTACCAGCTTGAACATCTATTTAAGAGCAGAAAGAGACCAAAAGAATTAGTGCAATCATTAGTTCAGGCCAAACTAATTTTTACTATATTATCTAGACATCACAGGGGACCCGATACGGAATCTCTTCGGATTCTTCTCTTGTACACATACACACACACATATAAAGAGTGTCTATGTATGACTACATGTGTGTCTGTATGTACTGTACCTGTGATGGCAACATCCTTGTGCCGATTCTATAGGTATCTTCTCTATGTCAAATTCTGCATTTTGTATGACAAACTGTATAAGCAGATGGCATAAACATACTGCATACCTACACAACTTACTGCATTCTTGTAACTACAGCACCTGGCCACTAACCCATCTCTTTTGACACAGCAGAAAGCAGCACGGGTTGCACGAGCTGGCACTGAACACGCTGCAGACATTTGTATTTCAGCTTAAGAATGCTATGTGGCAGCTGAACTTAAATCCTCAGACAATGGACACAAATCGAAACACACACAATTATGTGGAAGTATTGAGTCACAATGCAAAATAAGTATAGCTTAAAAGTAAGGGGGAAAGAAAGAGCAAAAAAATGTCAAGCGGTAAGATAAAACAGAAGTCGTTCATGTTTACTGTCTGGTTTTGGTTTGGGAGGTTTTGGGGGTTTGGTTTTGTGTGTGCATGTGTGCATGTTGTTTAATTACCTATCAGGAGTTAACAGCATAGCTCTGTTCTTCTCTGTCCTGTTCTAACTTTATAACCACCTGATGTTTTCTGAACAAAATGACTGTTTTCGCACAAAGAATGCAAGTCTCATGATTTAATAAGTGTGCAAGAGTTCATTCACATTCTGTATGCTACAGGGAGCCAGCAGACCGAAAGCACAGCCAGAATCAGTCTGAAGCACTCAATGGGAGGAATGCAAAAGCGTAAGATCTGACTTCCAAATGAAATACATTATTGTTACTTATGAAACATTTCCAACAGCAGCACAATGGCTGCCATGTCAAAACATTAAGGCACCATCCCTGCCCTAGAGGGTTTCTACTCTAAAAATACAAAATGCACCGCAGGTAGAGCCAGAGATTACTACAAACCAAGCAAACAGACAAAAGGATGCGTAGGCATATCTTCATCATCGTTTACTTGTTGTATTTGCATGTAATATTTAAACTAGCTTCCAAATGCACCTCAGGAGCATTTAGTTAACTAACCTCTTTTGCACTGAAGACAACACTTAATCCTGAAGGGTGTACTGACTTGTCATTTGCATCCCAACACCAACAAAGCCTTGAAACGTTACCAACCTCATCTAATAAGTTCTATCCGCATGAATACTATAAACAACTGAAGGACATTCTGCACTTGACTCAACTCAGAACAGAAACTCAATATGATTCAACGCATGCAAGATTTTATGCGGGGCATAAACCGTATATAGGAGGAAATAAAATCCTAGATAGCTCTGTAATATGCAATGGTCTATCTCTGCTTTAGGATATATAGACACTCAGAAGTTTATTGATTTTTAAGAGTCAGAAGGAGCCACTGAGATCAGGAAGTCTAAGCTACCACATGAGATATATCACAAGTCTTCAGTCTGAAGCCCAATAGCTGTGATAATTTGAACACATCTCAAAGCATTCATTCATTCCATATTGTTCAATAATTCTGAGACCTTTCAACAGAAAATGACACTTTATAATAAAAACATGTTGTTTTACTTGCACAAAGAGTCCATGGACTCCCTAGAAAGGAAGAAACAGCTATTGACTGGGAGAAAGGTTGAGCCTTCATAAGGAGAAAGGCAACTGTTCAAAGCAGCTGAGGGGGTAGGAGAGGAAAAGAAAACAACCCTTCAAACTGCTTTCACAACACAAAGGTGGGAAGAACTTAAGAGGAAAATAGAGGAAAGAAAAGAATATAATAACAGGATCACTCTGCAAAAGCATTTAAAATGCCTACACCTTAGTAGTGCCATTGTGGCCCAGTGGCAGCATCACTGGCTGTAGCCCACAGGCCGTGTGCTGGAGACCCACGCAGCACTCGAAGCCACTGCAACCCACTCTGATACAGCAACCCACTCCTCCACGTGCTGCGTGGCACACTCCTGGGGTCCTGCTGGAAGGTTTTAAGAAGAAGGAGGTAAACTCCAGTGTCTCACCCAACACCCTTTCTCTTCACAGAAGGGATTAGAAGTGCCAGGCCCCTGCATCTGTAAGCAGCAGAGTATATTGCTCTCCAAAATGTCAACAGTAAAGACTGGACAACAGAATCATAGGGCATATCAGGAGGATCGTGCTCTGCTACGGAACTTTTCTTGCATGTCCAGCAGGGTAGGATAATTTTCGCTCTCATAGCTTTGAATGTTATACATTCATATTAAAGCACAAGAGTTTGCCTCTACACTCCTCAGATCACTAGATCTGAAAACAAATTGTGATGATATTACAGGTGAGAAAATTAAACCCTCAGAAGTTAAGTTGGTCAGTTCAAGCCCCAGGGCGAGTCATTAACAAATGAATACTGGGCACAGCACTCCTGACTTGCAGTACCTCTCTAAATCCAGTATCACGATTATGCTCAAATTGCTATGACAGGGCCATTATACATAATAATTCACATGCTCAATACCATACGCAGCAAACAGTTTATTCTCAGTGAAGACTTCACGTTATTTCTGAGCCATGGGAGACAAGTGGAGCAGCAGCAGCAGCAGGACCACCAGCACAAATTTCAGTGGTTTTTGCAGTATGCAATAACTTCTGCACTGATGCAGGGCTGAGCTACAGAGATGACTGCAAAAAATTTGGACATGAATTGGTATTTGGACACAAATTGGTGGCAAAGAGGAACAAGTACAATCTCCACCAGACTGTAACCCAGTAACCTGACAGAACAGAAGGTTATTGAGTGCTACCATGCAAAATGGCAGAAAGCTTCACACCTAACGTGGAGGCTGCCAAAGTTTAATTTTGATTGCCAAAGCTGTTAAAGCACTCTGATGGGCAACAGATGGCTTATGCAACTAAATGTAGAGAAATGTAAGAGGCCAGCAAAAAAGTCTGTTGAAAGTACTACCCTCAAAGGTCACACTGTGGCACACAGATCAGGGAAAAGAGCTGAAGGGTTAGAGTAGGCAGAACATTCAATCTTTCAGCACAACGCTTGGAAGCAGCAACAAAAAGCAAACAATTCTGCAAAGTATAAATAAAGGGTACTGAAGCAAGTCAAAGGACATTATTCTTCCACTGCATAAAAGGTCTGATGAGACCACATGTAGAGTACCATACTCTGTTCTAGCTGCCTTATTTTTAAAGCCAATGCCTTGGGTGTAAATCATCAGCTGAGACAACACATGTGTACGGACAAGCCTTGATATTTAGGCTGTAAGTTCTTTTTAGTCAGGATACTGCTTTTGTGCAGCATCTGTCACAACACTGAGCTACCACTAGAGCTTTTAATATTTCATAATACTGTAGTGCCTAAAGTCTTAAGCTTCGCTAAATATTTTGTGACTAAGTATTTAGTGACAAAACCAGTAGCTATTATTGGCATCCTTTGATGTCTAAGATTAAATTTAAAGCTAAGAAATTTGGTGTTTACACAAAAGCTTCACACTTTTGAAAGTTATAGGACTGCTGATGACTGCATATGTCACAGCCTGTTTGTCTTTTTCTTTTATTAACTGTAGCAGTTTGAAACACAAGGAAGACACTTCTGTATGTAAATAAGCAAGTGTTTACAGTGCTTAAGCTGTAATCTTATGATTGGCTTTTTAACAGACCATTCTCTCCTAACAGGGCCAACCATTCAAGAACCCTGGATGGGTTCCTAGGATAGAGAATTTTAAGAAATGTTTATTAGACTTCGAGACATAAAAGATAGAGGTTCATTCACTTACGGGTACCTGTACACAAACATATTTGAGCAAGATTTCAAGCTTCTCAGTAATTAAAGGAATTGGTAATAAATCCCAACACACTCAGAATAAGTAAGACGTGTTATATTCCTTTCAACACAGGTTCTGTAAGTTTTCAGTTAGATCTGCATTTCTCTCAGACACATCAAGTAATTTACCATCTAACGCTTTTCAACTGAAAAGCCTCCAAATCACTTTACGAACGCAGCATCACTAAGAACTAAGCACTCTGGAACCGCTGGATCAAGCTCCTGCTCTGACACCACACAGTATTTAAAAGCCACATGCAACATCAAGGTTTTAAAAGACCTGGGCTTCCCAAGTCACAAGGAACTTGACCTGAACCAAGAAAGGACGAAAAGCTCAGTGCCTCTGTGAAGGTCAAGCTGTTAAGTAGACCTCTACAGAACACTAACTGACATTGAGAAAGAAACTTTTTAAAAAGTAAATCCAGGCACGCATATAATCAGGAACAGAGGTACTACATTTGTTACAAGAAAGGCTCAATACTTGCTGATGTACAAATTGGTTGTTCCCATACTCTTCAGCTGAATTTGCATCTTCAACCTAAGCGTGACTTAGAGCACCATCAAAAAAATAAGGCCAACATAGATAAACCCAATACTTTACGAATTCAGTGCTGTGGATTTCAAAGCATAGAAAAAAAAAATAACATCACAAAACCCCATAAACTCCAGATTAAAAAACAAAAAAGTCACCTGATGATAATTATAAAAGAGACAATTAGGCTTTTCAAGGCAAAACTGCTGGGGGCAGGAATGGCTATTCATAAATAATGCTCTGGGTTAGAGGCTATTTATTGACTTTAGGACCACAGTAAAGCCATTAATAAAACAAGATCACAAAAAAAGCTTGAACTACTTTATGTTCTGAAGAGCTTAAGGGAAACAAACAGCCCATATGTTTAAAAATATGTTTAAGTAATATGCATGAGATTTTTTGCTCATGAAAGACACCAGCCTGGAAGCTGAAGTCACCAATTTATGGCCAGAACAGGTGCAGACTTCTGACACGCTGCATCCTTCCCCACAAACAGGGTTCACTTCTGACCTGAAAAAACTAATGCTAACCACAGAAAGCTAAAAGTCACATTCGTGACCTTGTAAGTCCCTTGCCCTCCTATTAAGATTGGCACCATCAGCTGTGGTGATGATCTCAGAAACATAGATGCACTCTTCCTTTGAGAATATCACCAAGACCTGGCAAATTCCTTCTACAGACTCGGAACAACATAGCCGACACAGGAAAAAAATTCTACTTTTCTAAAGAATGTTTATGGGACACAGACATCTTCAAAATCATCTCTACCTCTTACACAAAACCACCAGCTGGGAAATTCACAGGAGCTCAAAAATACTTTCGAATATTTTTCCTGGGAAAAACAGGAGGCAGAGATGGGAAATCTACCACTCGAAGGAAGCACATCTGAAATTATCTGTTCTGACTGGAACTCTGTGTACTTCTTGGAAACATGGGAAGGGGAGATTCTAAGCACTATCTGCATGCAGGACAGAATTTGCTTATCTTTCTTGACTGTGGTTTCAGCGCTGCTGCACTGCTTTATGTCATGGAACTTCACAAGAACATGATTTGATATAAATCTCAGGGCAGTTTTAAAAGCCTTTAAAATACCAATCTGGATACTACATCAAACCAAGTTCTTACATCATTGCCTTTGATCCTGAAGAAAACATATAAACATAACAAAATAATATGAAAGTTATAGCCACCTCCTGAAGATCTGGCTCAAACTGCCACAGCTGCACTGATTCCAATGAAGTGAGGACATTTTATATCAGCTGGGGACTTGGCCTGACAAAGGTGAAGCACTCAGCAGCATGCCAAATTGAGTGCATGTGCATTTAAGCTCATTTTACTTACCACTAAAGCCTTCGTGCTTTGAAATATACGTCTGAAAAACAGTAGAGAGCTGTAATTCTTGCAGAAATGCAGACAATTGATTTCTCATCTGGCTGAGAAAGCACTACAAAAATAAGACCCAAACCTATATTCACTTAACTTTTCAGGAAGTTTCTGCTAACTTTTGACAGATCTTCATTAGTCAAAATACTATCACTACCTATTTGGGAGACCTGAGATAGGTTCCTAACAGCAGAAACAAGCCACAGCCCAGTCTGAAACAACTGTTAAATGTTCAACTGCTCAGGCCATAAGCTAAGATCCTTATTCCTGCACTAAGTATCATCTGACCCCTCACCACAACTGGTCAAATCTTTTTTACATGTCAAGAAAAGAGGAAGAGTCAACACAAGGAGAGAGTTATTTCAGATGGCCCAGGCAGACAACTTCAGTGTTTGGGTTTTTTTGAAGAGTGAGAGCAGTCAGTGCTAAAAGTTAGTATCATAACGATTCGTGTGGAATTCAGCTCCCTGGAGCAGGCTCCAAAGTCCATGAGCAGCCTTCCAAAATGCCACCGCGCCAGCTTTACTTACGCCTAGCTGTCTCTCTCCTTTGTTGGCAGCCTGTTGAATCTGTACTCTTTTCAGGGTCACATGGTAAACAGCTCCCTCTTCTACCTCTTCACCTCCATCCTGAATTGTGCTCTGCCAGGAAAAGGGGAAAGGAAAACAAAAAAGAGAGAGAAAAGAACATTTTCACTCCTCTGTAACCACAATCTATACCAGGTGCTGTGCTGCTTCACACAGAGCTGAGGGCAGAAGATGGGCTGCACAAAGTAAATACAACAATCCAAGCGATACAGGACACTTCTAGATTGAGGGAACACTGGAGATATTCTTGGCAAACTGTCCTTTCCTGTGGTATCAAGATACCCTGACTTTCCATTTAACTATTTTTTCTAGACTAGCACATATTTTAAATAGTTGTATAAAGTCTTTTCTAAGGAAATAGTTTGGTTTTGATTAGCAGTGTTCTCTTCCCTCTCCCTCCCCCTCCTCCCTTTCCTAAAGCAATTAATCTCTTTGGCCTTTCATTTATGGAAGGAATTGCACTTTTTAAAAAACTGTAGAATTACTTAGGCAGGCAGCCTTTAAATGCCATGCGGCCCCTCGGCTCCGAGGCACGGGAGGTGGGAGGGCGGGCGGCCGCGCCAGGCCCCGCCTCGACCTCGGCCTCGGCCCCGCTGAGGGGCTTCCTGTTTACCGCCGGCCGAGAAGGGACGGTGGGTTCAGCCACCCCTGCCCGGCCCCCCCGCTGGGGTTGTCGTGGTTCTGCTCTGCCCTCACCCACCGGGCAGTTCAGGGGGCTCAGACAGGAGCAGAGCAAGGGCCTTCCTCCTCCTCCTCCTCCTCCTGCCCACCCCAGGCAGGCCGTGCCAGGGCAGGCAGCCCCCACCATGCTGGCTGGGGGGCAGCCGGGGCCCCCCGCGGCTCTCTGCACCCCTGGGACCGTCAGCAGAAAACCTCCTCCCCCTGCCAGGGAGATGCAAGAGTGGGGACAGGGGATGTGCAGACGTGTGGCAGCAGATAAGAAACCCGAGAAAACCAGGGGAGCCATGAGGAGCGGAGACGGGGGCTGTGCAGGTCGAGATGTGGAGGGGCACGGGGCGGAGCTCCTGCTCTGGGGAGATAAGGTTTAGGGTGATGGGAAACGGGAGGCATGGGGAAAGTATTCCCACCCGTTGGACCTGTACAGCTGGCACTGGGAAACAAACCTTGACTTCTCACCTGTCTCACCTCAAGAGAATGACTCTTCCTATTGAAGAAGAAAAGTTTCTCATACTGATTCTGTAACCCATAGATTATCACATTTCCCACCTACCTCTTTACATAGACTAAACCCACAATGTCCTTAATTTTCATCTGTGGGAGCCCCTTGCTCACACACAAGCCTGTCTGAACCGTGACCATCCTCTTATACAAGCACTAGCTGCAGACATCAGCATGCTAACACGAGGATCTCAAACCACCTTAAAAACACTGACTTAAGTTGCCTGTTGAGCTGTCTCTAGTTACCTGGTGTTTTGGACTTACAAAGGAAAGCAGAGAGGAGTTGAATGCACAAATTACTGTGCAAGTCAATGAAAGCAGTAAGACTTGAACCAGAAAGTTCAGACCTCCTGAACCTCTGCACTGACAGCCAGTATATTAACGTATTTATACACAAGTGTTACTACCAATTATCTCAGGAGCAGTGCTGGTTCAGAGAGACTGTTATCACTTGCAGCTGTTAACATGAGGAAGCATATGAAAGCAAGGAACATTATTTTAAGCTATGAAACCAAGATTGCATTGTGTTGTCACGGTTGAACTGATCTGATTATTTGCCAGGCTGTGCATTTACTTTATTTGTGTAACACTGAAGTGATCCAGAATATGCTGAGGCAGATACAAGCTTTATTCATCTGACCAAAACGTATTGTAGAATACATATCAAAGTCTAGATTTTCCAAAGTCCCTTGGCTTCTCTCGTAAACCCCCACAGAGCATTTTGAATGCTTTAGATTTTGCAAACCAGTTTTCCACATCGTAATTTTTAGGTGCAAAAAACGGAATCTGCATTGAATTCATGTAGCTGGCCCAGCAGGTGTGCAAGCAGTTTCAGAACAAATTGCTATTGAGAGGACAAACACACGAAAGTGGATATCCAGCTACAAGAAATGTAACACCAAAGCCAAATAATTCTTTTGTACTGAAATAAAAGCTTTATCGTGGTATGACGTTCTGCTGCCGCAGTAAGTGCACTTGTGCTGCTACCATTACTTTGGATGGCAGTCACCAAAAAATGACAATTATTTCTAACTATTTCTTCAAAAAGAAGAAAATGGCAGTGAATTAGTACAGTGGGGAGGAGCACATTTAGCTTCTGCTGAATCACACATTTCAGACTGGATCCTTAGGGAACGCCTTATGGAGAGACAGGCTCAGGACTTTTCATTCCAGGCAGGGCACAAGCCCTCTCGTGGATGATGTTTCTGAAGCCTCTTGGTCACTGACAAGTGACAGAGAGATGCTCCGTCAGGAAGGAGTGCCAGATGAACTCATCCAGTTTAGCAAGCAACGAAAAGCTACCCTTTTTATTAATTACATTTGCCATTAGTCCTGCTGAGAGTTAGGCTATTTTCCAGATAATTTTTAGTGAGATGTGGTGCCTAGACTTTGTAACATTACACACAAATACACCTTTCTAAAAGAAAAAAAAAATCAAAATCACAGTGAAAGGTTACAGGAAGGACAGTAATCAGGAGTACGATTCTGTAGTATATTAAACTGCATCGTACTTCTGTAACAGTATTTTGAATTTACACGTTGTCTTTCACCCTAACAGACTGCAAGGACTGCACAAACAAGATACTGTATAAACTGCACCCCGGGCGTGTGGTCACACCTGGGCTGCTGAACAAGAACCTGCAACACGCACAGTGGCACGCAGGGCGGTAAGGGGAGGCAGAAACTTTGGCCAAGGTGATGAGGTCTATATGGCAGCAGATACACGTATTTTACAAGAACAAAGAGCTACCTACGCTCTTCCAGATCTGAAATGGAGCTTTCAACAGTCTAAATCACACACATGCTAATCTTTACCCCTAGATCTCAGCTCTGCCAACATGCACCTGAGATGGCAAATTGTTGTTATATGGGTTTTGCCACCATCATCCCCCCTCTGCTGTCATGGGTGCTAAATGCACTTGTGAAGGCAGATTTACTTAAGAGGCAGCTATTTCCCAGCTCAAGAGATTTCTGAGGGAGCCTTGAAGATGATACATTTACAATGGGATATTTGGTTCCGTACTGTCGTCGGTCAGCTGGTCCGGGAGGGAAGTATCAGGATTAGCCTGAAGGAAAAAACTCATTGTCTGTGCTGAGAGTTATTGCTCTTTAAGGATGAGGCAAAAAAACCCCAACCCAATATTAAATAGTCTGTGTTTTGTAGAAACCTTCAGTATTCACTTGATTGAAATCCTACTCTGGTTATTTTGTTTACTTATCCCTTAAATTAGTTTACATGATTAAGCTTCTAGAAACTGTTTCCATTAACTAGCTTAGCTGCAAGAGGAAAACTGCAAGATGGCCAGGACAATACACAGTGCAACCTAGCCTGACAAATTAATTTCATCTTTCTTTAGCCCCTAACTAGTATGCTAGTTCAGAAAAGCACGTAAGCAGTAGCTTTACTTTAGCATGAGCTTAAAACATTCACATCAAAGAAACTAAATTATTAAGATTCTTTGATGAACTGGAGCCTAGACCCTGAAATCAAAATGAGTTGCAGGTTCAAACCTCCATGGGACTGAGTCTTCTCCCCACAAGAATTACATCAAACATTGCATTGCCAAGAGCCCAGCAATCACGTTTGCAACACATTTTCAGTGAAAAACTGTTTATCCAAATCCTGTGCCAATTCTAATATTTGCAGTTTTCTAGTTCCTTGGAAGTCTGGATTCTATTGATAACTGTCTCACTTGGGAAAGGGAGAGTTGTAGGTTGGGGTGGTTTGTTCATTAAAGCAGCTGACAGGGGATGGGATAGTGTTTTCCAACATAGTGTGCCTTTCTTATGCCACAAGTATTTGCTTGCTTTCCAGCTAAACAAAGAGGTCAATTTAAATATACTACCTCTTTCAACAGACCTTGTCCATATTGATATCATCAGATCTCATAGCTACAACAATGTTGTTACATGGAATACAAGAAATTTCTCTCAGACTGGTAGAATCTTTCAAAGTGAATGAAACATACTGTCCTGACTCCAAATTTAACACATTCTGACTCCAACTCCTGTCATTAACTTTTACCAAAACATGCAGGTCTGTGTATGTATACATCACATATATGTGTTTATTTGATCTTTCAGAGAGAAAGGATTATGCTCAGTCCAGGCTCCTAAAAATCTGACTTATAGCCAAATACTGATTATTTAATACTGAAAAGGAGGAAGAGCATATGTAACATTTAACTTCCATTTAGTTGCATTCTAAGACCATTATGTAGTGTTCAACCCCTTATTTGAGACCAAGAGACAGGATCAGAATGCACAGGAAAACATGAAGACAAAGCAGGCTCTGATTAATCTGAAAGATGTTCTGTAAAGATTTCAAGGACCCAAAACAGCGTGAAAAAGAATTAGAACAGTCTGCAACTCGGTTTAGTAGAACTGCTGCTTTGCTCTTTTAACAGACTTTAATCATGACATCGATCTACACCAATGAACCACACTCCTGGTTAACGCTGTGTTAAATATTTGGTTCTTTCCAAATCGTGTTCACATGCAATAGCTACATTCCTGCCATAATCAAGCTCTGTGCCTGCCCTTTCTACTGAATCAGAATTGTTCCTCTAATACATCTGAGCATGTATTCCCTCCACCTTGCAACAAGAAAGAAATACAAATCCACTTGTGAATGCAACCTTACACTTCTCACAGTGAAATGTTATCTAAGAAAATACTTTGAGGTCTGGAAAGTTCTCAAACAGCAGATCATTGACCACTTAAGCCCAACGAGAACTTGCTGACTGTCCACAGAGAAATAAGTTAGTCACAGAGTGATGGTTCTTCCTTGTTTTCAGCTGTTGCTACAGCTGGCATGCAGACACTTTCATGAGAAGACAAAGCAAAAGACCTACAAACTAGCTGGAAATGAAGAACAGCCAGTCTTACTGCCTCTGCTAGGGGCCTAGCAGAAGGAGAAGAGGAAACAGAAGCCAGAGATACCCAAATAAGGCAAATATTTGGGACAGCAAAGGAAAAGGACAAAGTAACCAGGTGATGTAAGAATCGTCCCAGACAGCTTCGCTACCAGAGAAAGGCATCGAGCAGCCTAAAAGGAAAGAAGCCAGGTACCAGAGAGCTGCATGCAAATGAGCCTTACTGGGAAAGGATGCTCAGTGGGAGATAAGAGAAACACACAACTGCCTCCTTATTTTTTTTCCAAAAAAGGGAGAACACTCCTTGCATTACAAAAACCATAAGTTAGGCCATGGTTTCAAGACGTTCCTTTCAATGGCAGTGCCAGCTCAAGCAGTTTCCACTGTCTGGTGCTTGATTGTGCCAGGGGCTAGAACTGTTTGCATGTTGGAAATGCCAGACATTTCGTAGTAACCCTGCCTTTGCCTTAAACGGTTTTACAATATTACATATTTTTCTTTTTTTTCTGTTTTGGCGTTTCTGTAGGGCACTACCTATACATGTGCAACTGTTAACTGGAAGAGAGGATTCCACGAGACAGTCTGTCTGTTCATCCTGTAGAAAATATGAGAATCTATCATATAGAATAAAGCCTGTCCAAAGAGACACCCCTGCAATGGATGAGTCATTAGAAGTGCATGCTTACAAAAGGAAATAAATGCTGTCTCATTAATTATTATTTGTCTGGTTTCTTTATAACCACATTTAGTTCTTGCTTTCTGTTTATGGCATATGCCATCAATTTGATAACTAACAGGTGCTGCAGACTACAGTTCTTGAGATTGAAACTATTAAAAAAAAATCACACACAGATAAGCCACAAAAGCTGCAGAATGCGGACTATAGAAAGGCAAACACGTATCAGTTTTATATTGTGTTTTACTGACTGTGGACTCTGGCCTGTAGCTTGGCTGCAGAGAGCTCTTTGCCACAGTTACTGTATGAAAATCACCTGGTAGTACTCCTTTACACTGTGCACACCTGAGTTCCTGCTTTCCACTCAGTTACACAGTTAGTTTGTCAGAGAGTGCTTTAGACCTGCTTAACATTCAGCGTGCTGCAATCTCACCTACACTGAAGGTCCTTTACAGCACAAAGCGCCTCACAGGCACACACCTCATGCAGTCATTTCCATCAGCACAGGGGCAACACTTTTACATGCTGCGTGCTGATGTAGAGGGTAACCGAGGGGAGCCAGGTCCTCCATGTTCCTCATTTGGAAATAAATTAACTTGGATATTTATATTCTTTAAATGAATGAGTGCCCTGTCACTGCATGTCAGCCAGTAAGAAAAATTGTTGGGATCAAAAATTAAATTTTAATTTCAAACCACTAACTAACCAAAGCACAAGAAAGGTTACATTACACACTGCATGTCTGATCTTCCACTGTCTGCAACCTTTGCAATCCTTATTCCTGTGCAAAAAGGGAAAAGCCATGCTCCCCGCTCACTCTGAACAGCGTTGAAAGATGTGACAATGCCGTAGCAGCTCAGTAAAGAACCAGATACACAAGTTCATCATAATCTGTCTTCGCTGACACCAGAACTAAATAGATGCCTTCAAGTAAGTGGAAGCATTAACCAGCTTCACTGTAAAATGCCAGAGGAAATGCAACAGAGCTCCCATACATAAAACTAAATTAATGATTCATAAGGCTGCATAATTAACAATGCTAATTCAAAAAATTATGTAGTTAAGGAAGCACATCCAGCCTTCCCTTGACCTCTCATTTCACATGTGATTGCAATTAGATAGGCATGCACTGTTTCCCAAACTGTGCAGTCCACAGGGATACGGCATGCTTTTGTATAATCTCAGATCTAGGTGGCATATCTCCTTCAGGAACAGCAAGTCCTTAGCCTTCCATTTGTTAAGACTCCAAAGCAATGCTGCTTGCAAAACCATGGTCACATCACTGGTAAACTGCACCAGCTGCAACATCCTATGGAGAAACAACAGCGTGTTTTACTCCCTGTCCCCTGAGCCTTTTCACTCAAGAGGAGTGTAGTAGTGCCAGCGTACCTCAGAGTCTGGTCTTATACCTGCCCCCTGCTCAGCCTGCAGAAACCTCTCTTGCTTCTCTGGAAACGACCTGGAGGAGCAGAGACAGCAGGTCCTAGGAACTGGAGTCTCAGTCGCACATATCGCAAAACACCCAGAAACTTTTCTTAGGCCATAAGCGCTTTACCAGGTCTTCTGTTCTTCTTCCAGCCACACGTGTCCCTGCCGCTTCAAAGCAGTATCTTTCTCTAGTTTTGTGCTCTATAGCTACTCAGGTGTTCGCAGCAAATCCTCTTGACTGCCCCCTTCACAAGCTTTGAAGGAAGAAACAAAACCCTGAAGTGCATGCTGAGTACATGGTTTTCTAAGGCTTGTAACTCAGTCAAATCAAAGCCACAACTAAGACACTTCATAGTTATGGCTATTTCAATGCCAAATTCTAGCACACAGAGCTCAGCCAGTCACACTGCAGAGCTGTTCAAAAGAAGGCAGCAAAAAGTCTTTATGGAGGGAAAAATAGTTTTCCACTCTCCTCATACTCACACATAGATGAAATGTTTTCACTCAAACTTTCCAAAAAATTCACCTTTGAGCAGAGTCCAAGGGCCTCATTTCAACAATTTAAAAACCTTCTGCAAAGAATAAATACTTTAATCGTATAAGAAAGCATTGCTCAATAACAAATTTGACTGTGGGTAGTTCTTCTGACGTCAGTTCCATTTCTCCCAATTTACATTGTCATGAGACCACAATCAACTCCAGTGCCTACGCAGAACTATTAAAAATTATTACTCCCTTCTCCAACAAAAAGTTATGGAAGACTGAAAAGCGAAGGCTAACATACCCAGCAAGCGTTATATACCTGTAAGAACAGCACCATAAAAGAGCAGACCAAAATGCCTAAACCTCTAAGCTTCATACCAAAATCTTCATGTCACAAGATACATGAAAAGCGGTGGAGAGGGAGATCTCCGGAAGCATTTAAGGTTGAAGCGGACGGTGGCTCCTCATCAGTCCTCCCCGGCCAAGGTTTAACAGAGCTGGTCTTTGGCACACAGCAGAGTTCCAGGACAACCTGGTGACTTCAGCCAGATAGAGATTTGGATTCTGCGGCAGACTCTGCAGCAGCACAGCCCACATCTTGCTCAGCTGATAGTTTAGGCATGGAGTTATACCTGAACTGCCTATGGGTTGCATGAGTTTACCACCCTTTCATGATAATTCAATAATATCTCAAAAAAAAAACCACAAAGAAAACCTAAATGCAATGTCACATGTTAATGTCTCTCAGTAATTTCTTTGTAAATAAGATGGTACAAACTAGGTATAACAGGTCAAGGGTTCAGGCCCGAAGAGGAATTGACTGAAGCGTTCAGACACGGCACAGTGCTTGAAACAAGGCTATCCTGGGGGATAGCGGGGTATTAACAAAGCGAAAGTTGCCTGTGTTGTTGAGATCGTTCTGTTTGTAAACAATGGGACCATGCTTCTTTATTTTATTACTGCTTCACAGAGGAATAAGCAAGTGTTGATGTAAAGGAGAAGACAGGGAGATGGAGATCACCAATTTCTTCCTTTTTCAAGGAAAGGACTGATTTTCCCATCTTTTACACACACATACACACCCACTTCCATTTAGTATCATCACTGTTGTAACCACAGAGTTTTCTGCCACAGCTCCTAGACAGCATCACAAAATAAGTCCAACAAACACAAGAAAAAAATTCCTGTGGACACTGTGATACAAAGAGGTCATTTTGTTTGCATCAGCTGAATTAAGGAAAAGAAAACCCCTTTCCTGATTTGTGAATCAAATGCCTCTCATATACAAGTGCCACTCAAAAGATTGCCTTCTCTGTATTTCAGATCTTCTTTTTTGCACAAACAGATATTGGGTTGATTTAGCAAAATTCTCATTTTCCCTAATTGCTCTCTCATCTCCATGAACAGCCTGACCGTCCATAAGAAGCTTCTTAACTTTCAACACATTTACAAATTTGTTATTTATATTGTTGGCTAGTTGGTACTCAATCCTCCCCCTCATTCCCAAATTACTTGCCATAGGTCATGTTCTTTTCTAGCAAGCTTCAGTCTCCAGAACAAGAAATGTAACTATTTGATTAAATGAGCTCTCAGAACTTCCCATTTACAAACATAACTTTCTTTTTCCCTTCTGCTCTGTTTCAGTTTGCTTTGGTTACAGATATACTGCACATATGCCTTTTATGGCCCTGTCGCTGTGTGCTTAAACAGCAGAAATCTCTGTTGACTATGAGGATTTTCATCTCCTTCACTTTCACTCTAGAGTCTTTTTCATTTTTCCTCTTAAAAAAGAAATATTTCCTTCCCTAGAAGACTGTATCACTCTGGTATCCTTTAATCCAAGCACTCCCCAGAGGACTCTGGCTTTAAAGTTTCAGTTTAAATGCTGTTCCTACAACAAATCCTAGTAATCACATGTTTTCAGTGGCATTATGTACGTTAGAGGTCACAATTAAAATGTCCAAAAGTAACTCCATGGCTTAGACTTGAAACATGAGGAAAATCTGCACAAAGTAATCTTGGGAACTGCGAACCCCAAAACAAAGTTTGGCATTTCTGAATGTTGTGCACGAACTCAACACTCTTAACCTCTAAGAGATGATTAAAATAACCGGGATAAATTAATCATGAAACCATGTATTACTATCATAGTTGATCCTATTCGATTTTTTATTCGAAATGACCCATATTAAACTTGAAAACTGTGTCCCCCTTTATTGCAGGACACATTTCAAAATACTCAGAAATTCCTAGACCCCATTTTAAGAAGCCAGTCATGTAAGAGAGGTCTTTTGGATGCTGAAGACTGTTGAACACCATGGTCAGATTTCTCAGTCAGATCTAAGACAAATTCTTTCAAGCGCTCATGGAAGGTGGGCTCTCTCTGCAAGTCTCTGGTCTCAGATCGCAATGCTGTTAGTCTAAGCCAACAAAGGATTCCCACTAGTGTAACAGAAAACAGAACATAGGCTTCAATTCAGCTGAGAGCAAAGACATGGGAAAGAATCTCATTTTCCAGTTGGCTTGGGACCCTAACTTTTCCCCAGTGCTCAAGTAACAGTAAGACGTAGTTGTCATCTTTTTTCTTCTCTTCATTCAGTTAAAAGGCAAATACCTGAAGAGAAGCAAGAATTCGGCTTATCTGTGGGTTACTTGTTTTGTTTAATGCTCCATTCATTCTATCTGATTTCACCAAATCCTACAAGGATTTTATTACCCTCTTACAGCTCTGTACAGAGCCAAGTAGGCACCATTAAATCAGACTCCTACTCCAGAGCTTGCTCTTGAGCTCTGTTCAGATTTGCAGGGAGGAGCAAAGAACAAGAGAACTGCAAACAAATATGTAACAATTAACTTGAGAAATATATATATACTAGTCCCTCTGTAACCATGTAATGTTTTTTCATTATACACACCACTTGAACAAGTACAATTTCAGGGCTTTACTAACTACCACAGCCTTGAACACAGAAATCCCTAAATTAGAACGGGTATCTTTCAAGTGCAGTGCAATAAAACCCAGCTTTGGGGAGGCCGGGGTTTGGGTTTTTTGAGTTGTTTTTCTGTTTGATTGTTTTTACATCATCTCTAAAATATCCCATAGTCAGATATAACAGTCTGTACACCAGTGACTTGCCTCCTGCCTGCTCTCTGCTCCTTCTGCAGGCTCCGCCTGCGTCTCAGTTTCGGTAATTTGTGGCTCAGGTGCAACTCTATTGTGTCTTCTCCAAAATCTCCGGAACAGATTCCTGAAGAACAAATTTCATACTTGTTTGAAAACAACAGAAAGGCAGTTTTGAAATGCAGATAACAATACATTTACTATTAATGTGCATTATGTTTCTCTCTTTCTTGTGAATCACAACAATTGACTAAAATCATTACACAGGTGAGGAAGATGCTCAGTCATGTTGATTAGGTGCGGTGCATCTAACCAATGGCATGGTTACATACACCCAAGCCCCCCTCCTAGCTCGCTTAAATTTCTGCTTTCTGTGGCACTAGAGTAAGTACCACTATTGCAGTGGCCTAAACCAGTAACCTAGACATCACATCTACTTCTCCCTCTCTACACTGCATATGGAAGTGCAGTGATAAGACTTCCTCGACCAGGACACCTCTAGATTAAGAAAATGGGTACTACTAAACATGTTTCTGGAAGTCTCTGAGAGGCAAGGGTGGAATGTTATGAGGATGAATATTACAGACAGGAACTGAACCACTGGCAGCTAAAATACTGGGAGGGACTGTCTCTGTGCAAGAGCCAGGAATAAATCCTAGAAATACTGACTTGTGGTTCTTTGCTCTAGCCAGTAGGTTCTCTGGCACTCCTCTCCCCGTAAGACCTTCATAGCACTACCCGAACAGCAATCAGGAGCTAACAGTTGAAGGAATGTTCATTTAAAATTTTCTTTTTCAGGCTACCATGCCATGTACGTTGTGCAGCGCAGTGTCAGAGGAGGTCTAAGCCCAAATGGCAAGTTGGGACCTGAGTTCATGTCTGCTAAGGCCAGGGTCCTCCACCCTGCGAGTTTTTATCCACTTTGCTAATGTATCAGCCAGACACAGTGAGGTAGGCAGCAAAGATCAGAGCCTCCTCTTCTGCACAGCTTCTGCCAACCACGAATCTTGAAAGCAGAGTGGGGTATAACCAGGAGAACACTTGGGTGCTACTTAGAAAGGAAAAAGCACACAGCTCCTCCCCTTGGCTAGTGTTTCAAGAAAGTAATTGCACGTCCTTGAGGTACACTGCCAAAAAACCATGTCCTTTGAGACTGTGGTGACTGGACTAGGAAATCAGCAGCCCATCTCTCCCAGCTCACCCAACACTGCCATGAGACCCAGCCCTCCTGTTTGCCCTGTGAGAGGGGTAATGTCTCAAAGCCACTTGGTGCTTTTCCCAGGCATGTTTCTGCCCTTTCAGAGGGAACATCTATACCCCAGACCTAAAAACATCGTAAGGCATTGAAAAATGCCAAAGGAATAATTCAGTGAAACTCATAATCCTGACATTTTTCCAAGCGGCAGACACCTACTCTAAAGATGATACAAACTGAACTGCTTTCAGGCTATCAAACTGAGATCAGAGATGGGGAAAAAAAAAAATCAATAAAATTACCTCCTACAAAAGTTAACCCACAGAATAACTGGGGGTCTCGAATAGCTGATTATGAAGATAGTATACTTTTCTTTTATTCCTGCTCCTTTCAAACATAATCCTAGAGCAGTAAAAACAAAACCTCAGTATGTTCTGATTACCTCCTGGGTCTAATTTGTTTGTTGCCCTTAAGCCAATTGCTACCAGAAAAATGTGATCAGTCCACACGCTACAGCCACAGCTGCATTTGTAGCTTCCCAGCTGAGGCTACTTTGGTGGAACACATGACATATCCTAAATTCCTCCTCTATCAGGAAGGTGGTTCTGCAGGTGAGGCTGATCTATTAATAAAGTTTTCCCACCAGCTGTTTCCTTCATAATAGGGGGGTTTTATATACACTTATTTGTGTGTGTGTGCCCCCCCCCATGTTCCTCCCTTCCATTAAGAGGAAGCTCACAAAGCTGTGTAATTTTGTAATTAATAATAAGTATATAATAGGATAATATAGATAACAGACCTACACAGTCCAAGTGTAACTTGAAAAAGAAAAAAAAAGTTTCTACCATTTAGAGCAGTGTTTTCACTGCGTGATCCAGTACATTTGTTATTATACTGAAGGTCTTAGAGAAGGGAGCAGCTGAAGTCAAGCTCATGCTGTTGCCGAGGGAAACTGGGGTTCCTCCCTAGGCAACAGCCCTTGCCAACAAACACACTGCCTAATGTTGTGAAGGCAGTGCTGCTGCTCCTTTTTTACTCTTTTTGTGGCATCTATTACTTAAACACGTATATCTGAGTAGAAAAAAAGGAGGTTGCTTCCCCCTGTGACCTTAAACACCCTTGACTTCAGCAGAGGTGATCCCACTTGCAAACCCAAACGTTCTGCTGAGCCTCAACCAACATCACAGAGGCAGAACTGTGCTGAAATCCACCAGATCCCTTACTTTTACAACGCCTAGGCGCTTTTTTAGGAAAGCTTTCTCAAATTAGACTGAATCACTCTACACTTTCTGATCAGGTATTAGCGAGCATGGCCACAAGCAGCCACCTGTGCTGTAGCATCGCGGTGATTTTTTTTTTTGCTCGAATTTATAAAGCCAATGCTATTTTTTAACTCTTGCGGTACCTAAGCGGTGTTTGAGCTTGGACTTCCAAGCTCAGCACCAAACCCTGTTCCCCAGTGCCACTACCTTGTGCCACCCGTGCTCCGTGTCCCCTCCACAGGCCTGTTGGAGGGGGCGGCGGGCTCTCGCTTTGGCCAGAGCCTTCTGAAAACACGCCCTAGGCTGAATCCGCATGGCATCGTGCCCTGTGGCCGTGTCCGCAGGACCAGATCACTGCCAGGGCTCCGCAAGACCGTGCTCGCCTGCAGCCCGAAGGCGATGGCCACTCCACCTCCTGCGGCGCCCGTCCACGACTGCCGCGGTAACCGCAGCAACCGGACGCCCTGGCAACAGGTAGCCCCGCCCCTGCCGGGGGCTGCGCACGCAGCCGACCAATGGCAGAGGCATGAGTGACATGGGGGCAGATGTCCCATTGTGACATCACCGCGCGGTGGACTGTGATGTCAGCGAGCGATGGACCGTGACCTCATGTCCCTCTCTGCTTATATTCGGGCGCCGGCAGAAACCGGTCCAGTTTGGCTTGTGCCTGGACTCCTGCCGAGCGTGCCTGCGAGGTCTGGAGGGTCGAGCGAGGCTGCTCCCGGTGCTGGGTGGTGCTTTGGGGGCTGCTGTCGGCAGCTCTTGGTGCCCGTCCTGGAGCCATCCCCTGGGTTTCCCCGGCCCTGCCTGCGTCAGGCAGCTGGGCACCGCTGGGTGCTTGCGGCAGTGGAGGTGAGCTGTGCGGGGAAGCGTCCCGCCAGGGTGGGTGAAGGGGCTCGGGGATCCGGAGGGTGTCCTTCACGAGGGGCCTGGGCATTTCTTCCTCCCTTCCCCTCCCCTTGCCGGGACAGCAAGTGACCAGCGCCTTTCTCCATTTTGCAGTGTGTGACACCAGCAAGGCGGACCAGCTCCTCCTCCTCAGCTCTCCCCAACCTGCTGCGGCACATGAACATGGCCACAGAGACAGAGCAGATCTGCCCCATCTGCCGTGATGTGCCACGTAACAACGCTTACACGATGCCCTGTGGTCACCGGTTCTGCCTGGGCTGCATCCTGCGCTGGGTACACAGGAAGCCAGAGTGCCCACTCTGCAGTCGACCAGTAGAGAAGGTCTGCTTTCATCTGTTTAGAGAAAATCGCTAAGCTGTGTCATCAGAGACCCAGAAGAGTTGCCAGACATCAGCAGCCAGGCAGGCACAGCTCCCAGCCGCCCGGCCCAAAACAGCCCCCATTGCCCTGTGGCGTCCCCTGCACCTTCTCCACAGGGGACACTGTCCCCAGATGAGAAGGGGACTGCAGGGCCAGAGGCAGAGCCAGTGGGTGGCATCCTGCCTGAGGTCTGGGTACAACTCTTCCAGAGATAGTGGTATCTTCTTCAAGCTGTGCTGCTGCCCTGGCTGTGTCAGGAGCTGCAGGCAATATGTGGGGCCTGCTGGTGGCAGGCACGTCATGCAGAGGCCAGAATCCTGCACACCCTGTGCATCAGCAGCCTGGTTGCGGAGGCCATGGTCCAGGTGCTGCAGCCTGACTTTGGGGAATGTGCAGCACCTCTGGTCCACGGCGTTATCAATATCATTGTGGATCAGTGCAGCCAGGACGCCCGGGGGCAGCTGCACAACCATTCTGTGTGGGAAGAGGATGACAGCTCTAGGGCTGGCTCCAGCTCCACCAGCCCCAGCCCCACCAGCTCCCGGTGGGGGACTCCCCCCTCCCACCCGTCCTCCTCCAGCAGCTCTCCAGGGTCCGACGGGGAGAGGAGGAAGCCGGCACCTCGGAGGCCACCCTCCGCGGGGGTCCCGGCCGCCCCCCATCTGCTCCCACCTTGGCAGAGCAGGAGCAGCCTAGGAGGAGCCGGGGCAGGTGGCGGTGGCAGGTCCTTCTGCCCAGGGCTGCAGCCACAGCCCCCTCTGCTCCTGGCCATGGAAGGGACCGCTCAACTGGGGGGTCCCAGCGCCCCCTGAAGAGGATGGCCCCCGGGCCCCAGGACTCTCCACAGCCCT
The DNA here is from genome assembly GCF_047716275.1 of Strix uralensis. NCBI lineage: Eukaryota > Metazoa > Chordata > Aves > Strigiformes > Strigidae > Strix > Strix uralensis. Next base: position 8,866,473 of record NC_134012.1, on the reverse strand, counting down.
GCAAGAGGCCGCCCCACCGGCAGCACTAGCAGGGCTGTAGCAAGTCTTTTTTCAAGGAAAAGTCAATAAATCGCTGTTTGTCTGACCCCATCTCTGGGTACTGCTTTCTCCCCCTTCTCCTGGTGCCTCTCCCTGTCCCACCTGCCACACTGTGGGTGACACTCGCCTGCTGGGGGGCATGGCCACGGGCCCCCGGAGCCCCAGGGCCATGCCCATGGTGCCTCCTCCTGCAGAAAATCCTGCTGCAGCCGCCCACCCGCCATGCAGAAGATGCCGAAGGCAGAGCGGGCAGGAGGGGAAGCTGGTTTGCCGCAGGTCCGATGGGGACCCGACTGGGCAATCCAAGGGTCGGGGTGAGCTGTAACCTTGCCCCCTCCAGCACTTGTCTCTGCACCCCACAGAGGATGACACAGCAGGAACCTCTCCAAGGTGGGGAGATGTTTGTCCTGCGGGAGGTGTCTGTGCCCGTGTGTTCGCGTGTGTCTGCACAGGGCTCAGTTTCGGGCGTCTCTGGAGGCAGTGAAGAAGCCCGCTGTGGAAGGGAGTGACCTGCCAAGGAACGGGCTGAATAACCCCCCGAGCTCCCCTGTTTCTCACGCTGCTCGTGCTCAACAGCTGCTGACAGCAGCAGTGCTGCAGCACTCGCATCTGACCTGCTAGCTGCTTTTCCCTGCACACATGGCCTGCGGATTTGTGACACTGTCATCGTGCAGAACTTTCAACAAGAGGGTGCAGAGAGCTCTGACCTTTCTGCTGCTGGTTTCAGCAGCTGGCACGTTCCATGGCAGTAGGAATCAGGGCAACGAGCTCCTTGGTAGATGCCCGATTGTTTCTCTCCCAGAAAACAGCATTCGAAGCACTGCTTTATCACTCAGACTCCTGCCTCCTCCGGCCGTGCCTTGGCGTTCAGAGGAGCCCAGCTACTTCCACGGGAGCTGTGAGAACAGACTCAGACACACATATGCAGAACGGGGCTGTTAACAGATCTCATCCCAGCACCGTGCAGAGAAGCAGTTCCCGAGGCAAACTGGTGTTTACTCCCTGGGAGAGGCTTTGTCAGCTTTCTGCCCCTGCCTCTGAGGGGCTTTGGTTTAGGAGAGCGGTGACCTGAAATCAAGAGGGCGGGACTGGTTCTGACAGGGGAACACTGTCCTCTATGCAGTCATGAACCCATCCTCACCCTCCCTCGGTGCCCTGGACTGCATGGGAAACAACTTCTTCCTGGTTTTGGGCGTGCAGGAACGACTGGTTTCAGCAGAGGCGAGACCCAAGGGTCAGAGCTCTGACCAGAGCTCTCCCACTTCTGCTTTGGTGGCCGAGGCACTGATGGATGCTCCGGCATCAATGTCCCTGTCCCAGGGAGCAGCTCAGCAGTTGACATGAACGCCCACGGGCCTCATCACAGTTATCATGCTGGGGCGTGCCGGCTGTGCCAACAGGAAATGTGGGACAAGGAGACGTGTGTGTGCCCTGAAACCCAACTCTGTCATGCTGGGAACATCTCCAGTGCCGTTCCAATTGCAGGTTGGGGTCTTGGGAAGCCTCTTGATGTTAAGTGCCCCCGGTGCCCTCCCCTGGCCTTGGGACTGGCTGTTGCTTAAGCCACGTAAGGAAAACCTGCGTCCATGGCAGGCAGGGAAGAGGTGATGGCTAGATTACTCCCTGGCTCCCCAAAATACAACTTAGGAACACATTTTCACAACCAGCTCCTGCCCTTTCCCCACTGTGTGCCACACACAGGGCTGTTGCTTGCACCACCGCCCTCCCGTCACAGTGGGACAGGACAATCTCCCGATCCTACCATTTGCCCACGTGTCTTCTGTGCGCAGGCACCGACCTCCACTAACTGTCCACGGCCAGTCGAACAGCCAGGACAGGCTGCAGGGCATCACTCTGTCCATACTCTTAATTCCTTCCCAAGACGCCCCCAGCGCAGGTTGGGTGCCTTTGCCAAACCATCGCTGCCTCAGCCACCATCAGGCTGCGTTTTTTTCAGTATCAAATGTCTCATCCATGTAAAATGAACCTCTTGGTAAGATTTGTCTTCTAAGCAGTGTGGATGCTAGGGCAGTATGCTCCAGATTGGCCCACAGTAACATTTCACAGTATCAGGATCTTGGACATCTCGGTTTCTGCACGCCTGTGCTTTTCTCTTGGTTGCACAGCAGAGGGAGGCACGAGGCCCATGGGGGGATGAACATGCCCTTCCCTCGTCCTTGAGAAAGCACTGTAAAAACAGGAAAGAGATCAGTTCATGGAGGACAGAACATTCTTCCAGTGTGCCACATAGAGTCCATGAAAATAGGTGTCAAAATTAGATACGTGAGGCAGAATATACGTGTCATAAACATACGGAAAATTTGAAGTACTGGCAGTTAGTCAGGTTATTGGGTTCTGGTTTGGGCTTTTCTGTCCCTGTGGCGGTGTCTTAGGCAAAAGTTTGATTGCATGTTGCGTGACTGATCTGACTCTGAGACAGAATACCCGCTAAAGGAGTTTCGGTCTGCAATAGTTTCTTCCTTTACTCTGACGCTGTTAGGAATTCCTCGTGTCTCATTACTGAGTAAACCAGTAATTGCAAGTTTGTCTGAATTCAGCTGTCCAAATCCACTGAACGCAGTCTTTTATACACAGGAACCTGGCAGATAAACTCGGCTACCGACTGGTATTGCTAACATGATGCAAGAGGAGTTATTGCTGGGCAGTCTTCGTTCCTCACCCTGGAAAAAAAGTTTATGCTTGGATCATTGTCAAAGTGCAAAAATTATACAAAAGTTGAGGAAAATTATTTTTTGTACCAAAATGGAAGCTGCATCTCCTTAGTGTGATAGATCAGTCGTGGCATCAGTGGAGACATGTACAGGGAGGTAATCCCTGTTTCAAACAATGAGGCTGAAAGTAGTAAGTCCAGCCAGGAGAAGCAGAATGAACTGGATGGAATGGGGACAGGAACGAGCTTGGGCCCCTGCGCCTCAGCCCGTGGGTGCCATCTTGTGGGCAGGTGGCCATTAGCCACGGCCGAGCTGGTCACATCCCCCCTTCTCCTGCGAGGGGCCCCGGGTGCCCCAGCCAGTCAGGACAGCCGACGCTGCGGACCACGCGGGCCCCCTCAGCCGGAGCGGCGGCTGGGCCTGGGCCCTTCAGGCCCCTCAGACCTCTAAGGCCCCTCAGGCCCCTCAGGGCCGGGGTGCCGGCTGCCTCTGCTGAGGGCTGCGGGAGTTTGTGTGTGCCCCGTGAGCTCGGGGTGTGGCTACTGGCTTAACAGCCCCGCTCCGCAGAGGGTCCAGGGTGAAGCGCAGCTTTGGTGGTAGCAACAGCTTCGTTGGGTCACCACTGGGCCCAGGGTGCCTGAAGGACCCGCCTGTCCCCGCAGCATGGGGTGGCGGTGGTTTGGTCACCTCTCTGGTGGTGCACGGCCCGAGGGGCAACAGACCCTCACCCACAGCCTGCCACGTCCCAGCGTCTTGACACAGCAACTGTGAGACTGACACACACTCTGTAACATCAAAACTATTGTTATTTACATATTCTTTAAGATTTTTGAAGAATTTTTTCTGGTGGACAAAACAGCAAACAAAATATCCTGGCCCACAGTCCCAGGGCAGCAGCGCTCTCAGATTAGACAGCAACAACTTCCCATCCAGAGATGCAAAACAAAAAATAGCAACCAGGAGATTCTACACCAAGTTCTATAAAACAAACCAGGGGTACAAATAACCTGTTGTTGTTAAAACAAACAACACACCAAACCAAACCTCCCCCAAGAAAATGATACTGAAATTGCTACATTTCATTCCAGCATTGGTTAAAAGCCAAAGAGCAAACATAAAGGAGGAGAATACACTTAAAACCAGAGAGATGGGAACTTCAGCACAGAATTAACTGCTGAAGATTCCCAGATAAGCTGCAAAAATGCAGAAGGAAAGATTTCATGACATTCATACCCTCGGTTCAGGGAGTTGCTGTGAGGCTTTTCAGGCTGAGGAAAGCCAAAGTACATTTCACACAAGCGCTTAATAATCTTGAGAAAAAAATTACACATGCTAAGGATACGTTATGGGTGGCACAAGAGCAGAGAACAGAGCAAACAGAGATGAACAGGTTCACTAAATAAACTCCACTTAATCTCCACCACAGTTACTAGTGTGCATGTGTGTTGAAAATCTAAAGACTATTCAAAAGACTACTCAAAAAACTCATAAAGCTCTAAAAGACTACTCAAGCTGTTAAAATAACTTGAGAGGCATCCAGGCAGGTGTCACGAGGCACAATATAATACAGAGAGCAGCTTGCTGAGCACCAGCTACCAATAAATAAGAGTACAAATCTTTACATGCAAAACAAAGGTAAGTGTGGCTTGTTAAGTGTTTTGAAAATGCACATCAACTACAGCCCAAATATGTAGGAGCATTGCTTCTCTAAATCTTCTACAAGGAACACAGAAAACCAGATGGGACCATCTGTATATAATTACTCTAGAAATAATTTTCAAATTCAAATTTCAATTTCAAATTCAAGTCAAATGGACTTACAAGCTTGTCTTCCTTAGGTAACTAAGCTAAGAGAGCGTGTGATACTGCACGGGTACCCTCCAGTAAATTTAGCTGAATTTGTATGAGAGGCTCAGGAGCTGAGATTTCTGCCCCAGTGGTAAAAATATTTCATTCCTACAGGTTTCATGGAAATAGGCAGTCATAGAAAAGAGAGAAACCATGTATTCCAGCCTGCTGTAGCACAGCCCCAGAAAATTCACACGAATGAGGGACATTATGAATGGTCTAGCCACAGAAAAAGTTTCAGTTAGATCTTTAACGTTATGAAATATGGAAAGCATAAAAAACGAGTGTATAAGGAGTCAGGTTTCAGTGCTGCTGAACTATATACCAGAAGAGTTTACAAACTAAAATGCCTTATAACCTTCTTTTTCATTTTAAAAAAGGAACACACATACACGTTTGAATCTTCTTGCTCATACCCTGTTATTGTGGCAACAAAAACAATCACCTTCTCTAAAAGGAAGCTAGACGATTTTGGGGTGAGGAGTATCAGAGGGGAAACCACAGTAATTTCATTAGTTTATGCATACCGGTAGGAATTCCTTCTCAAATCTGGCACTTAACACTGAGAGTTGCCTTTAAAGCTTGGCAAGAAATTCTCTCCAGCCCGCAAGTTTCCTCATTTCATCTTAGGACACGCTGCCTCTTTTGGATGCACTACCTCCAGAGAGACAGACAGCTCTAAATGTGTCAGGTTTACCTCAATTCACTTTGCTCCCTGTCAGTCAGATTTAACAGCAATCAAAGTAAATATATAAGTAAAACTAAACTTAAGGTCAGTTCCAAGTTTGGAAAAAACAAAGCTGTATGAAATTAAAAGCAACGCTAATACAGTTTAAGAACTGGAGTTCAGGGGTTGCAGCAGCAGCCAGATTTCTGAACACACCTTCTCCCCTGAACAAAACCCCAGGCTCTAAGTCCAGTTATTTCACCCTCCCCAGGACTCCTGCTGCAGGCAACCCCCACCCAGGTCCTCTCTCCTCCTTCTCCTTTTCCCTTCAGGTCTGACCTGGCTTCCAGCTTCTTGCTCTGTGCAAACGTTGCTCACTCATCCACAGGCCTTGCAGCTTCTTACAGTAGTAATGTTTCAGTAAAAATGTAACTGCACCTTTACAGAGTTGGGTTTATTCCACCAGACTTTTCTCCCCCGCTCTGTTTCTGCCTGCTGCAGCCTTTCAGGCAATCTGGACTTTCATTTCCCTACCCAAACGCCACCAGAGACACTAATACCACTTTAAATACTACACAAGATACCAGATACACTCACAGTCAGTTAAACTTGCGAGCTTTAGGCACTCCCTAACTTTCCAAAGAAACCAAAGACATCATGCTTGGATACATTATTCACACAGGTGAAAGAACTGCTAAAACAGCCCCATCCCATAGGTCCTTGCTTCACCCAACTCACATTAATTTTGAGCCTTGCTTTTAGGAAGCTGTGCTTAAAGGTAGCAGGTTAATAGGCACCTATTAGCCCTCCCACAGGTCTGACAGGTTAAAAACAGACAGCAAAAACACAGCTGACATACACCACTCCCCAGACTCACCTCTCTGACAGCGATCGTGGGTCCAGCAGTGTTCAATGACAATGCCAGTTATCACAGTAGGTGGACGGCTGCTCTTCCCTCTCACAGCTCCTGGACACACATCTCCACACTCTTCTTTGTCATCCTTGGCCACGATGTAATTATCTTCTGCAGAATCTAAAATCCTTGACCAGTTGATCGTGGACAAGTCACATAATTCATTGTTCTTCTCCATCCACACAGAGCCTCGAGTAATGTTCATCAGGTTACAGAGGCAGATCTCCTTCAGGCGAACCATCTCAAAAATGACCAGCACGGAGGTAAAAAACAGATGAGCTCCTTGAATCACAGTGAGGTTGGGGAAAAGTCCCTTTAACCTTTCGAGGCCATACACGCCAAAAAGAAGCAAGTAGTCTGTAATCATAGTCAGTTTAGGAAAGCTGAGTTCATGCAAATCTTCAGGCTTGGTGTCACGGTAGAGACAGACACGACAACAAAAACTGGTGCAAGCAATGTCTCTAAAGTTTATTATTCACGTTGTTCTTATATATCCTCATTACAATACCATGTGCTCTTTTTATGGGTCATAAAGTTGTTTCTCAACATTACTATTGGCTAGTTCTTTTTCTTCCTTGTGCTTTGTGTAGACGTGCAAAACTGCAGCTTCTTCGTGCTGTTTCTCAGTTCACAGTTCCTCTTATCTTGCTTGTTCAGCTCTTCTTGGGACTTTCCGGCCCCTCATGGATACACTGGAATTTCATCAAGGCTAAATTCTTCTTCAATCAGGCTGGTGGCAGACCTGCTGCCTCCCCCGACAGCTTGGTTTTAAACATCAGCAATATTTGCAAGTGGCCCCCAATCACAGTGCAGTTCTCAAGCACGTTCAGCCGGGTCAGATGTTGGCAATGTCCATTCTTCTGCAGACTGGAAGGCAAAGAACAATGTTATTTATCTATTTAATACAAGGTAATTGTTTTAGTTATCTAAATACACAGTTTTGTCCAACCGCACAAGAATATAAGGCTACACTCAGAATTCACAGCCAGGTCCCTTTCAGTAAAGCATGCTTCAAGTGCTAAGAAATGTACTGTGGGGAACATTCCCTGGTATAGGATTACAAAATAAGACTGAAGGGGTATTTCATAACTTTTTCTGCCATCTTGAGTTTCTGGATGTTACCTCTATCACAACAGCAGTTGTAACACCAGTTCTTAGACGTCATTTGGCGTTTACAAAAGTAAGAGATGTCTATGCAACAGAGTCTGTTTTCTTTAGATATTGCCAGCAGCACACCTACCTCATCTCAGGTTGTGCAATTAATGCCAGTGGATCAGAGAAAGTAATTTAGAATGGTTACGCAGGGAGGGGAAGATAGGAAAAGAGTAATGGCGAGGAAACGGTAGTGCTGCGGAAGAGAGCAGAAAAAGCTGGACACATGCACGAGTACAGCCTACACTCTTGCCCAGACTTTGCTGACAGGAGTAATTTACTCACTAGTAATTTTTGCTGTAAGCATTCTGGTCAGATTCGGAGTTTGGGCTTTTTTGTTATTATTTTCCCAAGGTTGTGAATCTCCCTGCCTTGACTACCTGGACAGTTTATTTAGTAGAACCAGTAACCCAAAGACCTGGCAAAGCGAACAATTACATGAAGCATAAATTAGAAGGTAAACAGAATAATATGAATCCAGGCACCAGCAAAAGGAAAAGACGGAAAGCAAAAAGTTTGAATGGGGAAATATTTTTTAAAACTCTAAGCACAGGTAAGAAATCAAGAAAGAAATTCAGGGCCCCATGCCTGTAGAGCACAACAAAAGCCCCGGTGATAACCCTTTTCAAACCAAACCTCATAGAAATACACAGCTGGACCTTGATGTTCAAGGGAGAAGCCTGTGGAAAGGCAAACCTGCTTGGCAACACAACGCTGCAAAACAACCGCTCCCCTGTCCTGTTCAGGGGGATTCTTTTTTAATGATTATCTTTTTAAGACTGCATCCACTTGAGGGATTCTCTTTCGACTACAGCTGAGACAGCCCAACCCTGTCTCCCTGCCCCCTAAGAATTAAAAACAGAGGATCTTTGCTCTTTTTGTCACTGTATGTAAAGCTCACCGACTATAAAATTACTATGCCACAGCTTCAAGAAATCACCCAACAATAATCAGGCCTTACCAAACTGAGGTAGAGACAAATGTTTAATAGTGACAATTGTCTGACTCCTCATGGTTTTACACAGACCACTGCTGTGTGGGTTACAAATAAATTCTATGCAAACATCTTAATGATTATTCAAAAATTTGCTCCACTGGAATAAAAAAAATCAATAAATCTGGCAACACTAATATAGGATTTGAAGCAATGTTATTGCCCAGTGGGATTTTCTGTCACTATATCCCAGTCGTTTCATAAATTGCTTTCTGGAAGAAAAAGCTAATGCACACAGTGCCTCAAAGATCAACTTTTTAAAACTGGGAAAGGAAATCTGATGACCAACTACTGGCAACCTCTTTGCTCCATAAAAAACTGCAGCCAAACTGGAAGTAAGGCAGAAAGCTGTCTTGCTGCACATCCCAACCGTGGGCTAAAAGAACTGGGAGAGCAACACTTTTAAGCACTCTAAATATTTCATTTTAGATAATTAAGATAGGTATTTCCAAGGAAGAAAGTGTGCGACAGGGCAGGCCAGTGGTTTCTTCATGAAAGGAGAAACAACCGAAGGGCAAATAAAACTTTAACACTGAAATTCAATGTACAAGACACCGGTGCAGCTAAAGCTACCTGAGAAATGCAAAATCCAACAGCTTGCTTCTTATTTACTGCTTGTTGAGCACACAGGCCAAACACAGCAAGCTGAGGTGGTACCCACGGCCAATGGCTATAGCAGAGGATAAAGTACTACCTCGAGTAATCTGAATGTGCACAGCTGACCTTAAGGAAAGGTCAAAACATACAGCTCAACTCGACAGACTAAGAATTACTTCGAGAGTAAAAGCTCTAGGCTGTTCTTGTGGCTTAAGGCCACAAAATGCACCTATACACGAAGCATAATTACCTGAGTCTTTCATCATTTTGACTAGAACTAGGTAAGTCACTAGAAATTGGCCACAAGCTGGCCCCCAGACAACCCCTTAATCCACAGAGCTCCCCCTGCTCCAGGAGCGCAGCTAAAAAGAGGCAAGTGAAGCTTGGGAGTAAACAGCAAAGCATCTTGAAGTGTTAAATAACCATATCAATCTACCAGAGCTGGAAGTACACAGCCACAGTCCATCAGCTGTTTGCATTTTAGAAATATTTTCGTATTTTTCACCAGCTCTCATGCAGAACGCGTTATTTGTCATTAGTGCTGCCAGCACAGACCAAACAGGAGGTTCTACGCATCCTGGCACACCAGGATGTGACCCGGGTTACTCAAACTCTGCTGCTTTGAAAGCCGAGCAACAGCAACGTAATAAACTGGCGCATTGTCTGCTGGGCTTAAGGGGTTCCAGTACTGGGGGCTTCTGCACAAGGCCTCTTCACGGAAGGCAACGGCAGATGCCAACGTTAGCCTGGAATAGAAACTTAGGAGACATTTAAAGCAAATTAGGGGTTTTTTTCTGAAACAAGCAACTGAATAAAAGGCTAATATAATTCTAAATGTACAAAGATTAAAAGGGTTTATACAGATTTTTCCAAAGTTAGAGAAAATGACACTTAAGACTTATTTTTCATTTTCTACTTCAGTTTACTTTTTAAGTGAGGAATACCACCACGGTGTCTGAGCTCCTTTTGTCAACCACCTCAAGGATCAAGGAGAAGAGTAAGAAGTTAAGAGTATCTGAAAGCAAATACGCTTTTTTTGTTGGAGGGTTTTCATGCTTTTGAGTTCTCTTCAGCAGTTTGTATCTTCTGTTCATGCAGAAGCTGCTTAAGCCACCCCAGAAATTTATTGTTACCAAGACAAAAAGAAGCAGTTTTAAGCAAAGTAATTAAGTGTTTTTCCACAACTTCTCTTCATAGTGTGATGCAGGGGCAGGGGAATTAATCAACAATTCAGTATGAAGGCTACACAGGTTTGATCCCAGAAGAAGGAGCGCAAAGTTGAGCAGCCAATTATAATGCAGACAACCTGGTCTCAAAAAAACCCACATAAATCAGCTTTCAGGAAAAGCAAAATCTCAAACTGATTCTCCAGTCATAGGCCCAAAGCTATTGCTGGTCAAACTACTGGCAAAATCTCTACTAAACATAAATTCCCAAATTTCAGCAGAAACAGGCTCCATGTCAGCAGCACAGCATTACGCTGCAGGAGAGGAAACACTCCTCCATCCCTAGTTACCAAGCTATTCAGAGTAACTGAAAAACACCCAAAACATCATTACAGACATGTTTCATCAGATCCCCAAGGAAAAAAAGCTGCAAGGCTTGCTTTTTAGAAACAAACAAACAAACAAAATCCCAAGATACCAAAGCCTCTTCAGCAAACTAGTTCGGTAACAGCCTTAAAGTACTGAATGAAGAAACTAGATCTGATGTCAGAGGTTGGTTTTCAAGACTGAGTCTAACCAGGGGAAGAGCTGGAACTTAAGCCTGTTTATAGTAAACCATGTGGATACCAAACCTCAACGATTCGCTGCTTCAGAGCTCTGGCCCTTTAACAATCAAGGAAGACCAGAATAACGCAGCACTACACAGAAAGATCACAAACCATTTAAGCTATTAGTTAATCCTGCATTTTTATAGTGTTCGCTGCCTACTTCACTTCAATAAGCAAATTATTTAAGAAAAATTACACTCATTTTGGTCAAGTCAAAAGCTTTGCAATTCTGTGTAAGGCTGACTTTCAGAAGTGGTAGTTAGGAAACTGGAAAAAGGGCTTTTGGTGTTTCTTGGGATAACTGCTGAGAGAGGAAAACATCCTGTCAAGTGACAGGTTAGGAGAAGCTGTAACACAGCTTCTAGCCTACTGCAGCAATAGTTTAATAAACATTCAAAAATCTGATTTTGAAGTGTTAATTTTTAAACTTCAGTTTTCCACCTCAGCCATTTAGATCTGAGCAGTGAAGCAAACTGAGATACAGACTCAAAAGTGTCTATAAACCTCCAGCCCCTCCAACAACATCTCAGCTGCCTGTTCTCTCTCACTGCTCCAGACCGCGCTGCTGAACTGAGGGCAAACCTCTCACGGAGGTCGCTTTCTTTAGTGCCAAAGGCATCTATAACCTCACAGTCTGGCCTAGGAAGCCCAGTTTGCTGTACCATCACGCTCGCCTCATTAGTTCAAAACACAAACAGAAAACACGACGCATACTGCCATGCCTCCCAGACTTTGTTTTGGCATCTTGTGCATTGCTGCTGTTTCTCCATCCATGAATTGTCGAGCCTATTTTCCCACCGCGTAGCAGTACAGCAAAGATTAGGGAGTTAAGATCGTAAACACACCTGCAACCCAAAAAAGCCGAACATGATTTAAATAAATAAATACATAAATAAATAAGAAGCTTCACTGTAGTAGTGATAATAACGTTTTCAGATTAGGAACTGTTGGACCGGAGGTGTATACGCATTTATCATTAGTGCTGTCTGTCAACTCCCTTTTCCACTTCTCTGCTGGCAAGGGGCAGGTTTGGACATGCTTTGCCAGCTGGAACTTACCCGCCCAAGTCAAAACCGTACCACTGGTCTCTCTCGAGGCTTCTAACGTAAAAACATGTACGAGGAAGAAACTGGGCTATTTTTGAAATATGTAACTTGTCCGATTGCTGGGAAAAAGGGGCTGTCTTAAGGGTACAGCCTGCTTTATTCTCTGAACAGCAGACACAGCTCAAAACCAGCCGTCACTGCACTGTCTGCACTGGAACCTGCTATTGCCTCTGCGAAGGGAAAGCTGACAGGGGTATGGGGCTGTCTGTGGGACAGGTGATTTACGTACCCAGTCAGCTCTCTTCAGATAAATGCTTTCCTTTTATTAAAAAACATTTGTGAACATCATTCAAAAACCTCTAACTAGAATAATTTGCTAAGCAAGTGTATTTGACGTGACCCATCAAAACAGCTTGTAAGGCTGAAACTCATGTCAGCCTGGATTTAGCAAGCTCGTGACCTCCAGTACACCACCTTTACACCTTTATGGGGTCTTGTACTTTACCAGACCCCGTTCAAACTCCAATCCCGACCTCCGAGCTTCATCCCCCTTTAACACCTGTGGATTTGAACGGCTCCCTCGAAGCATTCCCGCAGTTAAAGACAAACCCCCCAGCCCCACGCCTCGCTAAACCCTTCTGTAACTAGAGCCGGGTCTGAAAGCGGCCCAGGAGAGCGGGGTCGGGCGCCGCGGCTCAGCCCCTTCCCAGCAGCAGGGCCGGGGGGGGCCGTGCCCTTCCCCACCCCGATCCCCGGCCCCGGGCGGCACAGCCAGACCCTCGCCGGTACCGCGCCCGCTCAAGCGAGAGTCCCGGAGGCTCAGGAGGCGCCATAGGGTCAATCCTCAGGCGAACCGGGGGGAGCTGCAGCCTGGCCAGGCACTGTCCCAGCTCCCGCCGCAGCCGCCACCCAGCCCTTCCCTCCGCGCGGCCCCGTTTGGGGCCAAACACGCCGGCCCCGGGACGAAGGTGACCCGAGCCGCTCCCCGCGGGAGGGCCGCGGGCCCCGCTCCCGGCGCCGCAGGCCCCGGCCAAGCCGCCCCAGCCGCCGGCCCCGCGGTGCGGCCTGGCGCGGCAGCCGCCCCCCCCACGGCTACGAAGGGTCAAAGTGCGGCGGGGCCGCCCCGCGCCGCCCGCCTCGGCCCCTCCCGCCGCGGGGCCGCCGCCGCCCGGGCCCCGCCGCCCGCCTCGGCCGCGCCCCCAGCCCCGACTCACTGTCCCCGCGGCGCCGGCCGCACCGGGCCGCCAGCACCACGGCCACGGACAGCGCCACCGCCACCGCTGCCGCTGCTCTCGGTCCCCGGCCCGCGCCGCTGGAGCCGCCGCGGCTCAGCGTGTCCCGGCGGGGGCGGATCAGAGGGTGCGGGGCGGGCACGGGGCGGGCGCGGGGCGGGCGCGGGGCCGGACCCGGCCTCGCATCGTCGGTGGGAGCCCCAGAGAAAGGCCCCGTGGCGGCCACTTGAGAGCGCCCGGCCCCGACCGGCCCCGGTCCCGGCGCCGGCCCCTCCCAGCGCATGCAGGGCTGGCGGCCCCTCTCTGCCCGGGAAACAAGGGGCTGTCCCATCAGCGGGGAGCGGGGCGGCGGCAGGAGGCGGTGCCGGGCCTTTCTCAGGCACCCGGAGACGTCCCCTGCCTTCACCGGCCCGGCAGCACCGGCAGCTGAGTGCCACATGGCAAAGCCCGCTGCCTCTCCCCCAGGCTGCCTTGCCCTGGCTGGCTGCTGGCAGGAGGGGACAGCGGGTGGTGACAGCCTGGGGGGGACAGGAGGGACACCAGGCGGTGACAGGCCCGGGGTATGACAGGACATCAGGCGGTGAAGGGCCAGGGGGTGACAGGAGGGGCACCACAGGCCCAGGGGGTGGCAGGACACCAGGCAGGGACAGGCCCGGGGGGTGACAGGACAACGGGCCTTTTGTCACCATGCGCCGGGCCGTAATGCACGCGGGGTGGGCGCGGCAGTGCCGTGCCAGTCTGCGGTGACACGCTGCAGTGGCAGTGGCGGTGGCAGTCGCAGTCTGTGCTGCTGGTGGCCAGGAAGCCCCTTGGTGGAGCCCTGAGGCAGGAGCACCCGAGTCGCCCCAGCGAGCGGTGGGGCCTGGGAGCGCTGCCCGCGAGAGAGGGAGCAGAGGCTGAGCCGGGGCCGCAGGGCCTCTCCCCATCACCCATCTGCTGGTCCGGGCTGCCAGGAGGAGCCGGGTGGGCGCTGCCACCGCAGCCCAGCTCCATCGCTGAGGGCCCCGGACCGGAGGCGTTGCAGGGGCGGGGGCCAGGGGCTGGCAGATACCACCTGCCGTGCACGGCAGACGCTGTCAGGAGCAGGCGTCGCCGGGCCCAGCCATGCCGTGCGTCCATTACCAGTTCTCCTCCCAGCTGTGCTACGACACGGTCACCTTCAGCGGCCTCCACATCTCCCTGGGCGACCTCAAGTGCCAGATCATGGGCCGCCAGAAGCTGAAGGCGGCCACCTGCGACCTGCGGATCGCCAACGCCCAGACCAAGGAAGGTGCGTGGGGGCGGCGGGCACGAGGCCTCAGGCACTGCCCGGCTGGCGGCGGCCGCGGCCTGCGGGATCCACACTCTGCTCTCTGTGGCTTGTCCCCATGGGGCATGAGTCAGTCTGGGGCCCGTCCCACCGGCGTGTGGGGAACCGGGAGGGCAAGCGGTTCACTGGGGTGGGAAGGGACAGCGTGATGTCGATGCTCAATCTGCAGATGTGGAGTCGTGGCGAGGCAGAGTGACACTGCTTCGCAGCTCCTGGTAGCTGCCAAGGCCCCACAGCTACGCGGGATGTTGCTGCCTGCGGGGAACAGGCTCCTGCTGGCAGATGCCAGTTTAGTCTGAGAGCTGTTAGACTAAGCTGGCAGCTGTTAAATTCAAAGCGAGCAAACAGAAATTTCTGGGGACTGCAGGAATAACACTCCAGCTTCAGTCCTTTCCTATTTAAAACCAAAAAAGTTAACTTTTAAGTCTACATTGTTTGACTTCACCAGATTTCACCATTGACACAGATTTCATCACCAAAATGAACTCAATTAATTGAGGCAAAGGAAAAATAAACGTATGAAAGCCAATAGGTGTCAGGTCCCTTCACAGAACCGACTCTGCAGCATGCTCCGCTGTTTGTAAACCCTCTTCCACAAATTCTCTGCCTCGGTGACCAAGCAAGTGGGATACTTCAAGTCCCACATACCAATATGTGCCGTGATAAGTGTCCTGTGCAAATGAAGCCTTTACTTCACCAGGTTATTGTCACTCCTCAGTTTTCAGTTGATCCATTTAAATGCATACTGATTGACTTTTAAGGGGAATTAATTTTTCTGTTGGTCTGGTATTAGATGGCTGGAGGTCTCCTCCCTGTGCACCTCACAAGCAGATTGAAAACAAGCCTCTCTCTCTATCTATATATATCTGCATGCAAGGACAGTCCATTCAGAAGGCACATGCCAATGCTTCTCTTCTAATGGTCAATGAATTGTCATAAAATACGAAAAGAGGACCCATTCCTCTTTTTGCATCATACACCTGTTGTGCATGTTCCAGCTGACGTTGGCAGGCTTGCAGAGTTGGCGAATAAGTGCACTGGTTGCTGTCCTCATATACACAGCCTCCCTCGAGGAGAGGTGCTGCCACCTGCAATCCTCTGCAGACCTACCACAACCCTCAGCTGGGCACAGGCGTAGCAAACTCCTGCCTTTTTGTGGAGCCACTGTTGCTTATCCTGTGCCTCTGAAATCTCCGTCCCGTGGTTTGTGATCGGGACCAGAAAGAACACTCTGTATGACTCCGTTCAGCAGGTGGAAACAGCTGCTTTGGGCTTCCAGAGCTGCCGCTCATCTCCCAGTTGCTTGCCTGGGCCTCAGTGCTGTTTGAGCTCCTCCGACATCAGAAAGTCCCAGCTCAGGCCTTTCCTGACAGGTGGCTGTGTCATGGTGAGATTCTCCCTTTGAGCAGAGCTCTAGGCGTTGGTTTCAGGGTACGACCTCTGTAAAAGCTTTGGGTTCTGTCATTAGTAGTACCTTCACAGCATCTTTGGCTTTCGGGCCATCATTCTGATTCGGCCTCCAAAGGCAAGGGCTTTTAATAGTTCAAACTGTAGGCAGATCACAGGGAATGGCTACTGATGGTGCTTTAAAATGTTTAGTCATAACCAGCTTGTGTAAGTACAATATAAAAACGTCTCATGGAGACGTCTTTACATTTGAGACACACTCATGGAGAGATCTTTACATTTGAGGCTTATTCAGTCAAAGTGTCTCAGGTAGCTCCTCCTCTTCAAAACTCGAACAGGGTGTAAGCCAAGGCAAAGCATGGAGACCTTCAGGCACACACTGCTTTCAAAAGGTTTTTCAGAAGACTTGTCTTCGTAATGAATTTCATTTGAGTCTCTCTGCTCTGCAAAAAGTGATTTGAAAGAATTCATGTCCCTTTGGCTTATTCAATCAAGATGATTAGCTTAAGAGAGGAGATGCCACTTTAGTCTGAGCCAGTTCTGCCCTACATGTGAAAGCAAGCTCAAAAAACCCCTCAGGCTTCTGTGATCCGTATTCCAGCACTGCCAGTTCCGTTTGCATTCGCATGTACAGCACTGAGCAGCTGACAGTGTGGCTGTCGATGGATGAAGCCCCAAGAAACAGAGAGCTGGCGGCTCTCTTCTGTGTTCTGTCAGTCCCCAGCACTCGCAGCACAGGGGAATCATTTTTAGTGAACAGCTCGGAAAGCAACGGCGCAGAGTTTTCATGCTTTAGCCGAGTGCCTGCTTTGTTGCAGGGCAAGCTGGTTACACTTTAGAATCTGGTTTATGCAGGTGAGACTTTGCTGTGGTTTGTTCCTCTCCAAAGATCTCTCGGGTTTGTAGCCTAACAGAAGCAAAAGCAACTTAAGCTAGGTTGGGAAAGAACCTCATGCATTAGCAGGCTCTCCTTTAGAGACCTCTGGGACTATTTTGCTGCTGGCATCCAAACTGTTTGAAAAGAATGGAAAAGGTTTTGCTGCTGCTGTTTGATTCTCAAACCTGACAACTTGTTGAAAGGCACTGTTGGTGTGTTGAGACGACAGAAGTGCCATGTTACATATAACATTTTGTTATTATGTCTGTAAAGGGGTTCTCTCAAGTGCTCTGTAATTACATCTTAATCTACATTCTTACAAACTGACTAATGTTTTCGTCTGTATTGGTGTTGTTTTCAGAATACACAGATGATAACGCCCTGATTCCTAAGAACTCCTCGGTAATTGTTAGAAGAGTCCCTGTTAGAGGAGTTAAAGCTACCAGCAAAACACGAGTTATGTAAGTACCCATAAAGCATTGTAGTCTGTGAGGGGTTGCAGTGTATTAGCTTTTTGTATGGAGATTGGTTTACAGAGGCATTCGGAGTGTATCTTTCTTCTTTCTATTGCTTTTATGGTAGAGAGATACGCACGTTCCCCTCTCAGAAGAGTTTGATTGTCAGTGTTTGACTGTGTCTTGCATTTGTGGGAGGCGGGGTGGGATATGGCAGGTATTCTTATGCCTCAAATCTGGCTCTTTTGCAAACTGGCTACAGAGGAAAGAGCAAGAGTCGCTATTTGGAGGGTTGGTTATTTAAGAGCACAAAGCTGTAGCACAGACTTCATCGTTTTGATACTTACATAGGAGAGACAAAATATCTGAGGACTTCCTCTGGCACTGTTGTGTTCTAGAGCTGTAAGTCTTAGAGTAATTGCTGACAAACTAGAAATGGGATTTGGTTGGGGGTTTTTTTTAGTTGTATCGAATGTGCCAAGAGAGAACAGATATTTATGTACACAAATAAATTTCCACATTCACTAGACTATCAGAACATAATGTTTTGATGTTTAGGTTTTATAATCTGTTTTCCCTGCTTTTGGTTGGGTACAAGTGCTTTGTTCTAAGTTCTCATCACCTTTCTTTCTTCTTCTAGAACTCGAACCAAGCCAGCGAGCGGAACATCAAAAGCAGTATGTAAAAACACAATCTCACACTTCTTTCTACAGATTGCACTTAATTCTAAACAATGTAGCCGTGTAGTAATCTCCCAAACATTAACTTAATCTGTTTTGCAGATATAGTATATGTGGTAGAGACAATGTATTTGTTTCACAGCACAGTGAAAACAGTCATGCCATCATTTGCCCAGTTCTAATGTGAATATTGGTATTTGTGCCTAGAGATGCATTGTGTTTCATATTGAATATGCTGGAAGATTTCCTGAATGACTTTGTGTTGTACAGATAACGTAGGTTCGTTTCTAGATCATGTAGGTTCAAGGTTTGCACAATTGAATTGGTGCCATGTTCTACAGCCATCTGTCTAGAGCTAGTAATATGTGAGTTTGTATAGGCTGTTGTGTGTTCTTTGTTTCTTGCAATTAAAATTGTTTGGAGTGTATTTTTTGCCATTTTCACAATGTATCACTTAACTTTTGTTTTTAAATACTGTCTTTGCCTAACAGTTTGGGAAGATGTAATCAAAATGCCCTGAGAAACCATTGCTGTTCCGCTTGGTACCGTTTCTTACTTTTGACTTGGCGGTTCCAACAAATCCCCAAATCAACGTATCCCATACGTTTTGAGGACAGTTCTGTGCAGCCAAAAGATTCCTTTCCGTGTCCTGAAATACTTGGGTATTTGTTCCTAAAGTTGTATGACTGAAGTGATATTGTTTGGCCCCCTCTGAGTACATAAACGTCTCTAAGAGATTGCCGTGAATTTTAATGTTGTTGCTCCCTGAAGTGGTATTCTGAAGCTCTGCATTTGTTCTTTCCACTTTATCCGATGAAGCGGTTTAGTTTCATAGTTTGTCTGCAAATGCAAATATCTAAAACCCAGTGCACCGAGTTCAGCTGCTTCTCATGAACCACGTAGGTAGGCCCTCTGAAGCTGTCATAGGTGTGGAGTCTGTTTTGAACAAATGCAATTACATTAGGTTGGAAATGTCTCTTTCCGTGACACTCGGAGGATGTAGTGCAGACTTTCAGACTACGGTAGAGGTTAACTTTTGCTATGTTTTGATTGTACAACTTGAATATGTGTTTAATTTTTTGTGAACAGATTGAGGACTCTTCTGCACCTACTCCCCTGGCCCAGCTCATTAAGGTATGTGTATATTCTTGTCAAAGACTTAAAAAACCCCCACTACCACCAACAAAAAACCCAATTGCTTCATATTTTTAAATCTTTTGTGGTGATGGATACCTGGATAACTGTTGTGATGTGAACAAAACTTAACTTTTAATAATTTACAGTATTGGTTTCAACTTTAAGATGTGTGTATATTTCCATAGTATCCCGTAAAGAGTAGTTCCCAGTTTGGGAAGATAGAAGGGGAGCCCCTCAACATAATGTTGCACTATTGCTCATCTTCAAGACACAAAGAAACAGCACTTCAGGAGCTGTTTACTGTTTCTCAGACCTTTCGATAATTTTGTGTTGGAGACTGACACAATTTTCACAGAAGAATTTGACTGGCTGCAAGTTATGGACATTTCAGGGGGGTTTGCAACAGCCAAAATAGAAGCGTTTCTGTAACATGGACAATTGGGTGGCTAACGTTGAGTTTCTAGTCACTACAGGTATAGATCCACTCTCTGAAAGCTGCACAGTTTCATAACTTGTAGTCTATGGAGAGTGGACAACACACCCTAATTTGTCTGAACACAGACTGTGTAAATTGTGTAAATGTGCCTAACTGTTTGCAGGAATATACCAATGTGTGAGTGTGGCGTATTAGCAGAGGTGACCTTCTGAAGCTGTTGTAATGCCATGGTTTGCTATGGAACT
The DNA here is from genome assembly GCF_047716275.1 of Strix uralensis. Classification (NCBI taxonomy): domain Eukaryota; kingdom Metazoa; phylum Chordata; class Aves; order Strigiformes; family Strigidae; genus Strix; species Strix uralensis. The sequence goes on along the minus strand of NC_134012.1, from coordinate 8,846,993 downwards.
GCTTGTGTTTTTTGCTCCACAGTGTGTACCTTTGTCTGGGAAAGCACTAGTGGTTGCGCTTTGTGAAAAGGCGTAGTGCGAGCCAGTCAGATTACTGGTCTTAAAGAGTGGAGAAGGCAGGGCCTCATGCAGAGGAGCTAGTTCTTTCTTATGAAAATAAAGGCTGGAGTTCATTTCCAAGAAAGAGAAATCTCTTCCCACTCTCTTCTTCCCTCTCTCACTGCAGGATTAAATTGTGTACATTTGGGGAAAAAACGTCAACAGTTACTTTGGAAGGTAGTCACCAGAAGAAATTGGTCTCCATTAGTGCTGTCCCTGAACATGTCCTTGGTTCTGTAAACTCATGGGAAGTTTGACTCTAAAATGTGAAAAACTGTCCAAGTGCTGTACACGTTTAAGCTTTGGAGAAAATGTACGTATTTCAGAAAAATGCAGGAACGTAACATAAAGCAGCTCCAGACTGTTATACTCCAACCTCCTCAGTGCAGACAAGCTTGGCACGGAGGCAATGTGTTGAAAAGTTTTCTGCTTTATTATTACCTTGTACGAAATGCCGTATTTGAATTATGGTCTGTGCCTAGTAATGCTCTGTGGGGTTTGGATGTGTCTTGTAAACTGTCTGGGTTTAAACAAATCGGTCAAGTATCTGTAAAGTTTTCTGTAGATGGTAATGGAATGGGTTTGTTTCATAGATGTCGATCTGGATTATGTTACTGCTGTGTCTATGAAACAACTGTTTAATAAACTGTTGAAACTAGCGGGTTGCTTTTGCGAATGAATGCGTATAAAATCAAAACCATGAGTGGTTGCTCTGAATGATGGGTGCTTGGAGGTCTGTATCCTTTACATCCCTCCCTTAGACGCTGCTGGTATCTGGACTAGTGTGTAATGAGAACATTTGAACAAATGCTACTTACAAAAAATCAGCTGGCTTCGATAAGTTGAAGATCTAGTTCTGCGTAAGGGTTCTATAACAATTTGTGTGTGAGAAGGCCACAGCAAACAGGAAAAAAACCTGCAGGTTGTGCTGACCATAGTTAAATCACTTAACGTGAAGAAGTGAGTAGGCAGGGGACATGCAGTTTGGGCTGCCTACAGCACACGATGGTCCAATTTCTACTGAAAAGAGTCTTTGGCTTGCTGACGAATTATAAAAAGCTTGATTCCTCTTAATGCTTCTGTGTCTGAAGCTGAATTTCAGTGAGCAAAGGCAACTTCCCCAACGCTTCAGTTGTATGTCCTTTTAATGCTGCAAAATGTAAACACTGGTACTTGCATCCATCTCTCTCAATTAAATGTACAGCGGAGATTTTCTCGTTCAAATACTCTGGAGCTCAAGAATCCATTTAAAAATATCGGATAATGTAATTTTCTCTACACAGAGCTTCAGTCCGCTTGAAAGACATTTGGGTTGGTTACACAACTCTTTATGTAATGGACAAACAGAGCCTCTTAGCAGCCTCTTTACATGTACCCTTGAGGGTGGAGGCCTGCAACTCTAGCTAAAACCTCTGGGAATTGCTTAGAGACCAGTCCTTGAGACTATACTTGTTTGAAGGATTAGACTGAAGTGGTTTGGTTTATGTTTTGTAGCATTGCTTCCCATTTTAATGGCTGCCTTTGTTACCCCAGCAATAGAATTAAAACTCTCTATCTTCATTTGATTGCTGCCTTATTCACACCCATGGTGCTACAGGTGTGTTTAACACCGCATCAATGTGCTTCTTGTTTCTCCAGGAAACTCAACAGAAACAACCTCTGCTCTGTTCAAACCATCCATGCAAGATGATCCCCAGAGCTGTTCTCCTGTTGCCCATGGCAATTTTCTGGTCTTCAGGCATTAAATTCTCTTCAAAAACCCCTGGCAGTTTCACTTGGACATCAGAGATAGCAGCAGAAGAAGAGTAACAACAACAATAATAATAAGGAAAATAGTTTTCTTCTAATTTTGTGGCTCTCAGTTGTAGGAGTGTTTCTTCCAAACGGAGCTATCACTATTAGGCATGCAGAGGAAGATGAGCTGGTTGGCAGCACAGTCACACTGCAGAGAAGTGACAGGAAGGTAGAGAAGTTACAAAAAAAGAGGGTACTTGGACAGGGGTATTAGACTTTTTTGCTAAACTTTTGATTAAATATCCATAGCAACCACACAATATGTTGTCCTCTATATAAAATGGAAGGTATAGAAGAGAAATGGATTGAGTGAATTTGTTTAATAAGAGTTTGTCTGCAATGCATTGAACATTTGTTTCCGTGTTCATAATCCCTTGCAGTAGTATGCTTAGTAAAACTTCCTAATTTAATGCCTGTAGTTCGCAGTTTATGCTTGTAATGTGATCAGTAAATACATCTTGGTAGCCTTTTACTGTGAGTTTAAAATTAGCAACACTTTCTTTTTGTAAACTCTGAGCAGATCAACTCTTTTCATTTTCATTGTTCTCAGAAATAAGGATTGATGATGAAAACCTACTAAAAACTTGTGGTACAAACTGGAGGAAGAGGAAGACGTAGTCTTACTATGGGCATGCTCCCAGTAAGTCCAGACTGGTTTTGAAAAGGGGCCAGATCTGAGCTGAGTGGCAGATGGGAACAGGCTGTCCTTGCAACTTTGTCAGAGAGAGCCTGAGGAGAGGCATGGTGGACAGCAAGAAGGAATCACCCATCAGTGCGTAGTACTGCACAAGCAGTATGTTAGAGCAGGTATCTCTGGTTTATCATGTACGCCTCCCCAGGTCACCCAGGCACACCTTATTTTTGTGAAAACCCGGCTCAATATTTCTAAGTTAAAAAAGGAATATAGCATACTCCAGGTACGAAGGAAATTGCCTGAATGTCTCATCTGATTTATAAGGGGGTTTAACAAACAAGTAAAATCAGCAGTCACGTGTTTATTTGAAAATGCTTGGAAACTGGAGCCTGTTAAGAATACAAGAAATGCCACATATCTTAGGCTATTATCTGCCATAAGGACATGACAAGGTCATTATTAAGTCTTAGCCCTTAATAGTTTTGTGCCTTACAAGGCCTTCAGAATTCCCTTTAGCACCCCCCTGCATTTTGTTGGATGACGTTTGAATTATTTTTCTTAATTTTACATGCAGAATTGTGTTTAACGACATGATGCCTGTGGGCTGGGGGGCTGGGAAGCAATAGTTCTGCCTTGTGGCTGATGAAGAAAGAAGCTGGTCTGTGGCCAGGAGGTCTGGAGGATGGATTGCCACAATATTGACTACAGCCTGGAAGGATGTTCTGTCAGTGCTAGTCATTGCCATTTTATATTTTAAAATGATTAATTGCAGACTTCTGCATTAAGCTGTTCTTCTCCTCATGGACTGACCACGCCTATACTCATTCAACTGCAACTAACATGCCCTGGTGTCTTTTTCACAGTCTCACGCAGCCACAAATAAATTCTCTCATTACCCTCAGCTATTAACCATGGCTACATCCTTTTGACCCTTACTGGAACCTAACTAAAGGACAAAACTCACCTACCCAACAGCCACACCACTAGGACAATTCCTTCTGACCTTGTTTTTGAGCAGGTAAAATATGGAGGAGTATCTTAATGAGATAAATAAAAAACCCCAAATGCCTAATCACACAAAGGCACAGTACACAACATTCTGGGTTAGATTTTTACCAGCAGATGAAAGGTGCCCACGACCCCTCTCATGCACTGAGGCCAGCCGGAATGTTAGGTAGCCCAAGCTAATGCTGTCATAACAATTTCACAATACAGAGCAATGAGATGTGGTGCCCTAGAACTGTTCAATGTACTTATGTAGATGTAGCTGCAGCGTCTATAGTGTCTGTACACCGGCAAAAGCAAAGAGACACCATCTTGAGCTCCTTCAGAGCAAGGAATTTGGTTTCCCAGTTCCTTGATGAGAGCTCTGACTGCTACGGTGTCCAGCAAACGTGGGCAGAACCACATTACTCTGACCTAGTTGGCAGAGTCTGCTCCATTGAAAGCCCAAGCTGGTTGGCATCAAGGTGTGCCCTGACAGGGCAGGTCACACGCAGCCCCATGTGTGTCTCCTGGTCCTGGGCAGGCTCAAGCGCTTGAGCCGCTGAGCATGGGACACTGGTGGAAGAACTGCAGTAGTGGGTGTCCAAAGGCTTCAGGTACAAAGGGACGAACTAAATGAATTTGGGCGTATCCCAGGCCAAGAAATAGCTGTTTCAGTTACAGGAGGAGAGCCGTATTGCAAATTTGGACTTAAAAGCCTCCCTTCCGTCTGACTCCTACCTTAGATGCTGAGCAGCTCTTTGGGTGCGTCTGCCCTGTTTTCACTCACAGGTCTTGGTTCCACATTGTCCACTCTGCAGTCATGATAATTCATTCTGTAGCTCTTTTTTGGAGCGAACAGATTTGTTCCCTTTGAAACAATACCTGTACGCAGTTCTGGAAATGATTTAGTCCAGACACCCTCCCAAGAAGCAGTGTGAGCGAGACTACACCAGGTTTGGCTCCTGCTGTCCCCTTTTTGTCCTGGCTTTCCATCCTTGGGCATCCTCGAGCACTTTCCCATGCTGTGGCAGCAGCCGTGCAACACTGCCCATTAGGTTCACACTGCAAGAGCAGCACTCGGAGTGGCAATGGAACAGGCTCTTGCATTGCCTTGGATGCTTTGGACAGCACTTTCTACACCTTCACACACAGAGAAAATGATTATATTGTCTTAAGGACCCAGGGTCAAACACTGTGTCGCGTGGGCATGGTCGTCATGTTCTCTAGTCCCGAGCAGAGTCAATGTCACTGCTCTTGTCACTTGGCTTGGAGCAAGGGACCACTTTTTGGGCTGGATGCATTTAGCTGCATTTTTCAATCTAGCCTTCTATTCAGTATGGATCTCAGAATAAGATAATCGAATAAATGAGTGCACATGGGAAGGTACAAATAAGAGAAGGAAATAGATGAGTGTGTATGACAAGATAAAAATAAAATCCTATAACTTCATATATATGCACAACTTTTACTCATGAAGAAGATTGTGAAGCTCTGGGAGAAGATCAGCTGTAAGCCCACAGACAGCCAGAATCTAGCTGGGATGCCCACCCTACACATGCTAGAAGCAGACAGGACCCTGCTGTGTGCACCAGGTGGGGGGAGCTGAAGCCCTCTCCCTCTGACAAGGGTGAAGTTGGCCAGAAATGCCTCTCACCACATGGCAGCACCTATGACCCGCTGCGAGGAAGCAGAGATCTCCCCCTGCTACCAGCACTGCCTCGATGTTTATGTGCCCGAACAACAGCAACCTGCTTCTGGTGGGCACAGATGAGTGCTGGCACTTGTCTTCTTCGTTCTGGGGCTGGCTACTAGCAGGAGGCATTTTTAGTTGCGGTGGCAGTGCAGGGAGATGGAGGCAGTTCTGTGAGGACATACGGAGAAAAAAAAAAGTCACGTCATCTCCAGCCTGTCTGCTCCAGCACTGGTGAGGGGTTATCTCCACAATTGGATGCAATTCAGGCTTAGTCCCTACAGGTTTGAGCCACTGATGTAAACTTGCTTAAAATAAATAGTGGAGGGGCAACCGAGTGTGGGAAGGCACAAAAATCACAAAATCTGTGACTGTGAAACACTGAGGGGAATCACCAGGGGACAAACCCTCCTGTATTTTACAGTCTGTGCTGTGTAAAGCAGCTCAGAGCTTCAGGTCGTCTGTTGATCACTGCTCTGGCCCCACTTCAGCTCAGGAGGATGCACAGAAGTTGATTACAGGTGTCGGCTGTTGTAGCCCTTCAGGCAGCCTACCCCTTCCAGAAACAAAGTCCAAGCCAAAGCGGAGCAGCTCTTTCCCCTCTGCCTCTCTGCAGTCGGGCTTGCCTCACGCTCCCTCCGCCTCCACTTCTTGCTGCTCCTCACTCAGTCTGGCTTTTCCTGGGCTGCAGGAGCCCTTCCCTGCTCTTAGCTGACAGGGATGCCCGCCAAACTCCTTCACCTGCTGGGGGCCACCCCGCCAGCCCTGAAGCCATCATCACCATCTTCCATCCTACTGCCCTGTGCTGCTTGGCAAGAGGTGAATTTTTACAAGTCATTACGGTTTTGAAGAAGAGCTGCTGCACAAGCGAACGTTGATTTCCCGGTGCTCTTTGGAGCGGTGGTGCTCCCACTCACCGGGGGTGGCTGGTGGGCTCCCAGAGAGCTTGGCTGTCCTTTCTCAGGCTGAATGGCATCAGGAGCACAGCCACACACACGTGGGGGTAGGAACAAATGGCAGAAACAAGGGTTAAGTAGTACCTATCAACACTGACAGACAATAGTTCATTCGTCTCTTCCTCCTCAGAAGGCCAGTGTGTATCCGGGTGTAATGGCCCCATCCTTCGTATCCAGCACTTTGCATTTTAATTGCTGCAAAACAGGAATAGGGCCAGCTCGCTAGGGACGTTATCTTCTGCTATTTTGATTTCAAAACTTAAACCTATCAAAGCTAAAAATAAAGATCCTCCTATTACAGATAATAGGAACTGCTGCATTATTTCTCTGTCCTGCCACTTGTAGTAGCCACAGCTTACTGCCTCTGAAGAACCATCTGTATCATGTAGTTCTGCCTGTGTCTGTTTACTCGACCTAAGAGAGCTATTACTAACCTGAACTCCCTCTTTGGGCTGCCTGGGGAGGTGAAAACTCACCGGATCAGGAAATGATGCTTGGGTGAAAAGGCTTGATAGTTCCCCAATTTTCCTGTTTAAAAGGAGCAGCAAAGGTATCTCAGAGATAAAACATGCTCTTAGCTGAAAATTGGCCACGTACTTTCCCTTTCTTAATGAAAGACCTGCATTTCAGTACGAGATACCCATTTCCTCCAGGAAAGAGTCAAGAGAGAAAGAGCTACACATCTTACACTGCTGTTTGAACTGATACAAGATGCACTGACCTGAGCTAAAGTCCCTCCTGAATAGCCTTAAGTTTTAGCATGGAGGAGACAGCATCAGGTAGCTGAGACACTTGAAAGCAGCTGTAGGCACACCTTTACCAATATTGACTCCTAACCTGGAAGCAGCAGGATGTGCTATTGCCACACGCTGTTGGCAGGAGCCCCTGTATCTTTGGGTAGGGGTTTGCGTGGAGCCCAGGCATGTTTTGTCACCAGTGCGTCTTCTTTTGTCCCCAGTCTTCTTCCCCTTGCTGTGTCCCAGGAGTGGTTGCACACCTGAAGGTCAGCTCTGCAAGCTCCTCAGCTAGAGGAGAGCTGCCGCTATCTCTGAGCAAGGGGAGGCCTGCAATGCCCAGCTGAGGGTAAAGGGGCCATACCCTGACCTCAGTGCATGGGGAGTGGCACCATTGTAATCAGTGATGGCCAAATTACAAACTAAATGGTGATAAACAGTGGCTGGAAAATGGGTCTTTGCAATTTAATACCATATTACCACTGATGCTATTTTGTTGTCAACTGGGAAAATGGGATAAAAAGTGCCTTACGTTGATGCCTTTATGACTTTGTATAGGGATCCTAATGTTCAGAAAAATGTGGATTGGGATGAGGTATGTTACTGCCATGTACGGAGGAAAAGGGAAAGAAACAAGCATCTGTATGCTGTGCTGTGCTGAACAAGAGGATGTATAGTTGTTAGTCCCTTCTTTCTCTCCCCCATATAACCCTGTGGCCAAAGGGGAAGAACTCGGTTGTGATTTGAACTTGGCCAGCAGCCAAACACCACACAACCGCTCGCTCATCCTCCCCCTGCCCGGGGACTGGTAAAGAAACCGGAGGCATAAAGGGAGACTCATAGGTTGAGATAAAAAACAGTTTAGAAACTAACTGTAATAAAATAAAACAATAACAATAGTAGAAAGTACAAATGGGTAATGCACAATGCAATCACCACTCGCCAACTGATACCCAGCCCATTCACGGCTAGCGGTCCCACAAAACCAAGATCCTGCAATTGCAATCCTGGAAGCAAGAGAGAACCCCCCTCCTTCCTGGCCACCCCCCCTTTATATACTGAGCATGACGTTACATGATAGGGAATATTCCATTGGCTAATTTGAGTCCAGTGCTCTGGCTGTGCCCCCTCTCAGCTTCTTGTACATCTGTGCAAGGACAGGACACGGGGAGTTGGAGAGTCCTTGATGTCTTAACAACAACCATAAACATCAGCGTTTTATCAGCATTCTTCACGTACCGAATCTCATACTGAATCCAAAACAGAGCACCCTTTGAGCTGCTAAGAAGAAAATGAACTCTATCCCAGCCAAAACCAGGACAGTCAGGAAAGCTCAGAAAGAGATCAGAAAAAAAGGACAAATGGGAAATAGGAATTTTAGCACTATTTCAAGGAGGACTAGAGGGCATTCTCAGCCAGTGATAGAGGCACCGTTGAGACGGGCTGTCGGGATGGACGGTATGCCAGTCTTTGTGCACGTCACTTCTACTACTTCAGATTTGTTGAATTGGGAGCACTGTGTTGGAACAGAGAGAATCCTGATGGAATGTTCAGCTTTTAGAAACTATTATGCTGACTCACAACACTAACTGGGGGGACATGCAGGCTTTACTGAATACCTTTTTTTACTGCAGAAGAAAGAAGGATGGTACTAGACAAGGTGAAAGAAGAGGGAGGAAGAAGGAATAGGTGGGAGATCCTAGTCAGTATTTGCCTTTGAGAGAAGATCCAGAGTGGGACATGAATACTGGGCTAGGAAAAACTAAATTGAAGCAATACCAGCAGCTGATGGGGTAGAGCATGGGGTCCAAAAAGCAGAGAAATCTGTCTAAACTGTGTGAAGTTAGACAAGAGGTTGAAGAAAGTCCATCAGCTTTTTATGAGAGATTGTGTGAGGTGGCTAAGAAATGGACTGATTTAGATCCGGAAGAGGAGGAAAATGAGGAAGTGTTCAACATGTCGTTTATAGGTCGGCCATTGCAAGATACAAGAAAAAAGTTACAGAAAGTAGATGGAGCAGGGGGAATGTCTGTTTCCCAGTTGATTGAAATTGCTTATAAGGTACATAATAATAGAGAGGTAAAGAAGGAAAAGAAGGGACAGCAAAAAAAGAAACTGCAGGGTTCTCTCTTAGCTGCAACAATTGTAGACAGATGAGGTGGGATGAGAGGATGAAGAAGAGGAGGTTGTGGGGGAAGGGGTAGAGAGGGTCCTGAAGCAAGACTGGGATACGGAGCATGAAAAGGCCCTCCTTGGGGCTTGAATCAGTGTTCTATTTGCAGGCAGGAAGGACACTGGACAAATGAATGTCCAAGTAAAGAAAGAAAATGGAGAGGAGAACAGATGAGGAACGACAACCTTACAATGTTGGAGGATTTGGATAATGAATGAAGGGGACAGGGGGAGGATATTAAAGCATCCCCAGCAGATCCCCTGGTTCCAGTAAAGCTGGGGAATGATGGACTGGTAGGAGCTGATACTAATGAAAATTGTCTGGAAGTAACAATCAGCATGTTGATCAGGTGACTGCACACCAGGTGAATGAACCCAGTTTTGGGACAACAAACACACCCGCACACCCTGAATGCATGCCAACACACACACACAGACACTCACTGGCTGCACAGCAACACACACACTCCCATGGACTGCACTCCTCAGCCTTCCTGCTGCCACTGCTCCCAGCCTCTTGCTGCTTCATCCCCTTCAGTTGCTCCACACTGGAACCCTATCCCAAACCCACCAGACACCCCCTCCACCCCCAACTAATCAAGCTCAGCCCTAGAGCTACCCTGCAGCTTTGGCCCAGTGACATCTCTGGCTAACAGAGTGCTGGGGTAGCCAGCTGTGGGTTAGGGAGATGACCAGCCCTGCTAAGAGTGCAGGTCAGTGGAGCCTGTGCTCTGTACTGCATGTCCAAGCTGAGGCCTCTTGACAGAAAGCCGGACTTGGTCAGGGTGGGACCATGACACAGCATCATCTCCAGAGCCACAACAGCTCCCTTAAAACCATGCTGAAGAAGCAGCAAAGGGCACGCCACAGTGTCCAGAGATCCCAGCTCAGCTGGAGGCGTGCGGTTCACCCCTGGGTGGGAACAGAGCTGGGAACTGCAGCACCATCACTTGCCAGGGGCCAGGAGCGCAGCAAGAGGAGGTTGGGATGGATCGTCCTGGCAGCCTCAGAGGCAGGACCTTGTGCCGCCAGTGCAGAGTGGACATGCCTAGGTGGGAAGCAGGTCAGGGTATGCATGCTTGAGCACCTCCAGGTCCTTCATGACTCCGGGAGGTGGAAATGTGGCCAGTGGTTGGCAGGCCTGGTCCTCTTTTAAGGTCTGTCAGGGATGCTGGGGCTGATCAATCAGGGGGGCTGCAAGCACATGCCATCCACATGACTGAAAGGGTCTCTCTCCTCTTGCTCGTGAGCTAGGCCAGCTTCCCTTCTGCCATTGCTAGCAGCCAGGCTTCTGGAATCACCCCCTCCCGCCCCGGGTACAGAGCAGGGCTGCACAGAAAAGGGTTTGGAATCACTCTCAAAGAGAAGGTAAGATGGACTGTAGTGATTAGGTGCAGGGCTCAGTCCAACAGCCAAACCAACCAGCTGTTTGCTTATGTGTGAGTAGCTCCTTGATCCCCCCTTCTCTCCATTTTCCGTGCTTAACATCCCCCTCATCTTCCTCGACTCCTCCCTTTCTCCGCCCTTATCTCCTCTCCCACAAGGGACCCACCCCTGGTTGTTTTTACCCCTTGCTCCCAGGTTTGCTCCATCTGTGAACAGATTTGGTGTTTCAGGTGCTGTTAGCTAGGTCACCTTGGACTTCCATGGCATTCCTCATGTGGTTTCCTGGGTACTGCTGTCCCTGCCAGATTCCTCTCCCTAAAATGACCCCATCTCTTCCTCCAATTATCTGTGAAGTGTGGCCATCTCCCACATCATTCTCCCTTAACCATCTGCAAAATCTGGTGCTGGAATAGCAGAGTATCCACAAAAGACAAGATGCTGTCACAGTAGAGACGGACACGACAAACATCAGATTGTGTAAAATGACCAAAATGGCCACAATGGCTACAGAGGCTACTTTATTGTTCTAACAAGCCTTTTTATAACCTTCAAAGTAGGTGTTCATACAGGATTGGTTTACTTTAGTAACTAAGAGTTCATGATTGGGTGTTAGTTTCTCGGCTGAACCATCAGGACAGTTCTTCTTATCTTATTTCTCTAATCTTGTTTCCATGGCACTTCTCGAGACTTTCCGGCCTCTCATGGATACACTGGAATCTCGTCAAGGTTAAATTCTTCTTCAATTAGACTAGAGGTAGACCCGCTGCCTCCCCCGACAAGATGCCTTCTCTCAGGCCGCCTTCACAGAATCACAGAATCACAGAATCATCTAGGTTGGAAAAGACCTTGAAGATCATCCAGTCCAACCATTGACCTAACACTGACAGTTCAACTACACCATATCCCTAAGCGCTAAGTCAACCCGACTCTTAAACACCTCCAGGGATGGGGACGCCACCACCCCCCTGGGCAGCCCATTGCAATGCCTAACAACCCGTTCGGTAAAGAAATACTTCCTAGTATCCAGTCTAAACCTTCCCTGGTGCAACTTGAGGCCATTACCTCTTGTCCTATTGCTTGTTACTTGGTTAAAGAGGCTCATCCCCAGCTCTCTGCAACCTCCTTTCAGGTAGTTGTAGAGGGCGATGAGGTCTCCCCTCAGCCTCCTCTTCTCCAGACTAAACAACCCCAGTTCCCTCAGCCGCTCCTCGTACGACCTGTGCTCCAGACCCTTCACCAGCTTTGTTGCCCTTCTCTGGACACGCTCAAGTCATTCAACGTCCTTTTTGTAGTGAGGGGCCCAAAACTGAACACAGTATTCGAGGTGCGGCCTCACCAGTGCCGAGTACAGGGGCAATATCCCTTCCCTGTCCCTACTGGCCACACTATTTCTGATACAAGCCAGGATGCCATTGGCCTTCTTGGCCACCTGGGCACACTGCTGGCTCCTGTTCAGCCAGCTGTCAATCAACACCCCCAGGTCCCTCTCTGACTGGCAGCTCTCCAGCCACTCCTCCCCAAGCCTGTAGCGCTGCTGGGGGTTGTTGTGGCCCAAGTGCAGCACCCGGCATTTGGCCTTATTGAAACTCCTACAGTTGGCCTCAGCCCATCGCTCCAGCCTGTCCAGATCTCTCTGCAGAGCCTCCCTACCCTCGAGCAGATCAACACTCCCACCCAACTTGGTGTCATCTGCAAACTTACTGAGGGTGCACTCGATCCCCTCGTCTAGATCATCAATAAAGATGTTAAACAGGAGTGGCCCCAAAATTGAGCCCTGGGGGACACCACTCATGACCAGCTGCCAACTGGATTTAACTCCATTCACCACAACTCTTTGGGCCCGGCCATCCAGCCAGTTTTTTACCCAGCAAAGTGTGTGCCCATCCAAGCCTCGAGCAGCCAGTTTTGCCAGGAGAATGCTGTGGGAAACGGTGTCAAAGGCCTTACTAAAGTCAAGGTAGACAACATCCACAGTCTTTCCCTCATCCAATAAACGGGTCGCCCTGTCGTAGAAGGAGATCAGGTTTGTCAGGCAGGACCTGCCTTTCATAAACCCATGCTGACTAGGCCTGATACCCTGGTTGTCCATTATATGACTTTTAATGGCACTCGACATGACCTGCTCCATGACCTCCCCTGGCACCGAGGTCAGACTGACAGGTCCATAGTTTCCTGGATCCTCCTTCCTGCCTTTCTTGTAGATTGGTGTCACATTTGCCACCCTCCAGTCCAATGGGACCTCCCCAGTTAGCCATGACTTCAGGTAAGTCATGGAAAGTGGCTTGGCACGCGCATCTGCCAACTCCCTCAGCACCCTTGGGTGTAACCCATCTGGTCCCACAGACTTGTGTGCATCAAAGTGGTGTAGCAGGTCTCTGCCTGCTCTAAGCAGATTTGGGGCACCACTTTCAGGTCAATGTTCAGAAACCGAAGCAGCCTTGAGTCCAGTTTGGGGGCCAGTCCTGGTGCCTCCGAAGCCGTGCTACACCTCAAGGGCCCTGAGAGCAGCTGTTCCATATTCAGACAGAGCCTTCCCTGGCATCCTAGGGACCAGTTTGGGCGCTCAGCTGTGTGTCTTATGTCTATCCACACAAGCCAGGATGCCAGCAGGAAGCTCCCACACCTTTCATGAGCTTTGAGGCTGCCACTCTTCAAGCCACGGCCTCCAGGGACCCAGCCCTGCTTGACAAATGCAACGCACGCGGCTGGCTCCTGCTTCTCTCCCGTGACTGCCCTGCACTCCAGCACATGAGCACGGCTCCACCGTACGGCTGCAGAAGGCAGACTGACGAGCTGTGGCCAATTCAGGATGTACCAAAGCCATGGACAATGGCATGTGGAGCTGAGAGCAGGAGCAACCTTCTCTGTTCAGGGCTTGCAGTTGCATGTCCTTGGCCACACGTACCAGGTGCCACAACTGCCCTTGTCGGTGCTGGCCCAGAACAGCAAAAGAACTCACAGACAGCAAGGACAAGAAGCCTGCCAGAGACTGTCGCTGGGGCTGACATGGCCAGTGTGGACAGTGCTGCATCTGTGCTGCACAGCGCTTTGTGTGGGAAGGCTGACACTACTTGGATCTGCTTGGGCTGGCACATCACTGCTTGCCTGCCGCGGCTGTAACCAGATCGGCTCTGCAACACCCAAATGTGCATACTGCCTGTAGGACTTATGTTCTCTGGTGTATGTTTTTTGGGAAGGACCTGGTGGCAAAGGGCTGCAGAGAGCAGGGTGGCAGTGAACATTCCAAAGAGGCTGTGGTGCCACAGTGGGTTTTTTCCTGCTAGCCATTAGCAGGAAGTGCTCAGAGACGGGCACTGCTGCCTGTCACGGGGCCTGCACACCCCATCCTGCAAGCAGAGCATTCAGCGGGGCTCTGTCGGGGGTGACCGATCCCAGCTTCTGCTTCCCCTCCTGCTTGGAAGCCCCCATGTTGTGGCCCCCTACCGAGAGGCCACTGTGCCCAGTACCTGGAACCAGCTGTGACCCTGTGACATCAGCCTTGTTGCCAAGGACACCATGGGCAACATGAGCCCTGCAGGCACTCTGTGGCAGCGAGCCCTCCGTTCTTGCAGCTGGCACATGCCATTGGCAGCGATGATTTTGCTTCCCCTCCTCATCCTGTTGGCCCTGTGCTGGCATGCGCACGGCGCATAGGACACCCGTGGGTAAGTGGGACAAGGGTCTGGGAGGGAGCTTGGGCACCCTGATGGAGTTCCCTGGAGGGTGCCTGCTTGTCCCCCATGGCCACACCACAGCTTCCCCAGCCCCACGCGGGAGCCTCGGTTCCTTGCAGCACCCGGGCTGCTGGCACAACTCGCCTGCAGGTCTAAAGCAGAAATGTGGGCGGACACCTGTCCTCCCCATGGGGCTCCCTGGCCTCGCTGTCCATGCAGCGCCTCGTGGGGAGGGCAGACGGCTAACCTTCAGCCAGAACAGCAGCGACCCATTGAGTAAGACACTAATGAATTTCTGGTTACAGAGGGACCTGTGGGCTCCGGCCAATGGCTTCTGGCTACGAAACCTTGCACGTGGTGGGGGGCACAGACACCCAGCCAGGGGCCTGGCCCTGGATCGTCAGCATTGAGGGTCCCTGGGCAGCAGAGACAGGGCATATATGTGGAGGGTCCCTCATCAGTCCACAGTGTGTCCTCACAGCAGCCCACTGCTTCACCAAGGCCAGGTAAGGAGGGGAAGGAATGTGGATATCCCCACAGCACTCGCAGGTGCCCCCTTCACAGCACCACGAGCTACTCCCATCCCCGTTCCTTGTGGTACGCCCAGTGCCTGGGCACTGCAGAACCTGGCTGAGAGGCGGCTCAGGAGAGGGCTGGGCTCAGGCCATGGCTTCCTAGCAGGCTCCAGCTCGACATGCCTTGGGCCCAAGGCATGCTAGGGCACTTGCAGCCTCCATAGCGCTGCTTTCCTGTCTCCTGTGTGAAGCAGGGGGCAGGGAACTGCTGGATTGCTGCAGCACGTGGCTGGGCTCCCTCTGAACCCTCTCCCCATCTGCCTTCCAGGCACATCACCATGTGGCGCGTAGTGATCGGGGCCACTCAGTTGACTCAGCTGGGCCCGGAGGCCCAAGTGCGCAATATTAAGCGGCTGCTGGTTCACGAACAGTGAACACTACAGTAGTACCTCGGAGAGGAACGACATTGCATTGCTGGAATTGGACCAGCCTGTCCAGTGCAGTGACTCTGTACAGCTTGCCTGTGTGCCCGACGCCTCGCTGCGAGTCTCAGAGCTGACAACCTGCTATGTCAGCGGTTGGGGGTCCACGACTGCAAGATGTGAGTTCCCAAAGAGTGCTCGTGTCCTGAGGGCAAGCTCGGCACTCTGGGGAGATGGGTTGGGCTTCCTGACAGCAGAGGCGAGAGCCAGAGTCTGGCTGCGGGGATGTATGCCCATAGAGAGAGGTGCCTAGCCCAGGGTCCAAGGCGAGACAGAAGGGAAACGCAGTACAATGTCTCTCACAATGCAAAGCCAAGCCCCGGGGAAGGGATTCACCCAGACAGGGCAGGAGACCTGGCAATAAGCTGTTGGGTGTTAATTCCTTTCTGTGCTCACAGCTGGAGGATCAACTGATATCCTGCAGGAGGCCAAGGTCCGCCTCATCAATGTCAACTTCTGCAACAGCAGCCGGTGGTACAGAGGGGCCATCCACCCCCACAACCCGTGCGCTGGCTATCCGCAGGTCGGCATTGACACCTGCCAGGTAGGAGCCTGTGACAAGGCAGCGCCCAGCGCCACAGGCAGCCCCGGCACATCCCAGCGCAGCCGTTGCGTGGCAAGTTGCCCTCCCACCGCTGGGTCGCGGCCACTGGCAGGGGTTACCTCCCCTTCCCCAGATGCAGGTCCTTGCCCACGGCCCCACTTGTCCCAGAGGCCCGGGACTCTGCCCAGAAAGCCCATCCAGCGCTCCTGGCAGCCCGGAGGTCGAGATCCCAATACCAAAATATTCCTCTTGCACACATCCAGCATCACTGTGCGGAGATGAGAGCCCTACCCCACAGGCTTACTACCCTCTCCCTGACAAGGTTCTGTAGGCCCCAGCACCTGAGCAGAGCCTCTCTGTGCAGAGGATACAGCTCTGGGGGGTGCTGGCAAGAGAGAAGGAGCCAGCCCCAGTGCTGCCAGCGGCCACCCAACACCACCTGAACCCTCCCTCTCTCCTCCGCTGCAGGGTGACAGCGGTGGTCCTCCTGTGTGCAAAGATAACAACGCTGACCACTTCTGGCTTGTTGGAGTGACCAGCTGGGGGAGAGGCTGTGCGAGAGCAAAACGGCCTGGAGTCTACACCTCCACTCAGCACTTTTATGACTGGATCTTGGTACAGATGGGACTGCACCCAGCAGTAACGGCTACTCCAACGTCACGGCCAGTCTTCACCTCAACCCCCTTTCAGAGGCCGAGGCCAGTACCAATGCAAGCGGACAGGTTTACGCCCTGTCCTTTTCCACGCCAGAAGCTGGTGGAATTTTTAATCTGCTGCAGGAGCTCCTGCAGGTCCTACAGGGGGAAAAGGCTCCAGCAGCAGCATGAGCAGGACCCAGTTCAAGCTGCTGCGCACCACCACCATCTCCTGCAGAGGCACTGCCTGCTGAGCCAAAGGCAGCCTCAGTGCCAAAGGCCTGCTCGGTCCTGCCCACGCACACAAATGTTCAATTTGAGCCTTCGGGTTCTTGAAATAAAGTTGCCAGTTTTCACAGCTAACCATGCTTCAGTCCAATTCAGTCTCCTGTGCAAGGCAAGGACTTCCATGCCTGCCACCTGCAAAATGAGGCTGCAGGCAGCCAAGTCGGGCACAAAGGGAAAGAGTCACTCAGAAGGGCTGGTCAGAGGGGAGGGTGAGGTGCGGTGGGAGAAGGGGGTGAGAGGTCTTGGGGACAGCAGTTGGAAATGCAAAAGTGTCCTACGCCGACTACTGCTGGGATCCCTGTGTGTGTGTGTGTGTGTGTGTGTAAAAATTAACACCCCTAAATATACAGAAAAAACAAGTTGGACAAACCATTAAAATGCATAAACACTGCCAAAGGATGGTGAGTAACCCCGGCTGGACAATGTGTGGTAACTCCACAAATAATGAGGGAGTTAATGGAGAGAACCCGTAAGAGTACACCTATGGGAGCTGAAGCTTTAAGTGAAGCTGTAAAGGCATATGCTGTAGGAATCAATATGATTGCCAAAAGTGTTACACAACGATGTGAAATTTGTGTCAAAAATAATCCTAAGATGCAAAGGAGATCCCCTCCCAGAGAGGTGAAGAGATTTTATGCCTGGGGAATGCTGGCAAACTGATTTTTCCAAAATACCTAATTGAAATGGATATACGTATTTGTTGGTAACTGTTGATGCTTTTTCAGGATGGCCTGAAGCTTTCTCATGTGGCAACAATAAAGCAAGAGAGGTGGCAAAAATTTTATTAAAAGAAATTCGACTGACGTTTAGGGTAACAGAAGGATTCTCTTCAGATTGTTGCAGAAATAGTTCAAGAAGTGTCAAGATTTTTACAGATTAGGGGGGATTTGCACACTCCATGCAGGCTGCAGTCTAGCGGAAAAGTAGAGAGGATGAATCAGACAACAAAGAGGCAGACTGGAAAATTGTGTCAGGGAACCCAGATGAAGTGGACATAAGTTTTGCCTCTACCATTATTAAGAATTAGAATAACTCCTAGAGTTAGAGAAGGAGTTCTACCATTTGAAATTTTGTGTGGGAAACCTTACACTGCAAATTTAACAAGGAAGGAAACCCAAATGCATCTTAAATGTGATGAGATTTTGAGTGATTACCTCTTGTCTTTGGCAAGAGTTCTCACCTCTCTCCTGTGCGAGGAGGCACTACAGACATGGCCCTGGGGCTCTGGAGGCCCATGGCCATGACCCCCATCAGGTGGGTGTCACCCAGAGTGGGGCAGGTGGGACAGGGAGAGGCACCAGGAGAAGGGGGAGAAAGCAGCACCCAGAGATGGGGTCAGAGAAATAGCAATTTATTGTCTTTTCCTTGAAAAAAGACTTGCTGCAGCCCTGCTAGTGCTGCCGGCGGGGTGGCCTCTTGCAGGGCTGTGGAGAGTCTTGGGGGCTGGAAGCCCTCCTCTTCAGGGGACGCCGGGACCCCCCAGTTGAGCTGTCCCTGCCACAGCTGGGAGCTGAGAGGCTGCGCCTGCAGCCCCGGGCAGAGGGATCTGCCACCACCGCCTGCCCTGGCTCCTCCTGCGGCTGCTCCTGCTCTGCCGGGACGGGCGCAGATCGGGGGCGCCGGGTTCCCCCGGTTGAGCTGTCCCTGCCGCTGCCAGGAGCAGAGGGGCTGTGGCTGCAGCCCTGGGCAGAGGGACCTGCCACCACCGCCTGCCCTGGCTCCTCCTGGGGCTGCTCCTGCTCTGCCGGGACGGGCGCAGATCGGGGGCGCCGGGGTCCCCCGGTTGAGCTGTCCCTGCCGCTGCCGGGAGCAGAGGGGCTGTGACTGCAGCCCTGGGCAGAGGAACCTGCCACCACCGCCTGCCCCGGCTCCTCCTGGGGCTGCTCCTGCTCTGCCGGGACGGGCGCAGATCG
Organism: Strix uralensis; assembly: GCF_047716275.1. Lineage (NCBI taxonomy): Eukaryota > Metazoa > Chordata > Aves > Strigiformes > Strigidae > Strix > Strix uralensis. The sequence goes on along the minus strand of NC_134012.1, from coordinate 8,828,490 downwards.
GGGGCTCCGGGGTCCCCCGGTTGAGCTCTCCCTGCTGCTGCCGGGAGAGGAGGGGCTGTGGCTGCAGCCCTGGCCAGAGGGATCTGCCACCGCCGCCTGCCCCAGCTCCTCCTGGGGCTGCTCCTGCTGTGCCGGAACAGGAGCAGATGGAGGGTGGCTAGGACCCCCGTGGAGGGCAGCTTCCAAGGTGCCGGCTTCCTCCTCCCCTTCAGAGCTTCCAGGGCTGCTGGAGGAGGTTGGGCTGGAGTCAGGAGACACCTCCCGGGAGGTGGGGATGGGGCTGGTTGCGGGCCTGTCGTGCTCCCTTCTGGCAGCGTAGGAGATCAGCATCCTCCAGGCCTCAAAGCTGCACTGGTGCACGATGACATTGATGAGGCCGTGCACCAGCGGTGCCGTGTGTTCCTGGAGGCTGTGCTGCAGCAGCTGGACAATGGGCTCTTCATCCGGACCGCAGATACACAGGGCGTGCAGGACCAGCTTTTCTGTTGTCACTGCCAGCCACCACTGTTCCTCATAGATTCTCTCCAGCTCCTGGCGCAGCCAGGGCAGTGCAGGGGAAAGAAGATGACGGTTTTCTTGGAAAAGCAATGCCCAGACCTCGGGCGGGACGCCAGCCATGGTAGGCCTCTCATCTGTCCCCGCAGCCCCCCGCTCTTCCAGGAACGGCCTTCCCTGCGGAGAGGATGGAGGGGATGCCGCAGGGTGATGGGGGCTGCCGTTTGCCACGTGGCCGGGAGCTCTGCCTGCCTGGCTGCTGGCCACTGATGGCTGTGCGGTGGGCGTGATGACCTGCTCTAGGTAGTCATCTCTTCCCCTCACAGAAAACCTGACCTTCTCCATCAGGCCTCTGCAGAGTGGGCAGTTCAATGTCCTTTTTGCCCACCGCAGCACGCAGCCCAGGCAGAACCGGTGTTGGCATGGCTGCACAAAGGCGACGTTCTTCAGAGCATCCTGGCAGATGGGGCAGATCAACTCTCTCCCAGCGGCCATGTCCGTGCTCTGTGGCGGGATGGGGAGAGCCGAGGATGAGGAGCTGCTTCCCCTTGCTGGCGTCACACGCTGGCTGCAAAATGCAGAGGCGCCCCGGTCACTCGCTGTCCCGCAGAGGGGAAGGGAGGGGAGGAAGAAATGCCCAGGCCCCTCACGAAGGACACCCTCCAGCTCCCTGAGCTCCTTCGCCCACCCCAGGGGGACGTTTCCCCACACAACTCACCTCTGCTGCCACAAGCACCTGGCGGTGCCCAGCTGCCTGACCCAGGCAGGGCTGGGGAAACTCAGGGGATGGCTCCGGGATGGGCACCAAGAGCTGCCGATGGCAGCCCGAAAGCACCACCCAGCACCGGGAGCAGCCTCGCTCGACCCTCCAGACCTCGCAGGCACGCTCGGCAGGAGTCCAGGCACGAGCCAGACTGGGCTGGGCTCTGCCGGCGCCCGAATATAAGCAGTGAGCGACGTGAGGTCACAGTCCATCGCTTGCTGACATCACAGCCCACTGCTTGGTGATGTCACAATGGGACGCCTGCCCCCGCGTCACTCACGCCTCCACACACACCTCTGGGACTACTGCAACCCCACTTCCCACTCCCTCTTCTCACCAGTGTCTTCTGCTTGCCATCGGCATTTCATGCCAGTCACCAAGGCCTTGGCTGTGTCTTCTGTGCAGCCCCCTCAGATGCCCCTTGTTGAGGTCTGAAATCAGCCAGCAGCCGGACGCCATGTGGCCAGCGGTTCACCTCCCCGCTCCCCGGTGAAATAGGGGAGGGACAAAAAAAGGAGAATTTGTAGGTTGAATAAAAAGAACGAGTTTACTAAATATAACAAGAGAACCACAGTAGCGATAGTGAGTCCAAAAAGTAACGGGTAAAATGCAGCAGTGGCTTACCGAGCGCGGCAACAGCCCCCCACAGCAACAACACGGCCCGACGGGAAAATGGCGCGAATCCGAGTGAGAGCCCACCCACACCTATTTCCGGGCATGACATCACATGGTATGAAATACTCCATTGAAAGTTAACTCCATCCTGGTCGAAACCAGGACAGTCTCCACCCCTTATTTCATACCATTGACATTATGCTCAGGTTTCCAAATACATCTTAGGGAATCACCCCCCCACTTTTTTCCCAGGTCTCACAGATATCATTCCCTCAGTCTATGGGCCATCCTTCCACAATGCTGAGTTCATTTAGTCCATAACTTTGGGTTCCATCTGTCATGACAGTCTATAAGGCTGGAGGGATGAGGTGGAGTTGGCTCAGTCAGTGGAGCAGGAGGCTTTGGATGTGGCACGGGAATGTTGCAAGGCACCAATTGCAATAACAGGGTTATTTGGCAGCCCGGTTCATTGGCTATTCTCACCTAAAATCAAATCTCCCTGAGGCACACATCGGACCTCTCTATCCCTCTGCATTACCCACCAAGTGCCCCCATGTCCTTGGGCAAAAGTAATCCCATGCATGGGTTTACCTTTACCCAATGCAGGAGTAACCCAGATGGCCTTCCCCAACATATTCCTAATGTGCACTACGGGGGCTTTATCCCCATCCACGGTATGTAGGAGATTTGATTGAGTTGGGCCAGCCTAGTTGGCAGATCCTCTGGTATTGACTAACCAGGTGGCTTTTGCTAAATGCACATCCCAGTGTTTGGAAGTTCTACCACGCATTGCTCTCAGTGTAGTTTTCAGCAATCCATTGTATCGCTCAATTTTCCCAGAGGCTGGTGCATGGTAGGGAATGTGATATATCCATGCAATACCATGCTCTTTGGCCCAGGTGTCTCTGAGGTTGTTCCGGAAATGTGTCCCATTATCTGACTCAATTCTTTCTGGCATGTCATGCCCCCATAAGACTTTCTCCTCAAGGCCTAAAACGGTGTTCCGGGCAGTGGCATGGGACACGGCATGAGTTTCCAACCAACCAGTGGCTGCTTCCACCATTGTAAGCACAGTGTTTGCCTTGCCGAGTTTGTGGGAGCGTGATATAATCAATCTGTCAGGCCTCCCCATATTTATATTTTGACCATCGTCCTCCATACCAAATGGGCTTTAACCATTTGGCTCGCTTGATCGCAGCACATGTCTCACATTCATGGATTACCTGTGCAATAGCATCCATGGTTATGTCCACCCCTCGGTCACGAGCCCATCTATATGTTGCATCTCTTCCCTGAGGAGTCATGGACCCAGGGAGCCATAAATTGTTCACCCTTATGTTGCCAGTCCAGATCTACTTGAGACACCTTGATCTAGACAGCCTGATCCGCCTGTTGGCTGTTCTGATGTTCTTCAGTGGCCCGGCTCTTGGGTACATGAGCATCTACATGGCGTACTTTCACAACCAGATTCTCTACCAGAGCAGCAATATCTTGCCATAATTCAGCAGCCCAGACGGGTTTGCCTCTGCGCTGCCAGTTGCTCTGTTTCCACTGCTGTAACCACCCCCACGGTGCATTTGCCACCATCCATGAGTCAGTACAGAGGTAGAGCACTGGCCACTTTTCTCTCTCAGCGATACCCAAGGCCAGCTGGACAGCTTTCACCTCTGCGAACTGACTCGATTCACCTTCTCCTTCAGCAGCTTCAGCAACCCATCATGTGGGGCTCCATACAGCTGCTTTCCACCTTCGATGTTTTCCCACAATGCGACAGGACCCGTCGCTAAACAGGGCACATCGCTTCTCATTATCCGGTAGTTTATTATATGGTGGGGCCTCTTCAGCACATGTTACCTCTTCATCCGGTGCCATTCCAAAATCTTTGCCTTCTGGCCAATTTGTAATCACTTCCAATATTCCCGGATGGCTGGGGCTCCCTATTCGAGCCCATTGTGTGATTAATGCGACCCATTTAGTCCATGTGGCATCAGTTGCATCGTGTGTAGAGGGGACACTCCCTTTGAACATCCAGCCCAGCACTGGCAGTTGGGGAGCCAGGAGGAGCTGTGCTTCAGCCCCGATCACCTCTGAAGCAGCTTGGACCCCTTCATACGCTGCCAGTATCTCCTTTTCAGTTGGAGTATAGCTGGCTTCTGATCCTCTGTATCCCCGACTCCAAAACCCCAGGGGTTGACCCTGAGTCTCCCCTGATGCTCTCTGCCAGAGACTCCAGGTAGGGCCATTCTTCCCGGCTGCCGTGTAGAACACATTTTTAATATCTTGCCCTGTTCGAACTGGCCCGAGGGCTACTGCATGAACTATTTCCTGCTTGATTTGCTCAAAAGCCTGTTGCTGCTCTGGGCCTCATACAAAATCATTCTTTTTCCAAGTCACTTGATAGAGAGGCTGACAATCTGACTCTACTTTGCAATGTGCAGTCTCCAGAAACCCACAACACCCAAGAAAGCTTGCGTTTCCTTTCTGTTAGTTGGTGGGGACATAGCTGTTATTGTATTACCTCCATTGGAATCTGACAACGTCCATCTTGCCATTTTACTCCTAAAAACTGGATCTCTTGTGCAGGTCCCTTGACTTTGCTACACTTTATGGCAAAAACAGATCTCAGAAGGGTTGGGATTATTTTCTCCCCTTTCTCAAAAACTTCTGCTCTATTACCCCATATAATGATGTCACCAATGTACTGTAATTTTCTGGGGCTTCACCCTGTTCCAGTGCAGTCTGGATCAGTCCATGGCAAATGGTGGGGCTGTGTTTGCACCCCTGGGGCAGTCGATTCCAGGTGTATTGGACACCCCTCCAGGTAAAAGCAAACTGTGGCCTGCATTCTGCTGCCAGAGGGATGGAGAAAAATGCATTGGCAATATCAATCATGGCATACCACCTGGCCACCTTTGACTCCAGTTCATATTGCAGTTCCAACATGTCTGGCACAGCAGCACTCAGTGGTGGTGTGACTTCATTCAGGCCATGATAGTCCACTGTCAATCTCCACTCTCCATTAGACTTTCGCACTGGCCATATGGGGCTGTTAAAAGGGGAGTGCATCTTGCCGATGACTCCTTGGCTCTCTAGTCGATGAATCAGTTCATGGATAGGGATTACAGAGTCTCGATTGGTGCGATATTGCCGTCAGTGCACGGTTGTAGTGGCAGTTGGCACTCGCTGTTCTTCAACTCTCAGCAATCCCACAACAGAAGGGTCCTCTGATAGACCAGGCAACACAGGCAGATGTTTAATTCCTTCTGTTTCCATGGCAGCTATACCAAAAGCCCACCAATACACTTTTGGGTCCTTAAAATACGCTCTTCTGAGATAATCTATGCCAAGAATACATGGAGTGTCTGGGCCAGTCACAATGGGGTGTTTTTCCCACTCTTTTCCACTTAGGCTCACCTCGGCCTCCAATACACTCAGCTGTTGAGACCCCCCCGTCACTCCGGAAATACAAATGGGTTCTGCTCCTTCAAAATTTGATGGCATTAGGGTGCATTGCGCACCAGTGTCCACTAGAGCCTTATACTGCTGAGAGAGCCCTACCCCACAGGCTTACTACCCTCTCCCTGACAAGGTTCTGTAGGCCCCAGCACCTGAGCAGAGCCTCTCTGTGCAGAGGATACAGCTCTGGGGGGTGCTGGCAAGAGAGAAGGAGCCAGCCCCAGTGCTGCCAGCGGCCACCCAACACCACCTGAACCCTCCCTCTCTCCTCCACTGCAGGGTGACAGCGGTGGTCCTCTCGTCTGCAAAGACAACGATGCTGACTACTTCTGGATTGTTGGAGTGACCAGCTGGGGGAGAGGCTGTGCAAGAGCAAAACGGCCTGGAGTCTACACCTCCACTCAGCACTTTTATGACTGGATCTTGGTACAGATGGGACTGCACCCAGCAGTAACGGCTACTCAAACGTCACGGCCAGTCTTCACCTCAACCCCCTTTCAGAGGCCGAGGCCAGTACCAATGCAAGCGGACAGGTTTACGCCCTGTCCTTTTCCACGCCAGAAGCTGGTGGAATTCTTTAATCTGCTGCAGGAGCTCCTGCAGGTCCTACAGGGGGAAAAGGCTCCAGCAGCAGCATGAGCAGGACCCAGTTCAAGCTGCTGCGCACCACCACCATCTCCTGCAGAGGCACTGCCTGCTGAGCCAAAGGCAGCCTCAGTGCCAAAGGCCTGCTCGGTCCTGCCCACGCACACAAATGTTCAATTTGAGCCTTCGGGTTCTTGAAATAAAGTTGCCAGTTTTCACAGTTAACCATGCTTCAGTCCAATTCAGTCTCCTGTGCAAGGCAAGGACTTCCATGCCTGCCACCTGCAAAACAAGGCTGCAGGCAGCCAAGTCGGGCACAAAGGGAAAGAGTCACTCAGAAGGGCTGGTCAGAGGGGAGGGTGAGGTGCGGTGGGAGAAGGGGGTGAGAGGTCTTGGGGACAGCAGTTGGAAATGCAAAAGTGTCCTACGCCGACTACTGCTGGGATCCCTTTGTGTGTGTGTGTGTGTGTGTGTACAATGCACCAGTGAACTTGAAACTGGACTCTCTCGTGACACAGGAGACACAGATCTGGAAAGACCCAAGGTTTGCACCGATGACTGGGTAAGGAGCTTGACATCCTGGCACAAATAATACATGGACTTAATTTCCATACTGTTAGTTGAGTTGAGGAATCTAAGCACGTGCTGTGCTTATGAATCTGTGGAGTGAAGGTGTGTTTATGTTTCACTGGTAAACATCCAATCCTGATCATCTGGAAAGGCAGAAAAGGACTGGCCTGTGTTCATGTTTATGTAAGCGGTGGTTACCAGTACATGGGTGCTGGTAAAGGCATCGCTCCGTCTAAGTCGATCTGTTTTGCCGTTCACATTAATTGTGTAAGTCTGTGGGTGTGTTTGTGTAGCCGGCTCTTTGGAATGCAGCATAAGTCTCTTGAACGCACACATGGGAACAGCAGCAGCCACATCCATCAGGCTGGGACAGGAGAAGCCTCCTGGGTGTGAGAGTCCACAGGATTCAGCTCTCGTGGATCTGAAAGGAGGAATCCCCCGTGTTCAGAAGTCTGCTGGATCTTGCTGCTCCGTAACAGAATGGGGAAGGAAACCCAAAGCAACTCTGCAGCAGAGATCGCGGTGTGGACAGAGAGGCAGCAGTGGCTGGGCTGTGAAAGCAATGGGGAGTGCTGGCAGCTGGGCTTGCACTATATAGTAACCGGACCGCCTTCTAACAAAAGGGCAGGAAGGATGCAAGCTCAAAGCTGTCTGAAAAAAGTGATTTGGTGTTTGTTTTCTCCAGTAGGTACCATTAAAGCATCTGGGCAGGACCCTTCCCTGCAGGCCCAAGAGTGGCTTAGCTCTCCTGGCAAGCTTTGCCTTGAAGAAGCATGCAGTAACAGCTCAAAGTTTTGATAGCCAGACAGCCTCTATGCTGGCACGGGAGGATGACTCCAGATGATCCGCCTGTTCCCACACAAGCCACAGCTGAAGTAGCTCACACTCCAGATGCTTGCCTGTGAGCCCTGCCCCGGCAGCCGCTCCCTACCTCTTTGGGAGAAGCTGGATCAACTGTTCCGCAGACTGGGCCTGTTCATTCCCTAGTCTGGGTGGAACACAGCAAACAAAGGCAAGGCAGAGGACTCCCCGGAGCAGTGTCCACTCACACATAGAACACTAAGAACAGGATTCATCTACATAGAGATTCTGTCTACAATATGGCTGTCAACACCAAGCCCATTTGCCTCAGACTTCCTGCACAGTCCGTGCAATCCGTGCATTCAAGGCTGGCTTGACACATCCTACAGGAAAGGCTTTCATTAGGCAAGATCAGTCATGCCCTAAACCACACCCCTCAACCAAATGAACTTCCATAGACTGCAGTGGGAGCCTGGACACCTTCTTCAGGTGGACACACCTAGTCATATCTGTGATGATTTCTACCATGAATGCCAGCAAGGAAGCCCATGTCTGACACTGTACTGATAGAGAATAGCAGGAGACTGGTCCTGAGGGTATGTGTTCTCTCGCTGATGCTGAGCAGAAAGCATTATGCACTCTCACAGGCAGGATGCAGGAGACAGATCACAACCCAGACGACAGCAATAATGAGTGCCTAGCTGGCGTTCCTAAGAGGAGGGAATCATCCAGTCATCTGCAGAGGAAGGTGAACAACTTTGCCAGCAGGTCTGTTTAGACACTTTAGCACAGAGAAGTATCATGGAACCCCACAGGCTGAATGAGCAACACAAAGGCAGTTACTGACTGTATGGGGGGGAGGGAAGCCACGTAACAGGTTATGCTCTTTTTCCAGCAAGACATCCTGCAATTTTTCACTAGGTACTGCTCCAATCAGCTTTTGAGTTCTTGCTGGATGAAATGGGCAGTGTGGTAAGGACAGAATTGGAAGGACACCACTTGAATAAACTTTAAATGGATCAAATCAGTGTTTTTAATTGCTAGTAAAACGAAAAGAGCCTGTAAGACAGCATGCAAGGTCAGTAGAGGACCCAGCTATACGTCTGGCAAAATACAGCCCTGAAAGACTAACATTCAAGAACTCATCTGGACCTAACAAATGTATGACATTCGTTCTCAGCCAGGTCAGAATCCTGAGACATTGAAAGAAGATATACTCACCATCAATTTTGTTGGCCACCCCAGTGCAGGGAGTCTCTGGGCAGAATTCTCTCAGCTACTTGTACCAGTTGTTTCAGTTCTTGTAGGTGACTTTCTGCTGTACATTAAACACCCTCTGAAAAAGAGACAGATGTCATGGGGCCAACAGCAAGACATCTCCTGACCAACCCACTGCACCAAACACAAGTACAGAATCCAGAATTTTCCCAGGAGGGTATCAACAAAGGAAACTGGTCTTTGTTAGGATGAAAGAGAAAAGGGAGACTGTATCCAGCAAGCCTTGAAAAATGCAGCCAGTCCGTTTCTTTGCATGAGGCAGGAAACAGTCCCTCATTTTCCTTTACATTGTTATTTTGTACTTTGACAAGTGCTCTGTCACCCATGACAGTGAACAAGCACTGAGAGATCTGTTCTGCTAAGTCGGGTCAGATGTGAGTCTTCTCTATGTTCACAATTAAAATATCAGTGAAGTTGACTGATTCTCATAAGTGATGAGAAATTGTGGAAAGTTAGAGCAACAGCACAAATCAAGAGACCTAAGTGGGTTAGGAGTCAGGAAACAAGACTGATGTCAGCTAATAAATGGGAAGCACAAAGTACAGGAAAATAGAAAGGGCAGACGACCAGAGAAGAATGTCTTACGTGGTACCGCTGCAGAACATGTCAGAACAGTTTTGTACTACATCACCCAACAGTCACATCACAGAAGAAGACAGGAATGCCCACTTCCTCCCATCACCTCTGACAGAACTGCTTCTAAATAAGTACATTCAGCTGTATGTACCACCTTACTGGAAAGACAGTGACAAACGTAAGGAAATTGAGAAGACAGCAAAGCCAGGGAATACAGTAAGAGTGCTATCAGGAAAGACAGAAGAGAGCTAAACATACCCAACGACACTGGTTTTATCTGGTGAGAGAAGAATATAGGAAAGTTTTTTAAACCACTGGAAGAGTGTATAGTATAAGTATAAGGCAGCGTAATCATAAAACGTAATATACAGGACAAGTGTCAACTGGGACTGTTATTTGACAGAATTCCACCAGATCACAGCTGCGACACTACCCTTACCATGATACAAGCAGGAGCCTTATGGTAATAGGTGCATTCATGCTCTGGAACCTCTCCTGTCCAGCCGTGTCCCAGAAGCCTGTACACACACAAAAAAAGGCTTAGAATGACACAACTTTCCGAGTCCTGCTTTCCTCACAACTTAAAGCCAGGACGCAAAGCCCAGTCCATCTACTCAGGGTCACAAATGAGGTTTCACCTCACTAATTTGAAAGATTCCAGGGCTAAGAGATTATGCAAAACTAGGACCTTTTCTTAGCTAGGCTTAGCTGTGAGTTGTGCAGACACTGAACATCACTATAAACATACTAGCAAAGAGAAGTCATCAGTAGACATAAATATCCTGTAACATAGTTTGCTACATCATCACATGTGAGGCTTGACTTTCCTAATTTACACCAGTAAGTTCTTACAGAAGAATAAATCTTTTTGACTCAAGGCTTCTGATTTACACCAGGGCAAACGGAAGTGCATGAGGCCCATCTTATCTTAATAAAGTTTGTCAGCTACTGTTAAGTGCATTAATGGCAGATATAATAATAAAAGTTAGTATGGTATTACAAGATAACAATATCAGCACTGGATTGAAAGGGGAAATAGATTGTTTGTCATTAAGCCATTTACACCACCATTCTCAGCAATCAGTCGGTTGCAGTGTGCTCCAATTTCAGCTGCTTTTTAATTAAGAGAACAAATCAAATCACAGCTAAAACGAAATCAGAAGCACCCACTTTGGGGAAAAAAGTTTTCAAAGGATGGCTTTAACATACACTGTTACGTTCAATTTTAGGTGATACAAGGTCACACATAAGGTATAATTTCTTAAAAAAAAAATCACACCTTAAAGTACACACAAAATAAAATCAAACCTGAAACTATGTGGGGAGCGTTTTTTCTCCTTCAGTTCCCAGATTCTTCCATGGTACAACGGTGTTTGGCCGCAGATGCACAGTTTGTAGAAGACAGTGCCAACAAAGCACCAATCACAATGCAAATACCCCTTACCTAAATGATTCCCATTAACATTTGTTAAAAAATATTCCGTTTTTAAACAAAGATAGCCAGTTTAAAGGTATTTAGACTACAGCTGTCAGCACTATTTTCATTTTCAAGCTGAAGTGCCCTCTGCTGGCCACGATTCCAAATGCCTTTGCTCATACGTTTCGTACGTAACTTTTTCTGAACATGAAACTTTGTTAGAAGAGGGCAGACTCCTATAACGATGTATCATTTCATTGTTGAAAATTATTTTCCTTTTTACATCAACAGGATCTGCATTAGGGAAAATTCTAAAGGGTGTTTAAACTTTGCGCCAAGAATCAAAACTTCGTTGGCCTTGCTCAGGTGCTCTACAGGTGCCTATAGACTTGAGAGCTGCTTCCTCTGTTTCCCTGAAGCTTTGCGGCAGTCTAGTTCTTCAGAAGCTCAGCGGGGGTAAGAGGAGACTTCTCTGTCTTTGAAGACAGAGGACAGCTTCAGCCAAAGACCACTAGTTTTGTGAAGCAGCAATGAACTCTTGAGAGGTACCTGCCTGGACCTGAGGAAGAACAAATTACTCCCAAGGTGCTCCATCTTTTCCTGCTCTTACCTTGCCATCCAGATGCTTCATGAGGAAAACAACGCAGAGGGCACATGTTTTCTTTCCCCTAAAGACTACAAGCCAAAAAATGGGCCTTGTTTTAGGGTAGGGTGTTTTCTCTGGTAGAGATGAACAACAGGACTGAGGCAGTGAGAAGGATCAGTAATGCTATGACCCAGAATTAAAACTTAAAATTGATCTCAGGCTGCCCCTATAAATCTTTTATTTTCTTACCATTATCATTAGTTAGACTTGTATAATCAAACAAATACCATCCTTCAAAGGGCAGGTGGAGAAATCGGCTTTCATGCTTGCTAACCGAAAGGCCTGATAAAGGAGACAAAGTATTAAGATGTATCGAGATCATTAAGCCTTTGTCTTCAAAGGATTTTCATCATTAGCAAGTTACTTTTCATAGAATTTTTGGACGCATGTTAAAAATATTTTATTCTCTTCACATTTAACATAAAGCTCAAGCACTACAGAAAACTAATTTTCAGTGATTTGCTAAATCTAAAGCAGTTTTAGGATATCAGTCTTCTAGTGCATTACATGAACTTTAATGTCATCAGTGAAGGGGGGGGAGGCATAGTCAGGCTTAGTAGGCTTAGCCAAAATACAGCCACCGGCATTCAACCACATGCCAATAGTTGCAAGCTTTCTGGATCTCTGATGCAACTGTACCATCTCCGATGCTACTGTACGATAAGTCACTTTTTTTAAATGTAGCCATAAAACCAAGGTCAAACTGATATTCACAGAGCTAAAATGACCTTGGAATAATTAAAAGATGAACAGGTACACTTCATTTTTTCTGCGAATTTAGACATACACATTAAAAAAAATACTCATTTTAGTTCTGCTTTTCTAGCAATAGGTGGCACTATCAAATGCCACTTCCATAATTATCTGCTGTTGCACCGTATCATTCTATATTCAAGGGGAAGAACTGCAAGGAAACATGGATAAGGTTATTTTCCTTTCTGCTTCCCCTAAAGAACAGAAAATGTATCTTGCAGGTTTTTCGCTTTCTGTTTTAAACTGTAATAATGCTCAAATACATTTTAACAACAGTTAGAAACCTGAGAGAAATATGTTATTGTTTTTGTAATTACCATAAGGCAGCTGAAACGCCTCAGAATAGGATATGAATTAAACCCAGACTAATTCTATAGAAAATCTCATGAGATTATCAGATCTCAGGCAAATGATGAACTACAGCACAACTGCCGTGAAGCGCACATCACATACAGCACCACGGCCACGCACACACGGACGCAGCAACTTCCTTCTGGGAGGAATCCAGCACAGATGCTGACAGCAGGGCACTGTTGCTCTGTATTGAAGGAAACTGAGCTGCCTACTATGAAGTGTAATTCGGAGCAGTTTGCAGTGTTGATGTGTTGAAACTTCTAGAAACTCTGGTAGGAGGAAAAGCCAACTGCTGACAAGCTAACATAATATGAAGTAAAGTAGGATGGGAAGCCAACTGGTGATTTAAGCAGTAGTTTTCCTAATACAATGCCATACAAATGTCCTGGAATATAGACAGGAATCTGCTTTGCTTTCAGAAAGAGCCAAAATCCAATGCCTTTGGTGTAAGAGGCAGCATTTATGCCTAAACTTAGGGGAAGAACATTCTTGCATTTGACAATGCCTTTTTAAGGTCTTGCTGTCATTAAAAAAGACAAATGAGTAAAAGAAAGCTTTCTGAAATTAGACAATTCTAGATTACTTTTTCTCTAGATTAACTCCCTTAACCCTTTCAAGACACAGCTGCACAAATGAAGTGGCAGAGAGCAAAAGACTGAGATGAAAGGCCAGCTTGGAAAAAAGGGAGGAGAGGACAGATACTACCTTTTTTCAGTAACAGTGCTGAAATTGTGGCCTAAGATGTCTTGCTATTGAAAACATCAAGTCCTTTTAATCTTGTGCAACATAGCTGAAATCAGCCAGAGGTAATGCTGACTATCCTTGAATTCATCCTGCATTATGCTTATGGAAGCTTAATTAAATCAGCTGTTTAGTGTGCACATGCTCATTACCACTTACTGTACTCTGTGCTTAGAAAACAAAAAGAATAATTTTCCTTTGGAAACACATGCTTTCATCAGCTGCACAGGTGATCTTCAGAATAAAGGAATTTTGGGCAGATTGTTGACTCTGGTTTTCCAAGTCAGTTATGTAATTTAGAATGCAAAGAACATACACCAGTGCCCTGAAATTGACCATGCAGGTCACTACTGTATACGTTACAATGCACACTCCCTTTTCTCCAATTTAGACCTCTGCACCTCCATCCCATAAGAGCCACGTAGCTTTTTACCTCCATCAGTGTAATACACATGCATTGCCATAATATCAAACCCAAATCCAAGATCTGTTAAATAGGCTTCTTTAAAAATCACTGAAACTCTCATCCCGTTTAATCACTGCATTCTTCTTCTCTAAGGATGAATATAACTTCATGGCTTCCACTAGCCTGGAAATATTACTGGACAAGCCTCTAGGTAATTCCTAGGGAGCCAACTTTCTTCTTCCATCAGCGATGTTAGTGAGGAAAAAAAAGAAAAATCCTGCAATGCTGGCCTTTATGTACGTTTCATGCCTTTTTGTGAGCTGTAATGGTGGGAAAAACTGGAAAATTTGTGGTGAGTGTTTGCACGTCAGTTAGAATTGAGAAGAAAAAACAGATGATTGGTTATTATTCTTGCTATATGTCTCTGAGGTAAATCTAAGCAACACAAAATGAGAAGTGGAAACCGTGTGACTTTAAGGAACACACTGGGTTAGGAACTGCCAGAAGTGTTTTTTGTCCCAGTATACTCACTCGTTTGTGGCTCCTTCAATTCTGCAGATCAAAGATTCCCAGAACCCTGTGAATCATACTGACTCTAAGTATTTTACATTCCTAAGTGACTACATATCTACAGCCTCTTTGCACTATTCACTCTAGCTGGTGCTAAATATTCCACTCCTAGGCTGGCAATAAAGGCACATATCTCTGTAGAAACCTGCAGCTTGCTAAAATATGTTTGCAGGTGGCACATAAATATCTACTTCCCAAAGCCTCTTAACAAGAACATACATGCTCAATAATTACACACAATGTAATTTAATTACACACAATGTAATTTAAGAAAATATTGCACACTGGCAAAATAGAAAGAAGAGTGCTGAATTTCCCTTTCTTACCTGATGGTTTGTGGGGAGCCTAGCACAGAGTACCAAGTGCTGAACACGTAACCTTGTGGATGATGCTAGAACTGCTTTCTGCGCATGACCTCTGGTCTCTGCCACGGTAATGTCAATGGCAAGACTAGTTGTCTTAGCAGCCGTCATTTATTGCACCTGGTGTTTCTGTAAATAATCTTACAATACAGCTGGTCAAAGTCAATGTAGATATCTCTGTCTCTAGAAAATCTTGTCCCTTGGGAGTCCCAGCAGCACGGGGGGAGCGTCCTACTAAAGTCTGTGTGGGCTTTGAAGGGTGTCTGGCCTCTTCTATGAGAGATGCCAGACTGCTCCAGTCACTTCCATCTGCTGACAAAGAGGCATCACTGGGGTCAAAAAACTGCTCCATGTTGAGAGAGTGGGAGACGTCATCTTCTGTCTCTTCATCGCAGGGATGCTGTAGGAGGGAAGTGGCCGTCCAGGTTTCAAAGTCCAGGTTGTTCTGGTTGGATTCGGTGAGGACCTGCCCCTGCCCCTGGGGACAGTCCATGTGCTGCCCGTCTCCTGTCAAGTCCAGGTTGCCTGTTGTGGGTTGTTGGCAGGCGTGAGCTCCAGATCCTCAAAATGGAGACTTCTCCCTTCAGGCTGGAGAATTCTCCCGTCAGGCTGGTGTCAAAGATGGCTTCCCAGTCCAAGTGCCCTTCCAGTGATCCCAGCTCAGTCTGCTCATCCTGGCTCAGCAAGGCAGGGTTGGAAAGCTGAGGCCCCTTAGCCATTTGCTTGAGCGAGGCCTGCTTGCGCTTGTGCCCTGCTGGATTGGAGTTCAGGTTGCCGGTGACTTCTTCAAACTCTTCCAGCAGCTGCCACAACTCCACATTGATGTTGAGGATGTTATTGGAGGTGGAAGCCGAAGCAGCTGGGCTGGTGACGCACTGTGCTTCTTGCTGGGCTCTTTTGGTGAAGGCCGGGTGGATCTGCACTGGGGTCATTCTCCGCTTTTTGGAGACACCGTTCTTGAGCCGGTTGGCGTATTGGGGGTCAAGCTTCCAAAACCCACCTTTCCCTGGCATGCCCTTCTCCCGAGGCACCCTGATGAAGCACTTGTTCAAGGAGAGGTTGTTCCGGATGGAATTCTGGACCCAAAAGAGAAAAAAAAAAAACAGGTTGAATGCTTGTCTGCTGCTGCAGCCACTACCTGTGTGGAGAGGCTGATTTATACAGTCCCAAGACTCTCCCCAGCGCTGCAAGAGGCCATGAAGAGCCTTGTGAAGACATTAGATGGTGAAGAAGCTAGAGACCGCCTCGCCGGCAGCACTAGCAGGGCTGCAGCAAGTCTTTTTTCAAGGGCTCTACAAAGTGTTGTTTAATGTTTATAGGCATATTAAGTTATTTGAGAAGGAGCTTATATCTTCCCACAAATGCAGGGGAGGAATGGAGGGGCAGAGACTGTCAGAGTTCACAAAGACATGTTAACCCTTTATCAAACTCTGTCACTCTGAGCCCAGAAAAGCATAAGAAACTGATCCCACAGTCTTTGCTCCTTCAGCACCATTTGGATAAGCAGAATGATGGAAAATATCACTGAATCAATATTCCAGAAGAGTAAAGACTATGAAAAACTAATTCTTATCACTATTTCTACAGGTATGGGGAGTTTAGGTCAAATAGTTTTAAACATGAGCCTGTACTGCTTTGGAATTTCTGTAAGACTAGTTCGATAATAAAGTTACAATTAAAAAAGCCTTAAAAATAGTGAGAACTAATAGCGCAAAGTGAACTTCACATTAGTCAGTTCACACAGGTCTTTCTTTAAAGCAAGTTATCAACACCTTGTTTTTAATCACATTGAAAAGGGAGATAGCACCTGGAGTTTTCTGGCACCCCAGATGGGACAGCTGCGAAGCCTGGCCCAGACCGTCTTGCCGGATGCTGGTGGGGAGAAGCTGCTCCCCAGATTCCAGTGCGAACCTACCTATTGTTCAGAGTCTCCATGAATAATGTCCTCATCCAGAGCAGGTAAGCGAATCAAAGGTGCAACACATGATAAAGAGACATTGCATGGAGTATGGTAACAATAGGTGAAAGTGTTTTATAAGCTTTGTGCACATTTGGACAGTGATGACTTGAGTGCATGAAAGCGTGGTTGGAGAGAATGTTGTTTTCAAGTAACAATATGGGAGCAGGACAAGGGCCAGGACAATCTGTGGAGGTTTCCCCTTGCTCCCCATTAGGATGCATCCTGAAAACACTGGAATAAGTTCGGTGGAGGTCCCCTTATAAGGGGAAAATTAAAGGAATAGTACACTCAGTGACGGCCAAAGTATAAATTGGAGGATGAGGAAAAATGGCCAGAGATGGGGACTTTGAAAAAAACACAGTTTTGTAACTCATGTTTTGCAGAAGGCTGGATAAATGGGATGAAATCCCATAGGTGGATTTGTTCCTTACTGTAAGAAACGGTCATGAAACAAGAAAAAAATGTAAACTGTTGGTATCAGATTCAAATTTATTAATAACAATGGAGGATAGAAAGGATTGCCTTGATGTCGCTCTGCTTGTCGTATTGGAAAAAAATATTTGAAAACGGAGGATAAAAAAGATGATGTGCAGTTGTTGGTTTCCCTAGGTAAAGATCAGGATAGTGTTGTTGAAAGCAAGGAAAAGGGGAACTGAAGTATTTAACCCCACTGCAGGCAGAACTCAGGCGCAACAGAATCCTGTGATTCAGGCTCCACTGCGCCAGGCAGTAGGATCAGATGGAACACCTGTATATGTGAAAGCTCCTTCTTCAACCTCAGATTTAATGAACTGGAAGGAGTCTGATGGGTCATATTGAGAAAATCTGGAGAAAATGTATGATAGTTGCAAACCATAATCCAGATTGGAATGATGTGCAGGTGTTGCTAAACACTTTGGTTCTGCCTGAGGGAAAGAGAACAGTGCTGGAAAAAGCTCAGGAGGAGACTGAGAGGCTGAGGGACTGTTGTGAGAGTGTCAATCTGAATATAATACTCTGATTTTGCCTGTTAAACAGCCACATTCACGGGAATACCATTTAGTAAAAGATCTGAGAGCTATTAATTAAATAGTGACTGATAAACATCCAGAGGCTCCCAACCCTTACACTTTGTTAACAACGATAGTTGATTCAGATGTTTAATGGACTTAAAAGATGCCTTCTTCTGCATTCCACTGGAAGAACTTAGTCAGAAACTGTTTGCCTTTGAATGGGAAAGCCCTCCAGTAGGACGCAAAATGCAGCTGTGCTGGACAGTACTTCCTCAAGGATTCAAGAACAGTCCTACAACCTTTGGTAATGTACTGGCAAAAGAAGCAGAGCAATGGCAACATAAGAAGACTACAACTACCTTGTTACAATATGTAGATGGTATCTTGTTGGGGGCAGACACACCTGAAGAATGTAAAGAGACAACTATCAGTCTACTGAACTTTCCGGGGTTAGCAGCATCCAGAGTGTCACAAACGAAAGCAGAAATTATGCAGAAAAATGTGATTTATCTTGAATTTGAGATATCCCAAGGAGAAAGAAAACTAGGAGTCGAAAGAAAGGAGGCAATTTGTCAAATCACTGCCCCCAAATCAAAAAGAGAACTCAGGTGATTTCTAGGGATGGGCAGATGGTGTCATCTGTGGATACCTAATTTTGGATGGATGGCCAAACCTTTGTATGAAGCTGTCAAAGGATCAGGAGAGTTACTGGAATGGACTCCAGAATGCCCAAAAAGATTTGATGGAATAAAAATTACTGTCATGAGTGCTCCTGCCTTAGGTCTCCCAAATTTAACAAAACCTTTTAAACTTTACGTGCATGAGAGAGGACATCAGGAACTGGGAGTGCTTGTACAAATGTTGGGGGATTGGAGAAAACCAGTAGCTTACTTTTCAAAACAGTTGGACAAGGTAGGCTCTGGATGGCCAGGATGTCTGAGAGCAGTGGCAGCTGCTGTATTGTTCATATAAGAGGCACGAAAATTGACCTTGGGACAGAAAATTACTGTTTATGTGCCACATACTGTTGCAGCAGTACTGGACAGAAAGGACACCACTGGTTATCCCTGAGCAGGATGGTGCTATTAATACCAAGCAGTACTGCTGCAGCAAGAGGATACAGCAATGAAAGTATCCAGTGCATCGTTGTTACCTTTGGATAAGAAAGAAGAATTGGCACGATTGTTTACAGACTATTGAACAGGTATACTCCAGTCATTCAGACCTGAAGGATACTCCTTTACAGAATCCCAGCTGGGAGCTGTTTACTGATGGAAGCAGCTCCATTGTGAAAGGAGAACGGAAGGTTGGATATGCCGTTGTCACCCCAAAAGAAGAAATAGAGACACAAGCACTGCCAGTAAGCACATCCTATCAGAAAGCTGAATTAATTGCTTTTTAACTCAAGCTCTGGAATTATCAGAAGGAAAGTGGGCTAATGTCTATACTGACTCAAAATACAAGCTCATGGTGCAATTTAGAGAAAGCGGG
Organism: Strix uralensis; assembly: GCF_047716275.1. Taxonomy (NCBI): domain Eukaryota; kingdom Metazoa; phylum Chordata; class Aves; order Strigiformes; family Strigidae; genus Strix; species Strix uralensis. Next base: position 8,809,659 of record NC_134012.1, on the reverse strand, counting down.
TTGTTATCTTTGCAGGGGTATCCTATAAAATACAGTGAAGAAATTATGAAATTACTTGAGGCCATTAATAAACCTAAAGAAAGAGCAGTGATACACTGCAAAGCACATTGATCCGGACAAACTGATGTGATTATAGGAAATAGAAAAGCAGATGAGGCTGCAAAAAGAATTGCTTTTTTTAAAGAACTTTAAAAATCAACGCCCCTAAATAGACAGAAAAAAGAAAACAAGTTGGCCGAACCATTAAAATGCATAAACACTGCCAAAGGATGGTGAGTAACCCCGCCTGGACAATGTGTGGTAAGTCCACAAATAATGAGGGAGTTAATGGAGAGAACCCGTAAGAGTACACCTATGGGAGCTGAAGCTTTAAGTGAAGCTGTAAAGGCATATGCTGTAGGAATCAATATGATTGCCAAAAGTGTTACACAACGATGTGAAATTTGTGTCAAAAATAATCCTAAGATGCAAAGGAGATCCCCTCCCAGAGAGGTGAAGAGATTTTATGCCTGGGGAATGCTGGCAAACTGATTTTTCCAAAATACCTAATTGAAATGGATATACGTATTTGTTGGTAACTGTTGATGCTTTTTCAGGATGGCCTGAAGCTTTCTCATGTGGCAACAATAAAGCAAGAGAGGTGGCAAAAATTTTATTAAAAGAAATTCGACTGACGTTTAGGGTAACAGAAGGATTCTCTTCAGATTGTTGCAGAAATAGTTCAAGAAGTGTCAAGATTTTTACAGATTAGGGGGGATTTGCACACTCCATTGTTTTGCTGATCAGGGATACCAATTACACTCAGACACCAGAGTGAAAAGAGCAGGTGTATTTACTAGAAATAACTAAATAATATAACAGAATAATATAGAAAACATACAGTAAGAAAAGACAAAGTAGCGTGCTTAAACAAATAGGAAAATACAGGGTAATGCATCAGATCATTACTGCCTGAGAGAGAGAATAGTGATTAAGAAAGATCCATCACCACTTGCATACGTTACCATCATCCAGATCCGCAGTCGCTGGGCAGCCCCGGTTACAGCGAGGATTTGGAGAACCTTTCCCTGCAAGTGGGAAATCCTGCGCGGTGCGTCCACCCGTAGGTGAGGCTTCCAAAGTCGCTGTGAGCGGGCCCAGCCTTATATACCTAAAAATCAGTAAGCCAGAATAGCTGGCACCTTTGTTTTTAGCGGAAACATCTGGTTTTCATCTCACATTAGGTTCCCCCCAGAGCCTGGCCAGGGCTTAAGGGAGAAGCTAAGGGAGTTTCCCTGCTGGTCTAATTAATTTATGAGCAAGGTCACAAGGTCAGATAACTGTTTCTGTGGCTCCGTTATCTTGCTCACTCATAAAGAAAGATAAGGATATATTCAACATAGACATGTTTTATGATGTTTAAACTACATCTTCTATGCATATTTCACTAATGACTACATACAGAGTTAGCAGTTTCAGTTCAAGGCCTGTTGCTCAGGCTTTAGTATTTCCACCTTTTACATCAAAATAGGTGGTTTGCTATAACTTAGTATAATACCTATTAGTACAATGATTATTAGTTATAAAATGTACAGGATTCATCTATAGGTCAACTCTGGCTTGGGCTTATTGTCCAAGCCTTAGCACTTCATCCATGCAGGCTGCAGTCTAGCGGAAAAGTAGAGAGGATGAATCAGACAACAAAGAGGCAGACTGGAAAATTGTGTCAGGGAACCCAGATGAAGTGGACATAGGTTTTGCCTCTACCATTATTAAGAATTAGAATAACTCCTAGAGTTAGAGAAGGAGTTCTACCATTTGAAATTTTGTGTGGGAAACCTTACACTGCAAATTTAACAAGGAAGGAAACCCAAATGCATCTTAAATGTGATGAGATTTTGAGTGATTACCTCTTGTCTTTGGCAAGAGTTCTCACCTCTCTCCTGTGCGAGGAGGCACTACAGACATGGCCCTGGGGCTCCGGAGGCCCATGGCCGTGACCCCCAGCAGGTGGGTGTCACCCAGAGTGGGGCAGGTGGGACAGGGAGAGGCACCAGGAGAAGGGGGAGAAAGCAGCACCCAGAGATGGGGTCAGAGAAATAGCAATTTATTGCCTTTTCCTTGAAAAAAGACTTGCTGCAGCCCTGCTAGTGCTGCCGGCGGGGTGGCCTCTTGCAGGGCTGTGGAGAGTCTTGGGGGCCGGGGGCCCTCCTCTTCGGGGGACGCCGGGACCCCCCAGTTGAGCTGTCCCTGCCGTGGTCGGGAGAGCAGGGGCTGTGGCTGCAGCCCTGGGCAGAGGGATCTGCCACCGCCGCCTGCCCCAACTCCTCCTGGGGCTGCTCCTGCTGTGCCGGAACAGGAGCAGATGGAGGGTGGCTGGGACCCCCGTGGAGGGCAGCTTCCAAGGTGCTGGCTTCCTCCTCCCCTTCAGAGCTTTCAGGGATACTGGAGGAGTTTGGGCTGGAGTCAGGAGACACCTCCCGGGAGGTGGTGGGGCTGGGGCTGGATGCAGGCCTGTTGTGCTCCCTCCTGGCAGCGTAGGAGATCAGCATCCTCCAGGCCTTATGGCTGCACTGGTGCACGATGACATCAATGAGGCCGTGCACTAGCAGTGCCGTGTGTTCCTGGAGGCTGTTCTGCAGCAGCTGGACAATGGGCTCTTCATCCAGACCGCAGATACACAGGGCATGCAGGACCAGCTTTTCTGTTGTCACTGCCAGCCACCACTGTTCCTCATAGATTCTCTCCAGCTCCTGGCGCAGCCAGGGCAGTGCAGGGGAAAGAAGATGACGGTTTTCTTGGAAAAGCAATGCCCAGACCTCGGGCAGGAAGCCACCCACGGTAGCCCTCTCGTCTGTCCCCGCAGCCCCCTGCTCTTCCAGGAACGGCCTTCCCTGCGGAGAGGACGGAGGGGATGCCGCAGGGCGATGGGGGCTGCCGTTGGCCATATGGCCGGGAGCTCTGCCTGCCTGGCTGCTGGCCACTGATGGCTGTGCGGTGGGCGTGATGACCTGCTCTAGGTAGTCATCTCTTCCCCTCACAGAAAACCTGACCTTCTCCATCAGGCCTCTGCAGAGTGGGCAGCTCAATGTCCTTTTTGCCCACCGCAGGACGCAGCCCAGGCAGAACTGGTGTTGGCATGGCTGCACAAAGGTGACGTCCTTCAGAGCATCCTGGCAGATGGGGCAGATCGACTCTCTCCCAGTGGCCATGTCCTTCCTCTGTGGTGGGTTGGGGAGAGCTGAGGATGAGGAGCTGCTTCCCCTTGCTGGCGTCACACGCTGGCTGCAAAATGCAGAGGCGCCCCAGTCACTCGCTGTCCCAGGGAAGAGAGGGGAATGGAGGGGCGGAAGAAATGCCCAGGCCCCTCACGAAGGACACCCTCCAGCTTCCCGAGTCGCTTCGCCCGCCCCGGGGGGACGTTTCCCCGCACAGCTCACCTCCGCTGCCACAAGCACCTGGCAGTGCCCAGCTGCCTGACCCAGGCAGGGCTGGGGAAACCCAGGGGATGGCTCCGGGATGGGCACTGAGAGATGCTGACGGCAGCCCCCAAAGCACCACCCAGCACCGGGAGCAGCCTCGCTCGACCCTCCAGACCTCGCAGGCACGCTCAGCAGGAGTTCAGGCACGAGCCAGACTGGGCTGGGCTCTGCCGGCGCCCGAATATAAGCAGTGAGCGACGTGAGGTCACAGTCCATCGCTCGCTGACATCACAGCCCACTGCTTGGTGATGTCACAATGGGACGCCTGCCCCCGCGTCACTCACGCCTCCACACACACCTCTGGGACTACTGCAACCCCACTTCCCACTCCCTCTTCTCACCAGTGTCTTCTGCTTGCCATCGGCATTTCATGCCAGTCACCAAGGCCTTGGCTGTGTCTTCTGTGCAGCCCCCTCAGATGCCCCTTGTTGAGGTCTGAAATCAGCCAGCAGCCGGACGCCATGTGGCCAGCGGTTCACCTCCCCGCTCCCCGGTGAAATAGGGGAGGGACAAAAAAAGGAGAATTTGTAGGTTGAATAAAAAGAACGAGTTTACTAAATATAACAAGAGAACCACAGTAGCGATAGTGAGTCCAAAAAGTAACGGGTAAAATGCAGCAGTGGCTTACCGAGCGCGGCAACAGCCCCCCACAGCAACAACACGGCCCGACGGGAAAATGGCGCGAATCCGAGCGAGAGCCCACCCACACCTATTTCCGGGCATGACATCACATGGTATGAAATACTCCATTGAAAGTTAACTCCATCCTGGTCGAAACCAGGACAGTCTCCACCCCTTATTTCATACCATTGACATTATGCTCAGGTTTCCAAATACATCTTAGGGAATCACCCCCCCCTTTTTTCCCAGGTCTCACAGATATCATTCCCTCAGTCTATGGGCCATCCTTCCACAATGTCTGCTGAGTTCATTTAGTCCATAACTTTGGGTTCCATCTGTCATGACAGTCTATAAGGCTGGAGGGATGAGGTGGAGTTGGCTCAGTCAGTGGAGCAGGAGGCTTTGGATGTGGCACGGGAATGATGCAAGGCACTAATTGCAATAACAGGGTTATTTGGCAGCCCGGTTCATTGGCTATTCTCACCTAAAATCAAATCTCCCTGAGGCACACATCGGACCTCTCTATCCCTCTGCATTACCCACCAAGTGCCCCCATGTCCTTGGGCAAAAGTAATCCCATGCATGGGTTTACCTTTACCCAATGCAGGAGTAACCCAGACGGCCTTCCCCAACATATTCCTAATGCGCACTACGGGGGCTTTATCCCCATCCACGGTATGTAGGAGATTTGATTGAGTTGGGCCAGCCTAGTTGGCAGATCCTCTGGTATTGACTAACCAGGTGGCTTTTGCTAAATGCACATCCCAGTGTTTGAAAGTTCCACCACCCATCCTTTCTGTGTTTGGTAACATGTATAGCACTAGGAGAAGATGATGGGCTTTTAAAATTCCACTTTATTAGTTATACTTCTTTATGAAAAACCTGGGGGGATAATTCTGCTCTCGTCTGCTCTTTCTCCCTGCTTCTAAGACTGTTTTCTGATTGACTTATTTCTGTGGTAAGAGACGTCTAACACAACTCTGGATTCATTAGAGGCTTTTGTGTGGATTTACCTTCAGATGCCATCAAAGTGTGCCTCTTAATCATTATTCTTGATGTGCAAACGTTTCATGCCTTTGCTTTCTGCCTAATTTGGCTCTTCACAGGAACAAGCCATACTAATGGAGAAATCCACTAATGGAGTAATCCACCAGTAAGGGGAGCATCACCTATTGTTAATGATTATTTAAAACTACGTCTTAGCAATACTCATTATCGTTACTGAGTTATTTTCCTCAGCCACTGAGTTAGTCTTTATGCATTTACAACTGATGAGTGCTAATTCTGCTTGTCAGTAAGACCATAGACATGTTCCTTGAAGTGATTGAAATCTTCAAACTTCACCTGATTTCTCATTGTTAAAAACAGATTAAACTTCCTTTTCTGAACAGCTCAGTGGAGGAGCTCTCCGCCAGGGTGAGATGAAACCAAGAGTTTAACACGGGCCCTAAATGAGACAGATGCAAAGTCTTTTTCTCACATACCTCCCATCGATTTCCATGGTTGTCAAATCAAGTTACAGCAAAGCGAAGTTATGGTATATGCATACTGATCATGTTCCTGATCTTGACTGAGTAGTGTTGGGAGACATGAGTGGCAGCAGTGACTCATCTCAGCTTAGGAAGGAAATACTCCGGCTACCTGACAGTAGCAGCTCTCAAAAGGTTTATTATTTGTACTAAAAAATCCATGTTACAAACCTCAGGGCAAGATCTTATGTAAGCATAAGGTGGTTTTATTTTGCAACGCTTCCAAGCAGATTGATTTGACCCACTCACATCTTCTCCCCCACCGACTGACAAGAACAGGGACAAGTGCACGTGGTCTGTTCAGCATCACTGGTGTGCAACACAGCAATTTTAAGCAATTCAACTGCCTTGTTTATCCGTGGCTTGAGTTTCTTAGCATTACAGGCTTTGTTGGTGGGCTAGCGGGAAAAGGAGTGACACAGGGGGTATGCTGTAGCCTTGTTGCCATCCTCCTGTTTTCAAGATGCAGAGTCCTCTGCTGGTAAGTCATCTGCGATGTGGTTTTACAAAAGTGCAGAAACAAATCTTTATAGGAACACCATGTTCCTGATTTTCACTGCTGTTAACTGTGTGTTTGGTTATCAATACAGGCCACTGAACAGGACTTCATCAACATTTTCATAGCTTGTATCATTGTGAGACACTGTCCAGATTGGAGTGCAGTGAACAAGTTGTGATCCAGCAGGATGCCATCCCTTCAACAGCCTGTACTGTTCAGGTATGTGTTTTGTAGCTGAATGCATTTGGTTGGTGTGCTCCCACAGGAAGGATGTCACAACCCCCTGGGAGCCATGTGTGACAGGGCATGGTTAGTGATCAGCTGTGTATCTGAGAGGTCTCCACATGGTGGAGTGTTCATTTTGTTTTCTTTAAGTTGTATGAAGAAATGGCAGAATTTTCCACTGAGGACCCTATGTACTCATTACATGACACTCTACATAACCTGGGCTGTAATATGTATGAAAAACTTCTTTTGTTGCATTTGTTTTGGCTTCTGAGTGTTTAGCAGTGACATATTGTTTATATTAGCAAACAACTTTATGCAAACTTGTTTCTGCTAAGGAAAGGAAAGAGATGAAGAAGAGGAAAATTCAGTCAGTTGAAACAGGATTAGGTTGCAAGTGGATGCTAATTTGCTCTTCTAGTTAGTCATGAGCTGGTTCTGATTCAAAACCCATATAAGTGCATTAGTGCAGTCAGAGTGAATATTCTTTGGTTTGCTAGTTTATGCTCATCACTGCAGGAGTGACACTGACGGTTTTGCTTCAAAGGTGGCTGACATTCAGTGAGCGACTTGTGTTCATGCTGACCCGGCTGCAAGGACTTCTGCCTCAACTTTTTCACAGAGGCTGCTGGAAATAACTCCATAGCAACTTCGGAAGTGATGGAGCAGGCTGCAGATTTCTGTAAAATAATAGAAAATCAATTTTACAGATAGGGAGATTGAAGTAAGGGAAGTTGAAAAGACCTGCTCAGGTCAGAGAGGCAGTCAGCATTGGTCTGGGAACTTTCAGCCTCACATACATGGTAGTGCCTACAGTTGAGTTGTAATAGGACAACATGCTCCAGACAGCAATGTGAGGCACAGGGCAGTGAGGTTTGAGCCTCAGTTTCCCCTGCCCCAGGTTAAGGGATCTCACCTTTAGTTCCCCTCCCAGCCATCACTTAATTTTCTAGGAAGCACAGAATGAACTAGACTCTCACATTTCCTCTGTTGCAAAGACCCTCTGGTGACTCTCTGGCCTGTGCCTGCTAGCACAGTTTCTGATCACCCCTAGAATACAAGTGATACAAACAATTTGAGTTTGAGGTCTATGTCTTTTCCAGTTCTGTTGCTACCTACAAAGAAATGTTTGAGGTGGTTTTCAAATTAATGAACCCTATGAAGCGTTCACTACTTGGATATACACGGACCAAACATCCATTTGTAACTCGATGTGTTTTCTCAAGGATACTTTGTAAAATTCTCTCTAGGTGTTTGTGCCTTCAGACTGTCCAACTCAGTGAGCTTTTTTGATGCTTTTTATGCAGTGGTAGCACAATGAGGGGTTTTTGTTTGATACCTTATTTCATTCAACTCAGTAAACATACTCCATTAAATGAAACCACATGGTAGATTCCGGAGCTGTCAGAAAAGACTACAGACCTACTTTCACAACAGCGATTTCTCAGAATTCAGGAGAGAGAGAAATAATAACCATTAACAAGAAATAAAATACTGCGCATATCTAAAAAGACATAAATATATGCTCCCTTTAACTACTGGATATTTTTATATGCAACAGAAATACTGACTCTAGGCAGCAGTGTTGTGTGGCTTTGGAAAGATTCTACATGAGCATCCTGACAGTCTACCTCAGGCCCTGTGCTGTCTCACAGTACTTACCTACCACATCCCCTGATAAGGTGGTGAAACAACCAATTCTGGAAACCATTTCCAGGCCTGTGAAGGACAAGAAAACCATCAGGAGTATTCAGCATGGATTCACCAAGGAGAAGTCACGCTTAACCAACCCGCTAACCTTCTACAATGACATGGCTGGTTTGGTAGATGAGGGGAGAGGAGTGGATATTGTCTGTCCTGATGTCAGTAAAGCTTTCTACAGTGTCTCTCAAAACATCCTCAGAAACAAGCTGTTGATGTATGGTCTGGATGAACAGATGGTGAGGAGGATTGAAAACTGGAAGGATGGCTGGGCTCAGAGGTGTGTGACCAGTCTAGCTGGAGGCCAGTAACTAGTGGTGTACCCCAGGGGTCAACACTGGGTCCGGTCCTGTTTAACATCTTCATTAATGATCTAGATGATGGGACAGAGTGCACCCTCAGCAAGCTTACAGGTGACACAAAACTGGTGTCTGGTACACCAGAAGGTTGTGCTGCCATCCAGAATGACATTGACAGGGTGGAGAAATGGGCCAACAAGAACCTCAAGCAGTTCGATATGGAAAAGTGCAAAGTCTTGCACCTCAGGAGAAACAACCTCAGGCACCAAGACATGCTGGGGCAGTCTGGCTAGAAAAGACCTCTGCAGAGAAGGCTTTGGGGTTTTGATGAACACCAAGTTCAGCATGAGCCAGTAATACACCCTTGCCACAAAGAAGGCAAACAGTGTCCTGGGCTGCATTAGGAGTGTGGCTGGCAGGTCAAGGGAAGTGATCCTTCCCCTCTGCTCAGCACTGGTGAGACCACACCTGGAATACTGTGTCCAGTGCTGGGCTCCTCCATCAAAGAGGGACGTGAACATACTGCAGAGAGTCCCAACAAAGGGCCACTGAGATGATTAAGGTACTGGAGCATCAATCTTGTGAGGAAAGGCTGAGAGAGTTGGGACTGTTCAGCTTGGAGAAGAGCAGACTCAGAGCAGGAAATGATGACTGTACATAAACATCTGATGTGGGGGGGGGGGGGGGTGAGTACAAAGAAGATGGAACCCAGCTCTTTTCAGTGGTGCCTAGTGACAGGACAAGAGGCAACAGGCATAAACTGAAACACAGGAGGTTCCCTCTGCACATGTGGAAGCACTTTTTCACTGTGAGGGGGACCAAGCACTGGCACAGGTTGCCCAGAGAGCTGGTAGAGTCTCCATCCTTGAAGATACTCAAAAGCCATCAGGACATGGTCGTGGGCAGCCAGCTGTAGGTGTCCCTACTTGAGCAGAGGGATTGGACCAAATGACCTCCAGAGGTTCCTTCCAACAACAACCACTCTGTGATTGTATCAGGAGTCCAGATCCTATTACTGGTTTTGTAGCTGTTCTCCATAGTTAAGTGATTTCTGTGCCTCAGTAATGTGGAAACACTAATATTTCCTTTGTCAACATCACAGCTGAAAAGTAATATGTATATTACAGATAGTGTAAAAGACAGGAACTAACCTCCTAAGCCTAGATCCAGCAACTGACTTCAGCAAGTGCATAACCTGAAGTACTATAGCAGTCCAGAAAAAATCATGAGAGTAGATAACATTCATCCTTCCTGAGTTGAGGAAGTATTTAAAAACTGCAACTGTGCAATAGTAAAGAAATCCCTTGCTCTAATTTTTATGATGTATATTACAACTTTCTAACATACACACCTACTTTTCTGTCAACAAAATCATAAGGATTTCAGTCCACAAACTAGTAATCTCTACCAGGTTAGATCGGTGGTGCATCTGCCCTAGTACTCTGTTTCTGATAGTAGCAGAAGGGGAAGATATTTAGGCAGAGCATGTGACCCTGCCCAGTATCTGCAGTCCATTACCCTTTGATTCCCTAAGACCCGTAGCTGTTGAACTGGGACAGAAGAAATACATGCTTGCCAAGCCTTTCTGTATCTGTTTTTAGACCTGCTGCCTGTGAATTAGCCTAATCCCTTTTTGGATGAGCTGCTACTCCCTGCCTTCACAGGCTCCTGGGATAGCAGCTTCGAGAAGACTGACACCCCCTGTGCAAAACAGTATTTTACCTTTATCTGTTTCAAATTGCTTTCTTCGTGTAGGACTCCCCATACTTCTCAGATTTCACTGAGAGGTGGAGTTTGGCATTTACCTGATCCATGTTGAAAGAACGCAGCGGGAGCCCAGCCATCATTTAATGCACAAAGGCTCAACTTTATTAGTACTCACACTTCTTTTATATCTACAATAATTAGTTCATACATATTGCAAAAAGCGAGCTCCTTATAGGTTGCTGAGGTTAGATACCTTGGTTGCTAAGGTTAAATACCAATCCCACCCCTTATGATTTCTGCAAGGCCTTCTACATAGTCTTGCTTCTGTTCTTTGTTCTTCTTTGATACTTTTCGGTATTTTCCCATCACGTCGCCGTTGTCAGCAGTTCCTCGGTGCTGTGCCCTTTCTCACGTAGCCAGTTGTTAGCAAACTGCTCCACAGATCCACAGACCTTTCCCGCCGTTTTTCAGCAGGAGTACAAGAATCCCTGAATGTGGTATATTTTTTGATCTATTTTCTCTGCTCCATAGTTAAAATTAGTTGTACGTTTCTTATTAGAGAACAGCCCACGTGAAAAAAACCCCTCTTGCATTTACATGCAAGTAATGCACCACTCCAGACCAAATCCTGTACGGCCTCTTCTCTTGGGGGCTCCAGGACTAATTGTCTTAGGCAGCCGTCATTTATTGCACCTAGAGATGTTCTCTCTGCACTTCATTCTTCAGAAGTCATTGATCCAGTAGTAGATGGAGCTGAAGATGGACCAAAAGAACAAGCTCTGACCCTGGAGCCTCACATCTAGACATTGCACAATGCCTGCTGCCTTTGAGCCCAGCAGCAGGTTGTACTTTAATTTCACAAGCCCAGTTACCCAGCTCTAATAAGAGAACCTCCTGCCAGCACCAGCTGCTTCTTGCTGTCCCTTGCACTCTCTGCTGCCTCCAAGGTGCACTGTGGTCCCAGCTGGAGGATGGGTCTCACCTAGGAAACTCAGGCAGTCCGAGGAGGGCAAAGTCTGCAGAGGATCTTTGAGGCTGGATTTCCTTTTCTTCTTTATGTGTGAAAAGTGCAGAAAAGTGTAGAAAAGTGCAAAGCAATCACCTCTCAACAGGAGTCTTACAGCTCAGCCACAAGGCAGGCAAAAGTTCGGGCAATGGAGTTTGGAAACACCCAAGCCAAATTCAACATATACCCCAGTCCTGAGGGTGTCCAAGTCTGGGTGTTTAATGTCTCCAAGTCTGGGTGTTTAATGTCTTTGCATCAACCTGCAGACAGGCTACATCATGCAAAAACTGTCCTTCAACTGTAAGATCTTTTTGGTGCATTCTGAGATCCAGGGCTTGTCTCGGCATTGCCCCTACTCTTGTGGAAGTTAGAGACAAGGAACAGCACCTGCTATAGAGCTTCCTTGGTTTCAGGCAAAACCAATTGTGAGGACAGCCCCGAAACACCTCTCAAAGCAAGCACAGAGGATCTAATCTGTGTGCAGAGCTGTGATGGGGCTGCACAGCACCAAATAGGTACCTGGGTGCACCTGGGGCTGTGATGGCTCTGAGTCTTTCAGAATTCCCTCGTTTCCCCTTTATCTTCTATCACTGACTTGTTTCAGATCTGCTGAGGGTTTTCCTTTTGTCTGCTACCTGAGGAACATTCACTGAGACTTGACAGCTTTTATTTTATGGCAGGCCTTTCATTTGCTGTTGAGTGCTGAAGGCACCCCCTGTGGTTGCTGGAGGATGTCCCCTGAGCTCTTCTGGAATACATGCTCATTTCGTGGTTGATGCATCTGCAGGAGTTGAGATTTAGTGATCCAGGTAGTCCATGTTTCTTTGTTGCCATGTTCCGAGGAGTTCAGTGACCGTGGATGGCCCTGTGTGCCATGACAAGTGTCCTTGAGGGATCAGGACCCGCAGAGGAGGAGGCACATCCAGATGGTCCAAGTGCCAGGCTAGCCCTGATCTCCTGGTGGTTTTGTTATGACTTCAGAACTACTTTTTGTCTAAGCTTACTGGGAATTTGGGCTATGTCAGTATGCGCCATAGGTATCACAAGGGTGGAGGGGTTTATCGTTATCATCATATGGCAAAAGCTCTTCTGGGCTTCCTCTATCTAAACATCCCAAGTCAGTGAGAGTGTCAAACGACAGTTTATATTCACCAAGCACAGATCTCCTTACTACAGTTCAGTGTTTGGTTTGGCAGTAAATGGAAATCACAGGAAGAAATAAAGTTCCTGCAGTGATTTCAGGCTGCTGAAATTCTCAAATTACACAAGACATCTCAGCCTTGACATTTTTGAATACCTTCCACTGCAGAACCTGGGTCCTGCCACCCATAGGCATTGGTTTTCTTTATGCATTTGTAAACAAGGTACGTTACCAATGCGTTTATTAGCACTCGCTGCTTTGAACCCGTCATCCTCACCTGTATGAAACATTGCCTGTATGACTTTCACAACTTCAATATTTCTATTTAGTTTGTGAAATTAATTGGATTCTTTTATCACACACTAGTGTCAGGATTTATAGCACCTCCTGTGACCAGCAGGTCAAGAGAGGTGATTCTCGCCCTCTGCTCCGCTCTCATGAGACCCCACCTGCAGTGCTGCGTTCAGCTCTGGGGTACCAACATCAGAAGGACATGGACCTGCTTGAGTGGGTCCAGAGGAGGCCACGAAGGTGACCAGGGGGCTGGAGCACCTCCCTTGTGAGGACAGGCTGAGAGAGTTGGGGGTGTTCGTCTGGAGAAGAGAAGGCTCCGGGGAGACCTTAGAGTGGCCTCCCAGGACTTAAAGGGGGCTACAGGAAAGATGGGGAGGGACTCTCTATCAGGGAGTGTAGGGATAGGACAAGGGGTAACAGTTTTAAACTGAAGATTTAGGTTAGATGCAGGGAAAAAGTTATTCACTGTGAGGATGGTGAGACACTGGAACAGGTTTCCCAGAGAAGCTGTGGCTGCCCCCTCCCTGGCAGTGTTCAAGGCCAGGTTGGATGGGGCTCTGAGCAACCTGGTCTGGTGGAAGGGGTCCTTGCCCATGGCAGAGGGTTGGAACTAGGCGATCTTTAAGGTCCCTTCCAACCCAAACCGTTCTATGATTCTATGAAGGTTCAGTCCTACAGAGATGAGCAGAAGGTAGGCGGAAGTGTCTCTGTCTTGACGTTCATGAAGTGTATTGATTTACACTTGCAGACATGTGCCATTCATCCTACATCTTTATCTCAGTAAATTCAATGTACTTCTTTCTTCACTCTCTTCTCCAAGCAAGTGCATCAGTAAAATCACTGCTTCCAGCCCAGTGTGCAGAAGCAATCCTATTTTATAGCAGTCCTGCATGTGCACAAGGTCATGAGAAAATGTTATGGAAGGGAAACAGATTTTCCAGGCCCAACCCTACAGAGTGCTGTGGGCTTCCAGGACACCCAAAAGTGTTTTCCTCTTCCATTGACTGCAGTGGGTGTAGGACTTTTGGCAGCCTAGAGCCTCAACTTTCAAGGCTTTGGGTTTTACAGTATAACTAAGGGGAGCTTTCAGTTTTTGATTATTCTTATGTACGAGTATGGTAATCTGTAAGAAGGTGTTTTCCAAAATGAAATTCTGGCAAGACAAAACTTCATTTCGATACCTTGATTCAGACATCTTGTCATGTGTTCTGTTCCAGTGTATTGTAAAGAACAACACTTTATAATGGAAACTGAATTACAATGTTTTGACTGGCATGCTTTTTCCAGTGCTTTTAAATGTCATGTTTGTATTTTGAAATGCCATTCCAGGGTTGTATCTGTGGGATTAAAGGCCGGTTTGATGTGAGGCAGAGTATTTCACAGGTCCCAGCACCTCCTGGTTGTTACCATACTCTATTTTTCAGGTTTCCTTTCCATAACAGCCTACTGTTCTTCCAACCACCATCCACCCTTTGACAAATGGTCCTTCTAATTTCCCTTGGGGCAATTTTCATTGAATTCCTCATTATGGGTGTGCCAGCATGCACTAGAGAGATGGTGTGAATTACAGCTGCTATTTGCAGATTGTGCTGTGGACCCGTGCTGGGGGGCAGCAGCCACCAAAGGCCACCCACACCTCAGGAGAGGGAGTACCTCTTGCCCATGGGGACCAAGCTGGGCACTCCTCAAGCCTCCTAGTCCCGGCACACGGGCTCCTCTCCCCGCTCTTTCCTCTCTTTCTTTCTGCCTTCCTTCCCCCCTTCAGTCCTTCCTTCCTTCCCTTTCTTCCTCCCTCACTTTTCCTTCTTCTCTTCCCCCCTTCTTTCTGCCTCTGTTTCCCCCTTTTTTTTGTCCCTATTGAGGTACTTCTTGACACCCAGTGGTATTGTATTCTCTGAACACCAGAGCAAAAGGCAGGAAAATTTCTTCATGGAAACGGTTATCAAGCATTGGAACAGGCTGCCCAGGGGAGTGGTTGAGTCACCATCCCTGCCGGTATTTAAAAGACATGTAGATGTGGCAGTTAGGGACATGGTAATGGTGGACTTGGCAGTGCTAGGTTTAAGGTTGCTCAATAGCCCTAAAGGTCTTTTCCAACCTAAATGACTCCATGATTCTATGATTCTATGGTTCCAAGCTCTCTACAAATTGAATTGCCACATTTGTGAAGGATCAGGTAGGAGAGGGGAATGCACAGTTGCAAAGGAGTAGCCTTGTCTTTCTTAGAGATTTAAACCTGACAGAGACAAGTAGGAGAACCAAGTATGACAGGGCTCTGTATATAATGTACCTCGTGGAAATGTAAATCTCCTTAGACAAACGCATCTCATCCTGCTTGTAAACAAGAGGTGGTTGGACAGGACAAGCCGGGGTCAGCCAGTCCGACTGCCAGTGGCACAAGAGATCCTCATCTCCAAGAATGCTCAGATACATCCCTGATACAAGGAGACAGATGATTTGGCTTTTTCCAACCTTTTTCTCCCCTAAGGAGCCAGAACCCTTCTAGGGATCCATAAAAGATCCTGCCCTAATAATGACAACAATCAGGGCACAGGGACAGGCCAGGTGACAGTTTTGGTGCTGTCCTCGTCACTGAAGGGGGTCAGTGCAGGGAGAGAGCTGAGAAGGTGAGAAAACGTTCAGACCTACCCCCCCACCACCAGAGAACCAGAGATACAGCGCTCACTCACCGAAGCAGCAGGAGCTTTGTTTTAGAAGTTTCAGTTCATGCTGAATACGAACTAACCAACCTGCTCAGCCAGCACAGACTGAGATCAGGTATTTAAGGCTTAAGAAGGTGGGGTTGTTCAAACTCCCGTGATGTGCCCAGGGATTTCTCCCTAGGAGATATTCCTGTGGAGATGGTAAAAGAGAGGTAGGGAAACTCTCCTATTGCTTAAAAAGGCCCCTTCTCTCCCACCCTGGTTTCAAGCCATAGTTCACTTGATTGCTTCCCACTAATTGTACTACAGCAACCCAAGGAGAGCTGGCTGGTGTGATTTACAGCTCCCTGCAAACTGCAGGCAAAGCGGCTTTGGGAGTATGGCAAGAAGAAGAGCAGAGAGACCTGCTCTTGCTCGGGTGGCCCAGCCAGTGTCCCACACCAGCACAGGGGGGATGACTGCAGCTCCATGACAGGATGGGTGTGCTCCACATTTTTGATGGGTTTGCCCCAAATGGTGTTTGTGCACCTATTCTTCCATTCTCTGTCCATCCTCAACATTATTTTGGAATGGGATGAGAGCAATAGGCACCTTTAATGAACTCGCTGAGCTAATGACTACACCATTAACATGTTGGTGTATCTGAAGATACAGCTAATACTGGAAAAGGAAACTCAAGTTCAAAGAGGATTTGCTTTTTAAACAGTCCACATAAATTTAGGATCTGTACCATTCATACACATTTTTATTGATTCAAACCATTGTGGAGCTTGAATGATCAGGAAGGGGCTTTCATTTGGTCATCAATGAAGGTGTAAATGCCTGAAGCTTGCTAGCAAAGGACCCTTCAAATTCTTAAGTCTTCCTATGGTTAGGACAACTTTTCAACAAAATTATGGAAGACAGAAGGAAAAGCCAAATGTTGCTGCACACCCAGAGCCATGGGGACCATTAGTAAATTTTCAGTTGTACTTTATTCAGAGGACTAGATGCTGTAATTTTGTATATATCCTTGTCATTTGAGAGATGTTCTCAGGACACAAGCCTGTCCTTGTAAACATGCAGATGAAAGAACTGTTGCAAAAACAAATTGCAGAGAGAACTCCTTCCCCTACCACTAGATAGCAACAAGAGAAGCCATTTTACTGGGCAAGTAATACAGAAAAATTGTGCAGCCCTACAACTACAACCAAAGTGTCCTTGTGTCTATCACCCCCAATCCAGTGGGGCTGTAGAGAGGAAAAACTCTAATTTTAAAACCAAATCAGAAAAAAAAAATGGTGCAGAGACTGGCCTGAGATATCTGGATGTGTTTGTCTCTCCACTGACGTAGACGACAAGCATTGTGAATAGAAAACATGAGCTGCCAACTCACGAGATTTTAATGGGCAGACCCACGTGACTGACTCACACAGCACCCTTTCCTCTCACACAGTCAAAACTAACAGATAATGCTCTTCTAAAATAACAAAGAAGTGCTTGGCCTAATGACTCTCACCCTGGGCTGGCCACTGACCAACCAGGTCCTGCCTGCAAATCCCGGCATTGCCCAGGCAAAGGCTGCCAGGCGGGGGAGGCGTCATCCAGCTGCAGGCAGGCCACACTGCCTGCTCCCACCACGCGCCCCTCACAGGAGACCTCTGCAAGGTGTTGGGAGTGAGGCTGAGACACAGTCATGGGCACGCGTTGCAGGAGACCAACCTGGAGTAACATGGAAATGTCGAAGACAACAACAAGAAACGGTATTTTCATTTTAATCCTGATGCCGGGTGCCTGAAAGGGCAGAAGACCCGAGGTGACATCACCAAGTGGTGGAGGCCGACGTCACCAAGCGGTGGACTGTGATGTCAGCGAGTCACAGACTGTGACCTCACGTCCCTCTCTGCTTCTCTTCAGCTGGCAGCAGAGCCCGGCCCAGTCTGGCTCATGCCTGGACTCCTGCCGAGCGTGCCTGCAAGGTCTGGAGGGTCGAGCGAGGCTGCTCCCGGTGCTGGGTGGTGCTTTGGGGGCTGCCGTCAGCATCTCTCGGTGCCCATCCCGGAGCCATCCCCTGGGTTTCCCCAGCCTTGCCTGGGTCAGGCAGCTGGGCACCACTGGGTGCTTGTGGCAGTGGAGGTGAGCTGTGCAGGGAAGCGTCCCCCGGGGTGGGCGAAGGGGGTCGGGAAGCTGGAGGGTGTCCTTCGTGAGGGGCCTGGGCATTTCTTCCTCCCCTCCATTCCCCTCTCCTCTGCGGGACAGCGAGTGACCGGGGCCTCTCTGCATTTTGCAGCCAGCGTGTGACGCCAGCAAGGGGAAGCAGCTCCTCATCCTCGGCTCTCCCCATCCCGCCGCAGAGCACGGACATGGCCGCTGGGAGAGAGTTGATCTGCCCCATCTGCCAGGATGCTCTGAAGGACGTCACCTTTGTGCAGCCATGCCAACACCAGTTCTGCCTGGGCTGCGTCCTGCGGTGGGCAAAAAGGACATCGAGCTGCCCACTCTGCAGAGGCCTGATGGAGAAGGTCAGGTTTTCTGTGAGGGGAAGAGATGACTACCTAGAGCAGGTCATCACGCCCACCGCACAGCCATCAGTGATCAGCAGCCAGGCAGGCAGAGCTCCCGGCCACGTGGCAAACGGCAGCCCCCATCGCCCTGCGGCATCCCCTCCGTCCTCTCCGCAGGGAAGGCCGTTCCTGGAAGAGCAGGGGGCTGTGGGGACAGACGAGAGGGCTACTGTGGCTGGCGTCCTGCCTGAGGTCTGGACATTGCTTTTCCAAGAAAACCGTCATCTTCTTTCCCCTGCACTGCCCTGGCTGCGCCAGGAGCTGGAGAGAATCTATGAGGAACAGTGGTGGCTGGCAGTGACAACAGAAAAGCTGGTCCTGCACGCCCTGTGTATCTGCGGTCTGGATGAAGATCCCATTGTCCAGCTGCTGCAGAACAGCCTCCAGGAACACACGGCACCGCTGGTGCACGGCCTCATCGATGTCATCGTGCACCAGTGCAGCCATGATGCCTGGAGGATGCTGATCTCCTACGCTGCCCCGCATCCAGCCCCAGCCCCACCACCTCCCGGGAGGTGTCTCCTGACTCCAGCCCAACCTCCCCCAGCATCCCTGGAATCTCTGAAGGGGAGGAGGAAGCCAGCACCTTGGAAGCTGCCCTCCACGGGGGTCCCAGCCACCCTCCATCTGCTCCTGTTCCGGCACAGCAGGAGCAGCCCCAGGAGGAGCTGGTGCACGTGGCAGTGGCAGAACCCTCTGCCCAGGGCTGCAGCCACAGCCCCTCCTTCCCCGACCACGGCAGGGACCACTCAACTGGGGGGTCCAGGCGCCCCCCGAAGAGGAGGGCCCCCGGGCCCCCAGGACTCTCCACAGCCCTGCAAAAAGCCGCCCCGCCGGCAGCACTAGCAGGGCTGCAGCAAGTCTTTTTTCAAGGAAAAGGCAATAAATTGCTATTTCTCTGACCCCATCTCTGGGTGCTGCTTTCTCCCCCTTCTCCTGGTGCCTCTCCCTGTCCCACCTGCCCCACTCTGGGTGACACCCACCTGATGGGGGTCACGGCCATGGGCCTCCGGAGCCCCAGGGCCATGTCTGTAGTGCCTCCTCGCACAGGAGAGAGGTGAGAACTCTTGCCAAAGACAAGAGGTAATCACTCAAAATCTCATCACATTTAAGATGCATTTGGGTTTCCTTCCTTGTTAAATTTGCAGTGTAAGGTTTCCCACACAAAATTTCAAATGGTAGAACTCCTTCTCTAACTCTAGGAGTTATTCTAATTCTTAATAATGGTAGAGGCAAAACCTATGTCCACTTCATCTGGGTTCCCTGACACAATTTTCCAGTCTGCCTCTTTGTTGTCTGATTCATCCTCTCTACTTTTCCGCTAGACTGCAGCCTGCATGGAGTGTGCAAATCCCCCCTAATCTGTAAAAATCTTGACACTTCTTGAACTATTTCTGCAACAATCTGAAGAGAATCCTTCTGTTACCCTAAACGTCAGTCGAATTTCTTTTAATAAAATTTTTGCCACCTCTCTTGCTTTATTGTTGCCACATGAGAAAGCTTCAGGCCATCCTGAAAAAGCATCAACAGTTACCAACAAATACGTATATCCATTTCAATTAGGTATTTTGGAAAAATCAGTTTGCCAGCATTCCCCAGGCATAAAATCTCTTCACCTCTCTGGGAGGGGATCTCCTTTGCATCTTAGGATTATTTTTGACACAAATTTCACATCGTTGTGTAACACTTTTGGCAATCATATTGATTCCTACAGCATATGCCTTTACAGCTTCACTTAAAGCTTCAGCTCCCATAGGTGTACTCTTACGGGTTCTCTCCATTAACTCCCTCATTATTTGTGGACTTACCACACATTGTCCAGGCGGGGTTACTCACCATCCTTTGGCAGTGTTTATGCATTTTAATGGTTCGGCCAACTTGTTTTCTTTTTTCTGTCTATTTAGGGGCGTTGATTTTTAAAGTTCTTTAAAAAAAGCAATTCTTTTTGCAGCCTCATCTGCTTTTCTATTTCCTATAATCACATCAGTTTGTCCGGATCAATGTGCTTTGCAGTGTATCACTGCTCTTTCTTTAGGTTTATTAATGGCCTCAAGTAATTTCATAATTTCTTCACTGTATTTTATAGGATACCCCTGCAAAGATAACAACCCGCTTTCTCTAAATTGCACCATGAGCTTGTATTTTGAGTCAGTATAGACATTAGCCCACTTTCCTTCTGATAATTCCAGAGCTTGAGTTAAAAAGCAATTAATTCAGCTTTCTGATAGGATGTGCTTACTGGCAGTGCTTGTGTCTCTATTTCTTCTTTTGGGGTGACAACGGCATATCCAACCTTCCGTTCTCCTTTCACAATGGAGCTGCTTCCATCAGTAAACAGCTCCCAGCTGGGATTCTGTAAAGGAGTATCCTTCAGGTCTGAATGACTGGAGTATACCTGTTCAATAGTCTGTAAACAATCGTGCCAATTCTTCTTTCTTATCCAAAGGTAACAACGATGCACTGGATACTTTCATTGCTGTATCCTCTTGCTGCAGCAGTACTGCTTGGTATTAATAGCACCATCCTGCTCAGGGATAACCAGTGGTGTCCTTTCTGTCCAGTACTGCTGCAACAGTATGTGGCACATAAACAGTAATTTTCTGTCCCAAGGTCAATTTTCGTGCCTCTTATATGAACAATACAGCAGCTGCCACTGCTCTCAGACATCCTGGCCATCCAGAGCCTACCTTGTCCAACTGTTTTGAAAAGTAAGCTACTGGTTTTCTCCAATCCCCCAACATTTGTACAAGCACTCCCAGTTCCTGATGTCCTCTCTCATGCACGTAAAGTTTAAAAGGTTTTGTTAAATTTGGGAGACCTAAGGCAGGAGCACTCATGACAGTAATTTTTATTCCATCAAATCTTTTTGGGCATTCTGGAGTCCATTCCAGTAACTCTCCTGATCCTTTGACAGCTTCATACAAAGGTTTGGCCATCCATCCAAAATTAGGTATCCACAGATGACACCATCTGCCCATCCCTAGAAATCACCTGAGTTCTCTTTTTGATTTGGGGGCAGTGATTTGACAAATTGCCTCCTTTCTTTCGACTCCTAGTTTTCTTTCTCCTTGGGATATCTCAAATTCAAGATAAATCACATTTTTCTGCATAATTTCTGCTTTCGTTTGTGACACTCTGGATGCTGCTAACCCCGGAAAGTTCAGTAGACTGATAGTTGTCTCTTTACATTCTTCAGGTGTGTCTGCCCCCAACAAGATACCATCTACATATTGTAACAAGGTAGTTGTAGTCTTCTTATGTTGCCATTGCTCTGCTTCTTTTGCCAGTACATTACCAAAGGTTGTAGGACTGTTCTTGAATCCTTGAGGAAGTACTGTCCAGCACAGCTGCATTTTGCGTCCTACTGGAGGGCTTTCCCATTCAAAGGCAAACAGTTTCTGACTAAGTTCTTCCAGTGGAATGCAGAAGAAGGCATCTTTTAAGTCCATTAAACATCTGAATCAACTATCGTTGTTAACAAAGTGTAAGGGTTGGGAGCCTCTGGATGTTTATCAGTCACTATTTAATTAATAGCTCTCAGATCTTTTACTAAATGGTATTCCCGTGAATGTGGCTGTTTAACAGGCAAAATCAGAGTATTATATTCAGATTGACACTCTCACAACAGTCCCTCAGCCTCTCAGTCTCCTCCTGAGCTTTTTCCAGCACTGTTCTCTTTCCCTCAGGCAGAACCAAAGTGTTTAGCAACACCTGCACATCATTCCAATCTGGATTATGGTTTGCAACTATCATACATTTTCTCCAGATTTTCTCAATATGACCCATCAGACTCCTTCCAGTTCATTAAATCTGAGGTTGAAGAAGGAGCTTTCACATATACAGGTGTTCCATCTGATCCTACTGCCTGGCGCAGTGGAGCCTGAATCACAGGATTCTGTTGCGCCTGAGTTCTGCCTGCAGTGGGGTTAAATACTTCAGTTCCCCTTTTCCTTGCTTTCAACAACACTATCCTGATCTTTACCTAGGGAAACCAACAACTGCACATCATCTTTTTTATCCTCCGTTTTCAAATATTTTTTTCCAATACGACAAGCAGAGCGACATCAAGGCAATCCTTTCTATCCTCCATTGTTATTAATAAATTTGAATCTGATACCAACAGTTTACATTTTTTTCTTGTTTCATGACCGTTTCTTACAGTAAGGAACAAATCCACCTATGGGATTTCATCCCATTTATCCAGCCTTCTGCAAAACATGAGTTACAAAACTGTGTTTTTTTCAAAGTCCCCATCTCTGGCCATTTTTCCTCATCCTCCAATTTATACTTTGGCCGTCACTGAGTGTACTATTCCTTTAATTTTCCCCTTATAAGGGGACCTCCACCGAACTTATTCCAGTGTTTTCAGGATGCATCCTAATGGGGAGCAAGGGGAAACCTCCACAGATTGTCCTGGCCCTTGTCCTGCTCCCATATTGTTACTTGAAAACAACATTCTCTCCAACCACGCTTTCATGCACTCAAGTCATCACTGTCCAAATGTGCACAAAGCTTATAAAACACTTTCACCTATTGTTACCATACTCCATGCAATGTCTCTTTATCATGTGTTGCACCTTTGATTCGCTTACCTGCTCTGGATGAGGACATTATTCATGGAGACTCTGAACAATAGGTAGGTTCGCACTGGAATCTGGGGAGCAGCTTCTCCCCACCAGCATCCGGCAAGACGGTCTGGGCCAGGCTTCGCAGCTGTCCCATCTGGGGTGCCAGAAAACTCCAGGTGCTATCTCCCTTTTCAATGTGATTAAAAACAAGGTGTTGATAACTTGCTTTAAAGAAAGACCTGTGTGAACTGACTAATGTGAAGTTCACTTTGCGCTATTAGTTCTCACTATTTTTAAGGCTTTTTTAATTGTAACTTTATTATCGAACTAGTCTTACAGAAATTCCAAAGCAGTACAGGCTCATGTTTAAAACTATTTGACCTAAACTCCCCATACCTGTAGAAATAGTGATAAGAATTAGTTTTTCATAGTCTTTACTCTTCTGGAATATTGATTCAGTGATATTTTCCATCATTCTGCTTATCCAAATGGTGCTGAAGGAGCAAAGACTGTGGGATCAGTTTCTTATGCTTTTCTGGGCTCAGAGTGACAGAGTTTGATAAAGGGTTAACATGTCTTTGTGAACTCTGACAGTCTCTGCCCCTCCATTCCTCCCCTGCATTTGTGGGAAGATATAAGCTCCTTCTCAAATAACTTAATATGCCTATAAACATTAAACAACACTTTGTAGAGCCCTTGAAAAAAGACTTGCTGCAGCCCTGCTAGTGCTGCCGGCGAGGCGGTCTCTAGCTTCTTCACCATCTAATGTCTTCACAAGGCTCTTCATGGCCTCTTGCAGCGCTGGGGAGAGTCTTGGGACTGTATAAATCAGCCTCTCCACACAGGTAGTGGCTGCAGCAGCAGACAAGCATTCAACCTGTTTTTTTTTTTTCTCTTTTGGGTCCAGAATTCCATCCGGAACAACCTCTCCTTGAACAAGTGCTTCATCAGGGTGCCTCGGGAGAAGGGCATGCCAGGGAAAGGTGGGTTTTGGAAGCTTGACCCCCAATACGCCAACCGGCTCAAGAACGGTGTCTCCAAAAAGCGGAGAATGACCCCAGTGCAGATCCACCCGGCCTTCACCAAAAGAGCCCAGCAAGAAGCACAGTGCGTCACCAGCCCAGCTGCTTCGGCTTCCACCTCCAATAACATCCTCAACATCAATGTGGAGTTGTGGCAGCTGCTGGAAGAGTTTGAAGAAGTCACCGGCAACCTGAACTCCAATCCAGCAGGGCACAAGCGCAAGCAGGCCTCGCTCAAGCAAATGGCTAAGGGGCCTCAGCTTTCCAACCCTGCCTTGCTGAGCCAGGATGAGCAGACTGAGCTGGGATCACTGGAAGGGCACTTGGACTGGGAAGCCATCTTTGACACCAGCCTGACGGGAGAATTCTCCAGCCTGAAGGGAGAAGTCTCCATTTTGAGGATCTGGAGCTCACGCCTGCCAACAACCCACAACAGGCAACCTGGACTTGACAGGAGACGGGCAGCACATGGACTGTCCCCAGGGGCAGGGGCAGGTCCTCACCGAATCCAACCAGAACAACCTGGACTTTGAAACCTGGACGGCCACTTCCCTCCTACAGCATCCCTGCGATGAAGAGACAGAAGATGACGTCTCCCACTCTCTCAACATGGAGCAGTTTTTTGACCCCAGTGATGCCTCTTTGTCAGCAGATGGAAGTGACTGGAGCAGTCTGGCATCTCTCATAGAAGAGGCCAGACACCCTTCAAAGCCCACACAGACTTTAGTAGGACGCTCCCCCCGTGCTGCTGGGACTCCCAAGGGACAAGATTTTCTAGAGACAGAGATATCTACATTGACTTTGACCAGCTGTATTGTAAGATTATTTACAGAAACACCAGGTGCAATAAATGACGGCTGCTAAGACAACTAGTCTTGCCATTGACATTACCGTGGCAGAGACCAGAGGTCATGCGCAGAAAGCAGTTCTAGCATCATCCACAAGGTTACGTGTTCAGCACTTGGTACTCTGTGCTAGGCTCCCCACAAACCATCAGGTAAGAAAGGGAAATTCAGCACTCTTCTTTCTATTTTGCCAGTGTGCAATATTTTCTTAAATTACATTGTGTGTAATTAAATTACATTGTGTGTAATTATTGAGCATGTATGTTCTTGTTAAGAGGCTTTGGGAAGTAGATATTTATGTGCCACCTGCAAACATATTTTAGCAAGCTGCAGGTTTCTACAGAGATATGTGCCTTTATTGCCAGCCTAGGAGTGGAATATTTAGCACCAGCTAGAGTGAATAGTGCAAAGAGGCTGTAGATATGTAGTCACTTAGGAATGTAAAATACTTAGAGTCAGTATGATTCACAGGGTTCTGGGAATCTTTGATCTGCAGAATTGAAGGAGCCACAAACGAGTGAGTATACTGGGACAAAAAACACTTCTGGCAGTTCCTAACCCAGTGTGTTCCTTAAAGTCACACGGTTTCCACTTCTCATTTTGTGTTGCTTAGATTTACCTCAGAGACATATAGCAAGAATAATAACCAATCATCTGTTTTTTCTTCTCAATTCTAACTGACGTGCAAACACTCACCACAAATTTTCCAGTTTTTCCCACCATTACAGCTCACAAAAAGGCATGAAACGTACATAAAGGCCAGCATTGCAG
Source organism: Strix uralensis (assembly GCF_047716275.1). NCBI lineage: Eukaryota > Metazoa > Chordata > Aves > Strigiformes > Strigidae > Strix > Strix uralensis. The sequence goes on along the minus strand of NC_134012.1, from coordinate 8,784,764 downwards.
GATTTTTCTTTTTTTTCCTCACTAACATCGCTGATGGAAGAAGAAAGTTGGCTCCCTAGGAATTACCTAGAGGCTTGTCCAGTAATATTTCCAGGCTAGTGGAAGCCATGAAGTTATATTCATCCTTAGAGAAGAAGAATGCAGTGATTAAACGGGATGAGAGTTTCAGTGATTTTTAAAGAAGCCTATTTAACAGATCTTGGATTTGGGTTTGATATTATGGCAATGCATGTGTATTACACTGATGGAGGTAAAAAGCTACGTGGCTCTTATGGGATGGAGGTGCAGAGGTCTAAATTGGAGAAAAGGGAGTGTGCATTGTAACGTATACAGTAGTGACCTGCATGGTCAATTTCAGGGCACTGGTGTATGTTCTTTGCATTCTAAATTACATAACTGACTTGGAAAACCAGAGTCAACAATCTGCCCAAAATTCCTTTATTCTGAAGATCACCTGTGCAGCTGATGAAAGCATGTGTTTCCAAAGGAAAATTATTCTTTTTGTTTTCTAAGCACAGAGTACAGTAAGTGGTAATGAGCATGTGCACACTAAACAGCTGATTTAATTAAGCTTCCATAAGCATAATGCAGGATGAATTCAAGGATAGTCAGCATTACCTCTGGCTGATTTCAGCTATGTTGCACAAGATTAAAAGGACTTGATGTTTTCAATAGCAAGACATCTTAGGCCACAATTTCAGCACTGTTACTGAAAAAAGGTAGTATCTGTCCTCTCCTCCCTTTTTTCCAAGCTGGCCTTTCATCTCAGTCTTTTGCTCTCTGCCACTTCATTTGTGCAGCTGTGTCTTGAAAGGGTTAAGGGAGTTAATCTAGAGAAAAAGTAATCTAGAATTGTCTAATTTCAGAAAGCTTTCTTTTACTCATTTGTCTTTTTTAATGACAGCAAGACCTTAAAAAGGCATTGTCAAATGCAAGAATGTTCTTCCCCTAAGTTTAGGCATAAATGCTGCCTCTTACACCAAAGGCATTGGATTTTGGCTCTTTCTGAAAGCAAAGCAGATTCCTGTCTATATTCCAGGACATTTGTATGGCATTGTATTAGGAAAACTACTGCTTAAATCACCAGTTGGCTTCCCATCCTACTTTACTTCATATTATGTTAGCTTGTCAGCAGTTGGCTTTTCCTCCTACCAGAGTTTCTAGAAGTTTCAACACATCAACACTGCAAACTGCTCCGAATTACACTTCATAGTAGGCAGCTCAGTTTCCTTCAATACAGAGCAACAGTGCCCTGCTGTCAGCATCTGTGCTGGATTCCTCCCAGAAGGAAGTTGCTGCGTCCGTGTGTGCGTGGTCGTGGTGCTGTATGTGATGTGCGCTTCACGGCAGTTGTGCTGTAGTTCATCATTTGCCTGAGATCTGATAATCTCATGAGATTTTCTATAGAATTAGTCTGGGTTTAATTCATATCCTATTCTGAGGCGTTTCAGCTGCCTTATGGTAATTACAAAAACAATAACATATTTCTCTCAGGTTTCTAACTGTTGTTAAAATGTATTTGAGCATTATTACAGTTTAAAACAGAAAGCGAAAAACCTGCAAGATACATTTTCTGTTCTTTAGGGGAAGCAGAAAGGAAAATAACCTTATCCATGTTTCCTTGCAGTTCTTCCCCTTGAATATAGAATGATACGGTGCAACAGCAGATAATTATGGAAGTGGCATTTGATAGTGCCACCTATTGCTAGAAAAGCAGAACTAAAATGAGTATTTTTTTTAATGTGTATGTCTAAATTCGCAGAAAAAATGAAGTGTACCTGTTCATCTTTTAATTATTCCAAGGTCATTTTAGCTCTGTGAATATCAGTTTGACCTTGGTTTTATGGCTACATTTAAAAAAAGTGACTTATCGTACAGTAGCATCGGAGATGGTACAGTTGCATCAGAGATCCAGAAAGCTTGCAACTATTGGCATGTGGTTGAATGCCGGTGGCTGTATTTTGGCTAAGCCTACTAAGCCTGACTATGCCTCCCCCCCCTTCACTGATGACATTAAAGTTCATGTAATGCACTAGAAGACTGATATCCTAAAACTGCTTTAGATTTAGCAAATCACTGAAAATTAGTTTTCTGTAGTGCTTGAGCTTTATGTTAAATGTGAAGAGAATAAAATATTTTTAACATGCGTCCAAAAATTCTATGAAAAGTAACTTGCTAATGATGAAAATCCTTTGAAGACAAAGGCTTAATGATCTCGATACATCTTAATACTTTGTCTCCTTTATCAGGCCTTTCGGTTAGCAAGCATGAAAGCCGATTTCTCCACCTGCCCTTTGAAGGATGGTATTTGTTTGATTATACAAGTCTAACTAATGATAATGGTAAGAAAATAAAAGATTTATAGGGGCAGCCTGAGATCAATTTTAAGTTTTAATTCTGGGTCATAGCATTACTGATCCTTCTCACTGCCTCAGTCCTGTTGTTCATCTCTACCAGAGAAAACACCCTACCCTAAAACAAGGCCCATTTTTTGGCTTGTAGTCTTTAGGGGAAAGAAAACATGTGCCCTCTGCGTTGTTTTCCTCATGAAGCATCTGGATGGCAAGGTAAGAGCAGGAAAAGATGGAGCACCTTGGGAGTAATTTGTTCTTCCTCAGGTCCAGGCAGGTACCTCTCAAGAGTTCATTGCTGCTTCACAAAACTAGTGGTCTTTGGCTGAAGCTGTCCTCTGTCTTCAAAGACAGAGAAGTCTCCTCTTACCCCCGCTGAGCTTCTGAAGAACTAGACTGCCGCAAAGCTTCAGGGAAACAGAGGAAGCAGCTCTCAAGTCTATAGGCACCTGTAGAGCACCTGAGCAAGGCCAACGAAGTTTTGATTCTTGGCGCAAAGTTTAAACACCCTTTAGAATTTTCCCTAATGCAGATCCTGTTGATGTAAAAAGGAAAATAATTTTCAACAATGAAATGATACATCGTTATAGGAGTCTGCCCTCTTCTAACAAAGTTTCATGTTCAGAAAAAGTTACGTACGAAACGTATGAGCAAAGGCATTTGGAATCGTGGCCAGCAGAGGGCACTTCAGCTTGAAAATGAAAATAGTGCTGACAGCTGTAGTCTAAATACCTTTAAACTGGCTATCTTTGTTTAAAAACGGAATATTTTTTAACAAATGTTAATGGGAATCATTTAGGTAAGGGGTATTTGCATTGTGATTGGTGCTTTGTTGGCACTGTCTTCTACAAACTGTGCATCTGCGGCCAAACACCGTTGTACCATGGAAGAATCTGGGAACTGAAGGAGAAAAAACGCTCCCCACATAGTTTCAGGTTTGATTTTATTTTGTGTGTACTTTAAGGTGTGATTTTTTTTTTAAGAAATTATACCTTATGTGTGACCTTGTATCACCTAAAATTGAACGTAACAGTGTATGTTAAAGCCATCCTTTGAAAACTTTTTTCCCCAAAGTGGGTGCTTCTGATTTCGTTTTAGCTGTGATTTGATTTGTTCTCTTAATTAAAAAGCAGCTGAAATTGGAGCACACTGCAACCGACTGATTGCTGAGAATGGTGGTGTAAATGGCTTAATGACAAACAATCTATTTCCCCTTTCAATCCAGTGCTGATATTGTTATCTTGTAATACCATACTAACTTTTATTATTATATCTGCCATTAATGCACTTAACAGTAGCTGACAAACTTTATTAAGATAAGATGGGCCTCATGCACTTCCGTTTGCCCTGGTGTAAATCAGAAGCCTTGAGTCAAAAAGATTTATTCTTCTGTAAGAACTTACTGGTGTAAATTAGGAAAGTCAAGCCTCACATGTGATGATGTAGCAAACTATGTTACAGGATATTTATGTCTACTGATGACTTCTCTTTGCTAGTATGTTTATAGTGATGTTCAGTGTCTGCACAACTCACAGCTAAGCCTAGCTAAGAAAAGGTCCTAGTTTTGCATAATCTCTTAGCCCTGGAATCTTTCAAATTAGTGAGGTGAAACCTCATTTGTGACCCTGAGTAGATGGACTGGGCTTTGCGTCCTGGCTTTAAGTTGTGAGGAAAGCAGGACTCGGAAAGTTGTGTCATTCTAAGCCTTTTTTTGTGTGTGTACAGGCTTCTGGGACACGGCTGGACAGGAGAGGTTCCAGAGCATGAATGCACCTATTACCATAAGGCTCCTGCTTGTATCATGGTAAGGGTAGTGTCGCAGCTGTGATCTGGTGGAATTCTGTCAAATAACAGTCCCAGTTGACACTTGTCCTGTATATTACGTTTTATGATTACGCTGCCTTATACTTATACTATACACTCTTCCAGTGGTTTAAAAAACTTTCCTATATTCTTCTCTCACCAGATAAAACCAGTGTCGTTGGGTATGTTTAGCTCTCTTCTGTCTTTCCTGATAGCACTCTTACTGTATTCCCTGGCTTTGCTGTCTTCTCAATTTCCTTACGTTTGTCGCTGTCTTTCCAGTAAGGTGGTACATACAGCTGAATGTACTTATTTAGAAGCAGTTCTGTCAGAGGTGATGGGAGGAAGTGGGCATTCCTGTCTTCTTCTGTGATGTGACTGTTGGGTGATGTAGTACAAAACTGTTCTGACATGTTCTGCAGCGGTACCACGTAAGACATTCTTCTCTGGTCGTCTGCCCTTTCTATTTTCCTGTACTTTGTGCTTCCCATTTATTAGCTGACATCAGTCTTGTTTCCTGACTCCTAACCCACTTAGGTCTCTTGATTTGTGCTGTTGCTCTAACTTTCCACAATTTCTCATCACTTATGAGAATCAGTCAACTTCACTGATATTTTAATTGTGAACATAGAGAAGACTCACATCTGACCCGACTTAGCAGAACAGATCTCTCAGTGCTTGTTCACTGTCATGGGTGACAGAGCACTTGTCAAAGTACAAAATAACAATGTAAAGGAAAATGAGGGACTGTTTCCTGCCTCATGCAAAGAAACGGACTGGCTGCATTTTTCAAGGCTTGCTGGATACAGTCTCCCTTTTCTCTTTCATCCTAACAAAGACCAGTTTCCTTTGTTGATACCCTCCTGGGAAAATTCTGGATTCTGTACTTGTGTTTGGTGCAGTGGGTTGGTCAGGAGATGTCTTGCTGTTGGCCCCATGACATCTGTCTCTTTTTCAGAGGGTGTTTAATGTACAGCAGAAAGTCACCTACAAGAACTGAAACAACTGGTACAAGTAGCTGAGAGAATTCTGCCCAGAGACTCCCTGCACTGGGGTGGCCAACAAAATTGATGGTGAGTATATCTTCTTTCAATGTCTCAGGATTCTGACCTGGCTGAGAACGAATGTCATACATTTGTTAGGTCCAGATGAGTTCTTGAATGTTAGTCTTTCAGGGCTGTATTTTGCCAGACGTATAGCTGGGTCCTCTACTGACCTTGCATGCTGTCTTACAGGCTCTTTTCGTTTTACTAGCAATTAAAAACACTGATTTGATCCATTTAAAGTTTATTCAAGTGGTGTCCTTCCAATTCTGTCCTTACCACACTGCCCATTTCATCCAGCAAGAACTCAAAAGCTGATTGGAGCAGTACCTAGTGAAAAATTGCAGGATGTCTTGCTGGAAAAAGAGCATAACCTGTTACGTGGCTTCCCTCCCCCCCATACAGTCAGTAACTGCCTTTGTGTTGCTCATTCAGCCTGTGGGGTTCCATGATACTTCTCTGTGCTAAAGTGTCTAAACAGACCTGCTGGCAAAGTTGTTCACCTTCCTCTGCAGATGACTGGATGATTCCCTCCTCTTAGGAACGCCAGCTAGGCACTCATTATTGCTGTCGTCTGGGTTGTGATCTGTCTCCTGCATCCTGCCTGTGAGAGTGCATAATGCTTTCTGCTCAGCATCAGCGAGAGAACACATACCCTCAGGACCAGTCTCCTGCTATTCTCTATCAGTACAGTGTCAGACATGGGCTTCCTTGCTGGCATTCATGGTAGAAATCATCACAGATATGACTAGGTGTGTCCACCTGAAGAAGGTGTCCAGGCTCCCACTGCAGTCTATGGAAGTTCATTTGGTTGAGGGGTGTGGTTTAGGGCATGACTGATCTTGCCTAATGAAAGCCTTTCCTGTAGGATGTGTCAAGCCAGCCTTGAATGCACGGATTGCACGGACTGTGCAGGAAGTCTGAGGCAAATGGGCTTGGTGTTGACAGCCATATTGTAGACAGAATCTCTATGTAGATGAATCCTGTTCTTAGTGTTCTATGTGTGAGTGGACACTGCTCCGGGGAGTCCTCTGCCTTGCCTTTGTTTGCTGTGTTCCACCCAGACTAGGGAATGAACAGGCCCAGTCTGCGGAACAGTTGATCCAGCTTCTCCCAAAGAGGTAGGGAGCGGCTGCCGGGGCAGGGCTCACAGGCAAGCATCTGGAGTGTGAGCTACTTCAGCTGTGGCTTGTGTGGGAACAGGCGGATCATCTGGAGTCATCCTCCCGTGCCAGCATAGAGGCTGTCTGGCTATCAAAACTTTGAGCTGTTACTGCATGCTTCTTCAAGGCAAAGCTTGCCAGGAGAGCTAAGCCACTCTTGGGCCTGCAGGGAAGGGTCCTGCCCAGATGCTTTAATGGTACCTACTGGAGAAAACAAACACCAAATCACTTTTTTCAGACAGCTTTGAGCTTGCATCCTTCCTGCCCTTTTGTTAGAAGGCGGTCCGGTTACTATATAGTGCAAGCCCAGCTGCCAGCACTCCCCATTGCTTTCACAGCCCAGCCACTGCTGCCTCTCTGTCCACACCGCGATCTCTGCTGCAGAGTTGCTTTGGGTTTCCTTCCCCATTCTGTTACGGAGCAGCAAGATCCAGCAGACTTCTGAACACGGGGGATTCCTCCTTTCAGATCCACGAGAGCTGAATCCTGTGGACTCTCACACCCAGGAGGCTTCTCCTGTCCCAGCCTGATGGATGTGGCTGCTGCTGTTCCCATGTGTGCGTTCAAGAGACTTATGCTGCATTCCAAAGAGCCGGCTACACAAACACACCCACAGACTTACACAATTAATGTGAACGGCAAAACAGATCGACTTAGACGGAGCGATGCCTTTACCAGCACCCATGTACTGGTAACCACCGCTTACATAAACATGAACACAGGCCAGTCCTTTTCTGCCTTTCCAGATGATCAGGATTGGATGTTTACCAGTGAAACATAAACACACCTTCACTCCACAGATTCATAAGCACAGCACGTGCTTAGATTCCTCAACTCAACTAACAGTATGGAAATTAAGTCCATGTATTATTTGTGCCAGGATGTCAAGCTCCTTACCCAGTCATCGGTGCAAACCTTGGGTCTTTCCAGATCTGTGTCTCCTGTGTCACGAGAGAGTCCAGTTTCAAGTTCACTGGTGCATTGTACACACACACACACACACACACAAAGGGATCCCAGCAGTAGTCGGCGTAGGACACTTTTGCATTTCCAACTGCTGTCCCCAAGACCTCTCACCCCCTTCTCCCACCGCACCTCACCCTCCCCTCTGACCAGCCCTTCTGAGTGACTCTTTCCCTTTGTGCCCGTCTTGGCTGCCTGCAGCCTTGTTTTGCAGGTGGCAGGCATGGAAGTCCTTGCCTTGCACAGGAGACTGAATTGGACTGAAGCATGGTTAACTGTGAAAACTGGCAACTTTATTTCAAGAACCCGAAGGCTCAAATTGAACATTTGTGTGCGTGGGCAGGACCGAGCAGGCCTTTGGCACTGAGGCTGCCTTTGGCTCAGCAGGCAGTGCCTCTGCAGGAGATGGTGGTGGTGCGCAGCAGCTTGAACTGGGTCCTGCTCATGCTGCTGCTGGAGCCTTTTCCCCCTGTAGGACCTGCAGGAGCTCCTGCAGCAGATTAAAGAATTCCACCAGCTTCTGGCGTGGAAAAGGACAGGGCGTAAACCTGTCCGCTTGCATTGGTACTGGCCTCGGCCTCTGAAAGGGGGTTGAGGTGAAGACTGGCCGTGACGTTGGAGTAGCCGTTACTGCTGGGTGCAGTCCCATCTGTACCAAGATCCAGTCATAAAAGTGCTGAGTGGAGGTGTAGACTCCAGGCCGTTTTGCTCTTGCACAGCCTCTCCCCCAGCTGGTCACTCCAACAATCCAGAAGTAGTCAGCATCGTTGTCTTTGCAGACGAGAGGACCACCGCTGTCACCCTGCAGTGGAGGAGAGAGGGAGGGTTCAGGTGGTGTTGGGTGGCCGCTGGCAGCACTGGGGCTGGCTCCTTCTCTCTTGCCAGCACCCCCCAGAGCTGTATCCTCTGCACAGAGAGGCTCTGCTCAGGTGCTGGGGCCTACAGAACCTTGTCAGGGAGAGGGTAGTAAGCCTGTGGGGTAGGGCTCTCTCAGCAGTATAAGGCTCTAGTGGACACTGGTGCGCAATGCACCCTAATGCCATCAAATTTTGAAGGAGCAGAACCCATTTGTATTTCCGGAGTGACGGGGGGGTCTCAACAGCTGAGTGTATTGGAGGCCGAGGTGAGCCTAAGTGGAAAAGAGTGGGAAAAACACCCCATTGTGACTGGCCCAGACACTCCATGTATTCTTGGCATAGATTATCTCAGAAGAGCGTATTTTAAGGACCCAAAAGTGTATTGGTGGGCTTTTGGTATAGCTGCCATGGAAACAGAAGGAATTAAACAGCTGCCTGTGTTGCCTGGTCTATCAGAGGACCCTTCTGTTGTGGGATTGCTGAGAGTTGAAGAACAGCGAGTGCCAACTGCCACTACAACCGTGCACTGACGGCAATATCGCACCAATCGAGACTCTGTAATCCCTATCCATGAACTGATTCATCGACTAGAGAGCCAAGGAGTCATCGGCAAGATGCACTCCCCTTTTAACAGCCCCATATGGCCAGTGCGAAAGTCTAATGGAGAGTGGAGATTGACAGTGGACTATCATGGCCTGAATGAAGTCACACCACCACTGAGTGCTGCTGTGCCAGACATGTTGGAACTGCAATATGAACTGGAGTCAAAGGTGGCCAGGTGGTATGCCATGATTGATATTGCCAATGCATTTTTCTCCATCCCTCTGGCAGCAGAATGCAGGCCACAGTTTGCTTTTACCTGGAGGGGTGTCCAATACACCTGGAATCGACTGCCCCAGGGGTGCAAACACAGCCCCACCATTTGCCATGGACTGATCCAGACTGCACTGGAACAGGGTGAAGCCCCAGAAAATTACAGTACATTGGTGACATCATTATATGGGGTAATAGAGCAGAAGTTTTTGAGAAAGGGGAGAAAATAATCCCAACCCTTCTGAGATCTGTTTTTGCCATAAAGTGTAGCAAAGTCAAGGGACCTGCACAAGAGATCCAGTTTTTAGGAGTAAAATGGCAAGATGGACGTTGTCAGATTCCAATGGAGGTAATACAATAACAGCTATGTCCCCACCAACTAACAGAAAGGAAACGCAAGCTTTCTTGGGTGTTGTGGGTTTCTGGAGACTGCACATTGCAAAGTAGAGTCAGATTGTCAGCCTCTCTATCAAGTGACTTGGAAAAAGAATGATTTTGTATGAGGCCCAGAGCAGCAACAGGCTTTTGAGCAAATCAAGCAGGAAATAGTTCATGCAGTAGCCCTCGGGCCAGTTCGAACAGGGCAAGATATTAAAAATGTGTTCTACACAGCAGCCGGGAAGAATGGCCCTACCTGGAGTCTCTGGCAGAGAGCATCAGGGGAGACTCAGGGTCAACCCCTGGGGTTTTGGAGTCGGGGATACAGAGGATCAGAAGCCAGCTATACTCCAACTGAAAAGGAGATACTGGCAGCGTATGAAGGGGTCCAAGCTGCTTCAGAGGTGATCGGGGCTGAAGCACAGCTCCTCCTGGCTCCCCAACTGCCAGTGCTGGGCTGGATGTTCAAAGGGAGTGTCCCCTCTACACACGATGCAACTGATGCCACATGGACTAAATGGGTCGCATTAATCACACAATGGGCTCGAATAGGGAGCCCCAGCCATCCGGGAATATTGGAAGTGATTACAAATTGGCCAGAAGGCAAAGATTTTGGAATGGCACCGGATGAAGAGGTAACATGTGCTGAAGAGGCCCCACCATATAATAAACTACCGGATAATGAGAAGCGATGTGCCCTGTTTAGCGACGGGTCCTGTCGCATTGTGGGAAAACATCGAAGGTGGAAAGCAGCTGTATGGAGCCCCACATGATGGGTTGCTGAAGCTGCTGAAGAAGAAGGTGAATCGAGTCAGTTCGCAGAGGTGAAAGCTGTCCAGCTGGCCTTGGGTATCGCTGAGAGAGAAAAGTGGCCAGTGCTCTACCTCTGTACTGACTCATGGATGGTGGCAAATGCACCGTGGGGGTGGTTACAGCAGTGGAAACAGAGCAACTGGCAGCGCAGAGGCAAACCCGTCTGGGCTGCTGAATTATGGCAAGATATTGCTGCTCTGGTAGAGAATCTGGTTGTGAAAGTACGCCATGTAGATGCTCATGTACCCAAGAGCCGGGCCACTGAAGAACATCAGAACAGCCAACAGGCGGATCAGGCTGTCTAGATCAAGGTGTCTCAAGTAGATCTGGACTGGCAACATAAGGGTGAACAATTTATGGCTCCCTGGGTCCATGACTCCTCAGGGAAGAGATGCAACATATAGATGGGCTCGTGACCGAGGGGTGGACATAACCATGGATGCTATTGCACAGGTAATCCATGAATGTGAGACATGTGCTGCGATCAAGCGAGCCAAATGGTTAAAGCCCATTTGGTATGGAGGACGATGGTCAAAATATAAATATGGGGAGGCCTGACAGATTGATTATATCACGCTCCCACAAACTCGGCAAGGCAAACACTGTGCTTACAATGGTGGAAGCAGCCACTGGTTGGTTGGAAACTCATGCCGTGTCCCATGCCACTGCCCGGAACACCGTTTTAGGCCTTGAGGAGAAAGTCTTATGGGGGCATGACATGCCAGAAAGAATTGAGTCAGATAATGGGACACATTTCCGGAACAACCTCAGAGACACCTGGGCCAAAGAGCATGGTATTGCGTGGATATATCACATTCCCTACCATGCACCAGCCTCTGGGAAAATTGAGCGATACAATGGATTGCTGAAAACTACACTGAGAGCAATGCGTGGTAGAACTTCCAAACACTGGGATGTGCATTTAGCAAAAGCCACCTGGTTAGTCAATACCAGAGGATCTGCCAACTAGGCTGGCCCAACTCAATCAAATCTCCTACATACCGTGGATGGGGATAAAGCCCCCGTAGTGCACATTAGGAATATGTTGGGGAAGGCCATCTGGGTTACTCCTGCATTGGGTAAAGGTAAACCCATGCATGGGATTACTTTTGCCCAAGGACATGGGGGCACTTGGTGGGTAATGCAGAGGGATAGAGAGGTCCGATGTGTGCCTCAGGGAGATTTGATTTTAGGTGAGAATAGCCAATGAACCGGGCTGCCAAATAACCCTGTTATTGCAATTGGTGCCTTGCAACATTCCCGTGCCACATCCAAAGCCTCCTGCTCCACTGACTGAGCCAACTCCACCTCATCCCTCCAGCCTTATAGACTGTCATGACAGATGGAACCCAAAGTTATGGACTAAATGAACTCAGCATTGTGGAAGGATGGCCCATAGACTGAGGGAATGATATCTGTGAGACCTGGGAAAAAAGTGGGGGGGTGATTCCCTAAGATGTATTTGGAAACCTGAGCATAATGTCAATGGTATGAAATAAGGGGTGGAGACTGTCCTGGTTTCGACCAGGATGGAGTTAACTTTCAATGGAGTATTTCATACCATGTGATGTCATGCCCGGAAATAGGTGTGGGTGGGCTCTCACTCGGATTCGCGCCATTTTCCCGTCGGGCCGTGTTGTTGCTGTGGGGGGCTGTTGCCGCGCTTGGTAAGCCACTGCTGCATTTTACCCGTTACTTTTTGGACTCACTATCGCTACTGTGGTTCTCTTGTTATATTTAGTAAACTCGTTCTTTTTATTCAACCTACAAATTCTCCTTTTTTTGTCCCTCCCCTATTTCACCGGGGAGCGGGGAGGTGAACCGCTGGCCACATGGCGTCCGGCTGCTGGCTGATTTCAGACCTCAACAAGGGGCATCTGAGGGGGCTGCACAGAAGACACAGCCAAGGCCTTGGTGACTGGCATGAAATGCCGATGGCAAGCAGAAGACACTGGTGAGAAGAGGGAGTGGGAAGTGGGGTTGCAGTAGTCCCAGAGGTGTGTGTGGAGGCGTGAGTGACGCGGGGGCAGGCGTCCCATTGTGACATCACCAAGCGGTGGGCTGTGATGTCAGCAAGCGATGGACTGTGACCTCACGTCGCTCACTGCTTATATTCGGGCGCCGGCAGAGCCCAGCCCAGTCTGGCTCGTGCCTGGACTCCTGCCGAGCGTGCCTGCGAGGTCTGGAGGGTCGAGCGAGGCTGCTCCCGGTGCTGGGTGGTGCTTTCGGGCTGCCATCGGCAGCTCTTGGTGCCCATCCCGGAGCCATCCCCTGAGTTTCCCCAGCCCTGCCTGGGTCAGGCAGCTGGGCACCGCCAGGTGCTTGTGGCAGCAGAGGTGAGTTGTGTGGGGAAACGTCCCCCTGGGGTGGGCGAAGGAGCTCAGGGAGCTGGAGGGTGTCCTTCGTGAGGGGCCTGGGCATTTCTTCCTCCCCTCCATTCCCCTCTGCGGGACAGCGAGTGACCGGGGCGCCTCTGCATTTTGCAGCCAGCGTGTGACGCCAGCAAGGGGAAGCAGCTCCTCATCCTCGGCTCTCCCCATCCCGCCACAGAGCACGGACATGGCCGCTGGGAGAGAGTTGATCTGCCCCATCTGCCAGGATGCTCTGAAGAACGTCGCCTTTGTGCAGCCATGCCAACACCGGTTCTGCCTGGGCTGCGTGCTGCGGTGGGCAAAAAGGACATTGAACTGCCCACTCTGCAGAGGCCTGATGGAGAAGGTCAGGTTTTCTGTGAGGGGAAGAGATGACTACCTAGAGCAGGTCATCACGCCCACCGCACAGCCATCAGTGGCCAGCAGCCAGGCAGGCAGAGCTCCCGGCCACGTGGCAAACGGCAGCCCCCATCACCCTGCGGCATCCCCTCCATCCTCTCCACAGGGAAGGCCGTTCCTGGAAGAGCGGGGGGCTGCGGGGACAGATGAGAGGCCTACCATGGCTGGCGTCCCGCCCGAGGTCTGGGCATTGCTTTTCCAAGAAAACCGTCATCTTCTTTCCCCTGCACTGCCCTGGCTGCGCCAGGAGCTGGAGAGAATCTATGAGGAACAGTGGTGGCTGGCAGTGACAACAGAAAAGCTGGTCCTGCACGCCCTGTGTATCTGCGGTCCGGATGAAGAGCCCATTGTCCAGCTGCTGCAGCACAGCCTCCAGGAACACACGGCACCGCTGGTGCACGGCCTCATCAATGTCATCGTGCACCAGTGCAGCTTTGAGGCCTGGAGGATGCTGATCTCCTACGCTGCCAGAAGGGAGCACGACAGGCCCGCAACCAGCCCCATCCCCACCTCCCGGGAGGTGTCTCCTGACTCCAGCCCAACCTCCTCCAGCAGCCCTGGAAGCTCTGAAGGGGAGGAGGAAGCCGGCACCTTGGAAGCTGCCCTCCACGGGGGTCCTAGCCACCCTCCATCTGCTCCTGTTCCGGCAGAGCAGGAGCAGCCCCAGGAGGAGCTGGGGCAGGCGGCGGTGGCAGATCCCTCTGGCCAGGGCTGCAGCCACAGCCCCTCCTCTCCCGGCAGCAGCAGGGAGAGCTCAACCGGGGGACCCCGGCGCCCCCGATCTGCGCCCGTCCCGGCAGAGCAGGAGCAGCCCCAGGAGGAGCCAGGGCAGGCGGTGGTGGCAGGTCCCTCTGCCCAGGGCTGCAGCCACAGCCCCTCTGCTCCTGGCAGCGGCAGGGACAGCTCAACCGGGGGAACCCGGCGCCCCCGATCTGCGCCCGTCCCGGCAGAGCAGGAGCAGCCGCAGGAGGAGCCAGGGCAGGCGGTGGTGGCAGATCCCTCTGCCCGGGGCTGCAGGCGCAGCCTCTCAGCTCCCAGCTGTGGCAGGGACAGCTCAACTGGGGGGTCCCGGCGTCCCCTGAAGAGGAGGGCTTCCAGCCCCCAAGACTCTCCACAGCCCTGCAAGAGGCCACCCCGCCGGCAGCACTAGCAGGGCTGCAGCAAGTCTTTTTTCAAGGAAAAGACAATAAATTGCTATTTCTCTGACCCCATCTCTGGGTGCTGCTTTCTCCCCCTTCTCCTGGTGCCTCTCCCTGTCCCACCTGCCCCACTCTGGGTGACACCCACCTGATGGGGGTCATGGCCATGGGCCTCCAGAGCCCCAGGGCCATGTCTGTAGTGCCTCCTCGCACAGGAGAGAGGTGAGAACTCTTGCCAAAGACAAGAGGTAATCACTCAAAATCTCATCACATTTAAGATGCATTTGGGTTTCCTTCCTTGTTAAATTTGCAGTGTAAGGTTTCCCACACAAAATTTCAAATGGTAGAACTCCTTCTCTAACTCTAGGAGTTATTCTAATTCTTAATAATGGTAGAGGCAAAACTTATGTCCACTTCATCTGGGTTCCCTGACACAATTTTCCAGTCTGCCTCTTTGTTGTCTGATTCATCCTCTCTACTTTTCCGCTAGACTGCAGCCTGCATGGAGTGTGCAAATCCCCCCTAATCTGTAAAAATCTTGACACTTCTTGAACTATTTCTGCAACAATCTGAAGAGAATCCTTCTGTTACCCTAAACGTCAGTCGAATTTCTTTTAATAAAATTTTTGCCACCTCTCTTGCTTTATTGTTGCCACATGAGAAAGCTTCAGGCCATCCTGAAAAAGCATCAACAGTTACCAACAAATATGTATATCCATTTCAATTAGGTATTTTGGAAAAATCAGTTTGCCAGCATTCCCCAGGCATAAAATCTCTTCACCTCTCTGGGAGGGGATCTCCTTTGCATCTTAGGATTATTTTTGACACAAATTTCACATCGTTGTGTAACACTTTTGGCAATCATATTGATTCCTACAGCATATGCCTTTACAGCTTCACTTAAAGCTTCAGCTCCCATAGGTGTACTCTTACGGGTTCTCTCCATTAACTCCCTCATTATTTGTGGAGTTACCACACATTGTCCAGCCGGGGTTACTCACCATCCTTTGGCAGTGTTTATGCATTTTAATGGTTTGTCCAACTTGTTTTTTCTGTATATTTAGGGGTGTTAATTTTTACACACACACACACACACACACACAGGGATCCCAGCAGTAGTCGGCGTAGGACACTTTTGCATTTCCAACTGCTGTCCCCAAGACCTCTCACCCCCTTCTCCCACCGCACCTCACCCTCCCCTCTGACCAGCCCTTCTGAGTGACTCTTTCCCTTTGTGCCCGACTTGGCTGCCTGCAGCCTCATTTTGCAGGTGGCAGGCATGGAAGTCCTTGCCTTGCACAGGAGACTGAATTGGACTGAAGCATGGTTAGCTGTGAAAACTGGCAACTTTATTTCAAGAACCCGAAGGCTCAAATTGAACATTTGTGTGCGTGGGCAGGACCGAGCAGGCCTTTGGCACTGAGGCTGCCTTTGGCTCAGCAGGCAGTGCCTCTGCAGGAGATGGTGGTGGTGCGCAGCAGCTTGAACTGGGTCCTGCTCATGCTGCTGCTGGAGCCTTTTCCCCCTGTAGGACCTGCAGGAGCTCCTGCAGCAGATTAAAAATTCCACCAGCTTCTGGCGTGGAAAAGGACAGGGCGTAAACCTGTCCGCTTGCATTGGTACTGGCCTCGGCCTCTGAAAGGGGGTTGAGGTGAAGACTGGCCGTGACGTTGGAGTAGCCGTTACTGCTGGGTGCAGTCCCATCTGTACCAAGATCCAGTCATAAAAGTGCTGAGTGGAGGTGTAGACTCCAGGCCGTTTTGCTCTTGCACAGCCTCTCCCCCAGCTGGTCACTCCAACAAGCCAGAAGTGGTCAGCGTTGTTATCTTTGCACACAGGAGGACCACCGCTGTCACCCTGCAGCGGAGGAGAGAGGGAGGGTTCAGGTGGTGTTGGGTGGCCGCTGGCAGCACTGGGGCTGGCTCCTTCTCTCTTGCCAGCACCCCCCAGAGCTGTATCCTCTGCACAGAGAGGCTCTGCTCAGGTGCTGGGGCCTACAGAACCTTGTCAGGGAGAGGGTAGTAAGCCTGTGGGGTAGGGCTCTCATCTCCGCACAGTGATGCTGGATGTGTGCAAGAGGAATATTTTGGTATTGGGATCTCGACCTCCGGGCTGCCAGGAGCGCTGGATGGGCTTTCTGGGCAGAGTCCCGGGCCTCTGGGACAAGTGGGGCCGTGGGCAAGGACCTGCATCTGGGGAAGGGGAGGTAACCCCTGCCAGTGGCCGCGACCCAGCGGTGGGAGGGCAACTTGCCACGCAACGGCTGCGCTGGGATGTGCCGGGGCTGCCTGTGGCGCTGGGCGCTGCCTTGTCACAGGCTCCTACCTGGCAGGTGTCAATGCCGACCTGCGGATAGCCAGCGCACGGGTTGTGGGGGTGGATGGCCCCTCTGTACCACCGGCTGCTGTTGCAGAAGTTGACATTGATGAGGCGGACCTTGGCCTCCTGCAGGATATCAGTTGATCCTCCAGCTGTGAGCACAGAAAGGAATTAACACCCAACAGCTTATTGCCAGGTCTCCTGCCCTGTCTGGGTGAATCCCTTCCCCGGGGCTTGGCTTTGCATTGTGAGAGACATTGTACTGCGTTTCCCTTCTGTCTCGCCTTGGACCCTGGGCTAGGCACCTCTCTCTATGGGCATACATCCCCGCAGCCAGACTCTGGCTCTCGCCTCTGCTGTCAGGAAGCCCAACCCATCTCCCCAGAGTGCCGAGCTTGCCCTCAGGACACGAGCACTCTTTGGGAACTCACATCTTGCAGTCGTGGACCCCCAACCGCTGACATAGCAGGTTGTCAGCTCTGAGACTCGCAGCGAGGCGTCGGGCACACAGGCAAGCTGTACAGAGTCACTGCACTGGACAGGCTGGTCCAATTCCAGCAATGCAATGTCGTTCCTCTCCGAGGTACTACTGTAGTGTTCACTGTTCGTGAACCAGCAGCCGCTTAATATTGCGCACTTGGGCCTCCGGGCCCAGCTGAGTCAACTGAGTGGCCCCGATCACTACGCGCCACATGGTGATGTGCCTGGAAGGCAGATGGGGAGAGGGTTCAGAGGGAGCCCAGCCACATGCTGCAGCAATCCAGCAGTTCCCTGCCCCCTGCTTCACACAGGAGACAGGAAAGCAGCGCTATGGAGGCTGCAAGTGCCCTAGCATGCCTTGGGCCCAAGGCATGTCGAGCTGGAGCCTGCTAGGAAGCCATGGCCTGAGCCCAGCCCTCTCCTGAGCCGCCTCTCAGCCAGGTTCTGCAGTGCCCAGGCACTGGGCGTACCACAAGGAACGGGGATGGGAGTAGCTCGTGGTGCTGTGAAGGGGGCACCTGCGAGTGCTGTGGGGATATCCACATTCCTTCCCCTCCTTACCTGGCCTTGGTGAAGCAGTGGGCTGCTGTGAGGACACACTGTGGACTGATGAGGGACCCTCCACATATATGCCCTGTCTCTGCTGCCCAGGGACCCTCAATGCTGACGATCCAGGGCCAGGCCCCTGGCTGGGTGTCTGTGCCCCCCACCACGTGCAAGGTTTCGTAGCCAGAAGCCATTGGCCGGAGCCCACAGGTCCCTCTGTAACCAGAAATTCATTAGTGTCTTACTCAATGGGTCGCTGCTGTTCTGGCTGAAGGTTAGCCGTCTGCCCTCCCCACGAGGCGCTGCATGGACAGCGAGGCCAGGGAGCCCCATGGGGAGGACAGGTGTCCGCCCACATTTCTGCTTTAGACCTGCAGGCGAGTTGTGCCAGCAGCCCGGGTGCTGCAAGGAACCGAGGCTCCCGCGTGGGGCTGGGGAAGCTGTGGTGTGGCCATGGGGGACAAGCAGGCACCCTCCAGGGAACTCCATCAGGGTGCCCAAGCTCCCTCCCAGACCCTTGTCCCACTTACCCACGGGTGTCCTATGCGCCGTGCGCATGCCAGCACAGGGCCAACAGGATGAGGAGGGGAAGCAAAATCATCGCTGCCAATGGCATGTGCCAGCTGCAAGAACGGAGGGCTCGCTGCCACAGAGTGCCTGCAGGGCTCATGTTGCCCATGGTGTCCTTGGCAACAAGGCTGATGTCACAGGGTCACAGCTGGTTCCAGGTACTGGGCACAGTGGCCTCTCAGTAGGGGGCCACAACATGGGGGCTTCCAAGCAGGAGGGGAAGCAGAAGCTGGGATCGGTCACCCCCGACAGAGCCCCGCTGAATGCTCTGCTTGCAGGATGGGGTGTGCAGGCCCCGTGACAGGCAGCAGTGCCCGTCTCTGAGCACTTCCTGCTAATGGCTAGCAGGAAAAAACCCACTGTGGCACCACAGCCTCTTTGGAATGTTCACTGCCACCCTGCTCTCTGCAGCCCTTTGCCACCAGGTCCTTCCCAAAAAACATACACCAGAGAACATAAGTCCTACAGGCAGTATGCACATTTGGGTGTTGCAGAGCCGATCTGGTTACAGCCGCGGCAGGCAAGCAGTGATGTGCCAGCCCAAGCAGATCCAAGTAGTGTCAGCCTTCCCACACAAAGCGCTGTGCAGCACAGATGCAGCACTGTCCACACTGGCCATGTCAGCCCCAGCGACAGTCTCTGGCAGGCTTCTTGTCCTTGCTGTCTGTGAGTTCTTTTGCTGTTCTGGGCCAGCACCGACAAGGGCAGTTGTGGCACCTGGTACGTGTGGCCAAGGACATGCAACTGCAAGCCCTGAACAGAGAAGGTTGCTCCTGCTCTCAGCTCCACATGCCATTGTCCATGGCTTTGGTACATCCTGAATTGGCCACAGCTCGTCAGTCTGCCTTCTGCAGCCGTACGGTGGAGCCGTGCTCATGTGCTGGAGTGCAGGGCAGTCACGGGAGAGAAGCAGGAGCCAGCCGCGTGCGTTGCATTTGTCAAGCAGGGCTGGGTCCCTGGAGGCCGTGGCTTGAAGAGTGGCAGCCTCAAAGCTCATGAAAGGTGTGGGAGCTTCCTGCTGGCATCCTGGCTTGTGTGGATAGACATAAGACACACAGCTGAGCGCCCAAACTGGTCCCTAGGATGCCAGGGAAGGCTCTGTCTGAATATGGAACAGCTACTCTCAGGGCCCTTGAGGTGTAGCACGGCTTCGGAGGCACCAGGACTGGCCCCCAAACTGGACTCAAGGCTGCTTCGGTTTCTGAACATTGACCTGAAAGTGGTGCCCCAAATCTGCTTAGAGCAGGCAGAGACCTGCTACACCACTTTGATGCACACAAGTCTGTGGGACCAGATGGGTTACACCCAAGGGTGCTGAGGGAGTTGGCAGATGCGCGTGCCAAGCCACTTTCCATGACTTACCTGAAGTCATGGCTAACTGGGGAGGTCCCATTGGACTGGAGGGTGGCAAATGTGACACCAATCTACAAGAAAGGCAGGAAGGAGGATCCAGGAAACTATGGACCTGTCAGTCTGACCTCGGTGCCAGGGGAGGTCATGGAGCAGGTCATGTCGAGTGCCATTAAAAGTCATATAATGGACAACCAGGGTATCAGGCCTAGTCAGCATGGGTTTATGAAAGGCAGGTCCTGCCTGACAAACCTGATCTCCTTCTACGACAGGGCGACCCGTTTATTGGATGAGGGAAAGACTGTGGATGTTGTCTACCTTGACTTTAGTAAGGCCTTTGACACCGTTTCCCACAACATTCTCCTGGCAAAACTGGCTGCTCGAGGCTTGGATGGGCACACACTTTGCTGGGTAAAAAACTGGCTGGATGGCCGGGCCCAAAGAGTTGTGGTGAATGGAGTTAAATCCAGTTGGCAGCTGGTCATGAGTGGTGTCCCCCAGGGCTCAATTTTGGGGCCACTCCTGTTTAACATCTTTATTGATGATCTAGACGAGGGGATCGAGTGCACCCTCAGTAAGTTTGCAGATGACACCAAGTTGGGTGGGAGTGTTGATCTGCTCGAGGGTAGGGAGGCTCTGCAGAGAGATCTGGACAGGCTGGAGCGATGGGCTAAGGCCAACTGGAGGAGTTTCAATAAGGCCAAATGCCGGGTGCTGCACTTGGGCCACAACAACCCCCAGCAGCGCTACAGGCTTGGGGAGGAGTGGCTGGAGAGCTGCCAGTCAGAGAGGGACCTGGGGGTGTTGATTGACAGCTGGCTGAACAGGAGCCAGCAGTGTGCCCAGGTGGCCAAGAAGGCCAATGGCATCCTGGCTTGTATCAGAAATAGTGTGGCCAGTAGGGACAGGGAAGGGATATTGCCCCTGTACTCGGCACTGGTGAGGCCGCACCTCGAATACTGTGTTCAGTTTTGGGCCCCTCACTACAAAAAGGACGTTGAATGACTTGAGCGTGTCCAGAGAAGGGCAAGGAAGCTGGTAAAGGGTCTGGAGCACAGGTCGTACGAGGAGCGGCTGAGGGAACTGGGGTTGTTTAGTCTGGAGAAGAGGAGGCTGAGGGGAGACCTCATCGCCCTCTACAACTACCTGAAAGGAGGGTGCAGAGAGCTGGGGATGAGCCTCTTTAACCAAGTAACAAGCAATAGGACAAGAGGTAATGGCCTCAAGTTGCACCAGGGAAGGTTTAGACTGGATACTAGGAAGTATTTCTTTACCGAACGGGTTGTTAGGCATTGCAATGGGCTGCCCAGGGAGGTGGTGGCGTCCCCATCCCTGGAGGTGTTTAAGAGTCGGGTTGACTTAGCGCTTAGGGATATGGTGTAGTTGAACTGTCAGTGTTAGGTCAATGGTTGGACTGGATGATCTCCAAGGTCTTTTCCAACCTAGATGATTCTGTGATTCTGTGATTCTGTGAAGGCGGCCTGAGAGAAGGCATCTTGTCGGGGGAGGCAGCGGGTCTACCTCTAGTCTAATTGAAGAAGAATTTAACCTTGACGAGATTCCAGTGTATCCATGAGAGGCCGGAAAGTCTCGAGAAGTGCCATGGAAACAAGATTAGAGAAATAAGATAAGAAGAACTGTCCTGATGATTCAGCCGAGAAACTAACACCCAATCATGAACTCTTAGTTACTAAAGTAAACCAATCCTGTATGAACACCTACTTTGAAGGTTATAAAAAGGCTTGTTAGAACAATAAAGTAGCCTCTGTAGCCATTGTGGCCATTTTGGTCATTTTACACAATCTGATGTTTGTCGTGTCCGTCTCTACTGTGACAGCATCTTGTCTTTTGTGGATACTCTGCTATTCCAGCACCAGATTTTGCAGATGGTTAAGGGAGAATGATGTGGGAGATGGCCACACTTCACAGATAATTGGAGGAAGAGATGGGGTCATTTTAGGGAGAGGAATCTGGCAGGGACAGCAGTACCCAGGAAACCACATGAGGAATGCCATGGAAGTCCAAGGTGACCTAGCTAACAGCACCTGAAACACCAAATCTGTTCACAGATGGAGCAAACCTGGGAGCAAGGGGTAAAAACAACCAGGGGTGGGTCCCTTGTGGGAGAGGAGATAAGGGCGGAGAAAGGGAGGAGTCGAGGAAGATGAGGGGGATGTTAAGCACGGAAAATGGAGAGAAGGGGGGATCAAGGAGCTACTCACACATAAGCAAACAGCTGGTTGGTTTGGCTGTTGGACTGAGCCCTGCACCTAATCACTACAGTCCATCTTACCTTCTCTTTGAGAGTGATTCCAAACCCTTTTCTGTGCAGCCCTGCTCTGTACCCGGGGCGGGAGGGGGTGATTCCAGAAGCCTGGCTGCTAGCAATGGCAGAAGGGAAGCTGGCCTAGCTCACGAGCAAGAGGAGAGAGACCCTTTCAGTCATGTGGATGGCATGTGCTTGCAGCCCCCCTGATTGATCAGCCCCAGCATCCCTGACAGACCTTACAAGAGGACCAGGCCTGCCAACCACTGGCCACATTTCCACCTCCCGGAGTCATGAAGGACCTGGAGGTGCTCAAGCATGCATACCCTGACCTGCTTCCCACCTAGGCATGTCCACTCTGCACTGGCGGCACAAGGTCCTGCCTCTGAGGCTGCCAGGACGATCCATCCCAACCTCCTCTTGCTGCGCTCCTGGCCCCTGGCAAGTGATGGTGCTGCAGTTCCCAGCTCTGTTCCCACCCAGGGGTGAACCGCACGCCTCCAGCTGAGCTGGGATCTCTGGACACTGTGGCGTGCCCTTTGCTGCTTCTTCAGCATGGTTTTAAGGGAGCTGTTGTGGCTCTGGAGATGATGCTGTGTCATGGTCCCACCCTGACCAAGTCCGGCTTTCTGTCAAGAGGCCTCAGCTTGGACATGCAGTACAGAGCACAGGCTCCACTGACCTGCACTCTTAGCAGGGCTGGTCATCTCCCTAACCCACAGCTGGCTACCCCAGCACTCTGTTAGCCAGAGATGTCACTGGGCCAAAGCTGCAGGGTAGCTCTAGGGCTGAGCTTGATTAGTTGGGGGTGGAGGGGGTGTCTGGTGGGTTTGGGATAGGGTTCCAGTGTGGAGCAACTGAAGGGGATGAAGCAGCAAGAGGCTGGGAGCAGTGGCAGCAGGAAGGCTGAGGAGTGCAGTCCATGGGAGTGTGTGTGTTGCTGTGCAGCCAGTGAGTGTCTGTGTGTGTGTGTTGGCATGCATTCAGGGTGTGCGGGTGTGTTTGTTGTCCCAAAACTGGGTTCATTCACCTGGTGTGCAGTCACCTGATCAACATGCTGATTGTTACTTCCAGACAATTTTCATTAGTATCAGCTCCTACCAGTCCATCATTCCCCAGCTTTACTGGAACCAGGGGATCTGCTGGGGATGCTTTAATATCCTCCCCCTGTCCCCTTCATTCATTATCCAAATCCTCCAACATTGTAAGGTTGTCGTTCCTCATCTGTTCTCCTCTCCATTTTCTTTCTTTACTTGGACATTCATTTGTCCAGTGTCCTTCCTGCCTGCAAATAGAACACTGATTCAAGCCCCAAGGAGGGCCTTTTCATGCTCCGTATCCCAGTCTTGCTTCAGGACCCTCTCTACCCCTTCCCCCACAACCTCCTCTTCTTCATCCTCTCATCCCACCTCATCTGTCTACAATTGTTGCAGCTAAGAGAGAACCCTGCAGTTTCTTTTTTTGCTGTCCCTTCTTTTCCTTCTTTACCTCTCTATTATTATGTACCTTATAAGCAATTTCAATCAACTGGGAAACAGACATTCCCCCTGCTCCATCTACTTTCTGTAACTTTTTTCTTGTATCTTGCAATGGCCGACCTATAAACGACATGTTGAACACTTCCTCATTTTCCTCCTCTTCCGGATCTAAATCAGTCCATTTCTTAGCCACCTCACACAATCTCTCATAAAAAGCTGATGGACTTTCTTCAGCCTCTTGTCTAACTTCACACAGTTTAGACAGATTTCTCTGCTTTTTGGACCCCATGCTGTACCCCATCAGCTGCTGGTATTGCTTCAATTTAGTTTTTCCTAGCCCAGTATTCATGTCCCACTCTGGATCTTCTCTCAAAGGCAAATACTGACTAGGATCGTCCCACCTATTCCTTCTTCCTCCCTCTTCTTTCACCTTGTCTAGTACCATCCTTCTTTCTTCTGCAGTAAAAAAAGGTATTCAGTAAAGCCTGCATGTCCCCCCAGTTAGTGTTGTGAGTCAGCATAATAGTTTCTAAAAGCTGAACATTCCATCAGGATTCTCTCTGTTCCAACACAGTGCTCCCAATTCAACAAATCTGAAGTAGTAGAAGTGACGTGCACAAAGACTGGCATACCGTCCATCCCGACAGCCTGTCTCAACGGTGCCTCTATCACTGGCTGAGAATGCCCTCTAGTCCTCCTTGAAATAGTGCTAAAATTCCCATTTCCCATTTGTCCTTTTTTTCTGATCTCTTTCTGAGCTCTCCTGACTGTCCTGGTTTTGGCTGGGATAGAGTTCATTTTCTTCTTAGCAGCTCAAAGGGTGCTCTGTTTTGGGTTCAGTATGAGATTCGGTACATGAAGAATGCTGATAAAATGCTGATGTTTACGGTTGTTGTTAAGACATCAAGGACTCTCCAACTCCCCGTGTCCTGTCCTTGCACAGATGTACAAGAAGCTGAGAGGGGGCACAGCCAGAGCACTGGACTCAAATTAGCCAATGGAATATTGCCTATCATGTAACGTCATGCTCAGTATATAAAGGGGGGGTGGCCAGGAAGGAGGGGGGTTCTCTCTTGCTTCCAGGATTGCAATTGCAGGATCTTGGTTTTGTGGGACCGCTAGCCGTGAATGGGCTGGGTATCAGTTGGCGAGTGGTGATTGCATTGTGCATTACCCATTTGTACTTTCTACTATTGTTATTGTTTTATTTTATTACAGTTAGTTTCTAAACTGTTTTTTATCTCAACCTATGAGTCTCCCTTTATGCCTTCGGTTTCTTTACCAGTCCCCGGGCAGGGGGAGGATGAGCGAGCGGTTGTGTGGTGTTTGGCTGCTGGCCAAGTTCAAATCACAACCGAGTTCTTCCCCTTTGGCCACAGGGTTATATGGGGGAGAGGAAGAAGGGACTAACAACTGTACATCCTCTTGTTCAGCACAGCACAGCATACAGATGCTTGTTTCTTTCCCTTTTCCTCCGTACATGGCAGTAACATACCTCATCCTAATCCACATTTTTCTGAGCATTAGGATCCCTATACAAAGTCATAAAGGCATCAACGTAAGGCACTTTTTATCCCATTTTCCCAGTTGACAACAAAATAGCATCAGTGGTAATATGGTATTAAATTGCAAAGACCCATTTTCCAGCCACTGTTTATCACCATTTAGTTTGTAATTTGGCCATCACTGATTACAATGGTGCCACTCCCCATGCACTGAGGTCAGGGTATGGCCCCTTTACCCTCAGCTGGGCATTGCAGGCCTCCCCTTGCTCAGAGATAGCGGCAGCTCTCCTCTAGCTGAGGAGCTTGCAGAGCTGACCTTCAGGTGTGCAACCACTCCTGGGACACAGCAAGGGGAAGAAGACTGGGGACAAAAGAAGACGCACTGGTGACAAAACATGCCTGGGCTCCACGCAAACCCCTACCCAAAGATACAGGGGCTCCTGCCAACAGCGTGTGGCAATAGCACATCCTGCTGCTTCCAGGTTAGGAGTCAATATTGGTAAAGGTGTGCCTACAGCTGCTTTCAAGTGTCTCAGCTACCTGATGCTGTCTCCTCCATGCTAAAACTTAAGGCTATTCAGGAGGAACTTTAGCTCAGGTCAGTGCATCTTGTATCAGTTCAAACAGCAGTGTAAGACGTGTAGCTCTTTCTCTCTTGACTCTTTCCTGGAGGAAATGGGTATCTCGTACTGAAATGCAGGTCTTTCATTAAGAAAGGGAAAGTACGTGGCCAATTTTCAGCTAAGAGCATGTTTTATCTCTGAGATACCTTTGCTGCTCCTTTTAAACAGGAAAATTGGGGAACTATCAAGCCTTTTCACCCAAGCATCATTTCCTGATCCGGTG
Source organism: Strix uralensis (assembly GCF_047716275.1). NCBI lineage: Eukaryota > Metazoa > Chordata > Aves > Strigiformes > Strigidae > Strix > Strix uralensis. The sequence goes on along the minus strand of NC_134012.1, from coordinate 8,759,310 downwards.
AGTTTTCACCTCCCCAGGCAGCCCAAAGAGGGAGTTCAGGTTAGTAATAGCTCTCTTAGGTCGAGTAAACAGACACAGGCAGAACTACATGATACAGATGGTTCTTCAGAGGCAGTAAGCTGTGGCTACTACAAGTGGCAGGACAGAGAAATAATGCAGCAGTTCCTATTATCTGTAATAGGAGGATCTTTATTTTTAGCTTTGATAGGTTTAAGTTTTGAAATCAAAATAGCAGAAGATAACGTCCCTAGCGAGCTGGCCCTATTCCTGTTTTGCAGCAATTAAAATGCAAAGTGCTGGATACGAAGGATGGGGCCATTACACCCGGATACACACTGGCCTTCTGAGGAGGAAGAGACGAATGAACTATTGTCTGTCAGTGTTGATAGGTACTACTTAACGCTTGTTTCTGCCATTTGTTCCTACCCCCACGTGTGTGTGGCTGTGCTCCTGATGCCATTCAGCCTGAGAAAGGACAGCCAAGCTCTCTGGGAGCCCACCAGCCACCCCCGGTGAGTGGGAGCACCACCGCTCCAAAGAGCACCGGGAAATCAACGTTCGCTTGTGCAGCAGCTCTTCTTCAAAACCGTAATGACTTGTAAAAATTCACCTCTTGCCAAGCAGCACAGGGCAGTAGGATGGAAGATGGTGATGATGGCTGCAGGGCTGGGGGGGTGGCCCCCAGCAGGTGAAGGAGTTTGGCGGGCATCCCTGTCAGCCAAGAGCAGGGAAGGGCTCCTGCAGCCCAGGAAAAGCCAGACTGAGTGAGGAGCAGCAAGAAGTGGAGGCGGAGGGAGCGTGAGGCAAGCCCGACTGCAGAGAGGCAGAGGGGAAAGAGCTGCTCCGCTTTGGCTTGGACTTTGTTTCTGGAAGGGGTAGGCTGCCTGAAGGGCTACAACAGCCGACACCTGTAATCAACTTCTGTGCATCCTCCTGAGCTGAAGTGGGGCCAGAGCAGTGATCAACAGACGACCTGAAGCTCTGAGCTGCTTTACACAGCACAGACTGTAAAATACAGGAGGGTTTGTCCCCTGGTGATTCCCCTCAGTGTTTCACAGTCACAGATTTTGTGATTTTTGTGCCTTCCCACACTCGGTTGCCCCTCCACTATTTATTTTAAGCAAGTTTACATCAGTGGCTCAAACCTGTAGGGACTAAGCCTGAATTGCGTCCAATTGTGGAGATAACCCCTCACCAGTGCTGGAGCAGACAGGCTGGAGATGACGTGACTTTTTTTTTTCTCCGTATGTCCTCACAGAGCTGCCTCCATCTCCCTGCACTGCCACCGCAACTAAAAATGCCTCCTGCTAGTAGCCAGCCCCAGAACGAAGAAGACAAGTGCCAGCACTCATCTGTGCCCACCAGAAGCAGGTTGCTGTTGTTCGGGCACATAAACATCGAGGCAGTGCTGGTAGCAGGGGGAGATCTCTGCTTCCTCGCAGCGGGTCATAGGTGCTGCCATGTGGTGAGAGGCATTTCTGGCCAGCTTCACACTTGTCAGAGGGAGAGGGCTTCAGCTCCCCCCACCTGGCACAGCAGGGTCCTGTCTGCTTCTAGCATGTGTAGGGTGGGCATCCCAGCTAGATTCTGGCTGCCTGTGGGCTTACAGCTGATCTTCTCCCAGAGCTTCACAATCTTCTTCATGAGTAAAAGTTGTGCATATATATGAAGTTATAGGATTTTATTTTTATCTTGTCATACACACTCATCTATTTCCTTCTCTTATTTGTACCTTCCCATGTGCACTCATTTATTCGATTATCTTATTCTGAGATCCATACTGAATAGAAGGCTAGATTGAAAAATGCAGCTAAATGCATCCAGCCCAAAAAGTGGTCCCTTGCTCCAAGCCAAGTGACAAGAGCAGTGACATTGACTCTGCTCGGGACTAGAGAACATGACGACCATGCCCACGCGACACAGCGTTTGACCCTGGGTCCTTAAGACAATATAATAATTTTCTCTGTGTGTGAAGGTGTAGAAAGTGCTGTCCAAAGCATCCAAGGCAATGCAAGAGCCTGTTCCATTGCCACTCCGAGTGCTGCTCTTGCAGTGTGAACCTAATGGGCAGTGTTGCACGGCTGCTGCCACAGCATGGGAAAGTGCTCGAGGATGCCCAAGGATGGAAAGCCAGGACAAAAAGGGGACAGCAGGAGCCAAACCTGGTGTAGTCTCAATCACACTGCTTCTTGGGAGGGTGTCTGGACTAAATCATTTCCAGAACTGCGTACAGGTATTGTTTCAAAGGGAACAAATCTGTTCGCTCCAAAAAAGAGCTACAGAATGAATTATCATGACTGCAGAGTGGACAATGTGGAACCAAGACCTGTGAGTGAAAACAGGGCAGACGCACCCAAAGAGCTGCTCAGCATCTAAGGTAGGAGTCAGACGGAAGGGAGGCTTTTAAGTCCAAATTTGCAATACGGCTCTCCTCCTGTAACTGAAACAGCTATTTCTTGGCCTGGGATACGCCCAAATTCATTTAGTTCGTCCCTTTGTACCTGAAGCCTTTGGATACCCACTACTGCAGTTCTTCCACCAGTGTCCCATGCTCAGCGGCTCAAGCGCTTGAGCCTGCCCAGGACCAGGAGACACACATGGGGCTGCGTGTGACCTGCCCTGTCAGGGCACTCCTTGATGCCAACCAGCTTGGGCTTTCAATGGAGCAGACTCTGCCAACTAGGTCAGAGTAATGTGGTTCTGCCCACGTTTGCTGGACACCGTAGCAGTCAGAGCTCTCATCAAGGAACTGGGAAACCAAATTCCTTGCTCTGAAGGAGCTCAAGATGGTGTCTCTTTGCTTTTGCCGGTGTACAGACACTATAGACGCTGCAGCTACATCTACATAAGTACATTGAACAGTTCTAGGGCACCACATCTCATTGCTCTGTATTGTGAAATTGTTATGACAGCATTAGCTTGGGCTACCTAACATTCCGGCTGGCCTCAGTGCATGAGAGGGGTCGTGGGCACCTTTCATCTGCTGGTAAAAATCTAACCCAGAATGTTGTGTACTGTGCCTTTGTGTGATTAGGCATTTGGGGTTTTTTATTTATCTCATTAAGATACTCCTCCATATTTTACCTGCTCAAAAACAAGGTCAGAAGGAATTGTCCTAGTGGTGTGGCTGTTGGGTAGGTGAGTTTTGTCCTTTAGTTAGGTTCCAGTAAGGGTCAAAAGGATGTAGCCATGGTTAATAGCTGAGGGTAATGAGAGAATTTATTTGTGGCTGCGTGAGACTGTGAAAAAGACACCAGGCATGTTAGTTGCAGTTGAATGAGTATAGGCGTGGTCAGTCCATGAGGAGAAGAACAGCTTAATGCAGAAGTCTGCAATTAATCATTTTAAAATATAAAATGGCAATGACTAGCACTGACAGAACATCCTTCCAGGCTGTAGTCAATATTGTGGCAATCCATCCTCCAGACCTCCTGGCCACAGACCAGCTTCTTTCTTCATCAGCCACAAGGCAGAACTATTGCTTCCCAGCCCCCCAGCCCACAGGCATCATGTCGTTAAACACAATTCTGCATGTAAAATTAAGAAAAATAATTCAAACGTCATCCAACAAAATGCAGGGGGGTGCTAAAGGGAATTCTAAAGGCCTTGTAAGGCACAAAACTATTAAGGGCTAAGACTTAATAATGACCTTGTCATGTCCTTATGGCAGATAATAGCCTAAGATATGTGGCATTTCTTGTATTCTTAACAGGCTCCAGTTTCCAAGCATTTTCAAATAAACACGTGACTGCTGATTTTACTTGTTTGTTAAACCCCCTTATAAATCAGATGAGACATTCAGGCAATTTCCTTCGTACCTGGAGTATGCTATATTCCTTTTTTAACTTAGAAATATTGAGCCGGGTTTTCACAAAAATAAGGTGTGCCTGGGTGACCTGGGGAGGCGTACATGATAAACCAGAGATACCTGCTCTAACATACTGCTTGTGCAGTACTACGCACTGATGGGTGATTCCTTCTTGCTGTCCACCATGCCTCTCCTCAGGCTCTCTCTGACAAAGTTGCAAGGACAGCCTGTTCCCATCTGCCACTCAGCTCAGATCTGGCCCCTTTTCAAAACCAGTCTGGACTTACTGGGAGCATGCCCATAGTAAGACTACGTCTTCCTCTTCCTCCAGTTTGTACCACAAGTTTTTAGTAGGTTTTCATCATCAATCCTTATTTCTGAGAACAATGAAAATGAAAAGAGTTGATCTGCTCAGAGTTTACAAAAAGAAAGTGTTGCTAATTTTAAACTCACAGTAAAAGGCTACCAAGATGTATTTACTGATCACATTACAAGCATAAACTGCGAACTACAGGCATTAAATTAGGAAGTTTTACTAAGCATACTACTGCAAGGGATTATGAACACGGAAACAAATGTTCAATGCATTGCAGACAAACTCTTATTAAACAAATTCACTCAATCCATTTCTCTTCTATACCTTCCATTTTATATAGAGGACAACATATTGTGTGGTTGCTATGGATATTTAATCAAAAGTTTAGCAAAAAAGTCTAATACCCCTGTCCAAGTACCCTCTTTTTTTGTAACTTCTCTACCTTCCTGTCACTTCTCTGCAGTGTGACTGTGCTGCCAACCAGCTCATCTTCCTCTGCATGCCTAATAGTGATAGCTCCGTTTGGAAGAAACACTCCTACAACTGAGAGCCACAAAATTAGAAGAAAACTATTTTCCTTATTATTATTGTTGTTGTTACTCTTCTTCTGCTGCTATCTCTGATGTCCAAGTGAAACTGCCAGGGGTTTTTGAAGAGAATTTAATGCCTGAAGACCAGAAAATTGCCATGGGCAACAGGAGAACAGCTCTGGGGATCATCTTGCATGGATGGTTTGAACAGAGCAGAGGTTGTTTCTGTTGAGTTTCCTGGAGAAACAAGAAGCACATTGATGCGGTGTTAAACACACCTGTAGCACCATGGGTGTGAATAAGGCAGCAATCAAATGAAGATAGAGAGTTTTAATTCTATTGCTGGGGTAACAAAGGCAGCCATTAAAATGGGAAGCAATGCTACAAAACATAAACCAAACCACTTCAGTCTAATCCTTCAAACAAGTATAGTCTCAAGGACTGGTCTCTAAGCAATTCCCAGAGGTTTTAGCTAGAGTTGCAGGCCTCCACCCTCAAGGGTACATGTAAAGAGGCTGCTAAGAGGCTCTGTTTGTCCATTACATAAAGAGTTGTGTAACCAACCCAAATGTCTTTCAAGCGGACTGAAGCTCTGTGTAGAGAAAATTACATTATCCGATATTTTTAAATGGATTCTTGAGCTCCAGAGTATTTGAACGAGAAAATCTCCGCTGTACATTTAATTGAGAGAGATGGATGCAAGTACCAGTGTTTACATTTTGCAGCATTAAAAGGACATACAACTGAAGCGTTGGGGAAGTTGCCTTTGCTCACTGAAATTCAGCTTCAGACACAGAAGCATTAAGAGGAATCAAGCTTTTTATAATTCGTCAGCAAGCCAAAGACTCTTTTCAGTAGAAATTGGACCATCGTGTGCTGTAGGCAGCCCAAACTGCATGTCCCCTGCCTACTCACTTCTTCACGTTAAGTGATTTAACTATGGTCAGCACAACCTGCAGGTTTTTTTCCTGTTTGCTGTGGCCTTCTCACACACAAATTGTTATAGAACCCTTACGCAGAACTAGATCTTCAACTTATCGAAGCCAGCTGATTTTTTGTAAGTAGCATTTGTTCAAATGTTCTCATTACACACTAGTCCAGATACCAGCAGCGTCTAAGGGAGGGATGTAAAGGATACAGACCTCCAAGCACCCATCATTCAGAGCAACCACTCATGGTTTTGATTTTATACGCATTCATTCGCAAAAGCAACCCGCTAGTTTCAACAGTTTATTAAACAGTTGTTTCATAGACACAGCAGTAACATAATCCAGATCGACATCTATGAAACAAACCCATTCCATTACCATCTACAGAAAACTTTACAGATACTTGACCGATTTGTTTAAACCCAGACAGTTTACAAGACACATCCAAACCCCACAGAGCATTACTAGGCACAGACCATAATTCAAATACGGCATTTCGTACAAGGTAATAATAAAGCAGAAAACTTTTCAACACATTGCCTCCGTGCCAAGCTTGTCTGCACTGAGGAGGTTGGAGTATAACAGTCTGGAGCTGCTTTATGTTACGTTCCTGCATTTTTCTGAAATACGTACATTTTCTCCAAAGCTTAAACGTGTACAGCACTTGGACAGTTTTTCACATTTTAGAGTCAAACTTCCCATGAGTTTACAGAACCAAGGACATGTTCAGGGACAGCACTAATGGAGACCAATTTCTTCTGGTGACTACCTTCCAAAGTAACTGTTGACGTTTTTTCCCCAAATGTACACAATTTAATCCTGCAGTGAGAGAGGGAAGAAGAGAGTGGGAAGAGATTTCTCTTTCTTGGAAATGAACTCCAGCCTTTATTTTCAGAAGAAAGAACTAGCTCCTCTGCATGAGGCCCTGCCTTCTCCACTCTTTAAGACCAGTAATCTGACTGGCTCGCACTACGCCTTTTCACAAAGCGCAACCACTAGTGCTTTCCCAGACAAAGGTACACACTGTGGAGCAAAAAACACAAGCAGTTCCATAGCAAACCATGGCATTACAACAGCTTCAGAAGGTCACCTCTGCTAATATGCCACACTCACACATTGGTATATTCCTGCAAACAGTTAGGCACATTTACACAATTTACACAGTCTGTGTTCAGACAAATTAGGGTGTGTTGTCCACTCTCCATAGACTACAAGTTATGAAACTGTGCAGCTTTCAGAGAGTGGATCTATACCTGTAGTGACTAGAAACTCAACGTTAGCCACCCAATTGTCCATGTTACAGAAACGCTTCTATTTTGGCTGTTGCAAACCCCCCTGAAATGTCCATAACTTGCAGCCAGTCAAATTCTTCTGTGAAAATTGTGTCAGTCTCCAACACAAAATTATCGAAAGGTCTGAGAAACAGTAAACAGCTCCTGAAGTGCTGTTTCTTTGTGTCTTGAAGATGAGCAATAGTGCAACATTATGTTGAGGGGCTCCCCTTCTATCTTCCCAAACTGGGAACTACTCTTTACGGGATACTATGGAAATATACACACATCTTAAAGTTGAAACCAATACTGTAAATTATTAAAAGTTAAGTTTTGTTCACATCACAACAGTTATCCAGGTATCCATCACCACAAAAGATTTAAAAATATGAAGCAATTGGGTTTTTTGTTGGTGGTAGTGGGGGTTTTTTAAGTCTTTGACAAGAATATACACATACCTTAATGAGCTGGGCCAGGGGAGTAGGTGCAGAAGAGTCCTCAATCTGTTCACAAAAAATTAAACACATATTCAAGTTGTACAATCAAAACATAGCAAAAGTTAACCTCTACCGTAGTCTGAAAGTCTGCACTACATCCTCCGAGTGTCACGGAAAGAGACATTTCCAACCTAATGTAATTGCATTTGTTCAAAACAGACTCCACACCTATGACAGCTTCAGAGGGCCTACCTACGTGGTTCATGAGAAGCAGCTGAACTCGGTGCACTGGGTTTTAGATATTTGCATTTGCAGACAAACTATGAAACTAAACCGCTTCATCGGATAAAGTGGAAAGAACAAATGCAGAGCTTCAGAATACCACTTCAGGGAGCAACAACATTAAAATTCACGGCAATCTCTTAGAGACGTTTATGTACTCAGAGGGGGCCAAACAATATCACTTCAGTCATACAACTTTAGGAACAAATACCCAAGTATTTCAGGACACGGAAAGGAATCTTTTGGCTGCACAGAACTGTCCTCAAAACGTATGGGATACGTTGATTTGGGGATTTGTTGGAACCGCCAAGTCAAAAGTAAGAAACGGTACCAAGCGGAACAGCAATGGTTTCTCAGGGCATTTTGATTACATCTTCCCAAACTGTTAGGCAAAGACAGTATTTAAAAACAAAAGTTAAGTGATACATTGTGAAAATGGCAAAAAATACACTCCAAACAATTTTAATTGCAAGAAACAAAGAACACACAACAGCCTATACAAACTCACATATTACTAGCTCTAGACAGATGGCTGTGGAACATGGCACCAATTCAATTGTGCAAACCTTGAACCTACATGATCTAGAAACGAACCTACGTTATCTGTACAACACAAAGTCATTCAGGAAATCTTCCAGCATATTCAATATGAAACACAATGCATCTCTAGGCACAAATACCAATATTCACATTAGAACTGGGCAAATGATGGCATGACTGTTTTCACTGTGCTGTGAAACAAATACATTGTCTCTACCACATATACTATATCTGCAAAACAGATTAAGTTAATGTTTGGGAGATTACTACACGGCTACATTGTTTAGAATTAAGCGCAATCTGTAGAAAGAAGTGTGAGATTGTGTTTTTACATACTGCTTTTGATGTTCCGCTCGCTGGCTTGGTTCGAGTTCTAGAAGAAGAAAGAAAGGTGATGAGAACTTAGAACAAAGCACTTGTACCCAACCAAAAGCAGGGAAAACAGATTATAAAACCTAAACATCAAAACATTATGTTCTGATAGTCTAGTGAATGTGGAAATTTATTTGTGTACATAAATATCTGTTCTCTCTTGGCACATTCGATACAACTAAAAAAAACCCCCAACCAAATCCCATTTCTAGTTTGTCAGCAATTACTCTAAGACTTACAGCTCTAGAACACAACAGTGCCAGAGGAAGTCCTCAGATATTTTGTCTCTCCTATGTAAGTATCAAAACGATGAAGTCTGTGCTACAGCTTTGTGCTCTTAAATAACCAACCCTCCAAATAGCGACTCTTGCTCTTTCCTCTGTAGCCAGTTTGCAAAAGAGCCAGATTTGAGGCATAAGAATACCTGCCATATCCCACCCCGCCTCCCACAAATGCAAGACACAGTCAAACACTGACAATCAAACTCTTCTGAGAGGGGAACGTGCGTATCTCTCTACCATAAAAGCAATAGAAAGAAGAAAGATACACTCCGAATGCCTCTGTAAACCAATCTCCATACAAAAAGCTAATACACTGCAACCCCTCACAGACTACAATGCTTTATGGGTACTTACATAACTCGTGTTTTGCTGGTAGCTTTAACTCCTCTAACAGGGACTCTTCTAACAATTACCGAGGAGTTCTTAGGAATCAGGGCGTTATCATCTGTGTATTCTGAAAACAACACCAATACAGACGAAAACATTAGTCAGTTTGTAAGAATGTAGATTAAGATGTAATTACAGAGCACTTGAGAGAACCCCTTTACAGACATAATAACAAAATGTTATATGTAACATGGCACTTCTGTCGTCTCAACACACCAACAGTGCCTTTCAACAAGTTGTCAGGTTTGAGAATCAAACAGCAGCAGCAAAACCTTTTCCATTCTTTTCAAACAGTTTGGATGCCAGCAGCAAAATAGTCCCAGAGGTCTCTAAAGGAGAGCCTGCTAATGCATGAGGTTCTTTCCCAACCTAGCTTAAGTTGCTTTTGCTTCTGTTAGGCTACAAACCCGAGAGATCTTTGGAGAGGAACAAACCACAGCAAAGTCTCACCTGCATAAACCAGATTCTAAAGTGTAACCAGCTTGCCCTGCAACAAAGCAGGCACTCGGCTAAAGCATGAAAACTCTGCGCCGTTGCTTTCCGAGCTGTTCACTAAAAATGATTCCCCTGTGCTGCGAGTGCTGGGGACTGACAGAACACAGAAGAGAGCCGCCAGCTCTCTGTTTCTTGGGGCTTCATCCATCGACAGCCACACTGTCAGCTGCTCAGTGCTGTACATGCGAATGCAAACGGAACTGGCAGTGCTGGAATACGGATCACAGAAGCCTGAGGGGTTTTTTGAGCTTGCTTTCACATGTAGGGCAGAACTGGCTCAGACTAAAGTGGCATCTCCTCTCTTAAGCTAATCATCTTGATTGAATAAGCCAAAGGGACATGAATTCTTTCAAATCACTTTTTGCAGAGCAGAGAGACTCAAATGAAATTCATTACGAAGACAAGTCTTCTGAAAAACCTTTTGAAAGCAGTGTGTGCCTGAAGGTCTCCATGCTTTGCCTTGGCTTACACCCTGTTCGAGTTTTGAAGAGGAGGAGCTACCTGAGACACTTTGACTGAATAAGCCTCAAATGTAAAGATCTCTCCATGAGTGTGTCTCAAATGTAAAGACGTCTCCATGAGACGTTTTTATATTGTACTTACACAAGCTGGTTATGACTAAACATTTTAAAGCACCATCAGTAGCCATTCCCTGTGATCTGCCTACAGTTTGAACTATTAAAAGCCCTTGCCTTTGGAGGCCGAATCAGAATGATGGCCCGAAAGCCAAAGATGCTGTGAAGGTACTACTAATGACAGAACCCAAAGCTTTTACAGAGGTCGTACCCTGAAACCAACGCCTAGAGCTCTGCTCAAAGGGAGAATCTCACCATGACACAGCCACCTGTCAGGAAAGGCCTGAGCTGGGACTTTCTGATGTCGGAGGAGCTCAAACAGCACTGAGGCCCAGGCAAGCAACTGGGAGATGAGCGGCAGCTCTGGAAGCCCAAAGCAGCTGTTTCCACCTGCTGAACGGAGTCATACAGAGTGTTCTTTCTGGTCCCGATCACAAACCACGGGACGGAGATTTCAGAGGCACAGGATAAGCAACAGTGGCTCCACAAAAAGGCAGGAGTTTGCTACGCCTGTGCCCAGCTGAGGGTTGTGGTAGGTCTGCAGAGGATTGCAGGTGGCAGCACCTCTCCTCGAGGGAGGCTGTGTATATGAGGACAGCAACCAGTGCACTTATTCGCCAACTCTGCAAGCCTGCCAACGTCAGCTGGAACATGCACAACAGGTGTATGATGCAAAAAGAGGAATGGGTCCTCTTTTCGTATTTTATGACAATTCATTGACCATTAGAAGAGAAGCATTGGCATGTGCCTTCTGAATGGACTGTCCTTGCATGCAGATATATATAGATAGAGAGAGAGGCTTGTTTTCAATCTGCTTGTGAGGTGCACAGGGAGGAGACCTCCAGCCATCTAATACCAGACCAACAGAAAAATTAATTCCCCTTAAAAGTCAATCAGTATGCATTTAAATGGATCAACTGAAAACTGAGGAGTGACAATAACCTGGTGAAGTAAAGGCTTCATTTGCACAGGACACTTATCACGGCACATATTGGTATGTGGGACTTGAAGTATCCCACTTGCTTGGTCACCGAGGCAGAGAATTTGTGGAAGAGGGTTTACAAACAGCGGAGCATGCTGCAGAGTCGGTTCTGTGAAGGGACCTGACACCTATTGGCTTTCATACGTTTATTTTTCCTTTGCCTCAATTAATTGAGTTCATTTTGGTGATGAAATCTGTGTCAATGGTGAAATCTGGTGAAGTCAAACAATGTAGACTTAAAAGTTAACTTTTTTGGTTTTAAATAGGAAAGGACTGAAGCTGGAGTGTTATTCCTGCAGTCCCCAGAAATTTCTGTTTGCTCGCTTTGAATTTAACAGCTGCCAGCTTAGTCTAACAGCTCTCAGACTAAACTGGCATCTGCCAGCAGGAGCCTGTTCCCCGCAGGCAGCAACATCCCGCGTAGCTGTGGGGCCTTGGCAGCTACCAGGAGCTGCGAAGCAGTGTCACTCTGCCTCGCCACGACTCCACATCTGCAGATTGAGCATCGACATCACGCTGTCCCTTCCCACCCCAGTGAACCGCTTGCCCTCCCGGTTCCCCACACGCCGGTGGGACGGGCCCCAGACTGACTCATGCCCCATGGGGACAAGCCACAGAGAGCAGAGTGTGGATCCCGCAGGCCGCGGCCGCCGCCAGCCGGGCAGTGCCTGAGGCCTCGTGCCCGCCGCCCCCACGCACCTTCCTTGGTCTGGGCGTTGGCGATCCGCAGGTCGCAGGTGGCCGCCTTCAGCTTCTGGCGGCCCATGATCTGGCACTTGAGGTCGCCCAGGGAGATGTGGAGGCCGCTGAAGGTGACCGTGTCGTAGCACAGCTGGGAGGAGAACTGGTAATGGACGCACGGCATGGCTGGGCCCGGCGACGCCTGCTCCTGACAGCGTCTGCCGTGCACGGCAGGTGGTATCTGCCAGCCCCTGGCCCCCGCCCCTGCAACGCCTCCGGTCCGGGGCCCTCAGCGATGGAGCTGGGCTGCGGTGGCAGCGCCCACCCGGCTCCTCCTGGCAGCCCGGACCAGCAGATGGGTGATGGGGAGAGGCCCTGCGGCCCCGGCTCAGCCTCTGCTCCCTCTCTCGCGGGCAGCGCTCCCAGGCCCCACCGCTCGCTGGGGCGACTCGGGTGCTCCTGCCTCAGGGCTCCACCAAGGGGCTTCCTGGCCACCAGCAGCACAGACTGCGACTGCCACCGCCACTGCCACTGCAGCGTGTCACCGCAGACTGGCACGGCACTGCCGCGCCCACCCCGCGTGCATTACGGCCCGGCGCATGGTGACAAAAGGCCCGTTGTCCTGTCACCCCCCGGGCCTGTCCCTGCCTGGTGTCCTGCCACCCCCTGGGCCTGTGGTGCCCCTCCTGTCACCCCCTGGCCCTTCACCGCCTGATGTCCTGTCATACCCCGGGCCTGTCACCGCCTGGTGTCCCTCCTGTCCCCCCCAGGCTGTCACCACCCGCTGTCCCCTCCTGCCAGCAGCCAGCCAGGGCAAGGCAGCCTGGGGGAGAGGCAGCGGGCTTTGCCATGTGGCACTCAGCTGCCGGTGCTGCCGGGCCGGTGAAGGCAGGGGACGTCTCCGGGTGCCTGAGAAAGGCCCGGCACCGCCTCCTGCCGCCGCCCCGCTCCCCGCTGATGGGACAGCCCCTTGTTTCCCGGGCAGAGAGGGGCCGCCAGCCCTGCATGCGCTGGGAGGGGCCGGCGCCGGGACCGGGGCCGGTCGGGGCCGGGCGCTCTCAAGTGGCCGCCACGGGGCCTTTCTCTGGGGCTCCCACCGACGATGCGAGGCCGGGTCCGGCCCCGCGCCCGCCCCGCGCCCGCCCCGTGCCCGCCCCGCACCCTCTGATCCGCCCCCGCCGGGACACGCTGAGCCGCGGCGGCTCCAGCGGCGCGGGCCGGGGACCGAGAGCAGCGGCAGCGGTGGCGGTGGCGCTGTCCGTGGCCGTGGTGCTGGCGGCCCGGTGCGGCCGGCGCCGCGGGGACAGTGAGTCGGGGCTGGGGGCGCGGCCGAGGCGGGCGGCGGGGCCCGGGCGGCGGCGGCCCCGCGGCGGGAGGGGCCGAGGCGGGCGGCGCGGGGCGGCCCCGCCGCACTTTGACCCTTCGTAGCCGTGGGGGGGGCGGCTGCCGCGCCAGGCCGCACCGCGGGGCCGGCGGCTGGGGCGGCTTGGCCGGGGCCTGCGGCGCCGGGAGCGGGACCCGCGGCCCTCCCGCGGGGAGCGGCTCGGGTCACCTTCGTCCCGGGGCCGGCGTGTTTGGCCCCAAACGGGGCCGCGCGGAGGGAAGGGCTGGGTGGCGGCTGCGGCGGGAGCTGGGACAGTGCCTGGCCAGGCTGCAGCTCCCCCCGGTTCGCCTGAGGATTGACCCTATGGCGCCTCCTGAGCCTCCGGGACTCTCGCTTGAGCGGGCGCGGTACCGGCGAGGGTCTGGCTGTGCCGCCCGGGGCCGGGGATCGGGGTGGGGAAGGGCACGGCCCCCCCCGGCCCTGCTGCTGGGAAGGGGCTGAGCCGCGGCGCCCGACCCCGCTCTCCTGGGCCGCTTTCAGACCCGGCTCTAGTTACAGAAGGGTTTAGCGAGGCGTGGGGCTGGGGGGTTTGTCTTTAACTGCGGGAATGCTTCGAGGGAGCCGTTCAAATCCACAGGTGTTAAAGGGGGATGAAGCTCGGAGGTCGGGATTGGAGTTTGAACGGGGTCTGGTAAAGTACAAGACCCCATAAAGGTGTAAAGGTGGTGTACTGGAGGTCACGAGCTTGCTAAATCCAGGCTGACATGAGTTTCAGCCTTACAAGCTGTTTTGATGGGTCACGTCAAATACACTTGCTTAGCAAATTATTCTAGTTAGAGGTTTTTGAATGATGTTCACAAATGTTTTTTAATAAAAGGAAAGCATTTATCTGAAGAGAGCTGACTGGGTACGTAAATCACCTGTCCCACAGACAGCCCCATACCCCTGTCAGCTTTCCCTTCGCAGAGGCAATAGCAGGTTCCAGTGCAGACAGTGCAGTGACGGCTGGTTTTGAGCTGTGTCTGCTGTTCAGAGAATAAAGCAGGCTGTACCCTTAAGACAGCCCCTTTTTCCCAGCAATCGGACAAGTTACATATTTCAAAAATAGCCCAGTTTCTTCCTCGTACATGTTTTTACGTTAGAAGCCTCGAGAGAGACCAGTGGTACGGTTTTGACTTGGGCGGGTAAGTTCCAGCTGGCAAAGCATGTCCAAACCTGCCCCTTGCCAGCAGAGAAGTGGAAAAGGGAGTTGACAGACAGCACTAATGATAAATGCGTATACACCTCCGGTCCAACAGTTCCTAATCTGAAAACGTTATTATCACTACTACAGTGAAGCTTCTTATTTATTTATGTATTTATTTATTTAAATCATGTTCGGCTTTTTTGGGTTGCAGGTGTGTTTACGATCTTAACTCCCTAATCTTTGCTGTACTGCTACGCGGTGGGAAAATAGACTCGACAATTCATGGATGGAGAAACAGCAGCAATGCACAAGATGCCAAAACAAAGTCTGGGAGGCATGGCAGTATGCGTCGTGTTTTCTGTTTGTGTTTTGAACTAATGAGGAGAGCGTGATGGTACAGCAAACCGGGCTTCCTAGGCCAGACTGTGAGGTTATAGATGCCTTTGGCACTAAAGAAAGCGACCTCCGTGAGAGGTTTGCCCTCAGTTCAGCAGCGCGGTCTGGAGCAGTGAGAGAGAACAGGCAGCTGAGATGTTGTTGGAGGGGCTGGAGGTTTATAGACACTTTTGAGTCTGTATCTCAGTTTGCTTCACTGCTCAGATCTAAATGGCTGAGGTGGAAAACTGAAGTTTAAAAATTAACACTTCAAAATCAGATTTTTGAATGTTTATTAAACTATTGCTGCAGTAGGCTAGAAGCTGTGTTACAGCTTCTCCTAACCTGTCACTTGACAGGATGTTTTCCTCTCTCAGCAGTTATCCCAAGAAACACCAAAAGCCCTTTTTCCAGTTTCCTAACTACCACTTCTGAAAGTCAGCCTTACACAGAATTGCAAAGCTTTTGACTTGACCAAAATGAGTGTAATTTTTCTTAAATAATTTGCTTATTGAAGTGAAGTAGGCAGCGAACACTATAAAAATGCAGGATTAACTAATAGCTTAAATGGTTTGTGATCTTTCTGTGTAGTGCTGCGTTATTCTGGTCTTCCTTGATTGTTAAAGGGCCAGAGCTCTGAAGCAGCGAATCGTTGAGGTTTGGTATCCACATGGTTTACTATAAACAGGCTTAAGTTCCAGCTCTTCCCCTGGTTAGACTCAGTCTTGAAAACCAACCTCTGACATCAGATCTAGTTTCTTCATTCAGTACTTTAAGGCTGTTACCGAACTAGTTTGCTGAAGAGGCTTTGGTATCTTGGGATTTTGTTTGTTTGTTTGTTTCTAAAAAGCAAGCCTTGCAGCTTTTTTTCCTTGGGGATCTGATGAAACATGTCTGTAATGATGTTTTGGGTGTTTTTCAGTTACTCTGAATAGCTTGGTAACTAGGGATGGAGGAGTGTTTCCTCTCCTGCAGCGTAATGCTGTGCTGCTGACATGGAGCCTGTTTCTGCTGAAATTTGGGAATTTATGTTTAGTAGAGATTTTGCCAGTAGTTTGACCAGCAATAGCTTTGGGCCTATGACTGGAGAATCAGTTTGAGATTTTGCTTTTCCTGAAAGCTGATTTATGTGGGTTTTTTTGAGACCAGGTTGTCTGCATTATAATTGGCTGCTCAACTTTGCGCTCCTTCTTCTGGGATCAAACCTGTGTAGCCTTCATACTGAATTGTTGATTAATTCCCCTGCCCCTGCATCACACTATGAAGAGAAGTTGTGGAAAAACACTTAATTACTTTGCTTAAAACTGCTTCTTTTTGTCTTGGTAACAATAAATTTCTGGGGTGGCTTAAGCAGCTTCTGCATGAACAGAAGATACAAACTGCTGAAGAGAACTCAAAAGCATGAAAACCCTCCAACAAAAAAAAGCGTATTTGCTTTCAGATACTCTTAACTTCTTACTCTTCTCCTTGATCCTTGAGGTGGTTGACAAAAGGAGCTCAGACACCGTGGTGGTATTCCTCACTTAAAAAGTAAACTGAAGTAGAAAATGAAAAATAAGTCTTAAGTGTCATTTTCTCTAACTTTGGAAAAATCTGTATAAACCCTTTTAATCTTTGTACATTTAGAATTATATTAGCCTTTTATTCAGTTGCTTGTTTCAGAAAAAAACCCCTAATTTGCTTTAAATGTCTCCTAAGTTTCTATTCCAGGCTAACGTTGGCATCTGCCGCTGCCTTCCGTGAAGAGGCCTTGTGCAGAAGCCCCCAGTACTGGAACCCCTTAAGCCCAGCAGACAATGCGCCAGTTTATTACGTTGCTGTTGCTCGGCTTTCAAAGCAGCAGAGTTTGAGTAACCCGGGTCACATCCTGGTGTGCCAGGATGCGTAGAACCTCCTGTTTGGTCTGTGCTGGCAGCACTAATGACAAATAACGCGTTCTGCATGAGAGCTGGTGAAAAATACGAAAATATTTCTAAAATGCAAACAGCTGATGGACTGTGGCTGTGTACTTCCAGCTCTGGTAGATTGATATGGTTATTTAACACTTCAAGATGCTTTGCTGTTTACTCCCAAGCTTCACTTGCCTCTTTTTAGCTGCGCTCCTGGAGCAGGGGGAGCTCTGTGGATTAAGGGGTTGTCTGGGGGCCAGCTTGTGGCCAATTTCTAGTGACTTACCTAGTTCTAGTCAAAATGATGAAAGACTCAGGTAATTATGCTTCGTGTATAGGTGCATTTTGTGGCCTTAAGCCACAAGAACAGCCTAGAGCTTTTACTCTCGAAGTAATTCTTAGTCTGTCGAGTTGAGCTGTATGTTTTGACCTTTCCTTAAGGTCAGCTGGGCACATTCAGATTACTCGAGGTAGTACTTTATCCTCTGCTATAGCCATTGGCCGTGGGTACCACCTCAGCTTGCTGTGTTTGGCCTGTGTGCTCAACAAGCAGTAAATAAGAAGCAAGCTGTTGGATTTTGCATTTCTCAGGTAGCTTTAGCTGCACCGGTGTCTTGTACATTGAATTTCAGTGTTAAAGTTTTATTTGCCCTTCGGTTGTTTCTCCTTTCATGAAGAAACCACTGGCCTGCCCTGTCGCACACTTTCTTCCTTGGAAATACCTATCTTAATTATCTAAAATGAAATATTTAGAGTGCTTAAAAGTGTTGCTCTCCCAGTTCTTTTAGCCCACGGTTGGGATGTGCAGCAAGACAGCTTTCTGCCTTACTTCCAGTTTGGCTGCAGTTTTTTATGGAGCAAAGAGGTTGCCAGTAGTTGGTCATCAGATTTCCTTTCCCAGTTTTAAAAAGTTGATCTTTGAGGCACTGTGTGCATTAGCTTTTTCTTCCAGAAAGCAATTTATGAAACGACTGGGATATAGTGACAGAAAATCCCACTGGGCAATAACATTGCTTCAAATCCTATATTAGTGTTGCCAGATTTATTGATTTTTTTTATTCCAGTGGAGCAAATTTTTGAATAATCATTAAGATGTTTGCATAGAATTTATTTGTAACCCACACAGCAGTGGTCTGTGTAAAACCATGAGGAGTCAGACAATTGTCACTATTAAACATTTGTCTCTACCTCAGTTTGGTAAGGCCTGATTATTGTTGGGTGATTTCTTGAAGCTGTGGCATAGTAATTTTATAGTCGGTGAGCTTTACATACAGTGACAAAAAGAGCAAAGATCCTCTGTTTTTAATTCTTAGGGGGCAGGGAGACAGGGTTGGGCTGTCTCAGCTGTAGTCGAAAGAGAATCCCTCAAGTGGATGCAGTCTTAAAAAGATAATCATTAAAAAAGAATCCCCCTGAACAGGACAGGGGAGCGGTTGTTTTGCAGCGTTGTGTTGCCAAGCAGGTTTGCCTTTCCACAGGCTTCTCCCTTGAACATCAAGGTCCAGCTGTGTATTTCTATGAGGTTTGGTTTGAAAAGGGTTATCACCGGGGCTTTTGTTGTGCTCTACAGGCATGGGGCCCTGAATTTCTTTCTTGATTTCTTACCTGTGCTTAGAGTTTTAAAAAATATTTCCCCATTCAAACTTTTTGCTTTCCGTCTTTTCCTTTTGCTGGTGCCTGGATTCATATTATTCTGTTTACCTTCTAATTTATGCTTCATGTAATTGTTCGCTTTGCCAGGTCTTTGGGTTACTGGTTCTACTAAATAAACTGTCCAGGTAGTCAAGGCAGGGAGATTCACAACCTTGGGAAAATAATAACAAAAAAGCCCAAACTCCGAATCTGACCAGAATGCTTACAGCAAAAATTACTAGTGAGTAAATTACTCCTGTCAGCAAAGTCTGGGCAAGAGTGTAGGCTGTACTCGTGCATGTGTCCAGCTTTTTCTGCTCTCTTCCGCAGCACTACCGTTTCCTCGCCATTACTCTTTTCCTATCTTCCCCTCCCTGCGTAACCATTCTAAATTACTTTCTCTGATCCACTGGCATTAATTGCACAACCTGAGATGAGGTAGGTGTGCTGCTGGCAATATCTAAAGAAAACAGACTCTGTTGCATAGACATCTCTTACTTTTGTAAACGCCAAATGACGTCTAAGAACTGGTGTTACAACTGCTGTTGTGATAGAGGTAACATCCAGAAACTCAAGATGGCAGAAAAAGTTATGAAATACCCCTTCAGTCTTATTTTGTAATCCTATACCAGGGAATGTTCCCCACAGTACATTTCTTAGCACTTGAAGCATGCTTTACTGAAAGGGACCTGGCTGTGAATTCTGAGTGTAGCCTTATATTCTTGTGCGGTTGGACAAAACTGTGTATTTAGATAACTAAAACAATTACCTTGTATTAAATAGATAAATAACATTGTTCTTTGCCTTCCAGTCTGCAGAAGAATGGACATTGCCAACATCTGACCCGGCTGAACGTGCTTGAGAACTGCACTGTGATTGGGGGCCACTTGCAAATATTGCTGATGTTTAAAACCAAGCTGTCGGGGGAGGCAGCAGGTCTGCCACCAGCCTGATTGAAGAAGAATTTAGCCTTGATGAAATTCCAGTGTATCCATGAGGGGCCGGAAAGTCCCAAGAAGAGCTGAACAAGCAAGATAAGAGGAACTGTGAACTGAGAAACAGCACGAAGAAGCTGCAGTTTTGCACGTCTACACAAAGCACAAGGAAGAAAAAGAACTAGCCAATAGTAATGTTGAGAAACAACTTTATGACCCATAAAAAGAGCACATGGTATTGTAATGAGGATATATAAGAACAACGTGAATAATAAACTTTAGAGACATTGCTTGCACCAGTTTTTGTTGTCGTGTCTGTCTCTACCGTGACACCAAGCCTGAAGATTTGCATGAACTCAGCTTTCCTAAACTGACTATGATTACAGACTACTTGCTTCTTTTTGGCGTGTATGGCCTCGAAAGGTTAAAGGGACTTTTCCCCAACCTCACTGTGATTCAAGGAGCTCATCTGTTTTTTACCTCCGTGCTGGTCATTTTTGAGATGGTTCGCCTGAAGGAGATCTGCCTCTGTAACCTGATGAACATTACTCGAGGCTCTGTGTGGATGGAGAAGAACAATGAATTATGTGACTTGTCCACGATCAACTGGTCAAGGATTTTAGATTCTGCAGAAGATAATTACATCGTGGCCAAGGATGACAAAGAAGAGTGTGGAGATGTGTGTCCAGGAGCTGTGAGAGGGAAGAGCAGCCGTCCACCTACTGTGATAACTGGCATTGTCATTGAACACTGCTGGACCCACGATCGCTGTCAGAGAGGTGAGTCTGGGGAGTGGTGTATGTCAGCTGTGTTTTTGCTGTCTGTTTTTAACCTGTCAGACCTGTGGGAGGACTAATAGGTGCCTATTAACCTGCTACCTTTAAGCACAGCTTCCTAAAAGCAAGGCTCAAAATTAATGTGAGTTGGGTGAAGCAAGGACCTATGGGATGGGGCTGTTTTAGCAGTTCTTTCACCTGTGTGAATAATGTATCCAAGCATGTTGTCTTTGGTTTCTTTGGAAAGTTAGGGAGTGCCTAAAGCTCGCAAGTTTAACTGACTGTGAGTGTATCTGGTATCTTGTGTAGTATTTAAAGTGGTATTAGTGTCTCTGGTGGCGTTTGGGTAGGGAAATGAAAGTCCAGATTGCCTGAAAGGCTGCAGCAGGCAGAAACAGAGCGGGGGAGAAAAGTCTGGTGGAATAAACCCAACTCTGTAAAGGTGCAGTTACATTTTTACTGAAACATTACTGCTGTAAGAAGCTGTAAGGCCTGTGGATGAGTGAGCAACGTTTGCACAGAGCAAGAAGCTGGAAGCCAGGTCAGACCCGAAGGGAAAAGGAGAAGGAGGAGAGAGGACCTGGGTGGGGGTTGCCTGCAGCAGGAGTCCTGGGGAGGGTGAAATAACTGGACTTAGAGCCTGGGGTTTTGTTCAGGGGAGAAGGTGTGTTCAGAAATCTGGCTGCTGCTGCAACCCCTGAACTCCAGTTCTTAAACTGTATTAGCGTTGCTTTTAATTTCATACAGCTTTGTTTTTTTCCAAACTTGGAACTGACCTTAAGTTTAGTTTTACTTATATATTTACTTTGATTGCTGTTAAATCTGACTGACAGGGAGCAAAGTGAATTGAGGTAAACCTGACACATTTAGAGCTGTCTGTCTCTCTGGAGGTAGTGCATCCAAAAGAGGCAGCGTGTCCTAAGATGAAATGAGGAAACTTGCGGGCTGGAGAGAATTTCTTGCCAAGCTTTAAAGGCAACTCTCAGTGTTAAGTGCCAAATTTGAGAAGGAATTCCTACCGGTATGCATAAACTAATGAAATTACCGTGGTTTCCCCTCTGATACTCCTCACCCCAAAATCGTCTAGCTTCCTTTTAGAGAAGGTGGTTGTTTTTGTTGCCACAATAACAGGGTATGAGCAAGAAGAATCAAACGTGTATGTGTGTTCCTTTTTTAAAATGAAAAAGAAGGTTATAAGGCATTTTAGTTTGTAAACTCTTCTGGTATATGGTTCAGCAGCACTGAAACCTGACTCCTTATACACTCGTTTTTTATGCTTTCCATATTTCATAACGTTAAAGATCTAACTGAAACTTTTTCTGTGGCTAGACCATTCATAATGTCCCTCATTCGTGTGAATTTTCTGGGGCTGTGCTACAGCAAGCTGGAATACATGGTTTCTCTCTTTTCTATGACTGCCTATTTCCATGAAACCTGTAGGAATGAAATATTTTTACCACTGGGGCAGAAATCTCAGCTCCTGAGCCTCTCATACAAATTCAGCTAAATTTACTGGAGGGTACCCGTGCAGTATCACACGCTCTCTTAGCTTAGTTACCTAAGGAAGACAAGCTTGTAAGTCCATTTGACTTGAATTTGAAATTGAAATTTGAATTTGAAAATTATTTCTAGAGTAATTATATACAGATGGTCCCATCTGGTTTTCTGTGTTCCTTGTAGAAGATTTAGAGAAGCAATGCTCCTACATATTTGGGCTGTAGTTGATGTGCATTTTCAAAACACTTAACAAGCCACACTTACCTTTGTTTTGCATGTAAAGATTTGTACTCTTATTTATTGGTAGCTGGTGCTCAGCAAGCTGCTCTCTGTATTATATTGTGCCTCGTGACACCTGCCTGGATGCCTCTCAAGTTATTTTAACAGCTTGAGTAGTCTTTTAGAGCTTTATGAGTTTTTTGAGTAGTCTTTTGAATAGTCTTTAGATTTTCAACACACATGCACACTAGTAACTGTGGTGGAGATTAAGTGGAGTTTATTTAGTGAACCTGTTCATCTCTGTTTGCTCTGTTCTCTGCTCTTGTGCCACCCATAACGTATCCTTAGCATGTGTAATTTTTTTCTCAAGATTATTAAGCGCTTGTGTGAAATGTACTTTGGCTTTCCTCAGCCTGAAAAGCCTCACAGCAACTCCCTGAACCGAGGGTATGAATGTCATGAAATCTTTCCTTCTGCATTTTTGCAGCTTATCTGGGAATCTTCAGCAGTTAATTCTGTGCTGAAGTTCCCATCTCTCTGGTTTTAAGTGTATTCTCCTCCTTTATGTTTGCTCTTTGGCTTTTAACCAATGCTGGAATGAAATGTAGCAATTTCAGTATCATTTTCTTGGGGGAGGTTTGGTTTGGTGTGTTGTTTGTTTTAACAACAACAGGTTATTTGTACCCCTGGTTTGTTTTATAGAACTTGGTGTAGAATCTCCTGGTTGCTATTTTTTGTTTTGCATCTCTGGATGGAAAGTTGTTGCTGTCTAATCTGAGAGCGCTGCTGCCCTGGGACTGTGGGCCAGGATATTTTGTTTGCTGTTTTGTCTACCAGAAAAATTCTTCAAAAATCTTAAAGAATATGTAAATAACAATAGTTTTGATGTTACAGAGTGTGTGTCAGTCTCACAGTTGCTGTGTCAAGACGCTGGGACGTGGCAGGCTGTGGGTGAGGATCTGTTGCCCCTCGGGCCATGCACCACCAGAGAGGTGACCAAACCACCACCACCCCGTGCTGCGGGGACAGGCGGGTCCTTCAGGCACCCTGGGCCCAGTGGTGACCCAGCGAAGCTGTTGCTACCACCAAAGCTGCGCTTCACCCTGGACCCTCTGCGGAGCGGGGCTGTTAAGCCAGTAGCCACACCCCGAGCTCACGGGGCACACACAAACTCCCGCAGCCCTCAGCAGAGGCAGCCGGCACCCCGGCCCTGAGGGGCCTGAGGGGCCTTAGAGGTCTGAGGGGCCTGAGGGGCCCAGGCCCAGCTGCCGCTCCGGCTGAGGGGGCCCGCGTGGTCCGCAGCGTCGGCTGTCCTGACTGGCTGGGGCACCCGGGGCCCCTCGCAGGAGAAGGGGGGATGTGACCAGCTCGGCCGTGGCTAATGGCCACCTGCCCACAAGATGGCACCCACGGGCTGAGGCGCAGGGGCCCAAGCTCGTTCCTGTCCCCATTCCATCCAGTTCATTCTGCTTCTCCTGGCTGGACTTACTACTTTCAGCCTCATTGTTTGAAACAGGGATTACCTCCCTGTACATGTCTCCACTGATGCCACGACTGATCTATCACACTAAGGAGATGCAGCTTCCATTTTGGTACAAAAAATAATTTTCCTCAACTTTTATATAATTTTTGCACTTTGACAATGCTCCAAGCATAAACTTTTTTTCCAGGGTGAGGAACGAAGACTGCCCAGCAATAACTCCTCTTGCGTCATGTTAGCAATACCAGTCGGTAGCCGAATTTATCTGCCAGGTTCCTGTGTATAAAAGACTGCGTTCAGTGGATTTGGACAGGTGAATTCAGACAAACTTGCAATTACTGGTTTACTCAGTAATGAGACACGAGGAATTCCTAACAGCGTCAGAGTAAAGGAAGAAACTATTGCAGACCGAAACTCCTTTAGCGGGTATTCTGTCTCAGAGTCAGATCAGTCACGCAACATGCAATCAAACTTTTGCCTAAGACACCGCCACAGGGACAGAAAAGCCCAAACCAGAACCCAATAACCTGACTAACTGCCAGTACTTCAAATTTTCCGTATGTTTATGACACGTATATTCTGCCTCACGTATCTAATTTTGACACCTATTTTCATGGACTCTATGTGGCACACTGGAAGAATGTTCTGTCCTCCATGAACTGATCTCTTTCCTGTTTTTACAGTGCTTTCTCAAGGACGAGGGAAGGGCATGTTCATCCCCCCATGGGCCTCGTGCCTCCCTCTGCTGTGCAAACAAGAGAAAAGCACGGGCGTGCAGAAACCGAGATGTCCAAGATCCTGATACTGTGAAATGTTACTGTGGGCCAATCTGGAGCATACTGCCCTAGCATCCACACTGCTTAGAAGACAAATCTTACCAAGAGGTTCATTTTACATGGATGAGACATTTGATACTGAAAAAAACGCAGCCTGATGGTGGCTGAGGCAGCGATGGTTTGGCAAAGGCACCCATCCTGCGCTGGGGGCGTCTTGGGAAGGAATTAAGAGTATGGACAGAGTGCTGCCCTGCAGCCTGTCCTGGCTGTTCGACTGGCCGTGGACAGTTAGTGGAGGTCGGTGCCTGCGCACAGAAGACACGTGGGCAAATGGTAGGATCGGGAGATTGTCCTGTCCCACTGTGACGGGAGGGCGGTGGTGCAAGCAACAGCCCTGTGTGTGGCACACAGTGGGGAAAGGGCAGGAGCTGGTTGTGAAAATGTGTTCCTAAGTTGTATTTTGGGGAGCCAGGCAGTAATCTAGCCATCACCTCTTCCCTCCCTGCCATGGACGCAGGTTTTCCTTACGTGGCTTAAGCAACAGCCAGTCCCAAGGCCAGGGGAGGGCACCGGGGGCACTTAACATCAAGAGGCTTCCCAAGACCCCAACCTGCAATTGGAACGGCACTGGAGATGTTCCCAGCATGACAGAGTTGGGTTTCAGGGCACACACACGTCTCCTTGTCCCACATTTCCTGTTGGCACAGCCGGCACGCCCCAGCATGATAACTGTGATGAGGCCCGTGGGCGTTCGTGTCGACTGCTGAGCTGCTCCCTGGGACAGGGACATTGATGCCGGAGCATCCATCGGTGCCTCGGCCACCAAAGCAGAAGTGGGAGAGCTCTGGTCAGAGCTCTGACCCTTGGGTCTCGCCTCTGCTGAAACCAGTCGTTCCTGCACACCCAAAACCAGGAAGAAGTTGTTTCCCATGCAGTCCAGGGCACCGAGGGAGGGTGAGGATGGGTTCATGACTGCATAGAGGACAGTGTTCCCCTGTCAGAACCAGTCCCGCCCTCTTGATTTCAGGTCACCGCTCTCCTAAACCAAAGCCCCTCAGAGGCAGGGGCAGAAAGCTGACAAAGCCTCTCCCAGGGAGTAAACACCAGTTTGCCTCGGGAACTGCTTCTCTGCACGGTGCTGGGATGAGATCTGTTAACAGCCCCGTTCTGCATATGTGTGTCTGAGTCTGTTCTCACAGCTCCCGTGGAAGTAGCTGGGCTCCTCTGAACGCCAAGGCACGGCCGGAGGAGGCAGGAGTCTGAGTGATAAAGCAGTGCTTCGAATGCTGTTTTCTGGGAGAGAAACAATCGGGCATCTACCAAGGAGCTCGTTGCCCTGATTCCTACTGCCATGGAACGTGCCAGCTGCTGAAACCAGCAGCAGAAAGGTCAGAGCTCTCTGCACCCTCTTGTTGAAAGTTCTGCACGATGACAGTGTCACAAATCCGCAGGCCATGTGTGCAGGGAAAAGCAGCTAGCAGGTCAGATGCGAGTGCTGCAGCACTGCTGCTGTCAGCAGCTGTTGAGCATGAGCAGCGTGAGAAACAGGGGAGCTCGGGGGGTTATTCAGCCCGTTCCTTGGCAGGTCACTCCCTTCCACAGCGGGCTTCTTCACTGCCTCCAGAGACGCCCGAAACTGAGCCCTGTGCAGACACACGCGAACACACGGGCACAGACACCTCCCGCAGGACAAACATCTCCCCACCTTGGAGAGGTTCCTGCTGTGTCATCCTCTGTGGGGTGCAGAGACAAGTGCTGGAGGGGGCAAGGTTACAGCTCACCCCGACCCTTGGATTGCCCAGTCGGGTCCCCATCGGACCTGCGGCAAACCAGCTTCCCCTCCTGCCCGCTCTGCCTTCGGCATCTTCTGCATGGCGGGTGGGCGGCTGCAGCAGGATTTTCTGCAGGAGGAGGCACCATGGGCATGGCCCTGGGGCTCCGGGGGCCCGTGGCCATGCCCCCCAGCAGGCGAGTGTCACCCACAGTGTGGCAGGTGGGACAGGGAGAGGCACCAGGAGAAGGGGGAGAAAGCAGTACCCAGAGATGGGGTCAGACAAACAGCGATTTATTGACTTTTCCTTGAAAAAAGACTTGCTACAGCCCTGCTAGTGCTGCCGGTGGGGCGGCCTCTTGCAGGGCTGTGGAGAGTCCTGGGGCCCGGGGGCCATCCTCTTCAGGGGGCGCTGGGACCCCCCAGTTGAGCGGTCCCTTCCATGGCCAGGAGCAGAGGGGGCTGTGGCTGCAGCCCTGGGCAGAAGGACCTGCCACCGCCACCTGCCCCGGCTCCTCCTAGGCTGCTCCTGCTCTGCCAAGGTGGGAGCAGATGGGGGGCGGCCGGGACCCCCGCGGAGGGTGGCCTCCGAGGTGCCAGCTTCCTCCTCTCCCCGTCGGAGCCTGGAGAGCTGCTGGAGGAGGACGGGTGGGAGGGGGGAGTCCCCCACCGGGAGCTGGTGGGGCTGGGGCTGGTGGAGCTGGAGCCAGCCCTAGAGCTGTCATCCTCTTCCCACACAGAATGGTTGTGCAGCTGCCCCCGGGCGTCCTGGCTGCACTGATCCACAATGATATTGATAACGCCGTGGACCAGAGGTGCTGCACATTCCCCAAAGTCAGGCTGCAGCACCTGGACCATGGCCTCCGCAACCAGGCTGCTGATGCACAGGGTGTGCAGGATTCTGGCCTCTGCATGACGTGCCTGCCACCAGCAGGCCCCACATATTGCCTGCAGCTCCTGACACAGCCAGGGCAGCAGCACAGCTTGAAGAAGATACCACTATCTCTGGAAGAGTTGTACCCAGACCTCAGGCAGGATGCCACCCACTGGCTCTGCCTCTGGCCCTGCAGTCCCCTTCTCATCTGGGGACAGTGTCCCCTGTGGAGAAGGTGCAGGGGACGCCACAGGGCAATGGGGGCTGTTTTGGGCCGGGCGGCTGGGAGCTGTGCCTGCCTGGCTGCTGATGTCTGGCAACTCTTCTGGGTCTCTGATGACACAGCTTAGCGATTTTCTCTAAACAGATGAAAGCAGACCTTCTCTACTGGTCGACTGCAGAGTGGGCACTCTGGCTTCCTGTGTACCCAGCGCAGGATGCAGCCCAGGCAGAACCGGTGACCACAGGGCATCGTGTAAGCGTTGTTACGTGGCACATCACGGCAGATGGGGCAGATCTGCTCTGTCTCTGTGGCCATGTTCATGTGCCGCAGCAGGTTGGGGAGAGCTGAGGAGGAGGAGCTGGTCCGCCTTGCTGGTGTCACACACTGCAAAATGGAGAAAGGTGCTGGTCACTTGCTGTCCCGGCAAGGGGAGGGGAAGGGAGGAAGAAATGCCCAGGCCCCTCGTGAAGGACACCCTCCGGATCCCCGAGCCCCTCCACCCACCCTGGCGGGACGCTTCCCCGCACAGCTCACCTGCACTGCCGCAAGCACCCAGCGGTGCCCAGCTGCCTGACGCAGGCAGGGCCGGGGAAACCCAGGGGATGGCTCCAGGACGGGCACCAAGAGCTGCCGACAGCAGCCCCCAAAGCACCACCCAGCACCGGGAGCAGCCTCGCTCGACCCTCCAGACCTCGCAGGCACGCTCGGCAGGAGTCCAGGCACAAGCCAAACTGGACCGGTTTCTGCCGGCGCCCGAATATAAGCAGAGAGGGACATGAGGTCACGGTCCATCGCTCGCTGACATCACAGTCCACCGCGCGGTGATGTCACAATGGGACATCTGCCCCCATGTCACTCATGCCTCTGCCATTGGTCGGCTGCGTGCGCAGCCCCCGGCAGGGGCGGGGCTACCTGTTGCCAGGGCGTCCGGTTGCTGCGGTTACCGCGGCAGTCGTGGACGGGCGCCGCAGGAGGTGGAGTGGCCATCGCCTTCGGGCTGCAGGCGAGCACGGTCTTGCGGAGCCCTGGCAGTGATCTGGTCCTGCGGACACGGCCACAGGGCACGATGCCATGCGGATTCAGCCTAGGGCGTGTTTTCAGAAGGCTCTGGCCAAAGCGAGAGCCCGCCGCCCCCTCCAACAGGCCTGTGGAGGGGACACGGAGCGCGGGTGGCACAAGGTAGTGGCACTGGGGAACAGGGTTTGGTGCTGAGCTTGGAAGTCCAAGCTCAAACACCGCTTAGGTACCGCAAGAGTTAAAAAATAGCATTGGCTTTATAAATTCGAGCAAAAAAAAAAATCACCGCGATGCTACAGCACAGGTGGCTGCTTGTGGCCATGCTCGCTAATACCTGATCAGAAAGTGTAGAGTGATTCAGTCTAATTTGAGAAAGCTTTCCTAAAAAAGCGCCTAGGCGTTGTAAAAGTAAGGGATCTGGTGGATTTCAGCACAGTTCTGCCTCTGTGATGTTGGTTGAGGCTCAGCAGAACGTTTGGGTTTGCAAGTGGGATCACCTCTGCTGAAGTCAAGGGTGTTTAAGGTCACAGGGGGAAGCAACCTCCTTTTTTTCTACTCAGATATACGTGTTTAAGTAATAGATGCCACAAAAAGAGTAAAAAAGGAGCAGCAGCACTGCCTTCACAACATTAGGCAGTGTGTTTGTTGGCAAGGGCTGTTGCCTAGGGAGGAACCCCAGTTTCCCTCGGCAACAGCATGAGCTTGACTTCAGCTGCTCCCTTCTCTAAGACCTTCAGTATAATAACAAATGTACTGGATCACGCAGTGAAAACACTGCTCTAAATGGTAGAAACTTTTTTTTTCTTTTTCAAGTTACACTTGGACTGTGTAGGTCTGTTATCTATATTATCCTATTATATACTTATTATTAATTACAAAATTACACAGCTTTGTGAGCTTCCTCTTAATGGAAGGGAGGAACATGGGGGGGGGCACACACACACAAATAAGTGTATATAAAACCCCCCTATTATGAAGGAAACAGCTGGTGGGAAAACTTTATTAATAGATCAGCCTCACCTGCAGAACCACCTTCCTGATAGAGGAGGAATTTAGGATATGTCATGTGTTCCACCAAAGTAGCCTCAGCTGGGAAGCTACAAATGCAGCTGTGGCTGTAGCGTGTGGACTGATCACATTTTTCTGGTAGCAATTGGCTTAAGGGCAACAAACAAATTAGACCCAGGAGGTAATCAGAACATACTGAGGTTTTGTTTTTACTGCTCTAGGATTATGTTTGAAAGGAACAGGAATAAAAGAAAAGTATACTATCTTCATAATCAGCTATTCGAGACCCCCAGTTATTCTGTGGGTTAACTTTTGTAGGAGGTAATTTTATTGATTTTTTTTTTTCCCCATCTCTGATCTCAGTTTGATAGCCTGAAAGCAGTTCAGTTTGTATCATCTTTAGAGTAGGTGTCTGCCGCTTGGAAAAATGTCAGGATTATGAGTTTCACTGAATTATTCCTTTGGCATTTTTCAATGCCTTACGATATTTTTAGGTCTGGGGTATAGATGTTCCCTCTGAAAGGGCAGAAACATGCCTGGGAAAAGCACCAAGTGGCTTTGAGACATTACCCCTCTCACAGGGCAAACAGGAGGGCTGGGTCTCATGGCAGTGTTGGGTGAGCTGGGAGAGATGGGCTGCTGATTTCCTAGTCCAGTCACCACAGTCTCAAAGGACATGGTTTTTTGGCAGTGTACCTCAAGGACGTGCAATTACTTTCTTGAAACACTAGCCAAGGGGAGGAGCTGTGTGCTTTTTCCTTTCTTAAGTAGCACCCAAGTGTTCTCCTGGTTATACCCCACTCTGCTTTCAAGATTCGTGGTTGGCAGAAGCTGTGCAGAAGAGGAGGCTCTGATCTTTGCTGCCTACCTCACTGTGTCTGGCTGATACATTAGCAAAGTGGATAAAAACTCGCAGGGTGGAGGACCCTGGCCTTAGCAGACATGAACTCAGGTCCCAACTTGCCATTTGGGCTTAGACCTCCCTCTGACACTGCGCTGCACAACGTACATGGCATGGTAGCCTGAAAAAGAAAATTTTAAATGAACATTCCTTCAACTGTTAGCTCCTGATTGCTGTTCGGGTAGTGCTATGAAGGTCTTACGGGGAGAGGAGTGCCAGAGAACCTACTGGCTAGAGCAAAGAACCACAAGTCAGTATTTCTAGGATTTATTCCTGGCTCTTGCACAGAGACAGTCCCTCCCAGTATTTTAGCTGCCAGTGGTTCAGTTCCTGTCTGTAATATTCATCCTCATAACATTCCACCCTTGCCTCTCAGAGACTTCCAGAAACATGTTTAGTAGTACCCATTTTCTTAATCTAGAGGTGTCCTGGTCGAGGAAGTCTTATCACTGCACTTCCATATGCAGTGTAGAGAGGGAGAAGTAGATGTGATGTCTAGGTTACTGGTTTAGGCCACTGCAATAGTGGTACTTACTCTAGTGCCACAGAAAGCAGAAATTTAAGCGAGCTAGGAGGGGGGCTTGGGTGTATGTAACCATGCCATTGGTTAGATGCACCGCACCTAATCAACATGACTGAGCATCTTCCTCACCTGTGTAATGATTTTAGTCAATTGTTGTGATTCACAAGAAAGAGAGAAACATAATGCACATTAATAGTAAATGTATTGTTATCTGCATTTCAAAACTGCCTTTCTGTTGTTTTCAAACAAGTGTGAAATTTGTTCTTCAGGAATCTGTTCCGGAGATTTTGGAGAAGACACAATAGAGTTGCACCTGAGCCACAAATTACCGAAACTGAGACACCGGTGGAGCCTGCAGAAGGAGCAGAGAGCAGGCAGGAGGCAAGTCACTGGTGTACAGACTGTTATATCTGACTATGGGATATTTTAGAGATGATGTAAAAACAATCAAACAGAAAAACAACTCAAAAAACCCAAACCCCGGCCTCCCCAAAGCTGGGTTTTATTGCACTGCACTTGAAAGATACCCGTTCTAATTTAGGGATTTCTGTGTTCAAGGCTGTGGTAGTTAGTAAAGCCCTGAAATTGTACTTGTTCAAGTGGTGTGTATAATGAAAAAACATTACATGGTTACAGAGGGACTAGTATATATATATTTCTCAAGTTAATTGTTACATATTTGTTTGCAGTTCTCTTGTTCTTTGCTCCTCCCTGCAAATCTGAACAGAGCTCAAGAGCAAGCTCTGGAGTAGGAGTCTGATTTAATGGTGCCTACTTGGCTCTGTACAGAGCTGTAAGAGGGTAATAAAATCCTTGTAGGATTTGGTGAAATCAGATAGAATGAATGGAGCATTAAACAAAACAAGTAACCCACAGATAAGCCGAATTCTTGCTTCTCTTCAGGTATTTGCCTTTTAACTGAATGAAGAGAAGAAAAAAGATGACAACTACGTCTTACTGTTACTTGAGCACTGGGGAAAAGTTAGGGTCCCAAGCCAACTGGAAAATGAGATTCTTTCCCATGTCTTTGCTCTCAGCTGAATTGAAGCCTATGTTCTGTTTTCTGTTACACTAGTGGGAATCCTTTGTTGGCTTAGACTAACAGCATTGCGATCTGAGACCAGAGACTTGCAGAGAGAGCCCACCTTCCATGAGCGCTTGAAAGAATTTGTCTTAGATCTGACTGAGAAATCTGACCATGGTGTTCAACAGTCTTCAGCATCCAAAAGACCTCTCTTACATGACTGGCTTCTTAAAATGGGGTCTAGGAATTTCTGAGTATTTTGAAATGTGTCCTGCAATAAAGGGGGACACAGTTTTCAAGTTTAATATGGGTCATTTCGAATAAAAAATCGAATAGGATCAACTATGATAGTAATACATGGTTTCATGATTAATTTATCCCGGTTATTTTAATCATCTCTTAGAGGTTAAGAGTGTTGAGTTCGTGCACAACATTCAGAAATGCCAAACTTTGTTTTGGGGTTCGCAGTTCCCAAGATTGCTTTGTGCAGATTTTCCTCATGTTTCAAGTCTAAGCCATGGAGTTACTTTTGGACATTTTAATCGTGACCTCTAACGTACATAATGCCACTGAAAACATGTGATTACTAGGATTTGTTGTAGGAACAGCATTTAAACTGAAACTTTAAAGCCAGAGTCCTCTGGGGAGTGCTTGGATTAAAGGATACCAGAGTGATACAGTCTTCTAGGGAAGGAAATATTTCTTTTTTAAGAGGAAAAATGAAAAAGACTCTAGAGTGAAAGTGAAGGAGATGAAAATCCTCATAGTCAACAGAGATTTCTGCTGTTTAAGCACACAGCGACAGGGCCATAAAAGGCATATGTGCAGTATATCTGTAACCAAAGCAAACTGAAACAGAGCAGAAGGGAAAAAGAAAGTTATGTTTGTAAATGGGAAGTTCTGAGAGCTCATTTAATCAAATAGTTACATTTCTTGTTCTGGAGACTGAAGCTTGCTAGAAAAGAACATGACCTATGGCAAGTAATTTGGGAATGAGGGGGAGGATTGAGTACCAACTAGCCAACAATATAAATAACAAATTTGTAAATGTGTTGAAAGTTAAGAAGCTTCTTATGGACGGTCAGGCTGTTCATGGAGATGAGAGAGCAATTAGGGAAAATGAGAATTTTGCTAAATCAACCCAATATCTGTTTGTGCAAAAAAGAAGATCTGAAATACAGAGAAGGCAATCTTTTGAGTGACACTTGTATATGAGAGGCATTTGATTCACAAATCAGGAAAGGGGTTTTCTTTTCCTTAATTCAGCTGATGCAAACAAAATGACCTCTTTGTATCACAGTGTCCATAGGAATTTTTTTTCTTGTGTTTGTTGGACTTATTTTGTGATGCTGTCTAGGAGCTGTGGCAGAAAACTCTGTGGTTACAACAGTGATGATACTAAATGGAAGTGGGTGTGTATGTGTGTGTAAAAGATGGGAAAATCAGTCCTTTCCTTGAAAAAGGAAGAAATTGGTGATCTCCATCTCCCTGTCTTCTCCTTTACATCAACACTTGCTTATTCCTCTGTGAAGCAGTAATAAGATAAAGAAGCATGGTCCCATTGTTTACAAACAGAACGATCTCAACAACACAGGCAACTTTCGCTTTGTTAATACCCCGCTATCCCCCAGGATAGCCTTGTTTCAAGCACTGTGCCGTGTCTGAACGCTTCAGTCAATTCCTCTTCGGGCCTGAACCCTTGACCTGTTATACCTAGTTTGTACCATCTTATTTACAAAGAAATTACTGAGAGACATTACCAT
Organism: Strix uralensis; assembly: GCF_047716275.1. Lineage (NCBI taxonomy): Eukaryota > Metazoa > Chordata > Aves > Strigiformes > Strigidae > Strix > Strix uralensis. The sequence continues at coordinate 8,726,231 of NC_134012.1, read as the reverse complement.
GTGACATTGCATTTAGGTTTTCTTTGTGGTTTTTTTTTTGAGATATTATTGAATTATCATGAAAGGGTGGTAAACTCATGCAACCCATAGGCAGTTCAGGTATAACTCCATGCCTAAACTATCAGCTGAGCAAGATGTGGGCTGTGCTGCTGCAGAGTCTGCCGCAGAATCCAAATCTCTATCTGGCTGAAGTCACCAGGTTGTCCTGGAACTCTGCTGTGTGCCAAAGACCAGCTCTGTTAAACCTTGGCCGGGGAGGACTGATGAGGAGCCACCGTCCGCTTCAACCTTAAATGCTTCCGGAGATCTCCCTCTCCACCGCTTTTCATGTATCTTGTGACATGAAGATTTTGGTATGAAGCTTAGAGGTTTAGGCATTTTGGTCTGCTCTTTTATGGTGCTGTTCTTACAGGTATATAACGCTTGCTGGGTATGTTAGCCTTCGCTTTTCAGTCTTCCATAACTTTTTGTTGGAGAAGGGAGTAATAATTTTTAATAGTTCTGCGTAGGCACTGGGGTTGATTGTGGTCTCATGACAATGTAAATTGGGAGAAATGGAATTGACGTCAGAAGAACTACCCACAGTCAAATTTGTTATTGAGCAATGCTTTCTTATACGATTAAAGTATTTATTCTTTGCAGAAGGTTTTTAAATTGTTGAAATGAGGCCCTTGGACTCTGCTCAAAGGTGAATTTTTTGGAAAGTTTGAGTGAAAACATTTCATCTATGTGTGAGTATGAGGAGAGTGGAAAACTATTTTTCCCTCCATAAAGACTTTTTGCTGCCTTCTTTTGAACAGCTCTGCAGTGTGACTGGCTGAGCTCTGTGTGCTAGAATTTGGCATTGAAATAGCCATAACTATGAAGTGTCTTAGTTGTGGCTTTGATTTGACTGAGTTACAAGCCTTAGAAAACCATGTACTCAGCATGCACTTCAGGGTTTTGTTTCTTCCTTCAAAGCTTGTGAAGGGGGCAGTCAAGAGGATTTGCTGCGAACACCTGAGTAGCTATAGAGCACAAAACTAGAGAAAGATACTGCTTTGAAGCGGCAGGGACACGTGTGGCTGGAAGAAGAACAGAAGACCTGGTAAAGCGCTTATGGCCTAAGAAAAGTTTCTGGGTGTTTTGCGATATGTGCGACTGAGACTCCAGTTCCTAGGACCTGCTGTCTCTGCTCCTCCAGGTCGTTTCCAGAGAAGCAAGAGAGGTTTCTGCAGGCTGAGCAGGGGGCAGGTATAAGACCAGACTCTGAGGTACGCTGGCACTACTACACTCCTCTTGAGTGAAAAGGCTCAGGGGACAGGGAGTAAAACACGCTGTTGTTTCTCCATAGGATGTTGCAGCTGGTGCAGTTTACCAGTGATGTGACCATGGTTTTGCAAGCAGCATTGCTTTGGAGTCTTAACAAATGGAAGGCTAAGGACTTGCTGTTCCTGAAGGAGATATGCCACCTAGATCTGAGATTATACAAAAGCATGCCGTATCCCTGTGGACTGCACAGTTTGGGAAACAGTGCATGCCTATCTAATTGCAATCACATGTGAAATGAGAGGTCAAGGGAAGGCTGGATGTGCTTCCTTAACTACATAATTTTTTGAATTAGCATTGTTAATTATGCAGCCTTATGAATCATTAATTTAGTTTTATGTATGGGAGCTCTGTTGCATTTCCTCTGGCATTTTACAGTGAAGCTGGTTAATGCTTCCACTTACTTGAAGGCATCTATTTAGTTCTGGTGTCAGCGAAGACAGATTATGATGAACTTGTGTATCTGGTTCTTTACTGAGCTGCTACGGCATTGTCACATCTTTCAACGCTGTTCAGAGTGAGCGGGGAGCATGGCTTTTCCCTTTTTGCACAGGAATAAGGATTGCAAAGGTTGCAGACAGTGGAAGATCAGACATGCAGTGTGTAATGTAACCTTTCTTGTGCTTTGGTTAGTTAGTGGTTTGAAATTAAAATTTAATTTTTGATCCCAACAATTTTTCTTACTGGCTGACATGCAGTGACAGGGCACTCATTCATTTAAAGAATATAAATATCCAAGTTAATTTATTTCCAAATGAGGAACATGGAGGACCTGGCTCCCCTCGGTTACCCTCTACATCAGCACGCAGCATGTAAAAGTGTTGCCCCTGTGCTGATGGAAATGACTGCATGAGGTGTGTGCCTGTGAGGCGCTTTGTGCTGTAAAGGACCTTCAGTGTAGGTGAGATTGCAGCACGCTGAATGTTAAGCAGGTCTAAAGCACTCTCTGACAAACTAACTGTGTAACTGAGTGGAAAGCAGGAACTCAGGTGTGCACAGTGTAAAGGAGTACTACCAGGTGATTTTCATACAGTAACTGTGGCAAAGAGCTCTCTGCAGCCAAGCTACAGGCCAGAGTCCACAGTCAGTAAAACACAATATAAAACTGATACGTGTTTGCCTTTCTATAGTCCGCATTCTGCAGCTTTTGTGGCTTATCTGTGTGTGATTTTTTTTTAATAGTTTCAATCTCAAGAACTGTAGTCTGCAGCACCTGTTAGTTATCAAATTGATGGCATATGCCATAAACAGAAAGCAAGAACTAAATGTGGTTATAAAGAAACCAGACAAATAATAATTAATGAGACAGCATTTATTTCCTTTTGTAAGCATGCACTTCTAATGACTCATCCATTGCAGGGGTGTCTCTTTGGACAGGCTTTATTCTATATGATAGATTCTCATATTTTCTACAGGATGAACAGACAGACTGTCTCGTGGAATCCTCTCTTCCAGTTAACAGTTGCACATGTATAGGTAGTGCCCTACAGAAACGCCAAAACAGAAAAAAAAGAAAAATATGTAATATTGTAAAACCGTTTAAGGCAAAGGCAGGGTTACTACGAAATGTCTGGCATTTCCAACATGCAAACAGTTCTAGCCCCTGGCACAATCAAGCACCAGACAGTGGAAACTGCTTGAGCTGGCACTGCCATTGAAAGGAACGTCTTGAAACCATGGCCTAACTTATGGTTTTTGTAATGCAAGGAGTGTTCTCCCTTTTTTGGAAAAAAAATAAGGAGGCAGTTGTGTGTTTCTCTTATCTCCCACTGAGCATCCTTTCCCAGTAAGGCTCATTTGCATGCAGCTCTCTGGTACCTGGCTTCTTTCCTTTTAGGCTGCTCGATGCCTTTCTCTGGTAGCGAAGCTGTCTGGGACGATTCTTACATCACCTGGTTACTTTGTCCTTTTCCTTTGCTGTCCCAAATATTTGCCTTATTTGGGTATCTCTGGCTTCTGTTTCCTCTTCTCCTTCTGCTAGGCCCCTAGCAGAGGCAGTAAGACTGGCTGTTCTTCATTTCCAGCTAGTTTGTAGGTCTTTTGCTTTGTCTTCTCATGAAAGTGTCTGCATGCCAGCTGTAGCAACAGCTGAAAACAAGGAAAAACCATCACTCTGTGACTAACTTATTTCTCCGTGGACAGTCAGCAAGTTCTCGTTGGGCTTAAGTGGTCAATGATCTGCTGTTTGAGAACTTTCCAGACCTCAAAGTATTTTCTTAGATAACATTTCACTGTGAGAAGTGTAAGGTTGCATTCACAAGTGGATTTGTATTTCTTTCTTGTTGCAAGGTGGAGGGAATACATGCTCAGATGTATTAGAGGAACAATTCTGATTCAGTAGAAAGGGCAGGCACAGAGCTTGATTATGGCAGGAATGTAGCTATTGCATGTGAACACGATTTGGAAAGAACCAAATATTTAACACAGCGTTAACCAGGAGTGTGGTTCATTGGTGTAGATCGATGTCATGATTAAAGTCTGTTAAAAGAGCAAAGCAGCAGTTCTACTAAACCGAGTTGCAGACTGTTCTAATTCTTTTTCACGCTGTTTTGGGTCCTTGAAATCTTTACAGAACATCTTTCAGATTAATCAGAGCCTGCTTTGTCTTCATGTTTTCCTGTGCATTCTGATCCTGTCTCTTGGTCTCAAATAAGGGGTTGAACACTACATAATGGTCTTAGAATGCAACTAAATGGAAGTTAAATGTTACATATGCTCTTCCTCCTTTTCAGTATTAAATAATCAGTATTTGGCTATAAGTCAGATTTTTAGGAGCCTGGACTGAGCATAATCCTTTCTCTCTGAAAGATCAAATAAACACATATATGTGATGTATACATACACAGACCTGCATGTTTTGGTAAAAGTTAATGACAGGAGTTGGAGTCAGAATGTGTTAAATTTGGAGTCAGGACAGTATGTTTCATTCACTTTGAAAGATTCTACCAGTCTGAGAGAAATTTCTTGTATTCCATGTAACAACATTGTTGTAGCTATGAGATCTGATGATATCAATATGGACAAGGTCTGTTGAAAGAGGTAGTATATTTGAATTGACCTCTTTGTTTAGCTGGAAAGCAAGCAAATACTTGTGGCATAAGAAAGGCACACTATGTTGGAAAACACTATCCCATCCCCTGTCAGCTGCTTTAATGAACAAACCACCCCAACCTACAGCTCTCCCTTTCCCAAGTGAGACAGTTATCAATAGAATCCAGACTTCCAAGGAACTAGAAAACTGCAAATATTAGAATTGGCACAGGATTTGGATAAACAGTTTTTCACTGAAAATGTGTTGCAAACGTGATTGCTGGGCTCTTGGCAATGCAATGTTTGATGTAATTCTTGTGGGGAGAAGACTCAGTCCCATGGAGGTTTGAACCTGCAACTCATTTTGATTTCAGGGTCTAGGCTCCAGTTCATCAAAGAATCTTAATAATTTAGTTTCTTTGATGTGAATGTTTTAAGCTCATGCTAAAGTAAAGCTACTGCTTACGTGCTTTTCTGAACTAGCATACTAGTTAGGGGCTAAAGAAAGATGAAATTAATTTGTCAGGCTAGGTTGCACTGTGTATTGTCCTGGCCATCTTGCAGTTTTCCTCTTGCAGCTAAACTAGTTAATGGAAACAGTTTCTAGAAGCTTAATCATGTAAACTAATTTAAGGGATAAGTAAACAAAATAACCAGAGTAGGATTTCAATCAAGTGAATACTGAAGGTTTCTACAAAACACAGACTATTTAATATTGGGTTGGGGTTTTTTTGCCTCATCCTTAAAGAGCAATAACTCTCAGCACAGACAATGAGTTTTTTCCTTCAGGCTAATCCTGATACTTCCCTCCCGGACCAGCTGACCGACGACAGTACGGAACCAAATATCCCATTGTAAATGTATCATCTTCAAGGCTCCCTCAGAAATCTCTTGAGCTGGGAAATAGCTGCCTCTTAAGTAAATCTGCCTTCACAAGTGCATTTAGCACCCATGACAGCAGAGGGGGGATGATGGTGGCAAAACCCATATAACAACAATTTGCCATCTCAGGTGCATGTTGGCAGAGCTGAGATCTAGGGGTAAAGATTAGCATGTGTGTGATTTAGACTGTTGAAAGCTCCACTTCAGATCTGGAAGAGCGTAGGTAGCTCTTTGTTCTTGTAAAATACGTGTATCTGCTGCCATATAGACCTCATCACCTTGGCCAAAGTTTCTGCCTCCCCTTACCGCCCTGTGTGCCACTGTGCGTGTTGCAGGTTCTTGTTCAGCACCCCAGGTGTGACCACACGCCCGGGGTGCAGTTTATACAGTATCTTGTTTGTGCAGTCCTTGCAGTCTGTTAGGGTGAAAGACAACGTGTAAATTCAAAATACTGTTACAGAAGTACGATGCAGTTTAATATACTACAGAATCGTACTCCTGATTACTGTCCCTCCTGTAACCTTTCACTGTGATTTTGATTTTTTTTTCTTTTAGAAAGGTGTATTTGTGTGTAATGTTACAAAGTCTAGGCACCACATCTCACTAAAAATTATCTGGAAAATAGCCTAACTCTCAGCAGGACTAATGGCAAATGTAATTAATAAAAAGGGTAGCTTTTCGTTGCTTGCTAAACTGGATGAGTTCATCTGGCACTCCTTCCTGACGGAGCATCTCTCTGTCACTTGTCAGTGACCAAGAGGCTTCAGAAACATCATCCACGAGAGGGCTTGTGCCCTGCCTGGAATGAAAAGTCCTGAGCCTGTCTCTCCATAAGGCGTTCCCTAAGGATCCAGTCTGAAATGTGTGATTCAGCAGAAGCTAAATGTGCTCCTCCCCACTGTACTAATTCACTGCCATTTTCTTCTTTTTGAAGAAATAGTTAGAAATAATTGTCATTTTTTGGTGACTGCCATCCAAAGTAATGGTAGCGGCACAAGTGCACTTACTGCGGCAGCAGAACGTCATACCACGATAAAGCTTTTATTTCAGTACAAAAGAATTATTTGGCTTTGGTGTTACATTCCTTGTAGCTGGATATCCACTTTCGTGTGTTTGTCCTCTCAATAGCAATTTGTTCTGAAACTGCTTGCACACCTGCTGGGCCAGCTACATGAATTCAATGCAGATTCCGTTTTTTGCACCTAAAAATTACGATGTGGAAAACTGGTTTGCAAAATCTAAAGCATTCAAAATGCTCTGTGGGGGTTTACGAGAGAAGCCAAGGGACTTTGGAAAATCTAGACTTTGATATGTATTCTACAATACGTTTTGGTCAGCTGAATAAAGCTTGTATCTGCCTCAGCATATTCTGGATCACTTCAGTGTTACACAAATAAAGTAAATGCACAGCCTGGCAAATAATCAGATCAGTTCAACCGTGACAACACAATGCAATCTTGGTTTCATAGCTTAAAATAATGTTCCTTGCTTTCATATGCTTCCTCATGTTAACAGCTGCAAGTGATAACAGTCTCTCTGAACCAGCACTGCTCCTGAGATAATTGGTAGTAACACTTGTGTATAAATACGTTAATATACTGGCTGTCAGTGCAGAGGTTCAGGAGGTCTGAACTTTCTGGTTCAAGTCTTACTGCTTTCATTGACTTGCACAGTAATTTGTGCATTCAACTCCTCTCTGCTTTCCTTTGTAAGTCCAAAACACCAGGTAACTAGAGACAGCTCAACAGGCAACTTAAGTCAGTGTTTTTAAGGTGGTTTGAGATCCTCGTGTTAGCATGCTGATGTCTGCAGCTAGTGCTTGTATAAGAGGATGGTCACGGTTCAGACAGGCTTGTGTGTGAGCAAGGGGCTCCCACAGATGAAAATTAAGGACATTGTGGGTTTAGTCTATGTAAAGAGGTAGGTGGGAAATGTGATAATCTATGGGTTACAGAATCAGTATGAGAAACTTTTCTTCTTCAATAGGAAGAGTCATTCTCTTGAGGTGAGACAGGTGAGAAGTCAAGGTTTGTTTCCCAGTGCCAGCTGTACAGGTCCAACGGGTAGGAATACTTTCCCCATGCCTCCCGTTTCCCATCACCCTAAACCTTATCTCCCCAGAGCAGGAGCTCCGCCCCGTGCCCCTCCACATCTCGACCTGCACAGCCCCCGTCTCCGCTCCTCATGGCTCCCCTGGTTTTCTCGGGTTTCTTATCTGCTGCCGCACGTCTGCACATCCCCTGTCCCCACTCTTGCATCTCCCTGGCAGGGGGAGGAGGTTTTCTGCTGACGGTCCCAGGGGTGCAGAGAGCCGCGGGGGGCCCCGGCTGCCCCCCAGCCAGCATGGTGGGGGCTGCCTGCCCTGGCACGGCCTGCCTGGGGTGGGCAGGAGGAGGAGGAGGAGGAGGAAGGCCCTTGCTCTGCTCCTGTCTGAGCCCCCTGAACTGCCCGGTGGGTGAGGGCAGAGCAGAACCACGACAACCCCAGCGGGGGGGCCGGGCAGGGGTGGCTGAACCCACCGTCCCTTCTCGGCCGGCGGTAAACAGGAAGCCCCTCAGCGGGGCCGAGGCCGAGGTCGAGGCGGGGCCTGGCGCGGCCGCCCGCCCTCCCACCTCCCGTGCCTCGGAGCCGAGGGGCCGCATGGCATTTAAAGGCTGCCTGCCTAAGTAATTCTACAGTTTTTTAAAAAGTGCAATTCCTTCCATAAATGAAAGGCCAAAGAGATTAATTGCTTTAGGAAAGGGAGGAGGGGGAGGGAGAGGGAAGAGAGCACTGCTAATCAAAACCAAACTATTTCCTTAGAAAAGACTTTATACAACTATTTAAAATATGTGCTAGTCTAGAAAAAATAGTTAAATGGAAAGTCAGGGTATCTTGATACCACAGGAAAGGACAGTTTGCCAAGAATATCTCCAGTGTTCCCTCAATCTAGAAGTGTCTTGTATCGCTTGGATTGTTGTATTTACTTTGTGCAGCCCATCTTCTGCCCTCAGCTCTGTGTGAAGCAGCACAGCACCTGGTATAGATTGTGGTTACAGAGGAGTGAAAATGTTCTTTTCTCTCTCTTTTTTGTTTTCCTTTCCCCTTTTCCTGGCAGAGCACAATTCAGGACGGAGGTGAAGAGGTAGAAGAGGGAGCTGTTTACCATGTGACCCTGAAAAGAGTACAGATTCAACAGGCTGCCAACAAAGGAGAGAGACAGCTAGGCGTAAGTAAAGCTGGCGCGGTGGCATTTTGGAAGGCTGCTCATGGACTTTGGAGCCTGCTCCAGGGAGCTGAATTCCACACGAATCGTTATGATACTAACTTTTAGCACTGACTGCTCTCACTCTTCAAAAAAACCCAAACACTGAAGTTGTCTGCCTGGGCCATCTGAAATAACTCTCTCCTTGTGTTGACTCTTCCTCTTTTCTTGACATGTAAAAAAGATTTGACCAGTTGTGGTGAGGGGTCAGATGATACTTAGTGCAGGAATAAGGATCTTAGCTTATGGCCTGAGCAGTTGAACATTTAACAGTTGTTTCAGACTGGGCTGTGGCTTGTTTCTGCTGTTAGGAACCTATCTCAGGTCTCCCAAATAGGTAGTGATAGTATTTTGACTAATGAAGATCTGTCAAAAGTTAGCAGAAACTTCCTGAAAAGTTAAGTGAATATAGGTTTGGGTCTTATTTTTGTAGTGCTTTCTCAGCCAGATGAGAAATCAATTGTCTGCATTTCTGCAAGAATTACAGCTCTCTACTGTTTTTCAGACGTATATTTCAAAGCACGAAGGCTTTAGTGGTAAGTAAAATGAGCTTAAATGCACATGCACTCAATTTGGCATGCTGCTGAGTGCTTCACCTTTGTCAGGCCAAGTCCCCAGCTGATATAAAATGTCCTCACTTCATTGGAATCAGTGCAGCTGTGGCAGTTTGAGCCAGATCTTCAGGAGGTGGCTATAACTTTCATATTATTTTGTTATGTTTATATGTTTTCTTCAGGATCAAAGGCAATGATGTAAGAACTTGGTTTGATGTAGTATCCAGATTGGTATTTTAAAGGCTTTTAAAACTGCCCTGAGATTTATATCAAATCATGTTCTTGTGAAGTTCCATGACATAAAGCAGTGCAGCAGCGCTGAAACCACAGTCAAGAAAGATAAGCAAATTCTGTCCTGCATGCAGATAGTGCTTAGAATCTCCCCTTCCCATGTTTCCAAGAAGTACACAGAGTTCCAGTCAGAACAGATAATTTCAGATGTGCTTCCTTCGAGTGGTAGATTTCCCATCTCTGCCTCCTGTTTTTCCCAGGAAAAATATTCGAAAGTATTTTTGAGCTCCTGTGAATTTCCCAGCTGGTGGTTTTGTGTAAGAGGTAGAGATGATTTTGAAGATGTCTGTGTCCCATAAACATTCTTTAGAAAAGTAGAATTTTTTTCCTGTGTCGGCTATGTTGTTCCGAGTCTGTAGAAGGAATTTGCCAGGTCTTGGTGATATTCTCAAAGGAAGAGTGCATCTATGTTCCTGAGATCATCACCACAGCTGATGGTGCCAATCTTAATAGGAGGGCAAGGGACTTACAAGGTCACGAATGTGACTTTTAGCTTTCTGTGGTTAGCATTAGTTTTTTCAGGTCAGAAGTGAACCCTGTTTGTGGGGAAGGATGCAGCGTGTCAGAAGTCTGCACCTGTTCTGGCCATAAATTGGTGACTTCAGCTTCCAGGCTGGTGTCTTTCATGAGCAAAAAATCTCATGCATATTACTTAAACATATTTTTAAACATATGGGCTGTTTGTTTCCCTTAAGCTCTTCAGAACATAAAGTGGTTCAAGCTTTTTTTGTGATCTTGTTTTATTAATGGCTTTACTGTGGTCCTAAAGTCAATAAATAGCCTCTAACCCAGAGCATTATTTATGAATAGCCATTCCTGCCCCCAGCAGTTTTGCCTTGAAAAGCCTAATTGTCTCTTTTATAATTATCATCAGGTGACTTTTTTGTTTTTTAATCTGGAGTTTATGGGGTTTTGTGATATTTTTTTTTTCTATGCTTTGAAATCCACAGCACTGAATTCGTAACGTATTGGGTTTATCTATGTTGGCCTTATTTTTTTGATGGTGCTCTAAGTCACGCTTAGGTTGAAGATGCAAATTCAGCTGAAGAGTATGGGAACAACCAATTTGTACATCAGCAAGTATTGAGCCTTTCTTGTAACAAATGTAGTACCTCTGTTCCTGATTATATGCGTGCCTGGATTTACTTTTTAAAAAGTTTCTTTCTCAATGTCAGTTAGTGTTCTGTAGAGGTCTACTTAACAGCTTGACCTTCACAGAGGCACTGAGCTTTACGTCCTTTCTTGGTTCAGGTCAAGTTCCTTGTGACTTGGGAAGCCCAGGTCTTTTAAAACCTTGATGTTGCATGTGGCTTTTAAATACTGTGTGGTGTCAGAGCAGGAGCTTGATCCAGCGGTTCCAGAGTGCTTAGTTCTTAGTGATGCTGCGTTCGTAAAGTGATTTGGAGGCTTTTCAGTTGAAAAGCGTTAGATGGTAAATTACTTGATGTGTCTGAGAGAAATGCAGATCTAACTGAAAACTTACAGAACCTGTGTTGAAAGGAATATAACACGTCTTACTTATTCTGAGTGTGTTGGGATTTATTACCAATTCCTTTAATTACTGAGAAGCTTGAAATCTTGCTCAAATATGTTTGTGTACAGGTACCCGTAAGTGAATGAACCTCTATCTTTTATGTCTCGAAGTCTAATAAACATTTCTTAAAATTCTCTATCCTAGGAACCCATCCAGGGTTCTTGAATGGTTGGCCCTGTTAGGAGAGAATGGTCTGTTGAAAAGCCAATCATAAGATTACAGCTTAAGCACTGTAAACACTTGCTTATTTACATACAGAAGTGTCTTCCTTGTGTTTCAAACTGCTACAGTTAATAAAAGAAAAAGACAAACAGGCTGTGACATATGCAGTCATCAGCAGTCCTATAACTTTCAAAAGTGTGAAGCTTTTGTGTAAACACCAAATTTCTTAGCTTTAAATTTAATCTTAGACATCAAAGGATGCCAATAATAGCTACTGGTTTTGTCACTAAATACTTAGTCACAAAATATTTAGCGAAGCTTAAGACTTTAGGCACTACAGTATTATGAAATATTAAAAGCTCTAGTGGTAGCTCAGTGTTGTGACAGATGCTGCACAAAAGCAGTATCCTGACTAAAAAGAACTTACAGCCTAAATATCAAGGCTTGTCCGTACACATGTGTTGTCTCAGCTGATGATTTACACCCAAGGCATTGGCTTTAAAAATAAGGCAGCTAGAACAGAGTATGGTACTCTACATGTGGTCTCATCAGACCTTTTATGCAGTGGAAGAATAATGTCCTTTGACTTGCTTCAGTACCCTTTATTTATACTTTGCAGAATTGTTTGCTTTTTGTTGCTGCTTCCAAGCGTTGTGCTGAAAGATTGAATGTTCTGCCTACTCTAACCCTTCAGCTCTTTTCCCTGATCTGTGTGCCACAGTGTGACCTTTGAGGGTAGTACTTTCAACAGACTTTTTTGCTGGCCTCTTACATTTCTCTACATTTAGTTGCATAAGCCATCTGTTGCCCATCAGAGTGCTTTAACAGCTTTGGCAATCAAAATTAAACTTTGGCAGCCTCCACGTTAGGTGTGAAGCTTTCTGCCATTTTGCATGGTAGCACTCAATAACCTTCTGTTCTGTCAGGTTACTGGGTTACAGTCTGGTGGAGATTGTACTTGTTCCTCTTTGCCACCAATTTGTGTCCAAATACCAATTCATGTCCAAATTTTTTGCAGTCATCTCTGTAGCTCAGCCCTGCATCAGTGCAGAAGTTATTGCATACTGCAAAAACCACTGAAATTTGTGCTGGTGGTCCTGCTGCTGCTGCTGCTCCACTTGTCTCCCATGGCTCAGAAATAACGTGAAGTCTTCACTGAGAATAAACTGTTTGCTGCGTATGGTATTGAGCATGTGAATTATTATGTATAATGGCCCTGTCATAGCAATTTGAGCATAATCGTGATACTGGATTTAGAGAGGTACTGCAAGTCAGGAGTGCTGTGCCCAGTATTCATTTGTTAATGACTCGCCCTGGGGCTTGAACTGACCAACTTAACTTCTGAGGGTTTAATTTTCTCACCTGTAATATCATCACAATTTGTTTTCAGATCTAGTGATCTGAGGAGTGTAGAGGCAAACTCTTGTGCTTTAATATGAATGTATAACATTCAAAGCTATGAGAGCGAAAATTATCCTACCCTGCTGGACATGCAAGAAAAGTTCCGTAGCAGAGCACGATCCTCCTGATATGCCCTATGATTCTGTTGTCCAGTCTTTACTGTTGACATTTTGGAGAGCAATATACTCTGCTGCTTACAGATGCAGGGGCCTGGCACTTCTAATCCCTTCTGTGAAGAGAAAGGGTGTTGGGTGAGACACTGGAGTTTACCTCCTTCTTAAAACCTTCCAGCAGGACCCCGGGAGTGTGCCACGCAGCACATGGAGGAGTGGGTTGCTGTATCAGAGTGGGTTGCAGTGGCTTCGAGTGCTGCGTGGGTCTCCAGCACACGGCCTGTGGGCTACAGCCAGTGATGCTGCCACTGGGCCACAATGGCACTACTAAGGTGTAGGCATTTTAAATGCTTTTGCAGAGTGATCCTGTTATTATATTCTTTTCTTTCCTCTATTTTCCTCTTAAGTTCTTCCCACCTTTGTGTTGTGAAAGCAGTTTGAAGGGTTGTTTTCTTTTCCTCTCCTACCCCCTCAGCTGCTTTGAACAGTTGCCTTTCTCCTTATGAAGGCTCAACCTTTCTCCCAGTCAATAGCTGTTTCTTCCTTTCTAGGGAGTCCATGGACTCTTTGTGCAAGTAAAACAACATGTTTTTATTATAAAGTGTCATTTTCTGTTGAAAGGTCTCAGAATTATTGAACAATATGGAATGAATGAATGCTTTGAGATGTGTTCAAATTATCACAGCTATTGGGCTTCAGACTGAAGACTTGTGATATATCTCATGTGGTAGCTTAGACTTCCTGATCTCAGTGGCTCCTTCTGACTCTTAAAAATCAATAAACTTCTGAGTGTCTATATATCCTAAAGCAGAGATAGACCATTGCATATTACAGAGCTATCTAGGATTTTATTTCCTCCTATATACGGTTTATGCCCCGCATAAAATCTTGCATGCGTTGAATCATATTGAGTTTCTGTTCTGAGTTGAGTCAAGTGCAGAATGTCCTTCAGTTGTTTATAGAATTCATGCAGATAGAACTTATTAGATGAGGTTGGTAACGTTTCAAGGCTTTGTTGGTGTTGGGATGCAAATGACAAGTCAGTACACCCTTCAGGATTAAGTGTTGTCTTCAGTGCAAAAGAGGTTAGTTAACTAAATGCTCCTGAGGTGCATTTGGAAGCTAGTTTAAATATTACATGCAAATACAACAAGTAAACGATGATGAAGATATGCCTACGCATCCTTTTGTCTGTTTGCTTGGTTTGTAGTAATCTCTGGCTCTACCTGCGGTGCATTTTGTATTTTTAGAGTAGAAACCCTCTAGGGCAGCGATGGTGCCTTAATGTTTTGACATGGCAGCCATTGTGCTGCTGTTGGAAATGTTTCATAAGTAACAATAATGTATTTCATTTGGAAGTCAGATCTTACGCTTTTGCATTCCTCCCATTGAGTGCTTCAGACTGATTCTGGCTGTGCTTTCGGTCTGCTGGCTCCCTGTAGCATACAGAATGTGAATGAACTCTTGCACACTTATTAAATCATGAGACTTGCATTCTTTGTGCGAAAACAGTCATTTTGTTCAGAAAACATCAGGTGGTTATAAAGTTAGAACAGGACAGAGAAGAACAGAGCTATGCTGTTAACTCCTGATAGGTAATTAAACAACATGCACACATGCACACACAAAACCAAACCCCCAAAACCTCCCAAACCAAAACCAGACAGTAAACATGAACGACTTCTGTTTTATCTTACCGCTTGACATTTTTTTGCTCTTTCTTTCCCCCTTACTTTTAAGCTATACTTATTTTGCATTGTGACTCAATACTTCCACATAATTGTGTGTGTTTCGATTTGTGTCCATTGTCTGAGGATTTAAGTTCAGCTGCCACATAGCATTCTTAAGCTGAAATACAAATGTCTGCAGCGTGTTCAGTGCCAGCTCGTGCAACCCGTGCTGCTTTCTGCTGTGTCAAAAGAGGTGGGTTAGTGGCCAGGTGCTGTAGTTACAAGAATGCAGTAAGTTGTGTAGGTATGCAGTATGTTTATGCCATCTGCTTATACAGTTTGTCATACAAAATGCAGAATTTGACATAGAGAAGATACCTATAGAATCGGCACAAGGATGTTGCCATCACAGGTACAGTACATACAGACACACATGTAGTCATACATAGACACTCTTTATATGTGTGTGTGTATGTGTACAAGAGAAGAATCCGAAGAGATTCCGTATCGGGTCCCCTGTGATGTCTAGATAATATAGTAAAAATTAGTTTGGCCTGAACTAATGATTGCACTAATTCTTTTGGTCTCTTTCTGCTCTTAAATAGATGTTCAAGCTGGTAACTCTTAATATTAGGTAATATTAGCTTATTATTACTGTTTTTTCTAATCTGACCCCACCCTGGAGAGGTCTCTTAGTTTCAAAACACAGGGCAGTAAAAAGCATAGCCATTGAAATGAAGTTTATAATGCAGTTAGGTATGTATTCATGCTGTGGCCATAAAAATGGTTACTTACTGCTAACCTATTTTTTTAATAAAAGATTAAAGAAGCTTGGCAATAGAGATTGCTCACAGTAATTATTATGAAACATGTAACAACATTTCCTGGATATTTTTTCTTTCACAAAAATATGTTTCAAGTTCAGTTTATTTTAAAATCTGAATTAGTCTTCTGCTAATTATTTTCTCCTCTGTCAGAATGTATTTAATCTCCCCGCACCTACCGTTTCGTTCTCCAGCTATTCACGCTATTAAAATCTCTCACTCTTGCCTTGTTGTTTACACTGAGTGCGGTAGCAGTTTACACTGGTTTCCTGAGTCAGTATAATTTTAATTTCTGTGTGCTGTTTGAGCAAGCTTTGCAGTGTGAAAGGAGAGCCAACAATACAATCAGGATGAATCAAACCAGTTTGGGTTATATAATGTGCATTCATGCTACTGTTATGCAACAGAACTATTACTTGTGGCATTCTAAAATACATTGTGAGTTCAACAGTGTTGCCTGCTGTCTCATACAGAATGTTCTTTGTTTCTAATGCCTGAGCAGAAAGTGATGATGAGCTCCACAATTAAATTAAATTACATTCCTGGAAAGGGAAAAGTAGTGTGACTTTTCCCAGGTACTGGTGAAAAATGGTCTTTATGGTTCTGAATGGTCAAAATACAACTTTTGACTGTTTCTGAATGGTCAAAATACAATTTGTTCATGTTGACCTATAATTTTCATAAAATGGTATGACTCTTGCATGTTAAATCTCTCTGACTGTGTTAGTGGTAATACCAATCATCCCTTCTCTTTGCTATACCTGGCACTTATTAGAAAATGACAGCATCTTTTGGTTTAGCATTTTTCATGAAAGAAGCATGGCAGATGACTTTACTGATGAGTGTTTCACAAACAAAATTTGTATAATAGCTTTCCTCTGATATTTCTTAGGATAGACATAGAGTAGTTGTCATCTTTAACATCCAGACATCTTATAAATATGAGCATAATTGAGAATTTTCAAGTTCTGTGTGGTGGTGATGTCACTGGGCTGATATAATAGCAGTATGAAGTGGCATCAAAATTCAGTTGTACTGGAAATATTCCTGTGATGTCTAGCCTTGTGTCAGAATAATCAGGGGTCATATAACGATAAAATAAGGAATTAGGGAGATGGGAGGGGATGCAACATTAAAATTGCAGTTATGCAGTAACTGTAGCATAAGCATTAAGGTGTATGAGACCAGGAGATGAGTCTTGGGAAAGGGTTACATAGAAACACATGAAGGACAAGGTTTTCTATTTCAAGGTAGACTGTAAGTTATTTATGAGCTTGGACAATGACTTTAGCAGCTGTATATTTTTATATCTGGGAGGATATTGATGTTTGCAGTTATTTACAAAGAGAGTAGGAGGCTTACGTAGCATCTTGAAGACATTAAGTTTGGTGTTTTTGCCAAAGAATCCAGTTGTTCTTCAAACTTCTCTGTTTCAGCTGTCTTGCTACTTTAAGTGATGTATGACTGCATGTTTAATGAAGGATACCTTAGCTTTTTCTTCTCTCAGGCTGGTGTTACGGATGCTTGTATTTCTGCAGTTTTTGAAGCTTAATCTTTTCATGATTTGATGATTATTCCCCCCCCCCCCCCCCCCCCCGCCCCCAGTCAAAGATGAGTGTAGATATTAAAGGCTTGTGCTGGAGAGCCTGTGTGTAAGAATGCAATATCCACAAAATAAAGGCAAAAGCATCTTACTCCTGTGTTCAGAAGGTTAAAGCTGATTCAGGCAAACAGTGAAATGAAACACTCTTGATTAGAGTGCCCTATTTTTAGTTAACTTATAAGTTACTGCACTTCAGACACCTCAGGCAGTTTTATTCCAGCATAAAGTGTCTGTCCAGTAAGTTAATAAAAATAGGTAGAGTGGAAAACTCCCTATCTGGAAAAGCTATAGGTTTCAAGAAAAGTCAAAAGCATTTAAAAATCCATCAGAATCAGTTAAAATGGAGTCTGAGACACTAGCTAGGTGCTCTTGAAAATAATTTTGCAGAATTTCTAAATAAAGCAAGTCTTTAGTGAAGTGGTGATGTTTTAAATGACTAAGCCTGAAGAATATTTGATATCTCATTTACTTATTGTTCATCCCAGTTGTTTTCTTCTGGTATTTTTTTCCAGCCTGCCTAATGAAAAACAATTATACTGATTTCATTCCACAGTTCTCGCTTTCAGAATCTCAACAGATAATATTTGCGCTGGAAAAAAACTGCAGACCAGTGGTTTTTTGGGTAAAAGCGATTGCTTCCAGTGCTATTTCTGAAATAATGACTACAATTCTGTATGTCGTTATTTATGTAACAGCCTATTTTTGTACTGTTCAGAATTTGAATTATTTTTTTACGTTGAGTGTCTACTCCCTCTTGCTAGGGTGTATCATTAATTTAGGAGATGGTGGAGTTTATAATTGATTGATAATCCCACTGAAGGTTAACAGGTAGCATTTGTACCTTTGGCCCATGAGTCTGTGGGATCTAGATCTGTATTTTAGCTGTCAAACTGAGTGAAATACCTGGCAACTTTGGGGTATGTGGAGGTTTTGCTTTATTTTCCTGTCACTGGTAGGCAAAATGGCAAGAGATCAGCGTATCTTGGCCCGTTCTTGCAGAGAAGGACTGATAGGAAATGGAGACTGTGGTATCGAAGGTTGCACATGGTGTCTCAGCAGATTCATAAAGGAGTGTTGCTTTGACACAGCCAGTAACAAGCTGTGCTGGTAACGAGGTGCTTGTAACTGAGGTCCTGCTTACTCAAGCGCTGTATTGGTGGCTGTAGCAGAGAGAAGAGGTCTGTTGCATATTCTGCCGATACTCGTATCTTTTCCTCATCCTGCAGTTGTGCACGTGGCTATCTTGCAGTTTCACAATGCCTTGGTGAGTCAGTGAGATTGTGTGTGGGTTCAGGAGCCAGCCTGCGTGGGGCAAGGTCAGGACCTTAATTGTAACCAGCTTGGAACCGAATTACAGCTCCTTCATCACCAGGGCATCTGCAGCCGGTTTTGCAGTCGGTTTGTGTTTGAAGGAACTTTTTAGCCTGAATGTTTTTAGTCTGCATGGATTGTTTCAACAAGAAGTGTATATGCGGGTAATGTTTTGTGCTGTATAGCAGTAAGACGATCACCTTAAAAGAGAGTGGGCCCCTCTGAAGGTACAGCATTGCAGAGGATTAGTAAGGATGTTAGAATTACACTAGATCAGTACCTGCACAACCTCAAAAAATAAGGACTTGCAAGAATACACCTCAGTTCAGTCTTTCTACATTTGCTTTTGAAAGATGCTGTCTACCTGGTAGGAAGCTATGTGCTCATCAGTTACATTTGCAGATTGTCAAGGCCATAATCCATTGCCTGAAAAAATCAAAGTAAGACTGTTGAAAAACCATAAAATAAGTCAGACTATAAAATGCCATATTTCTTATACTTTTAGCCTTGTAGAGGACCAAGAAAATCTTACTGAAGCCCCCAGATGTTAGGGTCTAGCATCTTTGTTAGACAGCTGGACACATTGTTGGAGGAGATGAACAGAAGGAGCCGGAGAGCCCTTTTTGTCTTTTTGATGCACAAAACAGTGCAAAAGTTCTGGTGGCTGTAATTGGTACCACGTAACAGTGATCACCACGTGCTGCTGTCAGAACTTGTGAACAGCTTTAGGAACATCTTTTAATAGCAGTAGATACAGTATTCCTCTGATCAGACAAAGCAAAAGCAAACATGAAAACTCTTTGCCTTTGGGTAGCCTGGTTATGTCAGTGAAGAGACTGAGCAGTTTCCTGTTAGCATGCTCACTCAGCCCACAATGTCTTATTCTGAAAGTCTGTTATTGAGCGGGTCTGCCAAGTCCTTTCTCCTTTTAAACTTACAGGCAGCATTGCTAAAATAATACAAACACAGACAATCCCTAAAAGTCTCTTAAAATGTTTTCTAGCAGTTTAATGTTTTGCTGACAAACTCAGTTTTAGATTTTCAGTGTTTGGTGGGGTTTTTTTGTTTTGCTTTGGTTTTTGGTGTGGGTTTTTTTGTTGTTTTTGTTTTTGTTTTTTTTTAACATTCTCCCAAAATGATAATCTTGGGGAAGTTGCAGTGTTGCAGTTAGCAGAAAAATTTGTGCATGTATCAGACTTGGAAGCAGATTCTGCCCTTGTTTGGTACACATTCACATTAGCGAATGAGATGTTTTTACACACACTGAGTAGAATATGGCCATAAATCAATACATCATGGGTTGGACAATCTGCTGGATAGAAAATTAATAGTTAAATACAGTGGTGCAGACGTTCTTCCCTGTTTGAAAGTGGTTGTATTGTGTAACTAGTTATTTTCAAAAGTATATTTTAATTGTAAGATGAAAAGTCAGCAAGAAAATTTAGTATTTTTTCTTCTCCTGAGCAAGTTTTGCTTAGGGAAAATTTGAATGGAGGAGATATATAGCACTAGTAACAGTATTCTTATAGTGTTTCTGTAATGGTGATGTCATATATAATTCTATATATACCTTTAAGTCAGGTATATAACAAATCATACACCTTTAAAACAGCCGTAAGATCCATGGAACAAAATTTTGCAAGTTCTTCTGGTGTAATTTCACTCATTCCCTGTGGGGCTGCTTTGGGGTAACGGTGGGGTTTGGTGCAGTAGTACTGTGCATTGCCTTCTCTGTTTATAAAAGGCATTAATGGGTTCATGACACAAGCCCAAGTTACCAGTCTGTTTGAACAGATGTAAACCCACGGTGCTTCCAGAAATTGTCTTACAGCGTGCACCCAAGCTTGTGTTCCCTGCGTCAGCCTGCGTGTTTCTGCAGCCGTGGGGTGAACTTGTGTGGGTTAAACCTTCTGTTTGGTTGCTCTTGTTGATGGTTTTTATTTATAATCCCATTTTAAAGTTTTTATCACACATACTTAACAAGTAAGTATTTAAAGTAGTCCCAAAAATAATTTTCCGAACCGTTCTCTAAATAATGGCAGAATTTAAGGGAATGTTTCTAGTTATTTCAGACTTAAACCAGTCTGTAAGCATTAAAACCAAATGCTGTTTAAAAAACACACACACCCCCAACACCAAACCCTAAATCTGTTGACAAATATTGTGCCAAACGAAAACCGTAAGAGAAAATTGAAATGTTAGAATGGCAAGTTTGCAAGATGACGTTGACATCCTCCTTGCAAAAGTATCATGGAACGTTTCACATCCAAATGTGTTCATGACCTTGGGTTCTGTGTGGCAACCCAAAGTTGGTATTTTCGGAAAGGGAATCACAAGTGCTGATGCTGAAGTTGTGGTCAGTTTTCATGTTTATTCAGAAGTTAATGGGGCACTGAGTTATCACTATTGTTCCTTCCAGTAATATTATTATTTGTGGGATAATGGATTTTCTTTTAGATACTAATATATGATGGGATCATAAGATAACTTAATAGCAGTCGGACTATAAAATATTTTGTGGAGCGTGTCAGAGAAGTATCTGAAAGATAAACTTACTGAAAACCTCCGTTATTTGGTACAGCATTTGGTGTTCAGATAGCCAAAATTGACAAAATCATTTAGTAAGTAAAGGTGGAGTATTCATGTGAAAAGATGGAATTTAATCTGTGTTTCATTGTGAAAGCTGCGTCAGGGATCTGGCTTCTGTCTGATTTTTGTGATTTGTTTTTGTTTCAACTTTGTAGGCTGAAGGGGACGAGTTACCTCCTGAACATACTGTCAGCCAGTATGAAACACAGAAGATAAGGTCAATAAAAGCTGGCACTGTGGAAAAACTTGTGGAGACCCTTGTCACAGCTTTTGGGGACAACGATTTCACATATATCAGTATCTTTCTATCAACGTACCGTGCCTTTACTTCTGCTAAGGAAGTACTGGAACTTCTTGAGAGGTAAGAGCCAGTATGTAATGGAAACTGAGCCATCATTTACGTGATAGGGGGATGTGGTCAGCAATTTCTTCCATTACTTTTAGTGGACATGGACTTAATAACCCAATGGACAGATGTCAAGAGTACTGCAAAATTCAGAATTTCAGCATAAACATAAAATATGTAAATACATGCTGCCCACATCCCAGCTGTCATTAAAGCATAGTCATCAGGCAGTAAAAGTGTGCCAGTCTGACTGCTAGGGAGCCAAACACAAGCAAATGAATATAGCTTCCCTCCACCCACCCCCCACAAAAAAAAAGAATGCACAGGCTGCAAAGTCATACCTAGAATAGATTACTATGTTTTTCGGGATCCTGATATTTTCGGACCTAACTCTCCTGTTTGGGGGCTGCTGATTTGAGACAGGGATTGTACAAAGATAAGAAAGAATTCACTATCCCCTTCTAGTACTTCACATGAGCATGCAGTCATAAGTTTTTGCAGACAGCACAAGAACTGGATAATGTTACAAGAATAGCTTATGGTAAGACTGTTAAATCACATCTGCTATGTCTGTATAAATGCTTAGAACCCACAACATTAGTTTTCTCACCCTAAACTCTAATTGAGACATGACTGGGTCAGAGATGATCTTATTTTGGGAGGACTGTATTTATTGCGTTTTCAAAATCAAGTGATGTACAGAAACAGTTATTCTGGCATATAGCAATTAGAACAGAGGAGTAGCATAAGAACTCCTAGCTTTTAATTTTGGCTCTCCCACCAGGTAGATAAGGAACAAGGCATGGATAAGCTATCTGTGCTTTTCTTTTGTATCTGGAAAGGAGTATAATACTGCTTGCTTTGTAGGGATGTTGTTATGTGGCTCAATTAATAATGATGTTGAAATGCCTAACTGCCAGTCCTGCTGTGATTGTAGTAATAGCTGTGGTTGCTCAAGTGCAGTAACTTCACAGCCAGGTAAGACGTCAGATGAGGAAAGAGCAGCCACCCTCGGGAGCAGACCGTACAGTTAGATTTACTACTGTGAGCTTTACCTCTCAGTCTGTACTAATTCTGACATAGAGCATGAGGAGCAATAAAAATTTACAGTGCATGTATACAAGAAGGTAAAAGTGTTGAGGAATTCGTTCTTTTGAATGGGTAATTCTTTCTATACCCTCAGTTTTGGATTCTATGTTTTGGACATACGTATCTTTGAAAAATAAAATACGAAAGGACACCAAGTTTGTGTGGATTCTAGTAACTTTAAAGAGGAGCTGACAGTGTGTCATGAGAATGTCTTGCTCCCTAAGCATGTAAATTGCCAAAGAGCCACAAATTTATCAGAGGAGCAAATAGTTGCACGCATATACATTGCCACTTTTAGCCAGTAGTATTTCATGTATGGTTTATTTTACTTACTTTTATAAAAGATACATTTTTAACAGGAAAAAGTTGGAATAAATGAATAGTAGCCTTTGCAAGGATGCTTTGCCTGAAATGGCTATTTTAAATACCATTCCCCTAACAGTGCAGTTTTTGTTGCTCTTTGTTGGTGGGTTGTCAGACTGCTCTTTTGGGGTTCTTATGTATTAACTGACATGTACCTGGGGAAATTTTCTTTCTATAATCAATGAGAACTTGCGAGTAGCTCAAATAATGTGAATCAGTCAAAGGTGGCTCTAAACCCGAAGATACACACCTCATTTTTCAATGAAAGGCTCTCAAGTTGTCTTAAGGCAGCTTATTTTGTCTTAAAGTACATTCATATATCCTGTTTAAATGCCCAGAAAACATCTTTATGTGCATTCCCCACCCAGTTCGACAGTAGTTTCCTTTCTTCTTTTTTACTGAGGTACTTCACTAATGCAAATAAATGTCCCACCTGAGACTGTGACCATTTTATAAATCACTGTACAAACATGCGTAGAATTGTTGCAACAGCCCCCACCCTGAAGACACTCTACTGTCAACAGATGATAAAGAAAACCAGTGAGATGAATAGGCTATGATGCAGAGACTTAGGAGGAGTGTACTAAGGCAAAGAGAGACAGGCTTTAACTCACAGTGACAGTTTTGGAATTTGACCTGGGTTGTCACACGTTCATATTTTTACATGTCCATTACTGGTTGTTTTTTGTGTCGTCAGGAGGCAGAAGGCCATCGTGCAAAGAGCAATTCATATATTGTGCTTATTTAATTTGTATAGTTATAAAAGATCCTGTGTATCTGACAAATAAGTTTAAAAGCTCCTATGAAATCTGTTAAGCTGGGTGATCACCAAAGTGATGTTTTTGGAGAAAAGTTCTTGGTGTTGGGAGGCTGCCTTGGGTCCTTGGTGTTGGGCTGGCTCTTTGGTCAGTGCAAAGCCCCTGGGCAGGATGAGGAAAGGGGTCTTGTAGCTGTGGGACTCTTTTGTCCTCCTGTGTGCTTCTGCGCAGAGGACTTTGCGTGTATAACCTTTGTGTGGGACAGGAGATTATTTCATGTGCAAGTGTGTGTATCTTGGTCTCTTTACCTGGCTGGGTTCAGTGGGAGCTCCAGGTGGTTGTGCTCAAGAAGGTGAGCTGCAGGTACTGCTGGAGGTCTGGACGAGCTGAGGCAAGGGAAGGCATGTTCAGCTGCAGTGTCCCTGCTCGTGCCACTTAACACGGGACATAGCTCTCCAGAATTGTCAATTCAGCCCTTCAGTGACTACTGAAATAATTAAATCTCTCTGTAATTGAGGACTGAAGCATTTTAAACTTGGGGTTGGGGCCAAAGGGGTAATCCATTGAAACAGCAGTCCATTTTACAGTCAGTTAGCCTTGTTACGGTTTTGATTGTTTTGTAGTGTTTCCTCACTAGCCATGAAAATGTTCAAACTCTGTTCAGCTGCACTGTTAATAAGGATGATGAAAAAGTCTTTTGGGAATCTTGCTTTTGCACTGAAGTTTGTGGAGTCCTCTAGATAAATGGATGTGTTTTCTTCCCCTATTTTCCCCTGGTGAAAAGAATCATAGCAACCTAGAAATAGAAATGTACAAAATTAGTGAAACATTGAAGTTATAAAATCAGATTCTCAAAGATCAGGAATTTGAGAGGGGGAAGAACTCAACATCTTTATGAAGTCCATTATGGGCTTTAGTTTCTCCTTCTGTATTGTCTTCTTTAATGTAGGTATTAATGACAGGATTAAAAAAAACAGCCTGAAGAAAGTAATTACTCATTCTCTGAGAATCATTGGTCATGAGACACCTAAACTCTTTGGGACCCTGTGAAAATGCAGCTCCATGCAGTAAAGGTTTCTGTAAATTGTACAGCTAGTGCAATTTAGCTCAGCTAACTCTGCAATTAAGTTCTTAATATTTTCATATCTGGGAATAACATCTGTAATATTACAATTGGATTGCAGCACAAAAGTGCAAGTCTGACTTATGAGTCTGTCTTACATTTTCTCAGGAGTGTATCAGAGGAGAGAAAACCAGCCTTGATTGGAAAAGAAATTGAGCAGACAGGACTAACTCAGCTCTGAAATGTGCACCTAGCCAGTTTATAAGGGATTTCATTTGAGCATTGAGGCAGGAATGAACAGGAAAATAGGTGTCCTCTTCTAAAGATGATGTGCTCGTTATTCACTGCATTGTTTGCTGCTGACTGAGGGGAATGATCTTGCGCCAGACTTGTGCACTGCTGTGTTCTTGTGGTCTTGATGAGAATGAGTTCCGGTCCCATTGGGTTTTGGTGACATGTTGGCATGGGAGAAGACCTGCTTTGGGGAGGGACATCCTCCTGTGGTTGGCTTTGAGGGTAGGAAGGGAGAATAAGGGCATTTCAGATACTGCAGCTTTACTTCAGACCAATAGCCTAAATGATATTTCTAGCAGTGTCTCAGGTAAATTTGGGTAGTGAGGTTGTTTAGAGCAGCAGCAAGTCAGGAGCGTACATGACTCTAAGGACGTCAGCCCTGCTCCTCTCCTCTGATGCTGCTTTAAAGAGGTGAAAATGTCAAAAGAGGGCAAGAAAGCACAGGGGAAAAGTCTCCGTAGAACAGAACTTTCTTTTCTGAGCCCAATTATGATCTCACTGGCTTGTGTACCTCTCAGAGCAGGTTATAACATCTCCTTCAGAGGAAGGGCATGTTGTCAACATTATCCTCAGCCTTTTATAATAAATGATAGAATCCACAGGAAATCCTAGGAGGTCACCACTTCCTTCCCCTCTCACAAATCTGAGGAGTGTAGTGCTTAAGAATCCATAGATGTTTCTCTTGGCTTTTCGAATATCATGGATAATCTAGAATTTTATGGCTTGGGACAAAACACAGATGAAATTTAAGCTCTAAAAGTTAGCATGATTTACATGCAGCTGCGGAGTATGGACTTGTGAAGGAAAGCAGATGTTATAAGGAAAAATAAAAGAAATGAATAGTAATAGGAAAAATGGATAGTAATTTAATTTAACCAGCTTAGTTTTCATTGGTGTAGCATAAGTAGCAAAGAGAGTGCATTTTTGCAACTTTCTTGGTAGTGATACTTGTTAATAATAACAGTACAGAGACTGAAGTAGGTGTCAGTGCATAATCTGTGTTTTATGAGTACTTGTATTTTGTTTTCCAGTGAAGTAAAAAAAGTAATGAAAAGGGTGCTCTTAAAAAAGCAATAAGATTTTGGCATTGGTTGTCAATTTTAGTTTCATGTGAAGAGCTTGAACCCTGTTTCTTATTCCTGGTGATAGAGCAGGATCGTAGAGTAAGGGAACAATCATGAATGGCAGTGCTGAGCTCTTGTTTGGCTCTTGTTTGGTCCAAGGGAGAACAGTGATGTGGTCAGATCAAAAAAGGCCCTTTCATCTTTTTCCAGGTGAGCAGCCCCTTGACATAGAGTAGGAGAGAACAGCATCTCCATCTCCCAGTTGTAGGACGTGCTTTTTTGTAGGAAAGTACACATTGACAAACTTGCTTCAAAATTTCTATGTGTGGAAGCTGGGTTGCCCCCAGTGTATTCAGTTTATGTTGGATTTGCTTTGGATACACCCCTCACTGTGAGTGCTGCAGAACTGTCTGATGTATGCAAACACAAATTCAGATTAGACAAAGAGAGTCTGGGACTCTGGAAAAGTGTCCTTGGAAATCTGGATGTATTGTAGTCTAAGTGTGGGGGGATACCTGTTGGTCAGTTGATGTGGTCTGCAGAGTATCCTGTCCAAGCAGTGCAAGCATTAACTAAATTTGGGACATGAAACATTTATTCCATCCAAAAAAGGTGAGATGCTTTTCCCTGAGTGACAGAGGCAAATAAAGAGGCAGATGCTGTACTTAAGAGAAACTGAAGTGTTAGGGCGGGAAAAAAAAAGAACTTTATATAGGTGTGAATAATTCAGAATAATGCGTGCTTTTGTTAAATCAGTTCACATTGCGGTGAGGTGTTGTGAAATCTTCTGGGCAAAACCTTTTTCCTTGCTTGGACCTTACTCTGTTAAAATAAGCTGTGATCTGCCCTGTGAACATGTGAGGCCCTGCAGCCATTGGTAGCTCCAAAGAGCCCTTTCTGGGCTGCACACTCTAATCTTCATTTCCTGCATGGCTGTGGAGGAGTTGGTAGTTTTCTCTCTCGTGGTGTGGCAGGATGGACCAAAGGGACACGGGTGTTGCTTACACTGCCTTTACTCCTCTTCACGTGACGTCGGGAAGCAGGAGGAAGTCCTGCCAAAGCCAAACACCCATGGCTGTGGTCATGTCACAGCAGGAATCGCACGTTTCACGGTGCTAGTCCTTGCGGTGTTTTTGACTCCCACAGCCCGGGCTGGTATTGTCGTCACAGCAATGCCCAAACCAGCGGGGCAGAGAGGAACAGGCCTAAAGGTGGTTTCTGCCCTATCATCTAGTGCAGTGAGTGGACTTACAGAAAGTATCGAACAAGGCATGTGTAAAGGTTTAAATTGTTAATGTACAATTCAGAATATTTTAAGACCGACGTAGTTCCCTGTGGTTCAGTCGGAAGATACTCAGCGGATTTTGACGGCTATGCTACTTATTGTAACGGACTTTAAACTGGGACCTTTGATAACTTGTGTCTTCAGTAAAATCAGAGATGTGCTATTTGCTCTCTGAGTAACTTTTAACACTTCTTGGAGATTGTGAATAAATCTGTGCTTCCCCCCCTCCCCCGACTTCAAATTAAGCTTTTGCTTTTTATTAAAATTGAGACTGGAGCCCTATTCATTCTTGTGGTGGTTTAGTCCCTGCCGGGGTCTGAGACCACGCGGCCGCTGCCCCTCCCCCACAAAGGGAGTGAAATACAAAGCCCCGGGGCTGAGATAAGGAGACGTTTAATACAGCAGTGCAACAGCAACACAACAAACAACAAGAATAACAATAACAGTAACAGTGATAACAATGAACAGAGCAAGATATCTACCAATACAGCAGTGAGAGGACCGGTTGTACAAAACCACACGCTCCGCGCTCTCGCGCCAGGATGTGACGTCCGCATGGTATCTGAATAACCCGGCTAGAGCTTCCCCCCTGCTGCTGGGGAAACATAACCCTATCCTGGCTAAACCAGGACAATTCTTTTGGCTGGATTCAGCCTATAAAGGTTTTCTTTTAACACAGAGTAAATGTCAAACTAAACAAAATCTTGGGCATAAGCTGGTATGTTGAAAAGTGAGGGGGATGACTTGTATTCTCAAAGCTATTTAAGAGTAATTGGACATCCGTATCCCTTTAGTATTCATGGAGGTTTGGTGTCTAAACGCAGCAGACAGCTTTGAAAACCTGCCAAGTCTTTAATACTGTATGTTCTGATATTTTCTCTTTGTTTGGTAGAAGTGGATAATGAGATTTAAAAGAAAAAATCTTGTTGGCATTTTGATGTGAAAACACTTGATGGAAGTTCTTGGAGAGAGGAAGAAGAGACCAGCTCCTTCTGCCCCTGGGTGTGAGATACAGCATGGTGCCTCCTTGGAGATCCTTCGGTATCCCCAGTGTCGCTGGGTGCACGCTGGAATTAACCGCTCACAAGCGTGATGGAAGCCAAAGATGTTTATCTGTCCCTATGCGAGCAGAAGCAGGCCGATTTCCTCTCTTACATATTTTATTTTGCCCTGGTAATCACATTCCTTGCAATGGCACTTAAAAGTGGGGCCGTGCTGTGCTCGGAACAGTTGCACATAAAGTAGCAACCGGTCCCTATCTCGAGGAGTACAGAGAAGGGAATTGATACTATTGGATGGGAGAGCTAGAGCTGGATAATGACTGTAAATAGCAAGTTAGTTTTACATTTTCGGTTCATGCCTTTTGCTGGAGAATGGCTTGATAGGGGGTAAATGGAGAGGAAAATGAAGGTAGAGAGGGGACATTGAAGGAATGGGTCCTTTGGCAGCAGAGCCACGTGTCCTGGGACAGCAGCTTTATATGGCATCTGGCTCACTGTTGTTGCTGTAGCATCTATTCTTTCCTCAGTTGTTTTCCTCTGTACCAGGTGGTTTGTCTACATAACCACAGAAGCAATTTCATTTCCATGATTCTGTGTGTGTATAATTCAGAACACCTTATGGTTCTTGCTGAGTATCTGTGCTTCCAAGTTGCCTGTTTCAATGCTTACAAGCCTTATTTAGGGCTTTGTTTGGGGCTTTTGCAGAGAACCACCTTTCCTTATTATTTCCGATTTATTCAGAGTATTTTCCTCCCTCTTCTTCCCTTCCGTTCTTAACAGAGATGCAGGGGTGCATTTTCTACTCTATTTTTCAGTATTTAAATATTCAGTACTACCCACTGCATTCTGGTCTCATTTGCTTAGTCAGTCCCTTTGAGTGGAGTTTATAACTTCCCAAATGCCAAGCAAGGCTGAAAAGTTCTGTGGG
This sequence comes from Strix uralensis, assembly GCF_047716275.1. NCBI lineage: Eukaryota > Metazoa > Chordata > Aves > Strigiformes > Strigidae > Strix > Strix uralensis. The sequence continues at coordinate 8,697,524 of NC_134012.1, read as the reverse complement.
CTACAGGATCCTTTTGTTTCTCATGTCTCTTTTTGTATGCAAAGCATTCATACAAGGCTGGGTAGTGAATGGCTCTTTGTCCAGGAGCTGGTGAGAACAGAGCAGTGGAAGTCTGCAGCAATGCTGTTCTTTACATCAGATGTATCATTAACTCCTCCTAACCTGTATTTAATGACCTGTTGTTCATGCAGAGGTTTACATCCGGCAATATAACGAAGTGTTATATACTTACCCAATTTTGTACAGAAAATTTGCCTGCTCTTTATTACTGTTATGCATTTATGTTATAAGAATCAGCGTGTATCTCTCTAGTGGGATTTAAATGCAAATGCCTAATGTTCTTCAAATACATATTTTATATTTCATACAATACTAGGACAATGACACTGAGTCATCTCAACAAATTTTGCTCTAAGAATTAATGGCAAGTTTTGAAAAATGAATATAAAACTGTAATTGTTATTCAAAAACTAAAGCTTTCTTTGCAGATTTCTCCCAGCAGGGGAAAAAAATGTCTTTTGTCTATTGGCTAAGAAGTACTTGAGTCATCTTACCTAGCAGATGGCAGTGGAGAGTGAAATCACTAGCAACAGGACAGGGGCAGCCATCATAGCATGTAATGTACGTCCTGTCAGCAGCATGTCCCAATTCTGTCCTGGGCAATCTCCACTGAGGAGGCGTCAGCATAGTTCTCTAAATATCCCTCTTTTGCTCTTTTTGTATCTTCTAGGTAAAATGATATGTTACCCAGCGTTATAATATTTAGAAGTGCCGGACAATCTACAGGTCTGCAAGAGCAAATGTTGAAACCAATAGAATTAAATCTAGTAAAATTAGGCTGAACTTTACACTTCAGCTTAGCAAAGGGTTGGAAGCATTGTTCTTAAGGCTCTTCTCATGTATTCCATCCTTGCAGTAAAGCAGTGGGAAGTATCTCCAATAGTTAATTGCATTCACTTTGAATTGCAAACGCTAGTAATGAGCATTTAGGGTATGACTGAGAGCTGAGAGAGGCCAGGTAGGATCAAGTGGTGAATTTGGGCATAGCTGAGAGTTGGAAAGAAGGTATCTACTCAGATTTACAGCTTCGGTAGTGCTGATCCCAATAAAAAAGAAGTACAGACAGGGTGTGAAATTCCTTAGGAGAATATAGGAGAAAGCACAGAGGCCATTGATGCACCAAAAAAATTTCAGAAGATTGACAGCCATTCTTGTACCAAGCAGTGGTGGTTCCTCTGTGAATGCTCCTGTTGTGATTCACTGTGACCACCGAGGGATCGAGGTGTTGTTCAGCATGTTTGGAAGTGGATTCTTACCCCACTGTCAGTTTAGCTAAGCATATTTTTCTTTAGATGTTTGGATTAACTCTGTGAAACGGCAACGGCAAAATGGGTTATCCTGTATGTACCTCTAAGGACCCTTTCTGTTAAGTCCTTAAAACCTACTCTCGTACTTCTGCTGTCTTATAGGACTAGAAGGACTGTTTCAGAATAACTGAGAATCTGGGCCCTTTAAAACATAAGTTTGCAAGTTCTTATGCATGAGCTATGCCTTTTTTTTTTTTTTTTCTGAACAGATAAAATGCTGAGATTTCTTAAGTCTTCACCACTGATGTGGGAACTTGGGTTGAACGAGAGACAATGTATTGGTCAGACTAAGCTATTGGGGTCAAGCAGTCATATTTGTCACAGATATGTGGTAACAACTGAAGCAAATAATTTTTTGTTATGTCTACCTGCAGTTTAGTTGGAGATGCAAGATCTGGTTTTAAATGAGCTGTTTCAGAGTGGTCTTAGCGCAGTATTCTCAAGGCTAAGTAAGCCCAAGCTGACCTCATCATGACTGTGGCTATGCTGCTCCTATCAGAGGGATTACTTGTTTGCCTTCATTAGTTTGGGTTTACTTTGCAGTGCAGTGGAATGTATGCAAACCATTGATCTCGCTCTGCCTCAGCTTCCCCACCCACAGTGGAATTGTCCGGCATTAAGCCCTTGTCATAAGATTGCTGAAATTTAAGTTCTTTTTTTTAAAGTATTGTGGAGTTCTGAGATTGTGAGCCATCGTAGGGTAGAATATCAGTATGAGGGTGATAGATGGCGGTGCAAAAACCTTTTATTTATAATCTAGCAGATCTGGTGTGAGCAAGCTTGAATTCAGTTACACTAGTTGACTTTCTGTACAGATCTGGGATTCTTGCATATGAAGCCTTGGACTGATACTTCAGCGGAGCATAAAACTACCACCTCTTATCTTTGTCCTTTGAAGCATCTTGGATGAATTTGTTGCAGTTCTGACATGAACCTCCTGGACACAAACTGACAGCCTGCTCCATGTTCTCTGTCTGATGTTACCAGGATGTTGTAGCACAAACACTTAAAGATGCACTTATTCTCCTAACTATTCAGATTAAATTCAGGTGCCTGACACAATTAGTTGAGCACAGAATGTGTAAAATCAGCTTGCCTTATTCTGGACTGTGAGTAATTGTCCGCCTTCATTAAAGCTGGCTGTAAGGAACCATGAAATTCTTTATGGAGCTGTATATCTGAGGCAGTGGGCACTCCCATTGAAAGTGAAGTGCATAATCCTGCCTTCAAGGCACATGCGCTGCCTGTGTAGGTAAGAGATTTTGCTTTGCACTTTTGGAGTTGTGCCCATGGTTTCCTCTTTCCCAGTGGTAATTTCCACAGTGCCGTGGGCCATTGCCACTCGTGACAACTGTGTCAGTAGTTTTGGCACAAGTGGGCACTTGCCACCTAGAAAACTTTGTGTGAAATCACTCTTGGAGTTAGAAGAAGTGACAAATACTAGAGAAACAGAAGCTGTGTTGGAGAAAGTGGTTGTGTTACAGCCTCATTGCACACTGGAATATTGCTCTGGGAAAGGATGGAGTGCAAACAGGCAGAAAGGGTCTTGGAGCTGTGAGCAAAGAACTGTTGATTCCTCCTGTGTGCAGGCTGCTTCATATAAATTAACAAATTAGGTTGGAAGATACCGTCTGTCTCTTTAGGATTTTTTTCCTCCTAAGTGAAATAATCTTCAAGCCCCTTAATTTCACCCAAGTGTTAGATTCTGTATTTGTAGTTTGAGCTTTTTAGTTGTTTGTGAGAACTGTATATGACTTATGCTATTTAGGATTTGCTTTTATTCAGCAGGGGTTCCTCTAAACACCCATCTCATTTTTCAGGCACGGAAACCTGGAGACCCCAAGCTGTGAAGAAGATGGAAGCCAGAATTGCTCCGAATCCAAAACAGTACTCAGGACGTAAGTGTGGTTTTGCACTGTTATTTTGCACAGCAAGCCCCAATCAGGATTCGGTACTGGGGGAGGATGTGGGCAGCATAGATGTTGTTTCCTTTGAAATTTCACAGGTCTGCTTGCTTAAACAGGCTTGTGTAAAGGCCAACTCTCAACTGTCTGGTAACATATCCAATCATATAACCCAGAGATCTTTCTGTCAGGGAAATTGTCTCAGAATTAAACATGAGATGAACACACCTAGGCCAACAGTTTGCTGATTAAACACAGGAGGAGTGTTTGTTTCCCCTGCTTTATCTATAGTGGTAAATGATTATTGCTTATGACTGATTTCATTCTGCATAGCAACAGTGTCTGCAGACCAAAGCTGAGGTTGTTTCAGGCAATGTGTGTATGCATGTATCTTTGCCATTAGTGCCCCTATGATTTACAGTGTTGCTTTTAAGAGTGAGATTTAAATTCTGAAGTCATCCCATTTGCAAGAAAATAGCAAAGCTGTTTTGAAGTGCAGTTAAAGGGGGAAAAAGTGGTTAGGTTATCCTCCTAGCATCATGTGAAAGTGCATTTTATCTTTAGACATCGGGTGTAAAATGTGCCTTAGGTCATCAGGATTTGTTCTTTGACATCCACATTCCTTGCGCCTTGGGCTGTGGAGCTGAGCTGGCGCTGTTAGCTTCGCGGTGGTGGTCGTGGAGCACTGGCTGTTGTGTGACACCTGTCCTGACTGAGAAAAATAGTCCTGAAGCTCCAGATAAAAAGTTTGGCCACCACTGACCTAAACTATGAAGGCTGTGCTTGTTGCATGTATGGTGGAAGCTTGTCTGAGCAGAGTTGTGAAAATTCGGTCCAAAATGGGTTTCAGATGTGAAGAGAGTCTTCCAAGCTACACAATCTGTGTTTCATGTTTGCAATGAAACCTGAAATCCAGAACATGTTTGCATGTTAATTTTTGGTTGTAAATACTTTTTGTACAACTGTAATTCCAGACTTTCTCCTGAGAGCAAGCCTAACCAAACAGTATTACTGACGGATTTCCAAATACTCTAATTAGAAATTCTAAGTTGCCACAATATCAGGGAAAGAAACAGAAGAAGCAAGAGACTAGAGTGGATAGGACTTCTAAAGTGATATCTATATGGGATTGAAAGTTAATTGAGTTTTGAGGAAAAACCAATACAGCTAAGATGAGACAAGGAGAGTGGAAGAAACTATCTTTACTCTTTCTTAACTATTGGTTTATTTTGAATGCCACTGAGCAGCTGAGTTAACCAGATATTACTGTGGTTTCCCTACTTGCAGAACAAACGTGCCAGTATTTGTTTGCAACTCTGATATGGAATTTTGTGGGTTGGCTTTTGGGTTCCTCGTTGTCTACGTGTGAAATCTATGTTCATATTTGAACTCCTCTCATGATCTCATAAATTGAGGAAGGAGAGGTCCTCCTGGTATGCTTGTCCATGTGCAGCTCTTAACACGATAGACATGAGCCACTCTATCTGTCTTTTTGAGGATTTGAACTGCCTGATTGTCAGGAGCACAGAGCACAGATGTTCTTTGAGCTGACACATCAGTGTGTCTGACTGGATACTCGTGGTTAGAGGTTTTTACTGAGAGCGTGGCCCTTCTCTTCATGGAATATCATTGGGAGTATGGGATACTGTTCTTGCACGAGGGTCTTGTGAAATGGGGTTGTTGGAACAGGTATCGGGGAAGGTTTCTGTAGGTGTGAAAAATACGGTCATTGGAGGGCTGAGCTCTCACAGCTAACTACACATCACGGCCCTAAGCATTTGTAGAAGTGAATAGGACCTGCTGCAAACCAGGGCTGTTGTCACTTGGTCATCTCAGCTGTTCTTCTGGTGGCAGTGGAGCTCATGAGATCTGCTTCTCTATAAACCTGTTTCTTCTCTCCTAAACATCTTCCCCCGCTTTCCACGACAGCAATACCTGTAAGTCACCTCTCGTGCCTGCAGCAGCATTTACGGCTACTGGCTGGAAGAGCTTTGAAATACAGGGATGGTTTCAGTGTCACAGGGGAAATCGTCAGGACTTCCTTTTCTCAGGAAGTTTAGAGGTTTATTGTGCCTTTTATTCTGGAACAAGGGGCTTTTTCCCTTCCACTTTATGTCCTACTCTGTCACAGTAGGTGATTAAGAGACTGTGGCCGTGGCCAGTGTGTCATGTTATGTGACTGCACACAAAAGTCCTTTTCCCTAATCTCTCTGTCAGCTCAGGTGAACAAAATTCTCTTTAAAAAGTTTTTTGACATGCTCTTTTCCCAGCCTGTAATATGTGCTGTGGCCAGTGCTCATAGTGCACCAAAATATACATGCTGATTTACCGGCACATTGCTATGACGAACCAAAGATCTCACAGAAAATGCAGCAGGGAAAAAAAAAAAAAAGTTGATTGTTACTTTTTTTATCCAGGCTTGAAGTTTCTTAAAACTTGAAGAAATTTGGTTATTTTTGCAGACTTTGTCCAGTTTTTTTCACACTCAGTTGAAATTTGTCAACAACATTGTGAGTTATTTCTGGAAAACCATGTTACGCATTTCATCCTGAGATTAGCAAGGCCAATCTGTCTTCTGGGTTCAGCTATCTTGGTGCTTCAAGCTTGATACTGGGCACTGGCAGCACAGTGCTGCCCATGCTGCACGTGTCACGATTAGGGTTTTATCTTCACAGATGAGGCAATCTCACTGTGTGTGTTCACAGGGGTTAGGTTCAGGCTTAGACTGCTTTTTCACAGAACCCAAGGTTTCATTCAGTTTTTCTACTAAGACAGCAGATCATGAGTAGTACGGTGTGGAGGACGACGCAGCTTCAGTTTGGTCCCTAGACCTGGCAGCAGCAGTTGATGGGAGGAAGGGCAGCAAAGGAAGCGTTTGATTTAGCGCTTCCACGGGGAAGCTGCTGCCCTGAATGTGTCCAGAGGAGGGCAACCAAGGTGGTGGCAGGGCTGGAGGCATGTCCTGTGAGGAGTGGCTGAAGACTTTGGGCTTGTCTGGTTTGGAGAAAAGGAGGCTGAGGGGCGACCTCATGGCTCTCTGCAGCTTCCTGAGGAGGGGACGTGGAGAGGGAGGTGCTGAGCTCTTCTCCCTGTGATCCAGGGACAGGATGCGTGGGAATGGTTCAAGGCTGTGCCAGGGGAGGTTCAGGCTGGGCATTAGGAAGCATTTCTTTACTGAGAGGGTGGTCAGACCCTGGAACAGGCTTCCCAGAGAGGTGGTCGATGCCCCAAGGCTGTCAGTGTTTGAGAGGAATTTGGACAATGCCCTTAACAACATGCTGTAACTTTTGGTCAGCCCTGAAGTGGTCAGGCAGTCGGACTAGATGATCGTTGTAGGTCCCTTCCAACTGAAATAATCTGTTCTATTCTATCATTATTTGATGTCCTGAATTTAATAGAAGAGTCTCAGTATAGCATAAGTGGACTTGATTCTTTATTAGTTTTCATTTGGGGACTATAATGGGATCCACTTGGAGGAGGGCAAATCAGGAGCAACTTCACTGAAGTCCCTGGCAAAATCTGAGTGACATCTTAATAAGATTCCATGCATAAAAATTAAATTCCTTGCTCAAAAAAGTCTTCATACTGCCTTCACGTGGGGTATGAATGTCTGTGTTTTTATTGTTGTATTAGATACCGATACATGCGATTGCATCAATACATGCTGTTTACAACCCATGTGTTCTTGTGTATTTGCTCTTAGTGCAGTAACATCAATCTTGCAAGCCTGGCTTGATCAGTGCCCAGAGGATTTCAGAGAGCCACCTGACTACCTGTGCTTGATCAAGTTGCTGGATTACCTGAAAAGGAATATACCTGACTCTGACCTGGAGAAGAGGGCGCAGAACCTCTTGGAGGAGTTCCGGAGCCAAGAAGTTGAAAATGACAGTAAGTTACCTTTCCCTTCTGCCTTCCTGTTCTCCCGGACTGTATGGTGACGCAGGGATTTGTGTGGAGTACACTTCATTAACTTGTATGCTAATTGATTATATCGTGAGGCTCACTAGTGACTTTTTTCTTGTTTCTTTTTTTAAAAAAAATATCTCTGTGAGGCTGCAGGTTCTGTGCGGGATGAAATAGTCCTATAGTGTAGGTGCCTATGCCTGTTTATTGTGGGGTGGATTGGGAAATCCAGCACTTCTCTAATAATTAGCCAAAACTTTGAGATTGCTGCAACAATTAAGTCGTTAATTATCAGCGCACTTCCCATGTCGTGGAATTAAAACACACAGCTGGTCTGTAGCTGGTCTTTTCATTTCACCCCCCCCACACATACACCAAGAAAAGCCCAAACCAACAAAAAGAAAAATACAGAGCTGCGACAAAATACAGCTTGAGTCACAAACCTTGTTATCGTGAAGCTTTTCTTCCTAGTTACCATCATGACAAAGGAAGTGTCTGTGGCTGTTTTTTCCTATTTGAGTGGTCGGCTGCTGGTATGCAAGGACAGAGGAAAAACTTACGTTATTGGGGGTCACAGACTGCTGAAACAATAGTGAACTATAGTAACACAAATACGCTGCATGCAGCGTCAAGCTTGACACGTACCCTTATCCTGGTCAGAAAGCTTCCTGTGGCATAAGCTGAAAAATCATAGGAGCTCACGTAGTGTGTGAATGAGAACTAGACCAACTTCCAGCTTTGGCAGAGGGGCAAGAGGGAATAATTCATGTAATAAAGGATAAAGGAAATGACAGCGAAAAAACCCATTTCATCCCATAAAAATCATGTCTGACGGATGTTCCAGAAATACCATGTCAATGCATAATGCTGTGAAATGCCAAATTAACTCGGTCATTAACACATACATGAAAAGAAGTACTGCAGAGAGCCCAGGCATTTTCCTTATTGAACATAGGTAAGTGAACAGGATTGCTGATATGTGCCTATTTGTGTCGTTTCCTGGGTTTGATTCCCCCAGGTCAAACAAGGAAAGCTCATGAGAGCTATATTTGAGTTCATCTGTTGTTCAAAGTGAACAGAAGTTCGCAGCAGCCCTGCTTCTGCATTTGTTTCCTCACGTAACAGTTGAAAAGGTTCTTTTCTGAGTTATAGATGGGTCAGTTTGAATGATAACAGTTTCCAAATTGTGGCAGAAGAGAGGCTGTTAATTATAGAATAAAATAAAGAGGAGGAGAATGCAAGTAACCTGTGGGGTTAGAAGAGTTTTAGAATTGTCACTTACTGTATCAGAGCTCCATCTTTGCTCATTTCAGAGATTTCTTTCAAAACTCTTAATGTGTTGTCTGCCATCAAGACTTGCTGATAATTATTGTTCCAAAGCACTCATATTGTGCTATGAATTTACAAATTTGGGTCCTAATCCTACAGTTTGATTTGTGTAATCAGACCTCCATTCAGTGCTGCTGATAAAAGCTGTTTCTGGCCTCAATTCTTGCTGCTTGAGCAACACAAATCAAGGTGAGTCAGAGATTGCAAATCCAAAAGGGGCACGTGGTTGCTCTCAGTGAAGTCAAGAGGGCAGCTGGGCTTTGAGGGGGACCTAAATGGATCAGCAATTTGAAGATGATGAGATACTTGAGTACAAGAGAATTCCAGCTTCTCGGAGAGTAGGGAAAAGACTGGTTACACATTTATGAAGGTGAGGGAGAAAAGAGGAAAAAGAGGCATGAAAAAAGAAAAGGAAAATCTTGTGTAGCACTCCATGACCTGATTTTAAAGGCACTGTGAGATTTTGAGTAAGGTTGCAACTTGGTGATGAGGATTTTCAGCTGAATTTCAAGGCTGAAGGGAAAATGAGGAGTTACATAGCCAAAAAGAGAGAGAAAAAAGCGTAACTCTTGTAACAGTTTGGTAGAAATCCATTTAATTATGCGCATTGTTACAAAACAGGCACAGAAAAATAATGCTGGAACAGAGGTCTCCATTTATTCCATTTAGCTCTGTCAATACATTGTGCAATTGGCATGTACAGATGGAAATCTGGATACAGCCTCTGGTTATAATTTGTTGCATCAAAACTGTAGCAATTTACATTATGATTAGGTTTTGCTAATTAACAAAGAAAGGAAACCCAAAGTATTTCAAAAAACAATGATAAAATATCACAGTCTGCTTTTGTCGCTTTAATGTCTGTTCTGCTTTAACTGGCTATGAAGTATTGCATAACATACTCTGAAATGCACTGGTGGTTTTTGTTAATGAAATCTCACTAGTAGTAAACTCAGTTCTTTCATTGTTAGTCTTCAACAAGTCCAGGTTTTTTTTCTGCCTTCTTACGGAGTTACTGTCGCCTTACAGTAAAAGGGATTAGGAAGAGGATTTATTTTCAGAGATTTTCTGTTTGACTTTCTCCTCTACCATGGGAAACAAGGGCATATTTCTTTGTGGTTTAATGTGGCTCTGTTCTCAACCTGTGGGAGCCAAAAGGTGACATGGGAAATTCTGTGAAATCCTTTCCCTTCTGCACGGGATCTGGTCCCTTGATGAGGACAACTCTCCTCTCTCACCTCTTCATTGCTGCCCAGTGCAAATTTAGAAGAAGCATTCAGCTGAATGCTGTAGGTGCTCACTGTTCTCCCTTTTCTGGGAAAAAATCCCAGAGAGGGAAGGTGAGGGATGCTGGAATAAACTCTCTTCAATAGAGTTCATGTAACCACAAATGGTGCCAAGAAATCTGATATCTCCTTTTAGTTCCACACATGGGAGATGAAATCTGGCTATAAGAGCACTCCTAATGCAGTATTTTGGGGATATAACTGCAGTCTTGTCCCTTTTCAGTTTGATTTATTTTTGTTTTTTTCAGATTATAAAATGCATAAATACTAAGAAGTAGATTAACAAAATTCTGCAATGTTAATAAGGAATTTTTGTTGGGGCATTCTTTCAGAAGAATGGTTAGTGAATGGGTTAAGCCACTTCTCTGCTAAGAGACCCTGAACAGCTCAGTTCTCTCTATTTCTTTTTCTTCCACCTTTTCTTTGCCAATTTAATCTTCTGGTCATCCTCTTTCTCACTAAAATATGCAGCACAGTGGGGCCATTAGGTCAGACAGGACTCTTCGGGCGTTGTGCTATAATATCTACAGTGGTGGTTTAAAATAAACATCTGCTTTGATTCACTGTTTGCTGTATAAATTTACTAAGTGGTGTTTTCCATCCTGGACAGATGGGTTCTATATCACTTCCCTCTGTAACCTGTGTGATGAAGAGGAAATGGAGATCAGCAGTCTAGAAGAATTCTCTTTTTTCCGAGCAGACCGTGTGGCAGAACAGTTGACATACATTGATGCAGTATGTAGAGTACATATACTACTTGAAATGCTAGGGTAAATGGTGCTGGGCTTCTAAAAATTTTTTTTAAAGATATGTCAATGTAAGTATAGTGTTCCAGAAAGGGTCTGTGTTGGGACACAGAACACAGCTCTGCCTGGTTATCTAAACTTGCTTCATTCATTGGGCTTTTTCCTTCAGTCATTCCAAAGAATTTTTTTTTTTTTTTAATTAAAAGAAGTGTGAATGTATACTGTGTAGCCTTTTTTGCAGAGTTCAATATTTGACACCTGAGAAATAACACATTTTTAGGATATTGCTACCTGGCCTAAAGATGTATAGGTACTATTAAATGCAGTGCTCTGATTTGATTTGTCTGTATCAATCTCCTTCAAAATATCATTATATAAAAAATTTTCCCCTTGGTTATGCAACTGATATAATGGTGTCTCTTATTTTCCCAGGACTGTTTAGCTGACAGTTCTTTTAGGGCATCAAGCCTTTTATAAAGTGTATATTTCTGCCAAATATATATTAAAGTATATACACTTTATATATAAAAAATATAAAGTGTATATACTGCCAAAGTGTATATTTCAAACAGAAAACAAATATTTACCTTTTAATACCATGTTAGATTTAGATCCATGTAAACATGCATTTCTTCTTGTGAATAGTAGTGATTTAGGTGAACCCTGCTGACCTAGACACCTCTGTTTCCCTCTAGAAACTCTTCAAGAAAGTTGTGCCCTACCACTGCTTGGGATGCATCTGGTCTCAAAGGGATAAGAAAGAAAATAAGCACCTGGCGCTGACCATCAGGGCTACCATCTCTCAGTTCAATGCAGTTACCAATTGTGTTGTCAGCACTATCCTGAAGGACAAGAAACTCAAAACACGACAAAGAGCCAAGATCGTCGAGAAGTGGATTCATATTGCACATGTAAAGCATTTATTCTAGACTGTTTAATGTTTCTCATGTGGGTGCCTTGGAGTGAGGGAGTTGGAAGGGGAGGAAGGGGTTGTATGCATTGGTCCCAGGCCAGTGAACGTCTTAGCTCTAATTCTATTTTTGACTGACTTTCTTTGTAACAGCAGATGAAGTATTGCCCTTCCTCTCCTTAGGTGCTTCCCCACCATGGAAATGGGGTTGCTGCTTGTCTCTTCACAGGTTTGGGAGTGCTAATTAATGGGTGAGGCAGATACTGCGTCTTGCAGCTGGGGAGTGCCATATACTTGATAATGCAACATTTATGGTAAGATAGGGATCAATTCAACCAGTTCACTTCCCTAGAACTAAATACTGCTCATATCAGGGAAAGAAGAGAAGTGATGGTTGATATCATCCAAAGGTTAGACTTGTTTGCAAAAGAAAGTTTAACAAGAAAGGAGTAGGACTGTCAGTGGTGCAAGCAGCAGGCACAGTCAGAATAAGCTTTGCGCTTGCCTGCCTCTGGCCATTCACGTTCAGTCAATGAGCATCATGCTCCCTCTCCTGCGTCGATGAACGCCATGGGACTTGAAATCAGATGTGGTGGAAGACAGCACAACTGTTTGTGTTTTATACATTTATGTATGTGTGTGGACATATGAAAGTAAAGTAAAGACGAGGTTTTAAGTAAGTGCAGACAAAGCTAACTTACTTCTAGGAAGCAGTAGCCTCTTTAACATGGAAAAAATGAAATTATTGTTTGTACTCTTTTGTTTTGAAAAATTCTTGAGGCTGAAAGGTCGTTTGCCTACTGAGTTATTCATGGTTCACATCATGTATGCAAACCAGCTGAGTTGGGAGGGGGTGAGAGGTGCAAGCAGTGACCAGAAAAAATAAGTAGAGTTACAATATGGTACCAGACTCCTCATCATCTTACCTTTCTGCTTTATCATTGTCGCACGTGTTTCTCTAACACATTTTTACTCTTGGCTTCAATTCCTTTGTCTTGTAGCAGATTGTGTGCTTCTTAATCTTTGTGCGAAAGTGTTTTTCATGACTTCTTTACATAACTCTAGTTTGCTAATTTCTTAGATTTTATCTTTAATATTTTACTGTAACCTTTTTAACTCCCCTCAGAGCACTGGGCAGCTGGCAGCAAACTAGATCTCTCCTTTGAAGAGAACATTTAAAGCACTTTCATATGGCTGTGTGTTGACTTTTAAGAATCACATGGATTCTTTCCGAGCTATACAAAGTAAGCAGTCATAAAAAGCTCAAGCCAAGCAGAGGCTTTCCAGCCTTGACAACGCACTTCTATGCTTCCAGCGGCAGCATTGCTAGTCCTGGCACCTAAGCTTTGGCAGCTGCATGGTTCAGGAAACTGGTATGGGGAAGAAGTCTTTCACCTCTCTTTTGGCACTTACATTGACTCGTTTTTGTTATCATCTGATGGCTGCTTTATAGCCCCTGTGAACGGATTAGGAAGTTGGATTCCTATTTTCTGTGTGCAGACCTTTAAGTTGCAGAGGGTACGAGCTGAAGGGGCCTTTATGGGACAGCCTGGGCTGCAGCCTGGGCGAGCAAGTACGAAGCAGCTTCCTGCTCGTCCCAGGGAGCAGGGAGGCCCAGGAAGACAGGACAGGGACTGCTCTCATCATACTTGTGTGGATGGAGAACTTTGTTCTCCACCTCTGTTGATTCAGTGCTTCTCCCTTTACTTAGTTCATACACATAATTAAATACTCCAGTCTTAGCTAAGCACATGAAAAATGCATGTGCACGCTCTACAAAATAATTGCACATGTAGAACAGCTAGTTGCATATATACTTAGCTGCCCACTTCTGAAGAAAGTTGCGTGCTTTGTGCATGCAAATGAATGTTTTGAGTAGTTAGATGCCTCAATTAGAAAATAATCCACTCATTGAAGTGCAGTTATTCACTGACTGCTCACGCTGTAACTAAGCAGCATGGAGTTCCACGTTTGTTATTTGTTCGTGACTTTTGGATCCAGTTTCTTGGTTTACAAGATAAACTGAATACTTTTCCTAACTGCCAGCCCTCTCTGCTCCGCCTAGATCTGGGGTTCCTGAGCAGGAGCAGCCAATTTTACTCACACAATATTTTCTTTAAAAATTGAAAGTAAAATTGAAATCGTTAATATCCTGTTATGCTTAATCTTTTAAAATCAAAGTTGCTTCTGCACAGGATTCTTTCTGGCTTTCCTCTTGTGAAGGACACAGCATGAAACAATGTTATTCAGAGCAGTCTTAAAAATTCTTCTTATATATAAATGAAAGCTTGCTAAAGTTTAGTCTGCAATCAGTTAAATCATTGAGAACACAAAATCCAGTATTGAATTCCTAATGTGCTTTAAATTATGCAACGTGCAATTAAGTCAAGATGGTTCCAAATTGGATCTTCCAGTACAAACTCCTGTTGTATTTGAAAAAACTAAATGCTGAGAATTTGTGCCTCTCAATCCATGTTCTCCCCAGTCTGAATTTCAAGTTGAACTTAAAGAAAGAAGGGTCTTGTTCTTAAATGTGTCAGTCTCTGAAGAAGAGCTGTTATGTGGCTCCTTTGGCTCCAAAGTGTGCAAGAATAGCTTTCAGGTCTTGCATGTCCTACCACGTGATCTTGAACTTGGTCTTTATCTAGCCTAACTGTTAACCTGCTTCAAGTGCTGTGTGTTTAGTCAGTCTTCTTAAGCCACACTTTGTTAAATGTAGCCTCCTAAGTTGCCCAAAGATTTTTTTTTTTTTTTTTTTTTAGGTAAAGAAATGGGAGTAAATGTACTTGCCTTAGTTGTTCAGTCAATTTTAATGCAACTCACGGAGTTGCTGGTATACTAAGGTCTGACTTTTGTTTATGTTAACGTTGCTTTACATTGAATCAGTCCTACAAAGGAAATAAATTATGTCTATTTTCACTGTAAGGATCCTTTACATAATCAGCATTATTAGTGTAATAATCAGTCCCATAAAAATTTGCAAGGTGGAATTGTAGTTTGAATATATTCTCATCTACATGCAACAGTCAAATTGGCACGTGTTTTGTCTGTTAATGTTTTGTTTGCGTGTACAGACACCTGTTAGTGAGAGCTTATATTTGCAGGAGTGTAAGTCTGTGGTGCCCGGGCTCTAGTTCATGAGCCACCAACAGATTTACAGGAGTTCCTTGAAGAGTCACAGGCCAGACTTTCCCTCTCCTCCTTGCTTCCATCTGCTTTACCAGGAATCTGTGCTATTTTTTTGAGAATTAAGTTTTTCAGTATTCTTTTCCACCAAAACTTTTGCCCCAGAGAAGCTGTGTAAGAAATGTCTATGAACCAGTCCCTCTGTTAGGATTTGATCCTAACTCTGGAAAAGCTGGGAAGGTTTTTCTCTTTAACAGTGTGCGCGTACTTGAATAACAGGTTATTCCTTTGCATGTCTCTATTTTTAATTGACACTTAGATGATTGAGGGTTTACATTTTAAGTACCACACATAAAGAGGCAAAGCCTGTTTTTTCCCCTAATGGGTAAAAGGGATTGGTAACTATAAAGAGCTTTTTAAGAAGTGTAATATTTGTGCTCCTTAGCCTGGCTTCATGGACTCAGTTCCACTTTTATTTTTACTGGGACAACTGGAAGCTGTAACACTGCAACATCACCACAAATACATGAAAGTGAGGAAAACAAGATGTAAATGCCAAAGCCCATAAAGTGTTTGTTGGCGGGCGGGGGGGAGTGATATTTTTGATGCTCAATATTTGTACAGCTGCCTGCTTAGCAGTGAGAATGTGTAGCAAGTATGACACCAGTCAAACAGAAGAGCACTAACATACTCGTAATGCTGACATTTAATGCTTCTGTATTTCTAACCGCTCCTTTCACAGGAATGTAGGATCCTGAAGAATTTTTCCTCTTTGAGGGCCATCATTGCAGCACTGCAGTCCAGCTCCATCTATCGGCTAAAGAAGACCTGGATGTGTGTTTCAAAGTAAGCATCCCCCTCTGCTCCTGTGGCTAGCCCCAAACAAAGACAAAGAGCTCAGTGCTCTTGCTTTTCATCTTGTTCTTCTCAGTCTTCCTATTCTGCTCCTTCATGGACAAGTGCTCTCTTAGAAGATAACTCTCATTCCTGTGAGGCTCAGACCCCTTTTTTGGGTCTGATTGCTGTGAGCTCCTCTTTCATATTGATTGGACAACCTGCCCTCAGGGGTACTGGGTCTCTTCTGTCCTTTATAGCATATTGGATCTTCCAGAACCTATTTTGAAGAACTATGGGACTAGCTACTCACCCAGCACAAGCACACGGTTCTTGGAAGGTCAGCAAAAGGGCACCATGATACTTGCCAGTTGTCTACTCTACCGTGAAGTTGGAGGAGGTCCAGGCTGCTACAAACCCTCACTAATCCTCTCTTGGTCCTGACATTTCCTTAAGATATATCCCCAAACTACAAAACCCAAGCCTGTATTGAAGACGGTATTTCTTACAGGGGAATACCTTTTTGTGCAACTGGTATATTTACTGCCTGCCAAACAGACACCAGAAATCTGTGTAGGAAAGATGGTGTTCTGCTCATTCAGTTTGTGAAGAATAGATTCTTTCCTTTGTCTTTGATAAACAAAGAGGAACGTCACTCTGCCACACAGTATACTTCTGCATTTCCACTAGGAGAAGTGGGTCTTTCCTTCTGCTGCCCCATGTTCCTGTTCCTGATCAAGATGTTGCCATCTTGTGTTTATAGTGTTGGGTAATAGAAAGGGGCTCATACACTTAAAGGCTTCTAGCTTTCCAGAGTGCATGGCACAGGGCAAAAACGTACTACTTAGGATACCTCTCACGGCTATTTTTCTGTTTCTTTTTATCCTTTTACTCGCTTTCTTACAACAATCTGATACTCCTCAGTGTGACTGAAAACCCTGCCCAGGATCTGCGTACCTGTGGCATTCCTTGTGATGCTGTCAAATAAGGCTGGTGTTACCGGGGAGCACCAGAAGATCCCAGGAAAGTTCCTAGTTGATGTGCAGCATCTCACTGGATGCGTTTTGGTGGTGGTATCTTTTATATGCCCAACAGTTAACGATTCATGAGGAAAAAAACTAGTAATCTGATCTGAATTAGAGTGCTTAGTGACAACCTAAATGATTTAATCTTTTCCTGTACAGGGACATGGTGCTGATGTTGGAAGAGCTGTCTGATATCTTCTCAAACCATGACAATTATTTGACAAGCAGGGAGCTGCTAATGAAGGTGAGAATTAGCTTGAGTTGCAAGGCTTGTGTTCTCAATCAAAGCTGAGGTTAGCCCTTTTTCTAATGAGCTGTCAAAGCTCGTCTCTCCCTGAGCTGCTGTATGCAGTGCTTCAGGGAAGAGAGGTCTGTAAAACCTGTGCTTTTCTGCTGGGATGAGAGGTGATTCTGTTGCTCCTGAAAGCACCTACGCTCGTGTTAGCGTGCTGAGCTTGGATACCCACATACAGCAGGGTGCAGCAGCACAGTTTCTGTGTGGACTTGTTCACAGGACACCAGGTCAGGAGCCTTGGAGCCCCCACTGCTGTAGTTAGACATCTCTTGGGCAGGGTGATGTCTAGCTCAAGAATAGCTGTGATCGTAGCTGTGGTAGTGGGATTTTACTGAGATGAGTTACAAGTTAGCCCTTTGGCTTTAGACTGGACTGTACAGAGAGATGAACTGCTAGCTCGTGCACCCTCTGAGCAGACCAGGAAAGGCTCTGGTTTGCACTGGTGAGTGCCGAGCAGCTCCAAATGAGATTCTCAAGTGGGCTGCACCGCTGTAGTGATTTTGACTTCACTGGAACAATGCCACTCGGCTTCAGCTGAGGAATTAAACCAAGATGTTTATCCGACTATCCTGTACCTTTCTTGGAACTAGAAAACAGGGCTGGGAATTTCGAAGGAACAGGCTTCCTGCTCTGTGTGTAGCCAGATGGACAACAAAGCAGGCTCTGTCTGAAACAGTTTGACTTGTGCACTCACCTGGGCGAACCCCAACAAGCGCAGGATCTTGACAGGGGTGAGGAAGAATAGCAGGGAAAGGTTATATTCTGTAGAAACTATGGAATGTTTGTGGCAGTTTTTTCTGTCTGCATAAAAATGTTTCTATAAACTGCCTGACCAGTTTATTTTTTGGCAGTTCTATCCAGTCAGTCTGGCATTTGTACCTTACCCCTTGCCTTGGTATTTGACACAGTGTTTTGCTCAGGAATGATGGGTGAACACATTCAAACCTGTCAATCTGTTTTGTTTATCATCCATTTATCAACATCTGTAGCTAAATTTTAAAGCAGGTGAGACAATAATAAGCATAGAGGGAAAATGTGTGTTCACAACAGCTTATTAAACTAAAAATTAAAAAGACAAAACAACAACTCAATCTGAGCCCAGACCTTCTGGCTCCCAGCAAATGACCCTCTCCAGCTGCCGTAAGTAGATTTGCAAAATATTCTGAAAGCAGAGGAGAAAAATTCCACATAATAGCTAGAACCTCTCTCCTACTTCTCCTTTTGGACTGTTTTGTAACAACTGGAGGATTAATGTCCTCTGAATCCCTAAAGTCTTTGTTTTCTTTCACTATAAATAGTGTCTCTAGGGAAGCCGTGTTTGACCTTGCCTATCCATCCTACAAATTTAAGTGTAAAGCAGACAAAATGCCATATGAAACAGGTTGGTTGGCACGGAGAGGGAGCACTGTGTTCTCTCCTCCCCGAACAATGGCTCTGCTGCAGGCTGCAGTTTTAGCTCCTGTGCCTGCCCGCCGGCTGCTGTTAGAGGATCTCCAGTTTATCTTTCAGTATCTTGAAGACATTGAGACAACACTCGTTTTTCATTTGCTCCTGTTTTCCAGCCGAGGAAGGAAATACAATTTGAGTTTGATCTGTTCCTTAACTGTGACTGAGAGAAGTAAATGTTGTGATGAAAGGATCTTTACAAGTGCAGGCTGTTGTTTTGTGCCTCTTAAAAAGACTGATAATGATTCATGCCCCATCTGTCCAACCACTGGAGAAAATAACAGTAACTCCCAGCATCCCGTATGGATCCAGGGAAATAAAGGCTACAGATCTATTGTGAAATAGCTCATCCATTCACAGGAAAGCTTGAATTGTGGAGACGAAAACCTATTCCTTTCATTTCCTGCGTGTTTTTGGATCAGTCAGTAAGGCACAGAGGGTAGTTGCTGGATCTCTGTTGAGGCATAAGAAAAACAACAAAGATTACATAAGATAGAGATGTTTACTTGTAGCAGTCCTGATTAGGAAGTTAAACAGAAATCCTGAGGTCAAGAGTGTCAGGATAGAGTTCAGAGAAGCATCTGGCCACCTGAAGGTACATCTAAGCTTCTCTGATTTAAACTCTCAGGAGATTTTCAACAGCGCTTAGCTTTGACCAGAGTAGAGGCACTTTGCTGAAAAAACTGCCTTATAGTAATTTTGTGGGATTTTGTCCACAATTCCCAATCAGTGTACAAGTCCCAGAAGTTTAGCACATGTATGTACATGTGCATGTACCTATACAGCAAATATTTTTGCTTGCCCCATTAAATGTATTTGCAATTATTTTACACAAACATAGTTGCCAGCTTATCACTTAGATCCTTTGTTAATTGCCTTTAATTCTCTTTTAACTCACAGGAAGGAACATCCAAATTTGCCAATCTGGACAGCAGTGTGAAAGAAAATCAGAAAAGGACACAGAGGCAGCTGCAACTTCAAAAAGATATGGTGCGTTTGGGGTCCTTTTCCTCCCCGTTTTGAACTGATAACATGATTAACCCTAACTGGTGAATTATATAAGGAGCAAAAACTGGAAAGGTATTTAACAAAGAGAGTGTGCAGTAGGTAAAGCTCTTGAGTGTGCCTCTGTCAAGAAAAACAATCACGTCAATGCTATTGATTAGCTGATGCAAAGCAAGTGAAGCGAAAGGTTTAGACTGAACAGGCAGTCGGAATGTTTGTTCCTGTAAATATATGTCCAAAGCTGTATTTCACTTATGCTGTGCATCATAGTAAGCAGGTAATACCCTGCGTGTGTGTATATAAAGTGCATATATATGTAGATGATCCCCCCCCGCCACATACATCTGTATATAAAGACAGCTCCAAAGCTGGATTCGTGCTGCACCCCGCTCAAGCTGTATGGCCGACACTGAGCTGCCACGCTGTAACAGCGATGGTTTTTAGTGCAACCCAGCTGGCCTTCTACTCCAGTAACACCTGCCTGTGTACTGAAAGGCCGGAGGAAACGGATATGCAAAGCATCAGCATAGCCAGTGTGTTCAGAGATCTGATGCTGGGAACGCTCAGAGATTTCAGGATTGGGTGGTTGTACACAGGGGCCACGTTATGTTCCCTGGCACCAATCTTCCCCTGTCCCCTGCAAGGGGGTAACTGTGTGGACAGGTTTTCTGCTCCCGCTTGCGTTTGCTTCCCATCCCAATCAGCTGTTGGGGGTGGACACTGAGACAAGGGTTTGGCCTCAGTTTCAGGTCTTCCAGAAATGTACTAAATCTGTCATATAGAAGAGTGATAAATGATTGATGAATATAAACCCGTGTTCTTTGTTTTCAACTGTCTTGTTTCTGTCCTGCAAGAAAGAATTCCATTAACTACTCTTGCTACCCTTTAGAGAGAAATACAGGGAAACTTTTTCATGTAGTAAAATACATAATATAAATACTGGAATTCTTGTGATAAAGAAAATTAGCTCTGGCAGAGCAGAAATCTCATTTACTTTTAAGCAAGCTCATGAAGCTTCTGACATACCAGCTTGAAAATTGCACAGACTTTTACAGAGATTGCTTTGTAAAATGTGTCCAGTTTCCAGTCTGCTGGTGCAAATGCCTTTTGTCTCAAAGTTGGCAAAGATTTAAAAGGACAGGGGGAGAGAAATCTGGGATAGGGAGGCAAAAGTGCTGAATATGGTTTTTTGTCTATTTGTTTGACTGGAAAAAGTGCAGATCCTTTTGGATGGTAGAAACAAGCGTTTCCTTCACAAGTGTAGAAACAGCCTGAATTCTACAACTTCTAGCAGCCTAGAAAGATTAAAATTTGAATAACTAGTATTAAAATGAAAGGAATGGCTGAGGAAGATGGTCACTTCTTAGAGGAGAACAAGTGTGACTTGATTTGACTTGACTGTCACATGGCATAACACTGTTAAGTAAAAATCCACTGGAATGAGGCAGAGAGAGAAACTGCTTACACAGGCTAGCCGGGACCATTCCCCGGCTGCTCCTCTTGTAGCAGAGATCGTCCCTGCTGCTCAATGCGTCTTCCACAAGCGGGGTTTCCTGGTGACCCACTGTTAGAAACCAGGGTGTGGTGGCAGTATTGTAATATAAAACCACTTGGCAATATCTGTGAGAGCATCCCACTCTCATTAGAATTTGATTTGAATTCTAGATTAGATACTGAGAGGATGCAATGAAAGAAAACATAAGACCACTGTTTGGTTAAGCAGACTGCTTTTATTTCATTTTCCTATACAGGTGTATTCTAGCATTCTAATTATTACCATTTCTCAGTCATTTAATCCAACGTTGCTCTGATCATTTGCAGGGAGTAATGCAAGGCACGGTACCTTATCTTGGTACCTTTCTCACTGATCTCATCATGATTGACACAGCACTTCAGGACTATATCGAGGTAATTTGAGGCAATTTTTTGAATCCTAAATATCCTCCCTGCCTTCCCAGCACTGAGTGTGTCTGTTCCTGTATCTTCTACCGGGTTCTTCTGCAGTTCTTAAAAATGGAGGAATCTGTTTTCAAAAAAAAGGAAGCAATATGCAGTTTTATCAGCAACAAGAATCTTGTGTGAATTCGAGTGCTGTTATCTGAAGGGACAAGCTTAGCATTGTGTTTTGTCTTGTTTTCTTAGGTTAGAAAACGTGAAGAAAGTAGTCTTTCCATTATTCTGTTTTATTTTTCTGAAAACAACATATTAGGCATGAAGATTTATGTGAATAATTGGTAAAATACACAGAATCACCAATTCAGCACTTCAGACTGATCACTGAAGTGCTTCCGTATTGACTCAGGTGTGTCTGAGCCCTAAGGTGATTGAAGACTTGGTTTTTTTCATTTGTCTTTAGCTGAACAAGCAGGGGGAACCAATTTAGCATAGGAAGGGGAAAAGGACTGCCCGAGAGTCTGGTTGTTTAACAGAGACTGAGGATGGGGCCACTTTTCAAAGGTGTTTGAAACCATTAATAGAGAGACTGCAGCCTTCATTGTGCTGGTGTTGGTATTTATGATAAGAATGGGCAAATACAGGTCTCCCTGGGCTGGCAATGGTTGCTGGGGTCTTTAGTGGTGGTTTGTTTTGCAGAACTGCACTGAAGCAGGCCTGCGTAAGGTTGCTGTACATCCATTTTCTTTTTGGCAGTTTCTCTCCTGTCCATGCTTTGTGTTCACTTGGTGTTTCTGAGACTCGCTGGGAACACTGCTAAACTCACAGCACAGGCAAGAGCCAAGTTTGTTTCTTGCATGCAAAATCCCACTAGCATTCTTCAGACCTGATCTCAACACAGCTTTTATGAGCATTCTTGTATTGGGCTTTTTTTCTCGGGCAGATTGTCATATAGGCCGTGAGGACAGATGTCCCTTGGAGACTCAGATATATGAGTGCTGGGGTTTATACCAGATCTGGAAACAGGTATTTTTAGAAGGTCCTTGCTCAGGGCAGGTCTGCGCTTTACATTAGCCTTGCGACTTCATCCTGTTCATGTTTAAGTTCAACTAAGCATGTGTTCCTCTATTCTGATCCCTTCTCTTTCCTTCCAACAGGGTGGCCTGATCAATTTTGAGAAGAGACGAAGGGTAAGTTGAATGTTCTGTGATTTTTAGTTTACTGATACCCTCTTCTAGAGCGTTCTCTTGGTGAGGCCATTTGTCATTGCTCAGGCATATATAACAGCTGTGAATTTTAATGCAAGTTCATGAGGAAAGAACAGATCCCTGAAATGCTGTGGGCTTCTGCCAAACTGTGAACAAACTGCAGAACGAGAACCTACTTTTTAGATGTGTGCAATAGGGGAAGAGGAGCTGCAGGCCACTTACTTCCATGGGAATTACATCCGGGGCATGCACACTCCCTCCATTTGGTGTTCATGGGAATACGATACATGCGTGTGACCTGTGTGTTGAAACAGAGCTGGTGGCATGAGACCTTTGCTTTCCAGAAGATAGAGTTTGTAAATATCTTCCTTCTGCTGCAGTAAACTATTTCTACGTGAAAGGCTGCAGATGAGACAGAGAAATAAAAGCTATCAGTCTTCCCTTTCAGCCTGATCCTTGTTGGTCAGAGATAAGTAATGTTATGTAGGAGTAAAGGTTCTAGGGTTTCATCTGTCTGAATGAAGTCATGCCAAATCTCCCTTCTGGGATCTGAAAGCAGACTTGGAGTTGGCTGGGATGGAGCCATTTCCTTCCCTTAACTGCTCCCAGCTCTACAAACCACCTCTTGGACTTGCCTTACATGTACAACTGCAAGGCTCAGGATACTAATAATGGGATACCGGAGCTTCTGGTTGGTCATCAGTCCAGCTTCATACAAACCAGTGGCAAAGCTGCCCTCTGAACCATGCCGAGTACTCAGCTCCATTCCCGGCATCCTGATTCTATACCCTGCTCTAACACGAGGGGGTATTAAGAATTATTGTGGCAAAGCATGTGTGCAAGTGGAGTTAGAGAAGAGCTGCAATTCCAGTCACACGTATTACGGGTAGCATTTTATGTTCCTCTGGTGCAAGTGTGAGTGCACAACGTGAAAAGCTGGGGAGAATCAAACTCTCTGCTTTCATCGCAGGCCCCCCTAATTATTACCCTCACTTGCTGTCTGAGAACCACCTAAGCACAGAGCATGATTTTTCTCTCACAGCTGGTCTGGCCAGAGCAGGGGTCAGCAGGTAGGGTAATCTGAAGACTTTATGGCCCTTTGCTACCCTCGTTCCTAGAGGAACAACCAGCAGTGCTGCCCCCAGTTCGGTGGGTTTGCACTGGCATTGCACTTCAGTTAGTACTTGGGAAAAGTGCTGTGGTGAAGTATGATTCCTTGTGTTTGTCTTCTGATTTGTGCTTGTCTGAAAATGTTCACATTTCAATAAATATTTCGGATGCTGAGGGGGGAAAAAAAAAAAAAAAAGACTTCATTGATTGAAAAACTGGTTCCTGAAATAGTCACTCAAATGAAACTGAACTTCAGGTCAAATGAAGTTTGTCCTGGATCTGTTGTTGCATGTGTTTAGTATATGAATGAATGAATTTGACTTTATGTTGTTTTCTAATTAGAATTCCCATTTGATTCTTTTTTTTGTAGGAATTTGAAGTAATTTCCCAAATTATGCTCTTGCAGTCTACATGTGACAGCTACTGCCTGACACCAGACCCAAAATTCATCCAGTGGTTCAGGAGACAAGAGCATTTAACTGAGGAGGAGAGGTAGGTTCTCAGTCCAGCTGGCAAAGCAGGCTTTTCTTACCCCACACCCACCTGCAGGTGGGTTATGTCAGCCTTCAGCTGTCCTCTTACAGGAACTTACATGTACTGCTGTTCCAGGAGGGTGGAAATACCTCTGTCTTCTGCTAAACAGCTGTAGAAACCCTGTTGAACATTTAGCAGGGTTGTTTTGAGACTGGGTTTGGTTTGGTTTTTTTTTTTTTGAGATTGGAAATCAGGCTTCTGACTTTGAAATCTGATAGTCTGTTGTGTCTGGGCTGTCTGTATGCCCAGACACACGCTCAGAGGTCGATCCTAGGGGCTGTCAAGATGCAGGCAGTGAGCGTTCGGCTGGTGGATGCGGGCAGCAGGTAGCCAAGGCAACACAGAGCTCGCTGAGCGCTCACCAGATAGACGTCTCCCGGGTGTTTGGGGTGGGTTTTGCAGCCCTGCTGAGTTCTGTGCTACGGCACATGCTGCTAGACCAACCCAAGACAATTTATTTACAGCATTTTAATATTTCCACTAGGTATCTGAATACCACTCTGCTGCACTAAGAGTGTAAGCATAGACACATACTGCATTGTACTGAGTCATAGTAAAAAAAAGTCAGCTTATCCAAGATTCACATGCTAAGTATTTTCTTGACTATTTTTTTTAAATGAAATGATGAATGTCATCCAAAAAAGCACTGATTTTAAAAATTATTATAAAGAAGTGAAATATCTCCTTCATCAGGGTAAAATGTAGACAGAGCTATGTTCCTCTTTGTGGGGTTGCAACCTTCGGTGAAGTGGGAATAACTGAAGGTTTCTCAAATTTCTTGAATATTACTGCTTTGAGATACATAACTAATAGTATTGTCTGTAAAAATTAACCCAGTGCCCTCTGTTCTGCAGTTACAGCCTTTCACGTGAGATTGAAGCAGCTGCTGACACCAGCACCACACCGCCGAAATCTTGGAAAAGTGTGGTGAAGAGGTTGAGCCAGTGAATAGGATGGGACAAAGGCTATCTGCTGTGTTAATATGAACCTGAATAAATCAAACAAGCAGTGTTCGTTTTACCAGCTTGTGAAGAGTATGGTGGTGATTTGTGTTAAGAAAGTATAATGACTTTAATGTATTTTGCAATGTATATATGTTAAGAGAGATTTGTCGTGGGTTTATGGTTAAAAGGGTTTGGAGGTTTTTTTTCCTCCAGTGACTGTTGTTATGGAAGTGGAAAATTACTGGAGGGACCCCTGTCAGAAGCCCCCAGCAACACCGGACTGCGCAGGTGGAAAATGATTGGAGGGACCCCTGTCAGGAGCCCGAGCAACACCAGAAAGCCCGGGAAAGTTTGCGGGGCCCTGCTGCGCATGTGAAGCCCAGGATGGGGCTCTAGAAGGGAGTGACGCAGCACCACCTGGTGTCCGTCGGTGCGGAGCAGAAACCCCCCTGCCCCCCGGCGTACCGAGCCTTTTTGTTTTACTTGTTCTTACTGCAATAAATTTATAAAAGTTGTTTTCGGCTCTGCCTCTGCATTTATAACAATTTGGTGACTCCGACGTGATACTGCGAAACCCGTGGAGTATTGGATTTTTTCAGGGGAGGCGTCCCACCTTTTAGGTGGCCCCTGGACTCCAGTGCTCTCTCGGACCGGCAGTATCACGAACAAAAAGGCAATAAGAACAAGCAAAAGAAAAGTGAGATCCCAGGAGAAGCTCCCAGAGATTTCCCTGTAAAAGATCCAGGCGAAGACCTCGGACTGTGAGTGCTGCTTGGTGGGGGAGGGTATCGGCTTGAGTGTGCCTGAGTATGCCTGAGTGAGCGTGGTGTGACTGAGACGTGACAGTGTCACGAAGCGAGTGCGGAGCCCTTCTAGCCGCGGTTCCAGAGTTCCGCGAGGAGCCTGGCCGGCGAAGGGGCGAAGCGAGAGGAAAAGTTTGAAAGGACTCAGGCAGGTTTTGGACTCAGGAGGTACTCGGGATAGGTTAGATCCCAGGACAGGGTACTTGGGATAGGTTTTATCCCAGGGACTCAAGCAGAAATACAAGGACTTGAGCCTAGGCAAGTCTTGATTATGGGCCAGAAGGGGAGTAAGTCCCGCGGCTCGGGGAACCCACAGAGAGGTTCCGAGAAAGGGAGCGATTTACCCGATATTCCCCAGGACAGTCCCCTGGGTTCCATGTTAAGAAATTGGGCTAATTGGTCAGAAACAAAAGGAAAAAGTAAAGAAAAAATGATTCAATATTGTATGGTCGAATGGACCAAAGAACCTATTAAATCTAATTATTTATTTTGGCCAAAATTTGGAGCTTCTGACAATTGGGCTGCTCCCTTCTCTAAGACCTTCAGTATAATAACAAATGTACTGGATCACACAGTGAAAACACTGCTCTAAATGGTAGAAACTTTTTTTTTCTTTTTCAAGTTACACTTGGACTGTGTAGGTCTGTTATCTATATTATCCTATTATATACTTATTATTAATTACAAAATTACACAGCTTTGTGAGCTTCCTCTTAATGGAAGGGAGGAACATGGGGGGGGGGGGGGGGGGCGGGGAAGCACACACACACAAATAAGTGTATATAAAACCCCCCTATTATGAAGGAAACAGCTGGTGGGAAAACTTTATTAATAGATCAGCCTCACCTGCAGAACCACCTTCCTGATAGAGGAGGAATTTAGGATATGTCATGTGTTCCACCAAAGTAGCCTCAGCTGGGAAGCTACAAATGCAGCTGTGGCTGTAGCGTGTGGACTGATCACATTTTTCTGGTAGCAATTGGCTTAAGGGCAACAAACAAATTAGACCCAGGAGGTAATCAGAACATACTGAGGTTTTGTTTTTACTGCTCTAGGATTATGTTTGAAAGGAACAGGAATAAAAGAAAAGTATACTATCTTCATAATCAGCTATTCGAGACCCCCAGTTATTCTGTGGGTTAACTTTTGTAGGAGGTAATTTTATTGATTTTTTTTTTCCCCATCTCTGATCTCAGTTTGATAGCCTGAAAGCAGTTCAGTTTGTATCATCTTTAGAGTAGGTGTCTGCCGCTTGGAAAAATGTCAGGATTATGAGTTTCACTGAATTATTCCTTTGGCATTTTTCAATGCCTTACGATGTTTTTAGGTCTGGGGTATAGATGTTCCCTCTGAAAGGGCAGAAACATGCCTGGGAAAAGTGGCTTTGAGACATCGGAGGTAGCAGTCTGCCTTTCATTGCTTGGAAAGGCTGTTGGGAGGCTGGACTAGGAGAAGAAAAGGCCTTTAATTTCTGCTGCACAGCAGGGTTTCCCTGCATTGCCTGTGGAAAGGCTTTCCTAAAATACGGTTTAATTCCTGTGAAGTTGTTAACTGGATGCAGATTTTGTTGATCTGCTAGGGTTCTTGATGGTGGAGTTGAGTGATAAAGGGCTGACCCTGGGATGCCACACACAAAATTGCAGAGGAGGTAACACTGTGCCCCCCCAGGCAGTCTCTGCAGAGTCACCCGAGGCCACAGGCTGGAGAGGCTCTGCAAAGCTTCGTGGTTGCACGCAGCGGTGGGGAAACCGTCCTCAGTGTGATAAAGCCAAGAGAAATAGATGCAGAGCGTGATTTCTGGATACTTCCACAAAAAGTTGTAGATTTTACTTACGCAGCAGTGGTAAGCCTCGTTACAAGGAGAGTAATTTGAACAGAGGACGATGCAGCCGATGTTTCCATAGGCATCTGTAACTGCATCCAGATAACCACCCACCCCAAACAGCATAGGTTCGGCATGGTAGCCTCGGTCAGTACAGTTTGTAGCACGGCCTTTCTGGACTATGCTGCGTGAGAAACTCCTCAGTTCATAGAAGAGGAGGTGTTTGTTTCGGAGAGCTGCTGTTGATCTGTATGGGAAGCCAAAGACCCTGTCAAATTCTGCGTAAGGGACTCTCGCTTCTTCACCAGTCCGTATGTGGTAGGGACACTTATCGCAGATGTGGTTGTCTCTGACAGCAATAGGGCTTTACCACAGTCCCCTGATTTGTCAGATATTCCTGGAAAATTGTTTTCTCTCCTGGATTCATGTTCTGTTGAAGAATCTCCCTGTTTATGTGCTACGTAGCTGACAGTCCTGAATGAAAAATGGAAGTAATATCTTAAGTCAACCCTTCGATTTCTTTTGCACTTGAGCTGCAAAAATAGTAGGGGACAGTCTCTTCAAAAATGTACTGAAACTTGTAGCAGCATATAGAAACTTAGGGACACACAGAACAAAGCTCTCTTGCAGCCTAGGAACATTTTACTTTTCACAAACTAGCCTTTTTGCTAAAAACATAAGTAGAAAATATTTCTCTGGCTCTGCTCTCTTACCCTAGACAGGACAAACTGCATAATAAAACCAGCCATGATTTTCAGGAACTGATTAGCGGATGAGCCTTATGAAATCTGGCAAAGCAAACAAGAAAACACCACCAAAACCCAAAAGGTATAATTACCATCTCAGCAGATCCAGCTCAGTAAATATTCATCTGATTTCCTTCACGGGCCTTATAGGACTGGTTCAGAGTTTCCACTCCAGTGATATTGCAAGGTTTCTTTTCAAAATCATATGATGAAGAAGAAAGTTGCTATTGCCTCCCAGGTTTTGTCAGCTGAGCTGTGGCAGGATCTTTCCCAAGTGCCGTAACGTTGCTCCAGCTGTAATGCGATGGCAGGCAGGCTGCTTTAGGTGTTTACAGGTGCCAAGTGCTAGGAGACGAGAATACAAACAGGATTTTGTTCTGTATGGCCAGCCACCTGTGGTAGTTAGGCTTCTGTTCTTTGCCTGTCAATATTTGTTTGCTATGTTAAGTGATTAAGGTTCCTTCGCTTCTTCAGCGCTGTTTTGATACAAGGTTTTTACAGCCGAAAGATGGATGTTGTTCTACCGAATCTAGTACTGAATTTGTTTCCGGGTCTTTGTTATTTCTGTGTGTTGCCGTCTGTTGTGCCAGCGGGGCAGAAAGCTCCTGTTGTGCTTCTGCTCTCCTCCGCAGGCAACAAGGTTGTCCCTTCTTTAAGAAGTTTATGTGTCCCCCTCACTGCTGCAATTCAAGCAAGCAGCGGGCCATTTCATGAGTAAGCTAAATCACAGAATCACAGAATCACAGAATCATCAAGGTTGGAAAAGACCTTGAGGATCATCTAGTCCAACCAAATCGTGCCTGCTTTGCTTGGGCAGGGTTCCAGATGAGGGCAAACAGGTTGCCAAAATTAGTAAAGACAATTTGAAAAGCTTCAAATCTGGAGCAAGGTTCCCATTCCGTCCCTCCTGGTATTTTTGCAGAGGTGGAGCGGCCGCATGAGGGCAATGTTGCACACCAGAGGTGTTTCCCATTTTGTGCTGCCTGATCCGAGGCAACGGCTTGAACTCTGCTGCAGTGTGTTTAAAGGGATGCCAGCAGAGACGCTTACAATGTTAGATCTCCCTCTAAAAGCTGCCTTTTTTTGTTTGCTTGTTCGGTGGTTTGACCTGATCAAAACCCAGCAAATATTCAGCCTTCTCAATTGATAGCGTCACATCCTTGCAGGATGGGAGTCAAATCCCAAACTACCCAGTTGGAAGGATTAATTGGAAGAGCGTTCCCACAGCCCGAGCGCATTTCTGTGTGTGCCGCGCCAGCCTTTGGCTCCTCTGCCAGCGCCGTCCCCGGGAGCCGGCTGGGGCTCCCAGTGACAAGGGCAGCTCGCTCTGCCTCCAGCCTTGCCAGCCCTCTGCCAGCTCTGGCGAGCAGAGAGGGCTGGGGAGCAAGGAGCCCAGTGGGGCTGGGAAGAGAAATGGCAGAGGCTTCTCACTTGCCCTGTACGTCAGTCCCACAACCGATCATTTTGGGGGTGCAAAGAGGAAGGATGTTTACAAAAAGTGCAAGCCGAGCGAACTGGAAGAAAGCTGACCACTCATTATGTTCTCTGAATGGACCCATTTCTGGTTTATGAGAAAGCAGAAAGTTGGTTTTTCTTCCTTTTAGTGCATGATCTTTCCTAAAGTAGAAAAATGGTGCAGATGTGTTACACAGAATCTCTTAAACTGATGTGTGCGTGCACCTACACATGGATGCGTGTGGATTGAGCAGCTAATAGGCCCACTCATCATTCAGCTCTCTTGCAGAAAAAAGTTTGTTCCCAGGCACGATTTTATTTAGTAATACTGAACAACTTGGTAGCATTTGTCATCTTCAGAGTAGTTTATAAATCTGATCAAGTGGTTAAAATACAGAGTGGTCTAAATGGCTCTCTCGCTGGTATTTCTGCTGCATAGCATCACTTAGCTGCCCTGCAGGGAAATTGTTAAAGGGGCTTCTGACTTTCAGGGGGCCTCATTTGTCACAGTGATCCCGATGCATCTGCAGAGGTGGGAAATGCTGCAGATTTTAGCTGAAGTTAATAGTTTATATAAGTTGGAAATGTGGAATTCAGACGGTTCCAGGCTGGGAAGTAAAAAAAGAAGGTACTCAAAATGACTTCTCCCTTTTGCTAATTTTCCTCTTCATTTCAGTGTTTGCAATCCTGATTGGGAGGGAGGAAGAATTTTACCTGATCAGGTGCCTAGTTTGGTTCTGTAGTTTGTTATAAGGTGGCTCTCCTAATGCCTGTCTCCAGTACCTCCTATTGGCACTAACCAGTCATAAAGTGCTTTGAGATCTTCGAGACACACTGTGGACTGTGGTGTATAGCTCATTCTGTTTCATTTTCTTTATCCTTTAAACACAACACACCAATCAAAATAGTCAATGCCCTGGTATAAAAGCAAGGTATCCAAACTGTTCTTTTGCTTTGTCAGCTTGTCCCATGTTTCTGGGCAGAAAGCCTGCCCACATCTTCTCTAATATTAACCTTTTTCCACACACAGCACTTTGTGAGCTCATAGGCCGTTCCACATCTTCAGCAGAAATGCTTGGTTTTAAATATGCTGCATGAACCCAAGGGTAGGTCTTTTAACACTTGAAGTTGTTAGGAAAAATACCATCTTCATCTACCAATTTCACTGCATGAAAGCATCATCCTGATACAGAAGATCATGTCTAATGGATACGATGAGGGGCTCAAAGCACACGTGAATGGATCCAGGTCCCCCCCAGTTATATTTAAAATTATATCCCCATCCCTCCCAACTATCTTTGGAGGGGACGGGGATATAATTATAAGTTTAAGAACTTGTTTCACTTATTACTAATATGCAGCCATCTTTGGGGCAAAGGGCAGTAGCTGTTTAATAGTGCTCCACAACATGGTATAAATGTTCACAGGAGGAACTGGAGGGGAACGCTTTATCCAGTTAAAACCGCAGGGGAAACTTATGTGGTCAGTAGGTAATTACTCAGGTTGGAAGTTAGCCAGGATACAAGCCATATGTTCTGCTCCTAGGGAAAAAAATTGTAATGATCAGGGCTGTGAATTTTTTTAATCCAAATATTAGCTAAAAGCTGGTTATCTCTTCAGTCTAAAAAGCACACAGAAACTCTGATACATCCCAATGTGGCCAGTTTGGACCTGACACTGATTTTACTAATTTAAACTTGGGATACTGTGATTTATGAAGATGTCCTCATTAGGCAAAAGCTGTTTTTTCTGACGTGATTATATGGAAGTGTGATGATTTTTTTATTCCCCGAACTAAAACATGATCTACTTGCACAGTCTAGTACAAGTGTAGTTCTGTTTACGTGAGGGGATCTGGTGCTTCTCCCCAAAGCGCTGCACTCAGTACAAGAATGGTTCCCCTTATTCATATCAATGTTGCATTTGTGTGTGAAGCTTTATGGTCCTGCTTCTTGCAGCTTTGCCTTTGAATGGAGTCAAACTGTATAGGTGAAAACAAGATAGATTTTTTCCCTGTATATATATACTTCCGTGTGTTTGCTTTTAATGAACCTATTTCTTTACATTACACAGTTTATTATATTTGGGTGTTTGGGGGTTTTCATTTTCTGTTGCTGCTTATGTACAAAATAACAGGCTAATTCTTTCCAGATATTGCTCTGCTGACTCCTGACAGCATGTTTACAATGCCCTGCAAGATGATATAGAGGAATCCCTCTGTCCTATACAACAGTTGTGTATGTGTCTGATTGCTGAGGGTGTGGTGAAAAGGCAGTCAACGTGGTGTAAACACATTACCCCTCTCACAGGGCAAACAGGAGGGCTGGGTCTCATGGCAGTGTTGGGTGAGCTGGGAGAGATGGGCTGCTGATTTCCTAGTCCAGTCACCACAGTCTCAAAGGACATGGTTTTTTGGCAGTGTACCTCAAGGACGTGCAATTACTTTCTTGAAACACTAGCCAAGGGGAGGAGCTGTGTGCTTTTTCCTTTCTAAGTAGCACCCAAGTGTTCTCCTGGTTATACCCCACTCTGCTTTCAAGATTCGTGGTTGGCAGAAGCTGTGCAGAAGAGGAGGCTCTGATCTTTGCTGCCTACCTCACTGTGTCTGGCTGATACATTAGCAAAGTGGATAAAAACTCGCAGGGTGGAGGACCCTGGCCTTAGCAGACATGAACTCAGGTCCCAACTTGCCATTTGGGCTTAGACCTCCCTCTGACACTGCGCTGCACAACGTACATGGCATGGTAGCCTGAAAAAGAAAATTTTAAATGAACATTCCTTCAACTGTTAGCTCCTGATTGCTGTTCGGGTAGTGCTATGAAGGTCTTACGGGGAGAGGAGTGCCAGAGAACCTACTGGCTAGAGCAAAGAACCGCAAGTCAGTATTTCTAGGATTTATTCCTGGCTCTTGCACAGAGACAGTCCCTCCCAGTATTTTAGCTGCCAGTGGTTCAGTTCCTGTCTGTAATATTCATCCTCATAACATTCCACCCTTGCCTCTCAGAGACTTCCAGAAACATGTTTAGTAGTACCCATTTTCTTAATCTAGAGGTGTCCTGGTCGAGGAAGTCTTATCACTGCACTTCCATATGCAGTGTAGAGAGGGAGAAGTAGATGTGATGTCTAGGTTACTGGTTTAGGCCACTGCAATAGTGGTACTTACTCTAGTGCCACAGAAAGCAGAAATTTAAGCGAGCTAGGAGGGGGGCTTGGGTGTATGTAACCGTGCCATTGGTTAGATGCACCGCACCTAATCAACATGACTGAGCATCTTCCTCACCTGTGTAATGATTTTAGTCAATTGTTGTGATTCACAAGAAAGAGAGAAACATAATGCACATTAATAGTAAATGTATTGTTATCTGCATTTCAAAACTGCCTTTCTGTTGTTTTCAAACAAGTATGAAATTTGTTCTTCAGGAATCTGTTCCGGAGATTTTGGAGAAGACACAATAGAGTTGCACCTGAGCCACAAATTACCGAAACTGAGACACCGGTGGAGCCTGCAGAAGGAGCAGAGAGCAGGCAGGAGGCAAGTCACTGGTGTACAGACTGTTATATCTGACTATGGGATATTTTAGAGATGATGTAAAAACAATCAAACAGAAAAACAACTCAAAAAACCCAAACCCCGGCCTCCCCAAAGCTGGGTTTTATTGCACTGCACTTGAAAGATACCCGTTCTAATTTAGGGATTTCTGTGTTCAAGGCTGTGGTAGTTAGTAAAGCCCTGAAATTGTACTTGTTCAAGTGGTGTGTATAATGAAAAAACATTACATGGTTACAGAGGGACTAGTATATATATATTTCTCAAGTTAATTGTTACATATTTGTTTGCAGTTCTCTTGTTCTTTGCTCCTCCCTGCAAATCTGAACAGAGCTCAAGAGCAAGCTCTGGAGTAGGAGTCTGATTTAATGGTGCCTACTTGGCTCTGTACAGAGCTGTAAGAGGGTAATAAAATCCTTGTAGGATTTGGTGAAATCAGATAGAATGAATGGAGCATTAAACAAAACAAGTAACCCACAGATAAGCCGAATTCTTGCTTCTCTTCAGGTATTTGCCTTTTAACTGAATGAAGAGAAGAAAAAAGATGACAACTACGTCTTACTGTTACTTGAGCACTGGGGAAAAGTTAGGGTCCCAAGCCAACTGGAAAATGAGATTCTTTCCCATGTCTTTGCTCTCAGCTGAATTGAAGCCTATGTTCTGTTTTCTGTTACACTAGTGGGAATCCTTTGTTGGCTTAGACTAACAGCATTGCGATCTGAGACCAGAGACTTGCAGAGAGAGCCCACCTTCCATGAGCGCTTGAAAGAATTTGTCTTAGATCTGACTGAGAAATCTGACCATGGTGTTCAACAGTCTTCAGCATCCAAAAGACCTCTCTTACATGACTGGCTTCTTAAAATGGGGTCTAGGAATTTCTGAGTATTTTGAAATGTGTCCTGCAATAAAGGGGGACACAGTTTTCAAGTTTAATATGGGTCATTTCGAATAAAAAATCGAATAGGATCAACTATGATAGTAATACAAGGATTTGTGATTAATTTATCCCGGTTATTTTAATCATCTCTTAGAGGTTAAGAGTGTTGAGTTTGTGCACAACATTCAGAAATGCCAAACTTTGTTTTGGGGTTCGCAGTTCCCAAGATTGCTTTGTGCAGATTTTCCTCATGTTTTAAGTCTAAGCCATGGAGTTACTTTTGGACATTTTAATTGTGACCTCTAACGTACATAATGCCACTGAAAACATGTGATTACTAGGATTTGTTGTAGGAACAGCATTTAAACTGAAACTTTAAAGCCAGAGTCCTCTGGGGAGTGCTTGGATTAAAGGATACCAGAGTGATATAGTCTTCTAGGGAAGGAAATATTTCTTTTTTAAGAGGAAAAATGAAAAAGACTCTAGAGTGAAAGTGAAGGAGATGAAAATCCTCATAGTCAACAGAGATTTCTGCTGTTTAAGCACACAGCGACAGGGCCATAAAAGGCATATGTGCAGTATATCTGTAACCAAAGCAAACTGAAACAGAGCAGAAGGGAAAAAGAAAGTTATGTTTGTAAATGGGAAGTTCTGAGAGCTCATTTAATCAAATAGTTACATTTCTTGTTCTGGAGACTGAAGCTTGCTAGAAAAGAACATGACCTATGGCAAGTAATTTGGGAATGAGGGGGAGGATTGAGTACCAACTAGCCAACAATATAAATAACAAATTTGTAAATGTGTTGAAAGTTAAGAAGCTTCTTATGGACGGTCAGGCTGTTCATGGAGATGAGAGAGCAATTAGGGAAAATGAGAATTTTGCTAAATCAACCCAATATCTGTTTGTGCAAAAAAGAAGATCTGAAATACAGAGAAGGCAATCTTTTGAGTGACACTTGTATATGAGAGGCATTTGATTCACAAATCAGGAAAGGGGTTTTCTTTTCCTTAATTCAGCTGATGCAAACAAAATGACCTCTTTGTATCACAGTGTCCATAGGAATTTTTTTTCTTGTGTTTGTTGGACTTATTTTGTGATGCTGTCTAGGAGCTGTGGCAGAAAACTCTGTGGTTACAACAGTGATGATACTAAATGGAAGTGGGTGTGTATGTGTGTGTAAAAGATGGGAAAATCAGTCCTTTCCTTGAAAAAGGAAGAAATTGGTGATCTCCATCTCCCTGTCTTCTCCTTTACATCAACACTTGCTTATTCCTCTGTGAAGCAGTAATAAGATAAAGAAGCATGGTCCCATTGTTTACAAACTAAACTTGAAGATAAGTCAGTTTTTCAACTTAAACAATGATCTTGTATTTCTGTACAGATGTCTTCTACAAAGTTGTTTAGAAACGTATACCCCTTAAGAAAGCAAGAATCTACTTCAAGTAAGAAGTCAGCTAAAAAGAAAGATGGAACACTACAAAAAACTGGAGATTTTTTCCAAAGTTCTCCTGTTATTATTCGCTCTGAAGGTTTGTACAGAATAAATAAGGCTTATTCCATGTTATCTGGGTATTGCTCCAGCTCTCTGTGGTCTGTCTGATACGGGGGGGGGTTGTGGGATATGGGGGTGTGATTTGAGGGTCGATGGGGGGTTTAATGTGATTTGCTGGAACATGGGGGTGTTTGGGGGGGAAATGTGGGGGTCATTTGGGGGGATCAGGGGGGTTTTGGGGGGATATGGGGGATATAAGGGTATTTTGGAAGGATATGGGGGTTTGGGTGTGATATGGGGAGGTTTTGAGGTGATTTGTGGGGATTTGGGGAGATATGGGGGTTTGGGGGGGATTTGGGGGGATATGGGCGTATAAGGGGAAGTTTTGGGGTGATTTGGGGGAATATGATGGGTTTGGGGTGATTTGGTGGGATATGAGTGTTTGGGGGATATGGAGGATATAAGGGGTATTTTGGAAGGCTATGGGGCTTTTGGGGTGATATGGGGAGGTTTTGAGGTGACTTGTGGGGATTTGGGGAGATATGTAAGGGTTTGGGAGGGTTTGGGGGCATATGGAGTGTTTGGGGGGATATAGGGAGGTTTTGGGAGTGATTTAGGGGATATGGGGGGTTTAGGGGTGATTTGGGGGATATAGAGGAGGTTTGGGGGGTATAGTTGTTTTGGGGGTGATGTGGGGGGTTTGAGGGTATATGGGGGTGTTTTGGGATGATTTGGGAGGTTATGGACTGTTTGGGGGTGATTTGGGGGGTTATGGGCTGTTTTGGGGTGATTTGGTGGGATATGGGAGGTTTTGGGGTAATATGGGGATATGGGGGGCTATAGGGAAGTTTTGGGGTGATTTGAGGGGATATGGGGGGGTTGTGGTCATATGGGGGTTGTCTGGGGTGATTTGGGGGTGCTAAGGTCTGTGGGGAGCACTGTGGGGGCGCGGTTTGGGGGCAGCTGTAGTGCACTTTGGGGTCACAGCCCCCGCCTTTCCGCCCCCTCTTCTCCCGCAGCCGCCCTGACGCACTTTGGGCAGCGTCTATGCGTGGTGGTGTACCCCTCCCCCCCCGGCCCCCAAAGTGACACTCCCCCCCCACCAGCGACCCCCCCATCTCCGCCGGTCACCCCCGCCAGCCCCTCACTTCCCTGCCCCTCCCTGAGCCCGTGGGTTGCTCTCCCCCCACCCCACAAGTGCCTTAAACCTGCCGGGGGCGGGGGGGGGAGGAGCGGGGAGGGGCGTGGCTTGTGGAAGTCCCACCCCCATTTCATTTTTGGTGTATTTTGGGGGGTTTTCTGTCGGGGGGGGTGGGTGTGTGTCCTAAGGGAATAAAGGACCTTGCAGTGAAGGTGTGGGGTGGAGTTGGTGTCAATGGGGAGGGAGGGGGGGTTGTAGGTCCTACAGAAATATTTGGGGGGGGCTGTGAGCCTTTAGGGGATCGAGGAGTGGGGCCGGGGGGGCTGTGAGCCTCCAGCTGCCTTGTCAGCAAACCAGGCTGCCTCGGCGTGCCCCAGCACGGCTGTCTTCTCCAGCTGAAGCTTTGTTTTGGCTCTTTACAGCATTTTTTATTTGTTTATTTACTTGTTTATTGATTTAAAAAATCAAAGACAAGCTGAGGTCTTGCTCAGTACCATGCCTGCGGGACATCTAAAAGGCATTTGTACCCCCTGGGGCTGGCGGGGAGACCCAGCGCTACGGCTGCCCCCTTCACCCACCAGAAATCCCTGGCCGGCTCCTTACTTTGGGAGCGTTTAGTATTTCCCTGTGCAGAGGAAAATTCTGTTGGGGGAAACCCCCTGGCAAAGCTGCGCCTGGTGCTGCTGCAGGACTCCAACCCAGGAGCGGGTGCAGCATTTGAGGGGAGTGTTTCTACCGCCCAGAGGGGACGTCTGGTTTGTACCTTTGCCATGAGTTCGGGGGCTCTGAGGAAACTGCCCGACAATCCGTATGCAGGGATGAGGGCCCCGGGGGACAGCGAGCTGCCGGGGACGGTGGCCCCATAAGGACCTTCAGCACTTCCTGGCCACTGTGCCCTGCCTACGTCTCGCCCTTGCCCTGAGCTCACGGCGCTGCTCCTGGGAGAAACCCCAAACTCCCCAGGACGTGGTGCTGGGCAGCCTGCTCGAGCTAATCCTGCTTGAGCCCAGCTTGGACCAGACGACCTGGACGGGCTCCGTCCAACCTCCACCCTCCCACGTGACTCTGGGCTTGGGTTTCCCTCCTACAGCACCTCGACTCAGCCCTGACACCCACTGGCAAGGGTGCTGGGACAAGGGACCAGCCCAAACTCCTCCCCCAGGATCCATCACAGAACAACAGCCCCCACTCCAGAATGTCTTGTGGCAGACTCGGTCACAAGAGAGAAAACACCTTTTTATTGCAAACAGCAATGCTGGGGGCCCCAAAGTCAGTGGATCAGGCGGTGACAATGAATCGGCACCTGCAAGGACAGAGTCAGAAAGCTCTGGTGAGTCCCTGGCGGCAGGAAGAGGCAGGGTTGTGCTGCCCTCTCTGGGGAACACTGTGTGTGAGGAATTGCTGACGGCCCAGAGCAGAGAGCTGTTGCTGGCGCTGGCTACGGGGTGGCTCTGGCGCCTCGTCCCTCCAGGCAATGCCCTTCGAGCCCCGAGCGCACAGAGACACGCAGTGCCCCTGTGCCACGCCGCAGGGCTCGGCCGGGAGCCCCTGGGCCCTGCCAGGGAGTTATTTCCAGACCCCACGCAGCACCGTCCCTCGCTGTCCCTTGCCAGCGCGTTGGGCTGACGCAGAGGAGTGTGGAGAGGTGTGAAAGATGGGCAGAGAGCCTGGCACGCACCTGGGCTGCCTGACCTGCTGCGCCTTCCTGCGTCTTTTCACTGGTCCGTCGCCAGAAGCACCTTCTCTCTTCCTCCTCTTCTTTTCCACGCAGCTTTCGCTCTCTTCTCCCCAGGTCTCTCTTCTCTTCCGGCTCCTCTTCTTCTCCTCGTCCTGGGCAGAGCCTGCAAATCTTTCCATCCCACAGTGGGATTAGATAGGGAAAGCCACGACCCACTGGAGTCAGTTCTGATTTTAACCAAAGCGAGCTCATTTTACCTTCTTTCCTCTGGAAACCTGGCCAGTTGTTCTGGGCGCCCCAGGGAGTCTGCCATGCTCTCGGGGGTGGCTGGAGGCAAAGCTGGCGGTGCCTAAACCAGAAATGTCACAGTTGGCATGTGGCAAGGGGTGACCTGGAGTGGTAAGCGACTCTTTGCTAAATTGGTACCTGAGATCTCCAGAGGAGATGCCTTGGGCTGGTTTGCATTAGCCACAGTTCACACAGTCCCCCTGCTGACCCCCAAATAGACCTGAGGAAGCTCTGATGAAGTAGGGCCTGAGCAAAACCCCCCTGAAGTTGACAGCTGCTCCCCTCTGCCTCTTTGTGGGCATTTTGTGGGCCTTTGGTTTGATTAAGCACCTGCCGAGTGCATTTGAGACACAACCTTGCTGATTTCCCTTGCTATGTATCATCCCAAGGGGTGGAGGAATAACCCAAACCCACACCAGCTCTACTGCCAGGCAGAGGCACAGCAGCGACTCCCCTCCTACCCCACACACGCTGCCACCGTGTTTGGGGAGCTGACGTACCTCTCCCACTCCAGACTCCACCGCCGTATCTCCCCCAGCTTCCGTGAGGACACCGAGCAGAGAGGGGGGTGCATGCGGCAAAGCTTCTGCCCGGTGCTCAGTGTCCACTTTGCCTGCAGGGACACTTTTCTCTTCCAAACTCAGGTCTAGAAAGCAAAAGCATGTGCAACATGGTGACTTCTTGGAAGCAAACAGAGCTAAAGCAACCCCCACCCAAAGCCCTACACTTCTGTGGTCAGCCCTCCGATGCCCTGTCTGCAGACTTCAGCTCATCCTGCAGAGGAAAACATTCATGTTTGGAGAGCAGTGGCCAAAGAGAGGCCACAGGACAAGCGAGGCTGAGAGGACAACACTCGATGCCCAGCCCTGTCAGAAGCAACACGGAGGTTTCTGGTGTCCCAAGCCCCAGCCGGTGCCAACCCTCAGTCCCCCCCTCTCACCTCTGAATTTCTCCAGGGGGGCTGGCAGCTCCTTGTCTGCTGGGCTGGAAAGGCTGCCCGCTTCCTCCTCAAAGAGCTCCCTGCAGTTCTCCACCAGAAACTCCACCAGCACATTCACCTGCACACATCAAACGGTGGGTCTCAATCCCCCTGCCTGACAAGGGACCAAGCAGCCTTTCCCACCCCTGCCCCCTGCTCCTGCCCAGAGCCTGTGGCTGTGGGGCTGCTCCTCCAGGCAGCCACCCCGACAGCATTTGCTGGTGGGAGGAGGCCTGCAGAGCCCTCTGCGCAGCCAAGCGCTGGTGGGCCGGGAAGGCTGCCCCGGCGGGTGGGATGTGTACCTTGTGGGTGACCTCCAGCATGGCCTCCAGCGGGAGCAGGTCCGCATGGGCTGGGCTCAGTAGGTTTGGCCCAACGCAGACGGCCAGGTTGCTGCAGCCCATCCTGCTGGTGGCTGCATGGTGGCCGATGTGCTGGAGGAGGGACAGCAGCCGCTTCAGGAGGAGGAGGTTGGCTGCAGGCAACTTCTCGGCCACCCTGGGGAAACAGGAACACGGCGCTAATAAAGCAGATGTTGCCCACAGCGTTCCCCAGACTCGCCCGAGGCCGGTGGGAGCCAGCGCAGCTTTCCAGGTGCTCTGGGCCAGCGGTCAGGGCTCCTGCTCAACAGGCAGGCTGCTGCCCACACTTACGCTCTCAGCTCCCTGATCTTCTCCTCCCTGCTGGTCTTCTGCATCGCCGCCATCCAGTCCTCGCAGAGGTCGGTCACGAGGAGCTTGCAGGGGATGCTCCGGAGGAAGTCCTGCAAGGCCCAGGGCTCCAGGTGAGCCTTTGAACACTCGGGGCCAGCCAGGAGCTCCTCCAGCCGCGGGGCAGAAGCACTCACCTTCAGGATGGCGGCCAGCAGCAGTGCGGGCTGGCTTCCCAGGTCGACGTCTGCGCCGCAGTCCAAGGCCTCCCGCAGCTCCCGAAGCTCTGTCCCACCGGCGGCTCTGCGGAATATTCCCTCCGTTGACGGTCCTTCCTGCTGCAGCACAGCCAGCAGCTCCTGCAGGACAGGCAGGAGGACAGTTGCATGGCTGAGGAGCCGCCTTCCAGCAGCAGTGGCCAGAGCACTGCCCCAGAGCTGGCTCCGTGCTGGGGGTGAAGAGCCCAGTGCCCCATCCCCGGAGCTCTTGGGGACACCCACTGCCCCTCCGGAGCCTGTGGAGGGAGGGCTGGGGACCCCCTGGACAGGCTGGCTGACCTGGATGGGCCGGGGCAGTGTGCCATCCTCCCCGCAGAGGGCTGCCAGGGGCTGCCCAAAGAGCACCCTGCTGCAGCCGGAGCCCGCCTGCCCTGGCGCCGGGGCAGCGGCCGGGCTTCTCCGCAGACCAAAGGGCCAGGGCAGCCCCCGCCTCCTCCTCCTGCTGCTGCTGATGATGATCCCTCCTGTTGCAAAGGAAAAGAGAGAAGAGCCCGTCAGTGGATGCTGCGAGGCCAGCGCTCCCAGAGCCTGCCCTGCCCTGCCCTGCCCTGCCTGCAGCACGATGCTGAGCTGTGTGGCAGGACAGGCAGGGAGCCGGCAGCTGGAACCATGGCTCCAGCTCAACAGCTCCGGCTCAGGGGCTCCTGGGAGCCTGGGACAGCCTGGCCCAGTCCTGGCCCTGTCCTCTTCCAGGCTGTGGGCAGCACCAGAGGCTGTGTGTCCCTGCAGAGCCACGTCCATCGGCCGCTGCCCAGCGCTGTCCTTCCTTCTCTGGCTGACGTCCTCCCTCGGGCTGCCCAACCTGCATGGGGACACTCAAGGGACACGTGAGCACAGCCCAGCCGCTTGCAGGAGGGGCTTTTTTTTCCCAAACTCACCTGGTGAGCGGCAAAGTCCCCCTTCACTGCTAGACGGGACCGTTGGAGGCCCTTGCTTGAGATCAGCCTGCAAGAACCCGGCACCAGCAGCCTGAGCACCGCGGAGTGGGGACCCTCTGCCCTCCCGGGCCCTCTGCCCCGTGTGGCAGGTTTCCTCCCAGTGCCACCAGCAAGGATATGCCGGCATTCCTGGTGGCTCCTCACCCTCCCCACTCCCTGAATTGCACCAAGGGACCCTCCCTCCCTCCCAAGCTCACCCCACTGCACGCCCATCCCTGCACCCCAGCACAGCCAGAGGGGAAAGGCAGCCGTTCTCACCTCTGCCTGGCCCTCCACCAGCCTCTCCAGGCTCCTGGTGCTGAACAGCCTCCCCTGGCAAGAGAGAAGCAGTGGCAGAAGGTGAGCAGTGATGCCTGTGCTGCTCAGCTGGAGGAGCAGTGCTGGGGACAGCGCCCAGGCCAGAGAGACACTCACGGCATGGTGGCGGCTCAGTTCCTTCTCCAGGAGCTTGAGTGACGGGACAAGGTTTACTCGGGGCTTCTTGGCTCCGTCGGGTGTCCTGTGCACCAGGAAGGGACAGGGAGAGAGCTGGGTGAGCCCCAAGCCGCCTCTTCTCTCTCATCAGGCAGCTCTCCCCGAGAGCTGCCTGCAGCCGCGGAGGCACCTCTCCCCAGCTGGGGAGCTGTGTTCCCCCATCTGGCTGTGCCTGCAGCACCCCCCAGCTTACCCCAGCAATGTATGCACCCACAGCTCCTTCTGCGCCTGGGAGCTGCAGCAAGAGGAGAAACAGCGTCAGGCCCCGCTGCCCCCCAGCCCGTGGGCAGAGGCGGACGCCTGCACAGCCCTGCCCCATGGGGAAGGACACAGGGGCAGGACGAAGCCCCGTGGGGTGGGACAGAGACACTGCCCAGACCCTGGCTCCCTCTGTCCTGCCACAGCACCTGCTTTGGTCCTTCCCTTCTGGGGATCAAAAGATGACCAGGGGATGCAGGACGCAGAAATGCCCCCCATCCCTCCCTGCCGGCGTGCTGCCTGCTCCCTGCCCAGGCTCTGCACGGAGGGCAGAGGCCCTTCACAGGAACCTCTCCTGCCCGGCCGTGGGATGTGGCACCACGACTCACCGGAAAGTGGCAGTGCAGGAGCCCCTGGGCCAGAGGAAGATGAGGGAGCTCCTCTCCTCGCGGCTGCTGACACCCTCCACCTCTTCCTCCCATGCCGCCTCCTTCCCGTCACTCAGCACCCACAGCTGGTCCAGGGCCAGGCGGAGCTGTGGGCGCAGGGTGGTGCCACCTCTGCAGAGAGCAGAGGCAGGCAGTGAGCTGGAGGTGGCCTCCTTGGGGTGCCCCCCCCGGGCAGAGCCCTGCTCCCCCCCTGCCCTTGGGACGGGCATTGGTGCATCCAGCACACAGGTCCCAGGGCCGGGGGCCATGGTGTCCCAGCCCTTCAGCCAGGGCCAGGGATGGGGCAAGGGCAGCTGGGTTGGAGGGTCTTACCGCAGCTTGGTGACCACCAGTTCCTCCTGGAGGAGGAGAAGGCGCCTCTCGCTCCTCTTGCAGCCCCGGGTCAGCTGCACGTCTGCGCTCAGCACCATGTCTGCATTGGCGAGAGCGTCCCTGTGGAGCAGAGCACGGCAGGCATCAGAAAGGCCGCTGCTGCGGGGCCTGGCCGTGCTCCCCTGTCCCCGAGCCACGGGGGGAGCCCACCTG
Organism: Strix uralensis; assembly: GCF_047716275.1. Taxonomy (NCBI): domain Eukaryota; kingdom Metazoa; phylum Chordata; class Aves; order Strigiformes; family Strigidae; genus Strix; species Strix uralensis. The sequence goes on along the minus strand of NC_134012.1, from coordinate 8,654,318 downwards.
GAGCCGCAGCAGCCGTTGGCCTGGCCCATCCTGCCCGGGACAGGAGGACCCTCGCTGTGCACCAAGGATGCGGCCCAGCCGGTGACAGCGAGGATGGGAAGCGGGTTGCCGGAGCCTGGTCAGCGCTGCTCGGCCAGACCCTGCCTCCTCCCAGTGCCGCTCCGGGCCAGCACAGCTCCGTGCTGCCGGAGCTGGGGGCTGTTGGCTCCAACTGACTGACAGCCCGACCCCAACGGACAGTGGGAGGGGCCACGGGCTGGGCGTTCTCTCCAGCATGGCCCCGCCTCTCTAGCATGGCCCCGCCTCTCTTGCCCTGGGGAGCCCAGCGCAGGACGGAGCAGAGGGAAGGACCCCCCCTCCCTCCACCTGCTGGCAATGCCTCTTGCCTTGGGCTTCCCCGCTGGCTCCCGGGCTCCAGCTGCACTTGGTGCCGCTGCTCACCACCCTCTGGCCTTGGCTGGTCAGCCATTTTCTACCCACCTCCCCCTCTCCTCAGCCAGCCCACGCTGCTTCAGCGTCTCCACGGGGCTATTCTGGCAGACGCTGCGGAAAGCCTTCCTCACGTCTGGGTGGACAGTGGCCACCACACTCCTCTCGTCTCCCCAGCCAGTCATTTCACCACAGAAGGTTATTAGGTGGGGCCAGCAGGGTTTCTCCTGCTGACTCCATGCTGACGCCTAGTTCCAATGACCTTCGTTCCTTCATGTTTCCAGGACGTGCTGTGGCATTCCCAGCACCTCCATGAACACAGGAGCCCCTCTTCTCATCCAATATAATAATACGTTCAGGGTACCTGGTCCTATCTAAAACTGCTATGGAAATACTTGTGTGCTTGGCCTTAATCCAGGCGTGGTTTTTTCAAGCCTCTCCAAGGACGTGACTGTGAACACTATAGTAACTATTGAACAAGATGTGCGGGCTTTGTCCTCATGAGTCTACACGAGAGGGGAGAAGCAGCTGTGGTGGGGCAATTCCCCCCCTGCTTGCGGGGCCGCTTGGTGCTCGGTGTGATTCCAACCCCTGTCCTGGGCCACACACCATCCGAGGGTGGTGTGGATTGTACATGGCAGGGGACTAAAGCCTGCAGCTCATCGAGCCTGAACTGGAGTTCAACTGCCCATTGGCCAGGATCCTGCAGCCCTCGTCATGATGGTGCCTGGGACACACACACACAGACACACACACACACACACACACACACACAGAGTGACAGAGAGGGGTGTCTTGGGAGGAACCAGGCACCTGGGGAGTCCCCAGCCCCACTCTGAGGGAACCCAGGTGTCCAGGGGGTACCCTGGTGTGTGTGGGGGTCACTGGAGTGGAGGTTGGTCACGGGGGTGTTTGGGGAAGTTTTGGGGTGATTTGGGGTACATAAGCTGATTTGGGATGATAAGGGGGGCTTGGGGGCATATGGGGAGGTTTTGGGGGTGATTTAGGGTATATGGGGGTTTTTGGGGTGGTTTGGGGGGTATGGTGGTTTGAGGGGATGGGGGGTGATTTGGGGTATATATGGGCGTTTGGAGGGATATGGGCAGGTTTTGAGGTGATTTGGGGGTATTTGGGGAGATATGGGGGATTTAGGGGGGATTTGGGGGGTTTGGCGGGTATGGGGAGGTTTTGGGGGTGATTTAGGGGATATGGGGAATTTTGGGGTGATTTGTTGGGATACGGGTGCTTTTGGGGTCATATGGGGGATATGGGGGAATATGGGGGTGTTTTAGGTTTATTTGGGGGGTTATGGGGGTTTGGGGGGATGTGGGGTTGATTTGGGGGGATATGGGGTTTTTTGGGGGTGATTTGCTGGGATATGTGGGGGTTTGGGGGGATATGGGGGATATAAGGGGGACTTTAGAAGGATATGGGGGTTTTGGGGTGTAATGGGCAGTATTTGTGGGGATATGGGGAGATATGGAGGGTTTCGGGGGGTTGGGTGGATATGGGGGAATTCTGGGGGCATATGGGGAGGTTTTGGGGGTGATTTAGGGGATATGGGGAGGTTTTGGGGTGATTTGGAGGATATAGAGGAGGTTTGGGGGGTATAGTGTGTTTGGTGGTGATATGGGGGTGTTATGAGAAATGGAGGGTTTTTGGGGTGATCTGGGGGGTTATGGAGTGCTTTGCGGTGATCTGGTGGATATGGGGCAATATGGGAAAGTTTTGGAGTGATTTGGGGGGATATGGGGGGTTTGGGGTGATTTTGGGGGATATGGGAGCAGTTGAGAGAGTTATGGGGTGATTTGGGGGATATGGGGAATTTTGGGGTGATTTGTTGGGATATGGGTGGCTTTGGGGTCATATGGGGATATGGGGGGATATGGGGGTGTTGTAGAGCTATTTGGGGGTTTGGGGGGGGGTGGGGGATATGGGAGGGGTGGTTTGGGGGGATACGGTTTATTTGGGGGTGATTTGGTGGGATATGTAGGGGTTTGGGGGGATATGGGGGATATAAGGGGGACTTTGGAAGTGTATGGGGGTTTTGGGGTGTAATGGCAGGTTTTGAGATGATTTGTGGGGATATGGGGAGATATGGGGGGGTTTGGGGGGTTGGGTGGATATGGGGGTTTTGGGGGCATATGGGGAGGTTTTGGTGGTGATTTAGGGGATGTGGGGAGGTTTTGGCATGATCTGGGGATATACGGGATGTTTGGGGGTAATATGGGGGATATGGGGAAGTTTTGGGGTGATTTGGGGGATATGGGTGGGTTTTGAGATGATTTGGTGGGATATGGGGGGTTTTGGAGATATGGTGTGATTTGGGGGCATAAGGGGGGTTTAGGGGTGATTTGGGGGGATATGGGGGCTTGGGGGGATATTGTGGGGTGATTTGGGGGGATATGGGTAGTTTTGGGGGTGAGTTTGGGGGGATATGGGTGGGTTTGGGGCCACATGGGGAGGTTTTGGGGTTGATTTGGGATATATGGGGGATTGGGGGGATATGGGGGATATGAGAGGGGTTGGGGGATATGGCAGGTGATTTGGGGGGATATGGGTGGTTTTGGGGGTGATTTGGTGGGATATGGGGAGGTTTGGGGGGATATTGGGTGGTGATTTGGGGGTTATATGGCGGTGTTTGTGGGTATATGGGGGATAGAAGTGGTATTTTGGAAGGATATGGGGGGGTTTGGGGTGATATGGGAAGGTTTTGAGGTGATTTGGGTGTATTTGGGGAGATATGGGGAATTAAGGGGGATTTGGTGAGATATGGGGAGGTTTGGGGGGTGGTTTAGGGGATATGGGGGGGTTGTGTGTTGATTTGGGAATATAGAGGAGGTTTAGCGGGTATAGTAAGTTTGGGGGTGATATGGGGTTGGTTGAGGGGATATGGGGGTGATTTGGGGTTTATGGGGGTTTGGGGGGATATGGGGGTGTACGGGGAATTTTAGGGGTGATTTGGGGATATATGGGGGGTTTGCAGTGATATGGGGGTATATGGTGGGGTTGGGGGTATATGGGGGTGATTTGGGAGCATATGGGTGGTTTTGGGGGTGATTTGGTGGTATATGGGGGGTTTGGATGGGATATGTGGGGGAGACTTGGGGGATATGGTGGTGTTTGGGGGATATGGGGGATATAAGGGTTAATTTGGAAGGATATGGGGACTTTTGAGGTGATCTGGGCGGATTTAGTGAGATATGGGGTTTGGGGGGTTATGGGGAGTTTTGGGGGTTGATTTAGGGGATATGGGGTGTTTGGGGGTGATCTGGTGGGATATGGGGTGGTTTGGGGGGATATGGGGGATATAAGAGTTATTTTGAAATGTTATGGGGGGGTTTATCCCCCACAAGATCCCTCCCAGTACCCCAGTAGCCCCCACTGGACCCTTCTTGCACCCCATTACTGTCCCCCAGGACCCCAATATCTCCCCCAGAAACCATCCGCAGGAGACCATTAGACACTCCCCCCCCCCCTCCCCCCCAGACACTAATAACCCTCTGAACTCCCCCATGACCCCAATAACACCCCCCAAGCACCAAGACCCTCCACCAATACCTCCCTTATGACACACCCAGGACCCCAGTACCTCCCCCAGAACCCCCTCCAGGATGTCCCCAATCTCCCCACCTCAGACACCAATATCTCCCTCAAGACTCCCCCAAGGACCCCAATAATCCTCCCAAACCCCTCCAGGACCCCCCCCCCCCCCAACTCCATTACACTCCTTCTAGGATACAAATACCCCCCCCAGGGCCCCAATAACCCCCACAACTCCCACAGAACCCAAATAACACCCCCCCAAGAATCCCCCCGGGTCCCCAATCCCCACTCACAGCACAGGCAGGAGTGTGAGCAGGTGCTGGAGAGGGACAACGTGCTGGAGCCCCCCCGGGGGTCCCCCTGGCCCCCACAGGGCCTACTTCCTGCTGACAGTCTGCGAGGGCTTATGGTCTGCAGTGAGGCGGCCTAGGCAGGAGGTCCTCCAGCTCTCTGTGGTCTGCACTGAGGGATGTTCCAGGAAGAGAGTTTGGTTCACCCAGCAAGTGGGAATTCCTCCTTTTAAAACACTCGCTTTGTTCTGGATGGCTGAATGAATTTTTCTCCTGCAAAGGTGGCACCAGCACCAGCAGCACCAGCACCAGCACCAGCACCAGTGGTGGTGGCTCCGGCCTAGCAGTGGGTGAGTGCAGGGGCTGGGGCTGATTTCCCTGGAGGGGGTGGTGGGATCGCCGGGGAAGGGGAAGCTTTGGTCTAAAAACCCAAACTTTTTCATGCTTCTGACTTTTTTTTTAAAAAAAGGTTTGTTGTCACAGTTCAGGCTGTTCAGACGTTCTGATGTGTGACTGTGCTTGTCCTTTTACCTTGAACTTGGTGGGTCTTTGCTGTCTGTAAGGGTCTGTTGTGTCTGCGGGGTTTATCTGTCAGGTTACCCCAGGGAAAGTGAATTTTAGCCCTTTATTTTTACTTCAAGTGTGAAAGAAGTGACGCATTTAATATTTTCTGCTCTCTGTGGTGATTTGGGTTGGGTGGGTTCAATCTGATGAAACACCTCAGAGTGGTGCTTCAGAGGGTGCCAGTCACCAGAGCCAAGAGGTGCTGATCAGAAACCGGCATTAAGCCCGAGGGCGAGAGCTGGCCCAGGCGGGCTCTTGCCTTCTGGCTGTGGGACAGTTTTTCCCAGCTCCGAGGTGCTGGGAGAGATGGGGGGGGGGGGGGGTGAGCAGGGGTGTGTGCTGGAGCCCAGCCCCTTTGCAGAGCCCTGCTGCTCCTCTGGCTTTCTGGACAAAGCTCAGTTTCTGTGCTGAGCTTCTAATTTGCACCTTTCCCAAAAGACAAATCCTGTTTGTTTCAAGTTGGAACGACCGTGCTCTGCTTTCAGAAAAGAATCTCTTGACATCTGCAGGCAGAGCAGAAGTCTCACACAATGAAGATACAAGAAGTAATTGAAAAGTAATTAAAGGACAAGTTTCTGTGTGCTGGGATCCTGGGAGTGCTTCTGGTTGCGAAATCCGGCAGCACCACTTGCTCTCAGGCTGCAAACAGCCGGCAGAGCTCCTGCCGTGGGTGGCACTGCTTCAGCCTCCCCCGTCAGCTGCTCCTTCATCTCCACCTCTCTGCTCTGCACCAGCTCTGCATTAAATAGTCGCTTTTCACTGCATGTGCCTGTGGATTGCTGTAAACGTGATGTAACTGGTTGCCACCGTTCTTCTTTGCAAGCTTGTCCCGCCCGATGTGCTGTCAGTCTGCAGATCGTCACCTCGTTCCTAGGTGAGTGTTGGGGCTTCTCCTGGGGTCTCCTGTGCATCTTCTTAAATGTTGACAAAATGCCTGTGTGGAAATAGAATTAATCATGAGAATAATTGATAAGGAAGAATTAATCAAGATTTAAACAGAACCAGGCTCCTGTCCAGAACACCGGTGTAGTTCATCTTGCCTGTTTTTTCTTCCCGTCGCTTTCAAGCTCCTGTTCAGTTCTGCTCTGCCCTGCATCTCTGCTTGTTCTCATCCCGATTTCATGTAGCCAGGCAGACCGACTTCCTCCTCCTCCTTTTCTCTGGTTTTCTCCCTGTGAAATCTGTTTTCAGTAATTGCCTGGTCTTCGTGGAAACACATTTAAAAACTGCTGTCGCAGGTTCCCCCCTTTCAGGAGGTGCCTGTGGCTGCAGGGATGCCGTGTGAAGCAGGTGGGACAGGGCTGGTGTCTGCTCCGGGTCGGGGTTTGCACCCCTCGGGTGCTGCGGAGAGGCAGGGTGCTGTGGGCTCGCGGCGGTAGCTTGGGCTCGGAGCAGAACCTGGTCATGGGGGAAAACGTGAGTTTTCCTGGAGTGACTCCCTGTCCCTAAGGCTGGCTGGCGGCCTGCAGCTGGCATGTGCCCTGTGCCGGGGAGCTGGCGGGGGGGCTGTCAGGGGAGCGGAGAGGTCTGACAGCACCTTCCTGGGGCGCTGGCTGGGACAGGCTGGGGAGGTCTTGAGCTTTGTGAGTGGTAGTCAGGGGAGGTGATGCAGCAGGTGGAGCCAGCTCGTCTCTGATCGACCTTTTGAGGCAATTCCTGTTGGGGATTTAGGTTTTAGGACAGTTAACTGAAATCTTGCTTTATAAGTTCTTGCTGATCGATATGAAAAATGCAACACCTCAAAATGGCAGTAGTCAGAGGTGGGCTGCATCTGGATCCAGGTGATGCTCCTCTGTCCTTAGAACTTAAGGAAGGAAGCTTGCAGGTGTCAGTAGTGCTGCTGCTGAGGGGATTGGGTTTTCCAGAGCTGGGGAGCAGATTCTTACCCTGTCTATACTGCGTCTGCACTGTGAAAGCTTGTGCACAGTAATGCCTTGCTGTCTGTCCCTTCTGTTTCAGAGCTCTGCTGTCAGTTATTTGACTGACTGTATGGGGAAGTGTTGCAGAACCAGAGTGTAGGGTTGAGGAGTCAAAATGTTTCAGCAGCAATGAAGAGAGAAGTATGGGAAGGTTTCAGCTGCAAGCCTGCGCACACTGGGTGTGCATGTACTCGAATGCACGGCTGCATTGCCCCAGGCTGCAGAGGTTATTGTGTAGAAAAGCCCTTGGTTAGTGGAATAATTGTCTGTTGTTGAGGATTTCTGGAAAGTAAATGGCAGATGCGTTATGCTTCTGTCTGACTTGTTTATTTCATCACTACAGCCAGGATCTATCTGACTGTTTTAGTGTGTCCCTTTCTAGCCTTGGCCTGTTGTCTGAAGTTGGTCTGCTCAATTTTTGTGATCCTTAAGGATAAAGTAGTTCATGGAGAAAACTGAGTCTTCATCTGAGTTCATGCTGATAACACAGTTCATGATTATTCTGGGTCAGGGATTGTCTCTTTTATGCTACTACGGTGCTTGTGGCTGAGTCTGATACTTGGTCAGGGCAACCACAGCTCTGGAAATTGGTGACACCCTCTGCTGATGACCCATCCGTGAGCCCCAGTGGGACATCCCGTACAATAAACCTGGCACCAGGTATGTGTCTCCCCCTGCCCCCCGCCTTGTTTCTGTGTTTTTACCAGTGTCTGTGGCAATTACTGCTCTGCCATCGCAGCGTTCGGGCTTTTGTTTGGGAAAATGTGCGTTCTGTAAGACAGTCTCTTGTACCTTTGGTTTATTTACAGAACTCGTGGGGAAATGCACAGGTTCACGCATTCCTATTGTGATGAAGAGGGATAAATTGTTGGAATGCTTCTAGGATTCGATGGCTTTGTCAGTCTCCTTTGGTGGGAATGTTTAAGGCTGTCGGCTTTATGCTTTGGCTTAATTCCCACATTGCTTTTGAGAGGTTTGAGTGCACTGACTAGAACCTTTTTGTAGGGATCAGTTGTATTATTCTGATATTTTGATTTTACAGATAAAGTTACTGTTCAGTATGAAATGAAAACAAACATTTTGCCTTTAAAACTCCGGGCCTTATTTTCCTTGAAACTGGATTTTCAGATGTGGTGTTAGAAGGCATTGCAGAATTCTAATTGTTATTTCTGCATCTTGTTGCTGTTTAATGTTTGGTGGCCTGAGGAACAGTACTGTGTAAGATCTTTAAGCAAAGTGGGTTTGTATTTTAGGAATACTTGCCAGCTGAATAGTTTAAACCTTGGACTTAAACTCTAGAGGGTGATCTATGCAGGACAGCCATGTCATAGAGTAGCTGGTGCATGATTTATACTTGTAACCAGATTCCTAATTTGCAGCCTTAATTTTGCCTGGGTTGTGGAACTTTCGAGGAGTTGGTTTACTTTTCCATTTCCTTGAGGCCCAAGCAAAGATTTTAAAAGTTTGCAGACTTAAGGATAAGTATTTATTACTTTGTCATGCTCTGTTGCTACTCAAAACCTGTTTTGAGCGTTGGTGGTATTCAAGAAATTGACAGACTTAGAGGGTGAATCTGTATCTTTATGTACTGAGCAGAAAAGTACAATGGATGTTTTTAGTTGCCAGGCAGTTTTCTTTGCCCAGGGGGTCAATTTATCAGGATTATGCAGCAGTGTAGCTAATTTATTTGTTAGTTCCAACAACTGCCATCTTAATGCAGAGATTTAGGTCAGTTCTGTAATCAAAACTGGACTCGCTGTCCCTGCTTTTGTGTTCTTACTTACTTTTTTCTAATGCTGCTTCAGTGAGATTACACCTGAGGGCAGAAGAATCACAAAGCTGGACCAGACTTTGCTGAACGGAAATAACGTAACCGTGGTAAGTCATTGTTGTTAAAAGGCTGCAGGCATTTATTTTCTGTACATGTAAGTTGATCAGTAATTGAATTCAGCTACTTTAAGCTGAGCTTTCCAGACAGTTCCATTACATGAGGTACTTTCAAGTAGCTTCCGGGGCATATGTGTGTATGAACAATGCTGGAAAAGTGATCTTATTGCCTTACCTGGTATGTGTTACAGTTTAAAAAATGTAAAATGAAAAGAGCGTGGCCCTAATTTTATTTTGGTGAATGTTTCCCTGGCCTTCAGGTGTGTATGGGAATCACTGGCTTTGTTACCCACTCTGTAGGCTGATTCATACAGTGGCTTTTAACTCATGAGTGTTTGCGTGCATACACATGCAGGTGGAATACATCTACATTTAATCCATTATTGTCTGTATAAATGCGTTTGCAGCAGTTTGGATGCTTAGAAGCTCATCGAGTCATTTGGCGATTGTGATACCCTGTGATGCCCGGAGAGCTGTACCTTTATGTGCTCTGAAAAAAACCCTGGAAGTCTGTTGGATTATAGCAAGCCAGAAGCACTGTGACTTTCAGTTTATCATGCGCTGATGTCTGCAGATGAGTCACGAAATACTGTGATTAAGCATCCCTAAGCTGAATTCTGCAACTTCCTGAATACCACAAAAGCAGACCCATGGTGGTTTTTTGCTCATCTGCATGGATGGCTGCAAAGTCTGGCCTTCCTACAGAAGGGCATTCCGAATTTTGTGGGGACAGAAGAGGAAGACTGACTTGAGTCAAAGGTGGCTCTGTGTGAATGGGGAGTAATCATTTTGCTGTCTTAGCTACCTTGCACCTCCTCGCTGTGTCTGAACAAGTGTTGTCTTGACTGAACCAAAGCAGAAAAAGGCTTAGAAATTATTGTGCTGCATCCTTGAAGGGCAGTGCATGTTCTGACTTCTTGTATGGGGTAAAATTGCTACCGTCCAGTGAAGCTGGTGGTATGCTGCCCTTGAAGCAGAAGCTGGTGATTCTTAGAGTGCAAATTTTCAGCAAGACATAGAGACTGCAGAGGGCTGCTGACTTACTCCCTGCTGCCTGTAGAGGGGTTCAGACTCTTTCTTAGGTTTTGGGCCCTGCTTACCAGTAGAAGTTGGAAAGAGGAAACCAACTTCCCAGTGTAGTGAGAGTCTGGGGAAGAATCAGCAACTGGAGAAATTTTTCGTGAAAGGAAGCGTCTTCTTTGTCCTTTTAAAAACAAGCTGTAGTGTTTCTAGACAGAATCATCTCCTTGAGGTGAATAGCACAGACAAAAACCAGGATGTGTGTTACCTAGGAACTCCTTTGTGTTTTGTTAAACATTCTTTGTGAGATTCTTTTTGGCATGTTCTTCTCTGACGGTAACTGACTTCTTCTGTTGGAAGAGGAAGATAATACTGAATCTAAAAACCACTTTTGTGATCTACCATGAAGTCTCCATCTGCTAAAACGTTGTAAAGCAAGAACTGTCACATATGGGTTTGTAAAACTCAAGTCCATGGCACTAACACAAAACTATCTTATTCTTTTCTAGCTGATTGCAGGAGGAGAAGGACCTGAAGTATAAATTGATGCAGTTGTCATCTATGAAGTTGTGTCATATATATAAGTATAATGTAAGTAGAGCTCTTGGGGTGTGGGTGGGCTTTGGTGTGGGTTGTTTGTTTATTTGTTTTGTTTACACACTCTTGCAGTTGACATTTGGTAAAAGACAAGGATTTCCTCTTCAGGAAAGGTGCATTGCTAATGATAACGCTGACTTTGTTAAGTTGAAATCGTTGAAATCACTTTCTTGTGAAGACACACTGATCTGTTCTGAACAGAAGGCCTTCTTTTTGTTAGTTCCTGTGTTCCGTTATGTAAGCGCAGAAGTTATTTTTCTAACTGGTTGATGGAAAAGTAATAGTTCTGTTTCAGTTGCTGTCAGTCTTCAGTTTTTCTCCATCTGTTGCATTTGTTTATGGCCCAAGTCTATGTAAAATACGGGTCATGAGGCAAGAGATTGCTGTTCTTCAGAGCAGGGGCAGGTGCTAAGCTGGATCATTTGTTTAAACACTGCTTCAGGCTGTGTCACCAGAAACCAGGGGGTAGAGCGCTGAAGAGTTCTGAAAGCTTCTGTTTGGTACTCAGCAGCCTTTGGTTCTGCTGGCCTTGAGGTTCAGCTCCCTTGGACTTCTTTGCCTGGTCGATACGTTTTCTCACAGTAAAGGCACTGTAATGGTATTTGGCAAACAAGGACAGGCAGACCAGACCTACTCATGTGCAGGGGGTAAAACACCAAAAACCCAAACTAAAGAAAAGGCTGGTGTTAAACTTCTCCTTGGTGTCAGCAGTGACTCCGCTCGCTTTCACCACCGAGTGGTGCTGCGGGCACTGACATCGTGCGCTGCCCATGCCTGCCTGCGGAGTGCAGCATTGTCCTTTTAGAGTCGACACTCTCTTTGGCTGCATCAATTCTCTGTGATATAAAAACTTGAGAGAAATTGGGAGAGACTGTTTGGGACAACTTCTGTAAAGTAGGGAATTGCTGGTTTTATTTTGTCATGATGGGCAAAAAATAACTGATTCTAAGTCATGTCCGCTGCAGCTTATGCTTCCACAATACACTGCTCAACTGATTCCTGTGTGTAAATGGCTTTGAAGAGGAATCCCAGGTGCCTGCTGTTCCCACAGGGACAGGCAGGGGACAGCACGGCTTCACAGGGACAGGACATGCTTTGTGTTCCCGCCACCAGAAGAAGAAAGAAGAGTTGAAGAAGGGGGGTCAGGATTAACAAGGAGGTTGCTGTACTAGATCCTTTTGTTGCCTTGCTTTGTCTGACAGAAAAGCTGCCTTCTGCTAGCTGGGTCTTAGCTCAAAACACTGTGAGAGCTTCTTGCTGTGACAGAGGAGAAGGACGCCCTCTCCTCTGTCAGGGAGTGTGTGACTTTTGACTCGCTTGTTCTGAATATATGATCTGCAGTTGTCATGTTTAGATTGCGTGGTGACAGTCTATCCATTGACTCCCTGAATGGGTTTCCATTTCTGTCCTTGTTTCCTTCTCCAGCTTTTTTTAATACATCAATTAAAAAAAAAATTTTTTTTAAACATACATTTGATTAGAACATCATTTGTTGGTTTTGGCCACAAACACTTTAATTGCTAGAAATAAGTCCCCTTTTCATCAAAACACTTAAAGGATTTCTAGCCAGTGTGGTATGATTGTGATGGGGTTTTTTTGAATAAGATTCTGTACATGTTCCAGTGTGTGCACTTAACTTCTAGTTCTCTCAGTATTTTGAAAACAGTCTTAAATGGAAGAGACGTTTCACGCTTGGGAGAGAAAATGAGCAGATCTTGACTCCAAAGCAACTTCTCAAAGGGAAAGGTAAACTATTTTGTTTCCTTTTGGATTTTTATTCTGACAGTACAAACATCTTGTTCTCTCAGGATTGTGTTCTCTCTGGGAAAAAACCCTTGGTATTGTCTGACTTCCTCCTTCTCTGGTTGGCTTGTTTGTTGGTTTTTTTTTTTTTTTTTTTTTCCACTCCCTCCAGAGGAAGGGCTAAGACTTATCTTTTAGGAATCTAATTTTTATATTTTAATTCATGACTCGGAGCTCTGCAGTCATCACTCTAAAAACAGTTTCTCTGCATCCAAACGCTGCTAATCCTTTATAACATGAAAGGAAAGATTTTTAACTTTCAGCTGTGGGCCAGGGCAGGCATCTATCCCCAAGCGTTTGGCAGAGCAGCAAACCCTCAAACCCTCCTTCAAACCAGGTTTTGACAGGCACAGCCTCTCCTTCTTCATACTGAGTCTAAAATAATGAAGTACACTATGACTGGTTCAGTATGTCACGAGAGAATTATACTTACTGAATCATTTTACTGAAAAATGAAATGCATTTTTAAAGTATCTAGTAGGGCTTTGCACCTTCTCTGCTTTTCTGGACTTCTGAAGAAAAGAAGAAGCATTTTCAATAAAGTGTTGTTTCTTTGCACTGAGGCCAGTGTGTTTGGCTTGCACTCAATGTAGATTGCAGCTAAGTTTTAATTACTGACGTTATAAATAAGAGAAAGCATCATACATAAAGACTTATAGAAACATCACTCTTAATAAAAGCACCTAAAGTGATATAGCTGCTTAAATAAATGTAATAATGTGTGTGTAACATAATATGTAATAAATAAGTGTGCCTGGGTAGGCACAGGGGCTACCAGAGGTGTTGCGGGAGCTGAGCTGTTGCTCCTGGGAGCCAGGCAGAGCAAAGCCCCACGGCAGCGGGACGGGGAAAGGTGCAGGGTTGATCTTCTCCTTGCTGTGCTGTGCTGAGCATGTGATGGCTCGGGATAATCTACATAAAGTTGTAAGGAAAAGACACATTTCTCTGAACGTTCTCAGATACGTATGGTGCACTTGAGCTTGTAAATTCATTTCAGCAAGGCCCTTGTTCTTGTCAGTGACATGGAAAATGAAGCCTTGAGTCCTAGAGCCTCAGCATGTGTGCTGCCTCCTCATGCAAAATTTAGCACAGGCTTTGTTTGAAAGTACTCCTCTGAACATAATTTGAACATGCTTATTTTTTTGGTTGGGATCCTAACCATCTGCAACCATCTGCTAGCAGGTGTTTCATTTTGTCATGGATTTTGTTTTACTACCTTTATCGTCTTATCTTTGCTCTCTTTCTGTGCAATGTTGTATGGATCCTCACATCCCATCTGGTTTATGCAGTGGATGGAAAAATCTGCTGATCAGGACTGTTTCACATGGTCTAGTATTTTTATTTTTAATTACTTCGCCCTGACATCTTATCTGCCATAACACAGATAGGGCAGTCGTCATCTTCCGAGCGTGCCCACTTCTGAGCCTTTTTCTTCCTAGAGAAGATTAAAAAGAGTGTGTGATCAGTTGCTTTCACTATAATCCCAATTCTTTTATTAGAGGTTGATTTTTAGTGCTCTTTATGTTGAAAAATGAAATTTCTGAACCAGAAATTCTGGTCTTTCAGCACAAAATCGGTTATTGTTCCAAGAGTATTTTTCAGAGAATAGGATGTGCGTGTCTGATGTAAAATTATGTAGTAAAAATGTGACATCATAGCCTCTGGCAAAACTGTCTTTGAAAAATGTGAACTGCTATCCCGTTGTGATACACCAGGATGGGGCAATCTGAAGGTCTGCTACAAACATAATGGAGAATTGGGCATTGGGCAATTGGGCATTGACATTGGCGGGGGGGGGGGGGGGGGGGGGGGCGGGGGACGGGACGACACGACATGGGACAAAAAGAGAACTGTAAAATGAAATTAAACAGTGACTTACTGTGGTGACACAATCTCTGTTCCAGTGGTGACCTGCAGTTAAAAGATACAGGTTTGAGTTAGCAACAAGCAACTCTTCAAAAGTGCAAGCAGCGGATTGTCAGTCTTCAGCTAAATGAATGGTAGGCATGGGGTGGTGTTTTCTTAATGGGGTAATGTGATCTCTACTCAGAATTCCCCTCTGGGGCTCTTTTCTCTGAATGGATCAGAAACACACAAACCAGAGGGGTCTGGTTTTGTCCTGCCCTTCCCTGCAGGAGTGGGAGAGCAGCTACTGGAAAACAAGTAGCTGTTACACTTGTGTGTTGGATCACTTGAGGGAGTTTAATGATTTATGAGCTCACCAAAAGACAAATTGTGCCATCCTGGTTTATTATTAGAGTATCTCAGCAGAGCACAGATGTACAGCTGTAATCAAAATACAAGAGATACTGAAGAAGGCAGAAGAGTACAGGAAAAAGTGATCAATATAAGCCCGACAGAGGCAGCACTGGTGGTGGTAGTAATACCAACCCTTTGTGTGGATTTGTTACAAATTTTGCAAGCACTTCTGTCCGTGGTGTGGCCATGGTCTAGTTGTGGCTTACTGGCGGCTGGGTAGGCGGTGAGGGAGTGGAGGTAAGGCGCTAGTAAGGACAACAGATCAGCACTGGGCCAGGGAGGCTTTTAAGGCCATGCTGCTACCTGTGGAAATGCTCATACAACTTAGGTCTCACAGGCACAGTGTTGAGGACAGCCCAGTGCAGTGGAAGTTGGTATGTTGATGTGTTAGAAGAAAAAATAATACTGGAGTTGAATTATGTGTTGCGATCCCAGCACCTGACAGTGGAAATAACCAGTGCTGGGCCAGGATGCTCCATCAGTCAAAAAAATGTTCTGATGTGCAGTTACGTCAGTCATGGCTTGTACTGGCAAACAGAAGAACTATTACAATTTTTCCGTATTTTCAGAGCCATGCACGTTGGCTCCCTCTTTTTGGAGGCACAGGATTGCTCTCCCTTCACACATGCTTATTTCCCCTGTGTAGTCTGTGGGTTACTTGATCAAAAAAGCAAAGAATCCTCAAAGTTTTATGATTCAGAAGCATTCAAAGTTAAACATGTACTGGAGTGATACAAGTAGAAGCTTGTCTGCAAATCATAGTGTTTGCAGTGCTTCTTTCTGATGGATTTGTGTTTCTGTTAGACTAGCCCAGGCCAAATAAACATTGTGGTTGTCAAGTGAATTCAATTTAGTTCATCAAACTGCTACTTGAACATTAATTTTTAAGACAACGAAAATAGAACAAAAGCTTTGCATTTAAAATTCAGTCATAATTACAATGAAATTAATGAAAAAAGTTTCCAGGGCATGAGCTCTGTGTATGTGTGAATAATGGGCAGAATTAAATTTTATTTGTAATAAAAAACTGAATTGAAGGCAATAGGAATCACATGCAAAGTTGCAAGTGATTGTTATTGCCCAGGTTTTCACAACCCTAAATAATTTATTATAATTCTATATACTGGGGTGTTACATTGTACAACCACCCTTCTTTCCAGCTCCTTCTTTCCTTCTGAAAACTAGAGGGGAGCTTGTTCCAATGGATTGTTTGTTTCTGTAAAATTCAGCAACTGGTTGCACAATGGAGCCTCATTTGAAATGAGAATTTGTGTTACTGTGAGGATGCTGTTACCTTATTTTCAAGAAATCTGAATTTATAAAGCAGATGCACATTTTGTGTCCGAAAGTCAAATCTAATATCATACTTTCAATTGTATCCAAATGTCTAGTATTTCTTTAAGTGTCTTGATATGAGTTGGTTGATATAATCAGACACTCAGAAATCTGGTTTTTTTGTTAATTAATTACATATACATACTGTTAATGACACTGCAGCCCAGGCTGCATTGCCCAGAACTTTGGACATACAGCTTTCCATCTCACATTTGGTGGGTGTAACTCTGGTACATCCATACTTGTTACTTTTTGCTAGAATGATGTAGGCTTATTTTCTTCAGCAATGAGATATACCATTAATTGCCCTCTAACTTTACAGACACGGTATTCTGACGATATTACAGGGTGTTAAGGTAAATGGAATAGCTTCATGCAGAGATTATCAGGTGTGTTTGTACTTGGACTCCTGTGCATATAGAAGTTAGATGACACAAGCTTGCTCACATCGTTGTGTGCATAACTTCTGAAATTGGATCTAGTTTGCCAGAGTAATACACACTCCAGGATTAGTTTTGTTTTGTTTTGTTTCATAGAAATGTTTGCCATAAAATCTGCTCTGAATGTTTTGCATGCTTGAACAGCCATAAAAGTGTAACTGCAGTTCTGTATGAAGTCATATGTCTTAGAAGAGCAAAGTCAACATAGTCTGTGAGTCTTCAGCAAAACACCCATGTATTTGCTTAGTGCTCATGTACTTGACTAAATTGAAGCATTAGCAGTTACCAATTACTAACGTACTGAGAGACTTAGGGTATGTGGCAGGATGGTCCCCTACAAAGACAAGTACAGCTAAAAGCAAGGTGCAAATTTATTCAAATCTCAATGAGAGATTTGAGTGTGATACCACTGGGATCAGAGACTTTGCTAACAGAAGCTGTAGGTTTTGTATTTTAGGTTACCAGAAAGTGTTTTAACTCATTACTTCTGCAAGTTGATTTTGGACACCTCTACAAGGCATTTCTGTTAATAATTTGCAGGCATTAGAGTATGTCATTGAAGGATAAAGATAACAAAATCCTTTTTTTCCTAGTAAACTGACTGGCTTTTAAAGGCTTCAGATCAAAAGCACTGAAATACAGGAGGGAATTTTATGTGAAATACACGTCTTGGTGATTAGCAACAGCATATACATCTATTTGCTGAACTCTGCTTTCTCCCAATGCATTGGGTGTTGATTATTTTTAAAACTGACTTTTTAATTGTAAGCCTCAAGGGCCACTTCATCAGCTCCCTGAGATGACCCTCTACTGAACAGTGAACGTAGTCATCTCATTTTGATTAATTAACCTGTTATTACATTCATGCACACAGCCACTGGGCCACCTTGGTTCATTCATTTAACATGCACAGGCTGTAGTTTTTTGGAGGTTACAGACAGTGCTTCAGGGAGCTGATAATTTATGCCAGCTGAGTCATGTGCGTTCACAATCCAGTGTCTGTTCAGTATATTGACTTCTCGAAAGAACTCTGTAATTTTTCCGTTAAAAAAAAAATCTTTGACGTGTTTTGGGGTTATTTAACTGCAATGCCAGAATTGTACAGAATTACAGTGATTTTAGTCTAATAAATTATGTTATTTATCAGTGGAGTTTCTTCTTATTCATCAGTACTGAAGCTGTGAGCATTGTTTAATTCATTAGCGTGTAAATTTTTGTTTTACTGCTGAAGACAGCACAATCTCTTTGGTCAGTTACATCCTTGGTAAAGAGCCTTTTTTCCCTACTTCAATCTGACTCAGGTGATCCATGAATCATCTTGTTCCCTGGCTGATGAGCTCCACTTGCTCATCAACCTTCTGAACTAACCTGAATTTGTCTGGCTGATGAAACGAGGTTGCAATAAAGAGGCTGCATCAACAAAAATAACTAAGTGAATTGTGTTGCTGTTAGTGCTGTAATTCAGCAGAAACACTTCTGAGTTGTTTGAAACAATGTGTCAGATTTGATTGGTGTGGAAAAAATGAGTATTTCAAAACACTTCTAACCCTCTCCCAACTGCTGCTCAGATGCAAAATACAGTTGTCCCTCTCTGTCTCTGCACTCCCCTTACAGGAGCTGCATCCAGTAACTTCTGACTTCGTGTTGCACCACACACATCTTCAGTGGGTCCTGGGAGTTACACACTGGGTATATGGAAGTTAGCATATTATCCTCAAGTTTTCATAATCTAATACATCTCTGAGATCAAAGACATGAGCTACTTTCAAATGGAAAGTTAGAAGAAGGTGTTAATGGAAGCACCATTTAGAAACTGTTCCATTCTCTGCAAACACACCCTGCCACTCATTCGTGAAAGCTGACCTATGCCTAGCTAAAGGTTTAACAGGGTGAGGTACTGGAAGCAAAATGAACTACTTTTTTTTTTCCCCTCTTCATTTTGTTTTCTCCTTTCAGTGAGCGGGTTTGAGAGTGATGCCCTTCTGGTACCAGACAAGTGCAAGTTCCTTCACCAGGAAAGGATGGATGTGTGTGAAACTCACCTGCACTGGCATACTGTTGCTAAAGAGGTATATTCATCTGTCTTAAAATTTCCTGCCTCACTTCTTTAGAGCTGTATCACTCTTCTGAGGATGAGTTTAAATATAACAGTGACATGGAAAACAAAAAGCAGTAGTTATGAATATTTGAGTGAATGGCTTTTTGTTCTGTTTTGTAAGGTAGGAAATAGGAATCACTCTGTTGAGCACATCAGAGTCCACCTTAGAACATTGACCCTGTTTCATAGCACTTTGTCTTTTTTTCTTCACATCCACTTACACACCCACCATGTTTTCTGCCTCTTCCAGCTTCCTGTGTTAGTGCTGCTCCGGAACTAAAGACTGATCACTAATGCCTAGGCTTTGCTTTTATCATCATCCTCAATATGGACATTGGTATGCCAGGTGCTTCACAACAATCAAACAGGCCTCAAAGAATGCTGTATATAAAGTTTGGCATAAAAGGGCAGGAGAGCTGATGGGACACAGGACTAGCCAAAGACATTTTGCAGTCAAGCACAGAGTTTTAATAATTTACCAGTGCTTTACTGAAAACAGAAATAAACCTAACATTATAATTGCTAATGCGTTTTGGACATTTTTGTCCTTATGTAGAGAGGTTCTAGGAATAAAAACCAAGATGAGCTTCAAGAAGCTTTCTGGCTGCTATTTGTTTTGGAAGCTCTTAGCTTGTATGTTATCCCACCTTCTGGAGATCAAAATTGAAATGTGCTCAGCAGATTTTCAAATTTTCAGTGCTTGCTTGAATCATACTGTTGCCCCTCAAATGAAGTGTTTAAGGCAGCAACCTTCATGCAGGCAAATTTTAGTCTGTTTTAAGTACTTGCAAGCTTGGAACGGCATAGCCGAGAACAACATCGTCGCTGTGCACCAATGAACTATTTTCCTTTTTTCATCTGCCTACATCACTATATCTTTCTGTCCTACATCACTATATCTTCAAGGTATAATTATGCACAACTGACTGTTTTCCCAACAAGGCTAGAAGGTGCTGTACTGGCAGAGGTGTCAGACCAGATATAGTGTGTTTCCAGTATAACAGGTATTTTAAATGTTAATCTATCTTGCAATGAACTTTTCAATAGCATTAGTACATCAGGATCAGGATTAATGCATCACATTACTGTTCTGTCTTAAGGTTTTCTGCTTATGAGGCAGAGCCTGTGAGGATCTTAGACAAGGGGATATGGAGTTGTCACATATATGGGAGAGAGAAGTGTTTGTAGGCTGGGAAAGATCAAGGGCAGGGGAA